>NC_140769.1:73561034-74177155 GCF_044657685.1 Stegodyphus dumicola
GGTTTTAATTTTACAGTGCAATTCAATCGGCAAATTTCACGGAGTTGTAGATAATTTTACAACACGAAGGTAAAATTAATGGGTAATAAAAGGGGTAAAATTAATGGAACGGTAGCAAGGTAAGCACTGAAAATGTGAAAATTTCGCTGCTTGGGATTTATTCTAATGATTTGACAAAGGTTTCTAAGAAGCCGTATATACGACAGAAATGAAATAATAACACAAATAACCAGCATAACTATAGAAAAACCTGATATTCGTAAAATTTTAGAAAGTTCTTGAGCTCATAAAATTCGCAAAGATTGGCTCATAAAATTGCAGAAATTGATGCTGTATTAAAATTTCGGTCTTAATAATGTTGAAAAAATATTATATTAAAATTATTGATCATTTTTACTAAACAGCTTTTCAATACACACGTTTATTTATTCACTGAATAAGTTTTAGGTTTACGCATAAAAATTCCAGGAATGAAGGAACTCGTCACGTTTTGCCATGACATCTATGCTACAATGACGTGTATGAAATATTTTTCTATCGTGGAATTTCCAGTACCTACGAATTATAATGCAATAAACTACTTGAGGGAATAATTAGCCAAAAGGGGCTATTAGTCACAAAGTGGGATTTTGTCTCAAATCACTATAAATGCGTCATTTTACTTCATTTGAGTTTTTGCCATTCGGCAAAATCTAAGATATTTATTTTTCAAAATGAATCTGTGTGTTGTGAATTGACAAAACTAAGCTATTTGAAAAAAATATATGCAATTCTTAAGAACACTAGTTCATTAGTTTTGAATTGGATTGATAAAAATAATGCACTTCATTCATGATCTGTCCAGTTAAAAATATTCAGTATTTCCATAAAATGACGTTATTAACCCAAAAAGGCGTTAGCCCAGAAAGGCTAACAGTCTCAAAACTGCATTTTGCTTCGAATCACTAAAAGCGTTGAATTAGTTTTCAAACTGTTGTCTCTAAATATTATCTCCCTGTATTATATTTAAGGAAATTAAATAATGAATAATCTGCATAAATGTATGTTCCTCGCATTGTGGAAAAACAACGGTACCTACAGCCATGAAAGTTTGAATAACGTAGTCCTCCACCCGAATATGGGCACTTGAAAGCCCGAATTTGCACTTTGTTTTATCGTTTATTTCATATTTTGTAAATGTTTACGAATTTTTGATTAAAAATCTCCCAATTCAAAGCGAGCAGCAGCAGCACTGTTTGAATTAAACATTTTTATCTCCAGCGCACGAGACTGAATATGAAAAATTCTAAAGGTATGCTCTTTTTAAGTATTTTGTGATTTTGTTATTGAATTGAATTTTATGTGGGCTAAGTGCGAAGAAAGTAATATTAATGTAAAGTTAACATACAAAATATTAATAATAAACAGACAAAAATGTTTTGCAAGCCATCTTACTAAGGAAACTGAACATTAATGCGATGAACCAAGAAAAGACAAAAAATGAATAGAAAAATCTATGCTAAAGCATCGAGAATTCTGAACATTACTACTTTGTGCTGCTTCTGAAAGTTTTGTGATTATCTATTGAACTGTACATGGATAAGTGCGAAGAAAACAGTGCTTAATAATAAGGTTAAAAAGACAAAATGGGTTAGCAAATGGAGAACAACAGCAGACTGGTCAACTGCGAGCTCAGCGAGAGGGTAAGAAATCTTAAGAAACCCTATGACGACTTTTAAGATCGAAAATGTTTCAGCATTTTATTTTTAACTTCTTTTACTTTTTTCCGAGAAGACCTGAGGGATAAATAAATTGACAATTATATTTTATCTTCTCAAATTAAACATACTTAAATATTAATATTTTAATAATACTTATTGTTTTAAGGAGCATGGTTTCATTATTTACAAAAAAGAATTTGAATTTAAGTTACATCACACTTTTTTTCAAATTCTTCGGGTGCAAAATTCTAGAAACTGTGTAAATGAGAATTGCATTTTATTCCTCCTATTATTCGTGATAATTTATCATTCATTTTCTACTAATCATTGCATAACATTTATTATCTTGTTGTTTGAAATAGCATAAATATTGCAATATTTTTTTATTTCTAGTAACTCTTTAAAAAATTATTGTAAGACGGTTTCATCGGCATAATCTTAAATCATACCTTATTTTTATCACTTTTACAATTTATATTATCAATTAAAACGTAGAAGTGTGTTTTGATATTTTTTTGGGGACACACTGCATGCAATATATCTGCGAATGGAAAGCCCTATCATAAGTAATTCCTCGTTTCGGGCTTTTACCGGAAGGCGTTGGTAACTTCTAGGGTTTACCCGAAAGGCTTGGTAAAAGTCCGAAATGGAATCATATTAAAGCATACTACTTCGGACTTTTATCAAGCCATGTTGGTAGAAGCTAGGTTTTACTGGTAAAAACCTAGCATTTACAGACTTCGGGCTTTTACAGTAACATATATGTATATATATATATATATATATATATATATATATATATATATCTTCATCAGAAGCAGCTCTGGACATCTGATATGAATACACCGCCTTTAAATTCCTCTCCAGGTCAGGGGCGTAGCCTAAAATTCTTAAAGAGGTCAGAATAAAGAGGTGTTTTCATGATCATAATTCCAAAATGTCTCTAGCACTTCGACCCAGATCCCCTTTCTTCTGGTATAATACTTTTAATGTTTAGGACAAATTTCAAGATACACGTATGTGAATTTACTTGAAAGTGTTATGACGAATATTGTTGAGCATATACATACAGCTTGACCACTTCTAGGGTTTGCTGAATAATAAAATCATTAATTTATTTTGTGAATGCCAAAAGTATTCCATGAATGTAGAAAAAAAATTGACGCCAAACATTAAGTAATAATGTGCACCAAAAAAGCATATATGATCTGAGAAAGACATTTTCAGACATATATAGAATGAATTAATTTTGTAGTTAAAAATAAACTGAATGAATTAAAATCATTTTAAGAAAACACAAACATTGTGACCTTTATAAAAAGTTTTTCTCTTTCTTCTCCGTTTTTAACTTAAATAAATCAAAAATAAAAAAATTCTGATTATAGTAGAACTAACAGCCGAATAAAGCCAACAAAGAGGAAAGCTAAAGAAGAGAAATTTGCGCACATTTTTGTCGAAAGCCAAGGATTTATTTTTAATTTACCAGACATATTAATATTAAAACATAGAAGGGAACTCTGCTTCTCGGAACAGAACTGAATTGAAATTCAAACTAGAAATGCAATTTGCTTCATGGACTAAGAAACCAAGTTTCACAAAGAGGCAAACCACTTCTAAGATCAGGATTGTTAATCCCAAAGAAAAGCAAGTTGTTCCACAGTTCAACAATTTTATTTTCAAGAATTGCTATCGTTTTTCAATGAGCATCTTAATTAAGGTTTTGGAAGTACAATTATCTTTGCAGTCGACCCTCGAAAATTCTCAATATTTGCAGAGGATGCTGTGATGAATAATTTGTGAAGAGTTTTAAGTTTTATCAGTTATCTTCGTGTGCGTTTGTGAATTATTGCATCTTCGGAAACGGCTGTTAATAAGCATTTTAAAGCACAGCAATATAATATTTTGCTCGAAAATGTACGTAATTTGGATATTTTTCTTTAGAAGAGTTAATTTATAATTTTCAAGCAGTGCGATGTGATTGAAGTAGGTCCTCCTGAAAGCCACCAAGCTCCGTCTATAGTTCTATTAGGAGTATTATGCTTTTAGCCACAGTATAATACACAGAATAAATATATCAAGTACGATTCTGAAATAATTTGCTATTTTTACTATTGGGGTAGTTTGGTTAACAGATCAGCATGCTTCATGGGTTATGCTCAACATTCAAGTAATTGGTTACTATGCAAGATTTATTTTAATAAATACATTACATTTTATACCAAATCTGGCTTCTTCCTTTTCTGTTACTTCCAGAGAAAGCTAATTAAGCGTGTTTCAAAAATACTGAAAATAAAAGTTACAGAAAGAGATTTGGCAACATAGCTAGTGGCGTTGTATTATTATTATATTCCTCCTGTCTGGGTAGCTGCGTTGTTTTCTATCATTTCTAACCTTTGTTAGTAATTTCGTTTAGATATTGCGCTTAATTAAGAGCCAGGATGCTATGCATTTAATTGACTATTTGGTTTTGTATATACTTAGTTTGCTGTACCCTAAGCACCCCTTAATGAGTGATGATTTACGTTTTGTTTAATTTCAGTTTTAACTGCAAGTGAGTAATAAAGAAAAAAACTTTTAATTTATTTTTTTAACCTCTGTTGTATTAAATTACCTATTTTGCATTCTCAGTAAAAACAAGGAGATAATTCACTAAACACTGGTCGCACTAAATCATTAAACACTGAGAGTATGATGTGGATTCGCTTCCAAGCAAAAGGGACGGCCGCATGGATGTTTTCGTATTTTTCCCCGTGTGTAACGTATATACGAACCAGTTTCTCTTATAAAGTCCTCCACGAAGGCATTCCTTCTCGCAGGTAGGTAGCCCTAACGTGCTTTTCCGTAATATAATAAACCAACCAATTCTAAGGATCTTATTTTATATGAAATTTCATTAAAATGCTTAATATTTAAGAGAAATAGCTCATACAAGCTTCTGTTAACAATTATATATATTTCTTCCACCTTTCTACTTTAAACAAAGAACTTTTCAAACATGGATTGGATTTAGTACATTTTAAAAAACGTGATTATTTATGTTAGGAAGATTATTGATATAAATATTCTTTCTTGAAATGAATGCTTTCATGAAAGTTATTTTTTCTTGGAAATAGAACAACTGAACTGGCAGAGGAGTTTTTTTAACTGGGACTGTTGATTAAAGAAGAAGGCAATACGTTTTGTATGATTGTAAATGCATTTAAGATATTAAGTATCCGAATGTTAATTGACAATAATTAATAACTCATTATTTTTTCATTTCCTTTTACACGAATATTAATCTTATTATTTAATTAGTTATTTATTTATTATCTAATAATTCAGTTACTGTATTATTACTTTTCAAGAGGTAGCATTCTACTTGATCTTGCATTATGAATTCCACTGGATATTGCTTTCTAAATATATATATATATATTTCTATATATCCATATTGCTTTCTAAATTCTAAATCTTGCATTCTAAAATCTACATTTTTTTTTCATTCTAAAACGTATATTCTATGTATTTTGACTCTGAGTGGCAGGATCATAATTTCGTTCCAGGACCACTGAATATTACCCACAAACTAGGCTTCAGCATTTTGGGCGCCCTATTTGATCATTATGGTTGGCGTTTCATATGAATTATTGATATTTCAAACCAAAATATACCTTCATCCATTTTGTAACGGTATGGTACAATGCATGCATCGACAACTAAAAGCATCCATTAAATGCCATGCTACAGTTAGATGGATTGGATTTGGATTATTCAGTTATGGCAAAGCACACGAGGGCTATCTGCCTAAGGGGAGGGATGCCTTTCGTGGAGGACTTTCTAAGGGAAACTGGCTCGTATACACGTTACACATGGGGAAAACCACGAAAACGCCCATTCAGCCAGCCCGTTCGCGGGATTCGAACCTCAGACCGAACTACCAGTGTTCAGCGTCTTTACCGCTCGGCCGCTGGTGGGCCTACAGTTAGATGGAGGGATGTGTTGCCATCAGTTTTGCTTGGAATGAGGTCATGCATTAAAGAATATATTGAATCATTACCAGCTTAAATGGTCCAGAAATAATCTAATTAATAAAAAACACAAATATCTCAATATTTGCAACCTATTTAAACGAAATTTACGTGCTTTTCTTGAGACGAAGTTATCGATGATATCATCATTGATGTAAGTTTTGAGAAATATCATTTTATAGCAGCATAAATGAAAAAGAGTTTAATATTTTTTCTCTTAAACATAACCTCAAATCCAATTTTAAGAAATTCACTAAAAAATAGCAGCTTCTTTCTGCTGTATCTACTCATAGTAAAAATTTCCACAAAAATTCGTTATGTGAACCATAAATATTTTAAAAAGAATGCATCTGAATACAGTAAGGCCTTTTTATGTGTTTTGACTTCTTATTTTCGCCAAAAGTGAATTCTTATTGTCTAGTAATTTCATAATCATCTCTTCAGCAATATCTGTCAGACTGTTAGTTACATATTCTACCCTTACTTGATGTTTTGTTAAGCATTTAGAAAATTTTTGCAGTGTTTCGCTAATGAGCTCCTTTTCCAATTTTCAGTACCCGAAAGTAATTATAAGTGTACTCTCATCATGTTACTTCCATTAATGACGTTATTATTGCTTCAATGAACAAAATGCTTCATTTGTAAGTGGGCTGAAGAAATATTTTTTAAACTACCTGGATCTACTGGAGCTTCACTGAAATTTTCCTATCACATCATTAATTTCCTTTATATAATTTTAAATATTTTGAATCGTGTTACGATACAAAAGCAAAATAACAATAAAAAAAAAGGCCTGAAAGGTTTCAAATATTTACGGTCATACAAAAGGGTTTGTTAAGGCTTTTTATGCTCTCACTGTGCTCGCAGTCTGCTCTTGCACTCACTCCTGTTAACCCGCCTCTTTTCTTTAAAACTTTATTATTAAGCATCGTTTTCTTCGTTTTTACGCCATATATATATATATAGTTCAAAAGCAAAATCACAAAACATTTAAAAGCAGGATAGCAGCGTATGTTTAGAATTCCTTATGCAGTACTAAGTGTTGGCATACATATTTCTATTTTCTTCCCAATATTTTCTCAGGTCATCATATCAATGTTCAGTTTTCTTAGTAAGATGGTTTATAAAAGTTTTTTTTTTATTATTATTAATATTTTGTGTGTTAATTTCATTTATTAGAAGTCCGGTTCTTTGGACTCACACCACATAAAATTCCATTCAACAGCAAAATCACAAAATATTTAAAAACAGTATATCTTTAAAATTTCCGACAGTCAGTCTCACTCGCTGGAGATAAAAAGGTTTTATTCCGCAGTGTTGCCATTGCTCACTTTCAGACTTTTCAATTTGTTAATAAAAAATTCATTACAGTTTTATATGAAATAAATAAGAAAAAATATATAACATCATTCTACGAAAATCTTAACTATTTTAATTAGATAGATCCCAAACTTCTCACCACTCTTTTATAAGCATTGTTATTTTTTTATATTTTTATTCTTTTATAAACATTGAAGGGCGCAGCACAATATTTTAATATTTTATCCTTACCGCACTATGATGAAATTCTCAGTCGTTAGAAACTAACTAGTGTCATCTGTAAATTAACGCCTTAGGCATAATCAGTCATAGGTAACATGAAAGACTGCCTCTCATTCCTAGTATGTATGGACTTGTTCGGACCTGGGTAAGTTGCTCATGTTTTTAATGGTTTAACGTCGTATTCTGAAGCCAGTTGAAATTTTGTGCCTAAAATCTGTCAATAGTCCGAAACAGAGGGGCGTAAACTTAAAACAAATGTACTTGTATATCGTATTTGCTCATTCATTTCTCTCATGCTTGATTTTCAATACATAAATGAGAAACTTCTTCTCGTCTATGGTAACAATGTAAAACTTATGCACAGAAAAGTGCTTTATGTAAGTTGAAAAAAAAAAAAAAAAAAAGTTTACAGGAATTTAAAGCATAGAATACAGTAATATGAGTACATTTTGCAATGCATTTAAATTAAGAATATATATTTTTTAAATTTAAGCTTTTCCCTTAAACATGATATATACCGCAGAAATATCTCTTCTCGACTTTCAGGATGTAAAATTAGTAAACAATGGGAGGGAATATGCGATTAAATACACCCTGTTCAATATATAACTTTTATTACTCTTTGTTCAACATCTAACTGTCTGATTCATTCATTTGAGGTTTTGCAGCTGAGAATGGTGGTTCGGTAAAACCATCGAAACTAGTCCTACGAAAATTTTAAAAATATAATGCTGATTTTTGTTGTTTGACTTCTGAATTAGTATTTATTCGGCGTGTTATTGTGTCTTAATCAAACTGTCTGTATTTATTATTTTTAATTCAGTTTCAGTTAACTTTACCTGGAAAATTTGCACATAAATTCTACGATCGTCTACTAAGAACTTTTACATAAAATTGCAATTATTGCGACCATTTCTCAGATATATGACTGGTTATTCAAAGAAATGAAAGGCCATTTTATTTTATGATAAAATTTGATGAATATTTTCGCTGAAGATAGAGAAACTTGGAGATGCTGGATATTTCCGGCAATAATCAAAGTTATTAAATAAAACGGGATAACCTCGTCTTTGGGACTCACACCAATTAAAAGTTAATTATCTAACTAAAACATGCATCAAAATTAGCCTTCCAGAAGAAAAATACATATGTCAATAATCATTTTCTTTTATGTTTTGTAATAACAGATAATTTCAGGATTTAACTAGTAAATCTCTATTCTTAAGTCATGTATAATTTTATCGCTATGAAATTAATAGTATATGAAAGAGAGCAAAAACTAAATATGTCATATAGCCCTTTGCATATTTTAGACATGTATTATATGAGGATCCTGTAAACATCTGCTAAACAGTACAAAATTTGCTGAAACTAGAAAAGTAATAATAATCATAAAGAATAAAGTTCCTGTAAACATCTGCTAAACAGTACAAAATTTGCTGAAACTAGAAAAGTAATAATAACCATAAAGAATAAAGATAAAGTTCTTTAAAGACAGGAATTTATTCCTGTTCAATGAATGCCGGTCAAAACCGTAAGAATTTAAAAAGAAATTTTTTGAAACATTATATATAATGCAGAATAATCTAGTGATATGTCTATTACTCCTAGAAACTAAAATATTGAGTTTTAACAAAATAATATTCCACATTGAAACTGTTTGATTGCGGTGGTTAGTCTTCCCAATTAGCAATGGTATTTGATGATTAGGTCCCTACTCTGTTGGTATGAGGGTAGTGAAACCAACTGTTTAGTCTCGTTCACAGATTCGAATCCCAGAGAAGAGTAAGTGCATTGTCTCTTTGCGGTAAGAGAAAATTTTAAATGCTGTCGAGTGGAAAGTCCCCTTAAAAAAGCTGGAGGTAGAAGATTTGGTGTTGGTTGGTGTATTTAATTATGGCAAAGCACACTAGGGCTATCTGCCTAAGGGGAGGGATGCCTTCGTGGAGGTCTTTCTAAGGGAAACTGGCTCGTATACACGTTACACATGGGGAAAACCACGAAAACACCCATGCAGCCAGCCCGTTCGCGGGATTCGAACCTCGGACCGAACTACCAGTGTTCAGCGACTTTACCGCTCGGCCGCTGGTGGGCTCTGGAGGTAGAAGAAGATGACATAAGAGACCCTCAAATTTGTCGATTGGCGGGTTCTTTTCCACAAGCTTTTACTTTTCCACAAGTGTAATTCAGTTGCCCAACGTGGTGCACCTTGAGCAGCGTTTCTCTCTGATGAAGACTGAGACAGCTAAATGACCAAAGAGTTTTGCTTATTGCAGAAGAACTCATTAAGTTACAAGTTTCCGACTATTAGGAACAATTGCATCGATTAGATTCCTATAATTGATTTGATTTCTATGATTACGGTTCCTAATGATCCTAAGATTATTAATTCCTACGATTATGGTCCAGAAAGATTATTGATTTTATTTATTTATGATTACGAAATTTTCTGTAAAGGAAATGTAACTTCTTGAGTTTTGCCTAGTCTATAAAGGGAGCACAAATTTAAATATAAACAGAAGTTTCTATAAAAATTTGTATCTATACAATTTCTGATGACGTTAAATGAGGATACAGACAATATGAATTTATTTAATATAGAAAACAGGAAACCATAAGGAAACAGGGCTTCATAAAAGACTGGCTATAATCTCTCACTCATTTTACAGCGTCACATGCAGCTGCGGAGAATGCAGGCTAAGATGAGCTACCAACTTTTTTGTTGTCAGCTTCACTACGGCAGGCCTGGGAAAATTCGAGTACATAAAATGATTGAGTGAAAATGCGCCCAAGAAATTTATGAACTAATGCGAATATTTCTGAGAGACTTACGTAAGATATAGAAAAAAGGTTTTCAAAGGAAAAAATGAGAAAGTGAGATAATGGAAACTAGAGACTTTTGAATCGATTTGATGAAGATAATGTAACATATTTAATTATTAAGTCAGTTCTAGCATGAAAGACCACCAAATTATAACTGGTTTTTATTATTATTCATTACTATTATTCTGCTTGAAATTCACGTAATCACTATGAAATTTAATAACAAAATTACTCATCAACAGATTTACTCGTCAAATATTATTTATTGGTATAATTCTTACATCAGGTAGTAAAATTCATTTTAAGAAAAGAATTTGGTTTTATTTTTCAATATTTGCAATTAGAAGTTCATGGTAATGCCCCCCCCCCCAGAAAAAAAGAAAAAAAAAAGGCGGGGGAAAAAAAAGAGAGAATAAGTTAGATAATTAAGAGCTTAGTAGTTCATGAAAATTAATTTAAAATTTTCAATAAAACATTTTATATTAGAAGTGTTTACAAATATGCCAAATAATAATTATTATTATAACAATCAAGAATCATGAAAAAACAATCATTATTTTATCGACCCCATATCGACCATAATCTTTTTATCATTTTATCGACCATAATCTTTTTTTTTTTTTTTTTTTTTCTTTTTTCAGTCGCTAATGTAAATCCTTTCAAGCCCGCCTCTTAGAATTTAAAACGTCAACAAATTTATGGTTAATTTTAAGCTTTCATATCCTATTAGAACTCCGAAAATGCTTTAAAAGTAAATATCGAAATATGTATCATAATTTGAAAATTAAAAAGAGGAATATTTGATCGCCAATTGTAAACAAACTCTTTCTAAACTGAACGCGAGATCGTTAAAATCCATCCAAAACCAGCAAGTTTTGTTCATTTAAATAGCTACTGCAAAGAGAAAAGTCGCTCACCGTGGCTTCCTGGTCGACATTCCACCGTTTGGACCAGTCGTGAAAACGGCCTTCCACATCGCCACTTTGCGCACTGAAGACAAAACTCCATGCCTGAAGTAGAGTGTGTAGTATGTGTGCATACCGGAATTTCAAGACCAGGTCTTCCCTAGAGGAAGGGCGTAGACGGCTGTGACGTAGGCCTGGCACGTGCTCTTGCGGCCGGACACACCCACGGGGATATCTTTCATTTGTCGTGGCAGGTGAGGCTTTCATAATCTCTGACGGCTCTTTTTCTCTATCTTGACTGATTTCTCGACTCTCTTTTTATTTTCTCTTCTTTTTTACTTCTTTTGTGGTGGTATTTTTGTTTTCCCTTTTCCTGCTGGAAGGAATTAGAGCTGTTATTTCCTATTCCTCCTTTAGTTGTTAGTGCAGATGGAAAATAAATCTAGGAAATGTTTTGACCATTTCTTTCTTAAGTGATTCCTATTAAAGCGCATGTTTGTTGTTTTATGTTTTAACAGAGTTACAGATTTGATAACTGAAATGAAATACTATTGATACCCTTGAGTACACTGTCTATGATTCCTTTAATAGATTTCAATAAGTATTCTTTTCCAATTTCAGTGGATCCTATCAAAGATGCTTAAAATCATACAGTAAAGTATCAAAATAAAAATTTAAAATTACACCAAAAGAGACATTTTGTTAACATTTTGTGTGTTACCTTTATTAATTAAATATCATGTTCTTTGCACTTAAACCATAAAATTCAGTTCAAGAGCAATATTGCAAAATAATTTTAAATTGAGCATATCCTTAGAATTTCCGATACACAGTCTCACGCGCTGGAGATAAAAATGTTTTTTCTGCAAAACGTTGCCACTACTCGCTCTGAAATCCTCAAATTTGTTAATCAAAATTTCGTTAAAGTTTTACAAAATATGAAATCGATAATAAAATAATACTCTAGCGATTTGCACGTACTTAAAAAGTCCTCCACGAAGGCATCCCTCCCTTAAGGCAGATAGCCCTCGAGTGCTTTGCCATAATCTAATAAACCAAACGATTTGCACGTATAACCTAGGATCTAAGAATTTTTACAGCACTGGCAAAAAGGGATAAAATAGCATACATATTTATGCTATAAAATTACTTCTTTTAAAGTTAAAATGAATTTTATAGTTAAATAAAATTCCCTTTTGTAATTTAAAACAACATTGGTGAATAAATAATTTGTAATAAAATTTCTGTTGATTTCGATTTTTGAGCTGTTTTAGGGTTAAATTGGCATGCTGATTTCAGATCTTTAGTTAATTTTCATCCACCACGCCAAGTTGTCCACCAGCTATACGCTCAGTGCCAGTTTTTAAAGAATTAACCTCTTTGGAAACACAAGACTACGATTCTGGTGAATATCGAATTGACCAGAACGACGAAGATTTTGAAACTGAAGATGGTTCTGTTCGTAAGGGTTTCACCAGCATGACTTGAATGATTTGGCTTGAGAATAACTTGCTTGAAAATGAAGCTAAGGTGTCCCAATTTCGATCAAGAGAAAGTGCGTTCGAAGTAATGATGGATTTGTGTATTGGATAATTTATATGGTTTAAAGAAAAGAGCTGGGAATTTAAGTCTATAACCCAACTAAATGGCGATTGTTCATCGAAATAGATCTAAGCGGAGCTTGAAGTGTACGCACCTCCACAATGGATATTTATTTTGTGCTGTCACAGTAGGCGATTCAGTTTATTTGTGTTACGAATATGAAGACATAATGTGAGCCATTGTTTCGTTGCAATATCGCATGCAGCAATGGATTATCTGCGTTGACTTTAAAAGGTCTATGCTGTTGCTAAACACTCCTTAACTAATCCCATTTCATAAATCAGTTTAATATTAAGCAATAGTTGCACGTTATTTTTATTTCTGCTTTTCGTGATTTTATACTGCAGATCCTTTTTAGATTAGTTGTATACTGAATGATAAAAATGTCGAAGCGAAAGTGTCGAACATTTTTTTTAAATGCTGATTCTCGAAGAAGTGGACAAAAGGACAAAGATGAAAGATATTGCCATAGAATTCGGTATTTTACAAAAATATTTTATCGACAATCCTGAAAAACTTGATTAAACTTTTTTCAACCTTTGATTCCGCCAATCAAAGTGCCAAACATAAGAAAACGCGCGATTATGATGATGCTGATGAAGCAAGTTTAAAACAGTTGCGCAGAATGAGAGGAAAAATACACCGGGATGAATTACATTGGTACTATGAAATTCAGCATGACTTGAGTGAAAAATGTTCATAACCACCCTTAAAGTTATGTAAAAGCAACCTCCATCAGGAACACAAAACATTTTTTTTGGCAAACTGCATATATTTTATATATGAAACATCCTTACAAAAGTAAAATAGAAACGAACAAAATTATAGATAATGTACAGGAGAGAAGCCCATATATCCCATATAAAAGTTAAATTTGCAAAAAAAAATTATTTATTGTGACAATTACTCTTAGGTTCTATTAACAGTTAAGCTTTAGTACACTGTCTTCTATTTTCATGTCTTCAATCGCAATAATTCATTTACACCAAGAGTTCAAGCAAATTCAAGCTGCGCATACATGTAATTAAGTGCATTTGACCCTTAATTATAACCCATCTAGTTACAGAATATTTGAGCATTTGTCGTCTTTCGTAGATTCTTCTGGATAAACTTGAAATTTCATTCACGCAACCTTAATGTTTAGTTGTTAGATTCACTTAATACAACTTGTTCATGCGATGCGTGCGTTGTTATACAACAATTTCAAATTAACTAGAAGTGGACTGTACTAAATATTTTATTCAACAACTTTAATCAAATGCGTGCCATCTTTCAAGCGATGACTTACTACTAACAACAACAGCAATAAAAAATAAAAAACTGAGTAAGCGTTTACAGGGTTGGTGTAATGAACATCTGCGCCATGCAAGGCGCCAAGAAGAGAAAAAATGACGTAATCTTACAGTTAAATAGTCTTAATGACTTAATGACTTAATGACCTTCAATGCCCCGGCATTGAAGGGTTACTTCAATAATTTCGTGCGATAATACTCATAATAACCTACAAAATTGTACAATTACTACCTTATACAATAATGCAATACGAATAACATCTCTGAATTCAATATAATAATATACAATTTTCAATACAAAAGTTTATACACAATACTATTTACAATACAAGTTTTATAATAATAAGCTAACACTTAACTAACTTAGGAAGCTTCTTCTTGGGGTAAAATTGCAATTTTTGTAATTCCACGCTTAATGATGCCCTTTGCTGTCTGTAATTCTACTACTCTAACCTTACTGTCAACTCCAGGAAAAAGTCTCGTAATGCGCCCTAACACCCATCTACAGACAGGAAGCTCATCCTCCTTAACTAGTACTAGCATACTTATTTTAATATTCGTTTGTTCTACCTTCCATTTTGAACGCTGTTGTAGTGTGTTTAAATAGTCCCTATGCCAACGATTCCATATGAACTGGACAAATCTGGTAGTTCGTTTCCATCTTGAGAGTCTGTTTTCAGGTATATCAATTAATTCGGGTTCTACTATAGCATTCAAGGGTCTTCCAATGAGAAAATTACCTGGTGTTAATGCCTCTAAATCATTTACATCGGAAGATAAGGGAGTAATAGGGCGAGAATTTAAAACAGACTCTATCTGAGTTACTACAGTTAATAACTCCTCGAAAGTCAACCTTGCATTACCTACAATCCGCTTTAAGTGATATTTCACGGATTTTATTCCAGATTCCCATAGTCCATCATATAGTCAAAATTAGGTGTCCGTGGGGGAATAAACTTCCATACTATTCCTTCTTCACCTAAATAATCTGCTAATTTTTTGTCAGGATTTCTAATTAAATTGTTAATTCTTTGCAATTCGGCATTTGCGCCAACGAAGTTTTTTGCGTTGTCTGAGAAAATGATTGAGCATTTTCCGCGCCTAGCAATAAATCTCTTTAAGGTGGCAATAAATGCGTTAGTGGTGAGATAACTCACTAGTTCGAGATGCACTGCCTTTGTTATAAGGCAAATGAAAAGAGCTAAATATACCTTATGAAGAGTTCCTTTCCTCTGTCCCTTGTACCTAATAAAAAATGGACCGCAAAAATCGGTGCCGACACGATTAAAGGGTGAGCTTGGATTTACGTGCTCTGCAGGTAATGACCCCATAATTTGTTCGATAGTGACTGGTTTATTTTTACTACAAATTATACATTCATGGGTAATCTTTCTAGTTAAATTCCTACCTTGTAATGGCCAAAATTTCTGTCTCATAAAACACAATAATGCTTGCGAACCTAGGTGTAAATATTTCCGATAATAATGCTCAGCAATCAGCTTAGTTAGTTTGCATTTAACAGGCAAAATTATTTGATGTTTTTGTGAAAACATTACATTGGCCCCTTGTAATCGGCCTCCTACTCTCATTACATTATTTGCATCCAAAAAAGGGTTCAAAGAAAGTAAATTACTTTTATTATTAATGGGTTTACCTTGTGCGAGGGAGTTGTATTCTGAATAAAAACTACATTTTTGAACCTCTCTTACTAAAAAGGATTCTGCCTCATTTAACTCCTTTGAACTTACTCCTCCTGTTCTTCTCTGTGCTCCTTTCTGATTTGCACACCTAGAGTTCCAAATGAACCTGAAAATATAACTAACAATACGTAATACTTTTAAATAATTGTTAGTGATATCTAGGACATTATCAATAAATTTTGAAGGCAAAGTGCATAAACAAGCAATGTCAGTTCTTTTTCTCAGTTCATTAGAAAATGTCTCTGTTTTTTCTAATTGTTCAAAGTCAATGTTCTTGTTAGGTATGACACCCTCACTCAAGAATGGAGGACCCTTCCACCACAGATCAGCAGCATGCAGCTTGTCAAAATTCAGTCCTCGGGAAATAAGGTCTGCCGGGTTCTCCTCTGAACGCACATAATTCAACTGGCATGTCTGTGTTAGGTCTTGGATCTGCAACACTCAATTAGCAACAAAAGTTTTTAGTACATGCGGGGAAT
Source organism: Stegodyphus dumicola (assembly GCF_044657685.1). Classification (NCBI taxonomy): domain Eukaryota; kingdom Metazoa; phylum Arthropoda; class Arachnida; order Araneae; family Eresidae; genus Stegodyphus; species Stegodyphus dumicola. The sequence goes on from NC_140769.1 coordinate 73,577,088, forward strand.
TCTGAAGCCATGCTAACACTATGGTTGAGTCACACCACAGACATATTTTACTGATGTCCAATTTCAATAAAGGCACCACCTTTGCAACAAGCTGTGCTAGCAGTACAGCTGCGCAGAGTTCCAGTCGAGTACTGTCAGCGGTTTTAGTGGAGCTACTCTGGACTTGCTGCAAAGCAAATGTGAAGATAAATTAGGTCACTTCTACAGCATAAATAGATGGCTACTCCGTATGCGTGTTCTGATGCATCTGAAAATCCATGAATTTGTATATCAGAAAAACTATCCTGTAAAACATATCTACTGACTTTCAAATTGTTGATAGATTGCATTGAATCAATAAAAAGTTGCCACTCCTTAATTATCCTTTCGGGTAGCGGATCGTTCCAATCAAGCTTCAATAACCAAAGTCTTTGGATGAAGATTTTTGCTTTTGTTATCCCTGGACCAAGCAGTCCTAATGGATCATAAATGCGAGCAATATCAGACAACACTGTTCTCTTTGTGTAAGTATTTGGTTTCTTGATGGTTGATTTGTACGAAAAACAATCTATCTTTGGATTCCATAATAATCCTAAAGTTTTGATGCTCTGATCGTCATCGAAATTACTGAAAGAATATTCCTCTTGTCCATCCGGAAACTGCAAAAGATCAGTATGATTAGCACACCATCTGTGCAGACGCATTCCTCCACGTGATAATAGGTTAATCAATTGCGACTGTAATTCTTAGCCTCTATTAGAGTATGGGCTACTGTGAGTACGTCATCGACATAAAAATCCCTTTGTACTATTGGCGCTGCTAACGAAAAATTGTTTTTCTCGTCTTCTGCTAATTGATTAAGTGTGCGTGTTGCTAGATATGGTGCGTTGGAAGTACCGTAAGTTATAGTCTTCAGTCTATAGACCTTAACTGGTTCTTCTTCACTACTCTTCCATAAGATGCGTAATAAATCTCTTTGATGTTCTTTAATCAAAATCTGACGATACATTTTTACAATGTCTGCTGTGAAGGCAATTTTATGCGTTCGAAATCTGCAAATAATATCAAATAGTTCGTCTTGAACTAACCCTCCATTCAGCAGAATGTCGTTTAACGAAATTCCAGTAGTCGTAGGAGCAGTGGCATCGAACACTACCCTAAGTTTAGTGCTAGGTTTCTCGGGTCTGAAAACCCCATAGTGAGGAAGATAATATGAGAAACTAGAGCTATCCCCTTCATCAATTTCTTCGGAATGGCCTAATTCATTATTTTCCTTAATGAAATCTTCGTATAAGTGTTTCATTGCGGGATTGCGAGTGAAGCGTTTAAGTAGATAATTCAGTCTTTTGCTAGCGTTTTCTCACGATTCGCCTAAAAGGCTAAGTCCTTCCTCCTTAATTGGCATTTCCACTACATATCTGCCATTATCTTGCCTCGTGTGTGCACGAAGAAAGTGCTGTTCACAAAATTCCTCTTCCTGACTTTTCACTTTTTTTGCTTCATTAATACCTTCAATCTCCCAAAACCTTCTCATGTTGTCAGATAAATTATCCCCATTTTCCACAAACCCACAAAAATTATCAACACTGCCTTGCTACGGCATGCGTACTGACCCGCTAACGATGTATCCAAAAACTGACTGATGGAGAATCAGGTCTTGCATATTTATTCTATTTGTTCCCAGTAAATCGAAAAATATTTCGTTAGATAATAAAACATGTATTTGACCAGGTTTATAAAACTCTGGATCAGCTAAACCAATGAGTTGCAACTGCTTAACATCAGGAATGTTTATATATCTAGCAGGCGTTACGCGAGTTATTTTTGGAACAACAAAAAATTGTAAGGTACGAATAAAATCTCTAGTAGCGTTAGCGATGGTTGCTATAGCTTTTTCCTTAACACCCATAACTGTATCAGGTTCAATGTTCCTTCTAACCTTTTTCGGGAACATACAAGGACCTGACTAGGAACAGAGAGCTTACTAAAGCTATGTTCACTAATTGTAGTAAGTAGACAGGATACAGACGAAGGGTATACAAAACCCTTTATTTTTCTCTATATACAATAACTTCCGTACTTCGGAATACAATGACCCGCCACTCGGGGTCTAACGTAAAAGTAAAAAAATAAAACTAAACTCTAATTTAACTTTAGAATAATACACGTGGAAGATTGGCCTTATAATAACAGGAAGCGTATGTAGCACAGAAACTGTGAACACTACAATACGTTTACTTTATCAAGAGGATTAAAACCTCTGGCCTGGTAGGCAAATAGCAACTGCGTAACTTCTAAGGTAAGCGGCCTGCTTCGAACTCACTGCTTCCTCTCTCTTGGCAAAAAGGCCACACTTAAATACTTGGCGTTCGCCAGACAAACTTTGCATAAAAACCTTCACGCTTATAATTCTGGCCGGAAGTAGAAAATAAGAAGTGATAGTAAAGATTTAAAATAAAATAAACGTTAGTAAAACTTACGATCCTTACATACTTCCCGCCAGAGTTAATTAGTTTGAAACTGAGGTCTAAAACGACCTTGTTGAAAACTTTTAGCTCTAGAATCTAACGCGAGGCCAACCTTTTACAAACACAACTTAGCTAGAAACTAGAAATTTAAAAGAAAGAAATTTGTTACAATAGCAGCTCCCAGGATATACAACAATCTTTTTTTCATCTGTACTGCATCTAAACAGGAGCTTTATTCAATTCTGGTTCCTTCCAGAGATCTGGAAGGAAAACTAGTTTAATGAAATGTTACACAATGACATTGCAAATAACATATAGAATATACTTCTCTTAACATTCTTATTTCATTCATGACTATTTTAATTATCTCTCCCCGTGCTCTCTGACATGTGTTGTAAAAAAACACCGAAAACGAATGTGTTTCTGTCTACGTGTGCCACACTTCCTCCTACAATCAAAACACTAACGTGTTAAAATTCAACATAACGAGACCTCTTAACACACCCTACTTTCAACTCTAAACCCTGAGGTACTATTCTAAAAGTGGCTAACTCTAAAGTGTAGCGTCAGAGAGCCTAACTACATCATTCAACCTTTACCACATATTCGCCATGATTTAATCTTTACAGTCACACGAATAACAAATTTTTAACATTACTTTCACTTTTACCATATCACGGTATTTCTTAACATTTAAAATAACAGTTCACATGTATATAAGAACATATCAACATGCCGTTAATTTTACACCTTTGAAAACAAAAATTAGTAGTACATTGTTAACTTCTATTCTTTTCAAAGCAAGTGCCAATTCTTTCTACATTGAAATAATACTACATTTCAAAAAATCTTTCAGACTAAAACTTCTTTCTTGCTAGAATGTTTTAAATAAAATTTATACAATAACTTTTTACAATATTTAAGTCTTTACACAACGCTATTATACATCAACTTTAGTTTTACGCACGAGTAATTTAAAAACATAATACGAAAATCGGTCACAACTCATTTCTCGCCCTTTTGGCGATAAAGGTAGACCTCGCATGAGGTAAAACTTCTTGAAATCTGCCACTTGCAGTAAGAATGAAAGATTAACTTAAGTTTGCAAAGTAACATAAAATTTTACTTATCTTTGTAATATTCGGACATTCTTTTCTGGGCCCAGTCTTTAAAGGTACTGCAGATAGTAGCTTGGTTTATCCTCCTTCTTGTACGGGCTAGCCCTTCAGTGCTTTCCTCTGGAAGCTTCCTTTTTTCACCAGTACGGCCACCCTTGAATACTTTTCTTTTCTCCTCTGCTTGCGGTTTTTGCCGTTTGATGGCAGCTGGTCTTGGCGGAACCGGGAAACTTCTGTCGTGATCCTGCTTGGACCTCGTTGTTGGCAGTTCAAATTTTTCTTGTACTTTTTCCTCCGCCGCTGATGGCCCTTCCGCAGTTCGGCGACTTTTGCTGCGGAGAGTTCTGTCGGATGAGTAGATCTTCCGTTTTAAAGCCGGGTTATAGTTGCCGTCATTTCTACTGGTCCTCTTCACATACGTCGTCCTTCTCCCTTCTTCATTCTGGGGGTGTTCGTGAACTCTGTTTTCTGGACGGTGGAACGGCTTCTTTTTCTTGTTACCTTCCATTTTTCCGCGGGGCAATTTTCTTTTCACTTGCTTCTGTCTCTCATTGGCTTGCCCTTGTACTTGTCGTGTTTTCACCTCTGGAACTTGTACCTGCGGTGTCTGCCGTGCCGGATCCTGCAAAAGATCTGAAAAGATTTGCATTTTATTACGATCGAAGTAGGGCTTGATTTGATCAATGTTTGCGGAACAGGTTTCACCATTTCTGGCTTTTAACACTACAACAGCGTGAGTTATTTTTTCTATAACATATGGTCCTTCAAATCGTGGAAAAAATTTGGCAGTTGTATCTTCTGGTGCTGAAGAAAGTGAATGCTTAATTTTTAAAACTTCATCCCCTACTTTATAAGTTACTCCCCGTCGTTTCAAATCATAATAGAGCTTCTGTTTTCTTTGTGCTACTTCCGTATTCTTTTTTGCTTCTTTTATTAGTTTTTCTATATCACCCATTTTAAATTCTGGGGCTCTTTGTTGCACATAAAGTAGTTTATCTAACGGTCTTATAATCTTTCTGCCTAGAAATAACTCAGCAGGAGTTTTGCCCGTTGTATCATGTTTTGCGGTCCTAAGGGCGAAAGCAAATTCATTGACATAGTTATCCCAGCTTTTATGAAAATTATTAACATAACTACGGATAATTTTCACTATATTTCTTTTGACCCGTTCCGCTATATTTGATTGCGGCCGATACGGGACCATTTTTAAATGACGTATGCCCAGTTTTTGCACATGTCTTCAAATATATTACTTACAAATTGAGGACCATTATCCGATATAACTTTTAGGGGCGCCCCGTATTTTAAAATATATTTATTTAAAATAGAATCGGTAACCAATTTCGCCGAGGCTTGTTTTAAGGGAACAATTTCGGTCCATTTACTAAAATGATCAACCATAACAAGGAGATAGCGACTTTTATTTAACTGACTTTTTGGGAAAGGGCCCAATAAATCGATGCCAATTATTTCATTTGGAAATTCGGATTTAATACTATTTAGAAACCCGGCCGGGCGGAAATTAATATAATTAACGGCTTGACATGTTGGGCAGGACTGGACATACGCCCTTGTTAACTTTTGCAGTTCAGGAAAGTAGAGTGCCTCGCGTACGCGTTGGATAGTTTTTCGAATACCAGCATGAGAAGCTAAAGGGCTGTCATGGAGCTCATGCAGGATATTTAATCTAAGACTAGCTGGGATAACAGGTCGAAATTCGTTGTTGGAATTCGTAGTTTTTGTGTAGAATAATAGACCATCTATTAGTTCGTAATGGGCCGCCCTATTTCTTATCGCCACAATATCTTGGTGGCTAAAATTTTCAGGATCCTTCAAATACTCATAAATACTTCCAAACTCAGGATCCTTACCCAGTTCGGTTATTACAGTTTCTCGGGAATTTATTGTACACGCTGTAAGCATTGCAACTTTTACGGTATTACCCTGTTCGTCTAATTTAATTCGTGATAGGGCATCTGCTACGATATTTTCCTTTCCGGGGGTATGCTTGATTACCAGATTATATTCTTGCAGCTTGAGTGCCCATCTTATTAACCTTGGGGATAAATTTTTCCCTGAGTACAATCTAGTTACCGCCGCATGATCAGAGTATACTGTTATCGGCGCCTTTCCAAAATAGACTCGGAACTTTTGCACTGCTGACAGAACTGCAAGTGCCTCTCTCTCGGTCGCGGAATAGTTTCTTTGTGTTTGATTTAAAGTTCGGCTAAAAAATGCCACGGGCTGCTGATTTTGCGAAAGTACCGCTCCTACCGCATAATCCGAAGCATCCGCTGAAATTTCTAAATTTTCATCCTTTTCAGGAAATTTTAACACAGGGGCTTGCGTTAATGCTTGTTTTAATTTTTCGAAAGCACTATTGGCTTCGGCCGTCCACGAGAATCTTGCCTTTTTCCTTTTTAATTTTAACAATGGCTCAGCGATAGCCGCAAAATCTTTTATAAAGGACCTATAATATGAACAAAGTCCTAGAAAAGAAGAGAGCTTCTTTGCCGTGTTTGGAGTCGGATACTTTTGTACAGCGATTATTTTTGATTCATCTGTCTCGATCCCTTTTTGCGATATTTTGTAACCTAAATATTTTAATTCAGGGGCTGCAAATTTGCACTTTTCGACATTAACTTTTAGACCGGCCTCATTTAATAAAGAAAACACCTGTCTTAAATCCTGTACATGTTGGTCTAGATTATCACTAGTAATAATGATATCGTCGAAATAGATAAATGTGGACTTTCCAAGAACAGGTCTTAACACAATGTCCATGCATCGCTGAAATGTTGCTGGGGCCCCTGAAAGGCCAAACGGCATACGTAAAAATGCATAAGTGCCAGACTTGGTTATAAAAGCAGTCTTAGGCACGTCCTCAGGCCTCACCCCTATTTGAAAATAACCAGTCGTTAAGTCTAAAGTCGTCATGAATTTGGTTGATTTTATGTTCCTTAAAATTTCTTCTATGATCGGCAACGGATACCGGATATTTCGTTATGGAATTTAATTTACGGTAATCAATAGCGAATCTCCACCTTTTTGGATGCTCCAAAGGATAATCATTATTTTTCTTACATAAAACCACCGGGCTAGCATAACTACTTGAGATGGGCGTTATGATCTTTTTACGTAGCATATCGGTAATATGCCATTCTATAATTTTTTCCTTATTCTTATCATACCGGTATGGTTTTTGACGAACTGGCAATGCATCTCCGGTGTCAATACTATGGTTAGTAACCTGAGTAAATCCTGGAATATCACTAAATAACGAAGCAAATTCACTTACCACTTGTCGGATTCTATCTTGCTCGTCATTAGGCAGGTGGTCAAGATTTAACCTTGGCGGTTCAACCTTTTCTACAGGCACTGGTTTCATTGTCAGCTTAAGGGACGCTTCATTAAAATCCAGTGTAGCTTGTGCGCCTGAAAGAAAGTCTATTCCTAAGATCAAATATGCTTGCAGATTCTTTACTATAAAAAACATCACCTTTACTTGTTCGTCCTTGATACGGATATACAAAGGTACTTTACCTACGCACTTACATTTTTCTCCTTGCGCCGCTAATACTGTCGTATTATCCGCATTATATATGCGGTATTTGCGAAAATACTGTCTAAAAAAGACTTCTGCCACACAGGAACACTGCGCGCCGGTATCCAGGAGTGCGGTGGCTGGGATATTATTCACCAAGACTTCAATCTTCGGAAGAGTCAAATTTTTCACCATTACTGTATTTAACTTGTAGGAAGAGGGGTTTTCGTGGCCTTCGGATTTCCGCACCCTCTCGTCAGCAGAAATCCGTTTTAGTTTAAATTATTTTTCCTTTCCGTGCTTTCCTTCTTTTTCCCCTGGCCTTGAGACTTTTTTCCTGGGTTGCTATTGAACTGTCGACGTTCGCCGGCTGTTTTTGAATGCTCGGGTTTCCTTGTCCACTGATTCGCTTTTTCTCCGTAGCCGTATGCTTGAGTTTGCTATAGTCTTGGCGTACCAAATTGGTTTCGCTGTTGATATTGGCGTCTTCTTTCGACGTCCGCCGTTCTTCTACTTTCAAACTGGATTGCTAGCTCAAATAACTTTTCCAGTGTAGTCCGATTTCTTAATTCAATAAAGTCTTGCACTTGGGGTAGTAACCTCGGCAAAATCACTTGAATTATTTCAGGATCCGGACGGTTTCCATACAAGAGCTTGAAAACGTGAATTTTTCTTAAAATAAAGCTCGAGAGGTTTTCGATTCTTTGTTGATATATACTAAAAAGTTCCGTTTCTAATTTCGCACGATCCCTTACAACAGGGAAGGCTTTTAGTAGGGCAATCTTGAAATTTTCGTAAGTATAGGTGGGACTTCCTGCTTGACCCAAGAGACTTCTGCCGATACATTTGAACCAGTTAAGCGCTTGGCCCCTCAAAGCGCTGGTAGCTAAGGTAACTTTTTGAAACTCGTGCACGGGGTAGAGCATGAAGTGGTCATCCAATTTTTCCAAAAAACTGGTTACCGGTGAGTTTCCGTTAAACGTTGCTTCTGGTTTCATCGAAGCGCGCATGGTCTGGACGATGTAACCGAATCCTTCCAGGGCGGCAGCTGGCATTTCTGGATTCTGAGCCGTTTCTGCAGGCAGCACAGGTTCTTCTTGAAACTCGGCCATGGTTATTCTTCTTCGTTGGGCGCCACTATCAGGTTCAATGTTCCTTCTAACCTTCTTCGGGAACATACAAGGACCTGACTAGGAACAGAGAGCTTACTAAAGCTATGTTCACTAATTGTAGTAAGTAGACAGGATACAGACGAAGGGTATACAAAACCCTTTATTTTTCTCTATATACAATAACTTCCGTACTTCGGAATACAATGACCCGCCACTCGGGGTCTAACGTAAAAGTAAAAAAATAAAACTAAACTCTAATTTAACTTTAGAATAATACACGTGGAAGATTGGCCTTATAATAACAGGAAGCGTATGTAGCACAGAGACTGTGAACACTACAATACGTTTAATTTATCAAGAGGATTAAAACCTCTGGCCTGGTAGGCAAATAGCAACTGCGTAACTTCTAAGGTAAGCGGCCTGCTTCGAGCTCACTGCTTCCTCTCTCTTGGCAAAAAGGCCACACTTAAATACTTGGCGTTCGCCAGACAAACTTTGCATAAAAACCTTCACGCTTATAATTCTGGCCGGAAGTAGAAAATAAGAAGTGATAGTAAAGATTTAAAATAAAATAAACGTTAGTAAAACTTAAGATCCTTACAACTGTACCGTTGATACCTGAAATAGAAGCGTTTATTTTTCTTTTCTTCAAATTCAATAACTCAGCACCTTCTTTAGTAATGCAATTATTTTGAGAACCGGAATCCAGCAAGGCTCTCAACGAGATAAATTTTCCATCATTACCCTTAACGAAAATAATTGCAGTTGAAAGTAGAACTTGTTTATTAAAAGAACTGGAAATATTCAGCGCAGTACCGTTAATGGACTTTGCTTGGTTGGTTTCATTAGTGTCACTAACCTTTTGGCTGCTTGCCATTGGAGTAAATGTATCAGCATTTGGAGAAAGATTACTGCTTAATTTATTAGTCTTGTTTGTGATTTGATTCGATGTGCCATTTGCTTTATCGAAATTTTCTTCATTTCGATCAAAATGTAAGAGCGAATTGTGAAATTTCTGACATTTTCTGCATGTATTAGAACTTTTACAGTTTTTGATTGTGTGGACCGAAGATAAACAATTGAAACATAGTTTTTTTGTCTTTACAAATTCCAATCGTTTCTTGACTGTTAGATTTAGGAATTGCGCACATTTCAACAATAAATGATCAGCTTTACAATAAGGACAATTTTTTGAATTTTCCGAAAGTGATGTAAGAGCTTTGGTATTAAATGAACGTTTCGATTCCCCATGCGGAGGTTTGTAATGTGATAGGGTGCGAGCGTGTTCCTTCAAAAAACATGTCAGTTGTTTAACCGTTCCTATCTCGTCTTCTTTAAGTGACCTTTCCCACCAACACCGAGTATTTCTATCCAACTTTTCAACTAATAAATAAACAATTAACGTGTCTGAAAATTCTTCCACCTTTTGCTCCAATGCTTCCAAGGATCGTAAACATTCATGCACCTTATCGATAAATTTTAAAAGTGACGAAGTAGAATCACTCGTTTGAGGTATAGAAATTAATTTCTTTATAATAGAATTGATCAGATCTTTTTTGTTGCAATAGCGCTCAACCAACAGATTCCATGCTATGTCATAATTCGAATCTGAAATTGGAATGGACTGAATAATATTTAAAGCGTCTGCCTTACACGAACTCTTTAAATATTGCAATTTTTGCGCATTAGTTAATTTGCTATTTTTATGCACAGCTGCGGAAAATAAATCCTCAAATTCAATCCATTCTTCGATTTTCCCACTAAATATTGGAAGAGACAATTTAGGCAATTTTATATTCGAAACAATTATGTCTTTACTCGAACCGTTTTCATTTGAGCAGCTATTCCTTTGAGAACGGATCTCAGAAATTTTTCTTTTAATTTTCAAATGAATTTCGTCGAGATTATCTACTACATTTTCCTTTTCCTTAATGAATTCGTCAGTGTCCTTTTCTTCACAATGTGCAAATAAAGAATCGAAAATGTTACTTAATTCCTTTTTAAATTCTAATATTTTTGATTAGTATAACTCCAATAAGGAAATATCTGCTTCATCCACTGTAGAATTTACCTTATTTTCAAACTTTCTGATACTGCATTTTAAACTTTTTTTGTTAGCTTTAATCGCTTTCAATTCACTCATCATGAACAAATAAATAATTTATCACTTACCGTGATTGCAGATTTCTCAACAGCAACACCGGAAATGAACGATGACACAGTATCCAATCTTAATTGCATAATCCACACGAAAACGAAAGCATTCCAAACACTCTATATGAAGTTATGCGTAATACAACCAAACGAAAGTATTCCAAATGTTCTAAAAGGTTAATTTTAGCAACGATGTCTTTTACCTCCGGCTCGGCGGGCCATAAAGTGTTCATGCGATGCGTGCGTTGTTATACAACAATTTCAAATTAACTAGAAGTGGACTGTACTAAATATTTTATTCAACAACTTTAATCAAATGCATGCCATCTTTCAAGCGATGACTTACTACTAACAACAACAGCAATAAAAAATAAAAAACTGAGTAAGCGTTTACAGGGTTGCTGTAATGAACATCTGCGCCATGCAAGGCGCCAAGAAGAGAAAAAATGACGTAATCTTACAGTTAAATAGTCTTAATGACTTAACACAACTAAACATTAACACTACCTACCCTATGATCAACTGTACCTATGTATCTTTTCAATTCAATCAAATATTGACTTCTGTAGATAGATAGTAGTCAAGTAGTTACTTTGCTGAAGGAATGAATTTTTTTTTGTTGTTATGTTGCTTTTACTTTAGCTACATGAGGGTGTAACTTAAAGCAATTAATGAAAGCAACTAAAGCACCTCTAGTAGAATGAATGTTTCCCAACTATTTTTATCAGAACATTCTTACGTGGCGTAGGTAAAATGAAAACATTCAAAAATACTTGTGACATCCTGAGGCACTGAAAGGTTTGCTTCAACTCATTGTCTCATTAAGACTCCCAGATGACTAGCAGGTTGACACATCCACAGAAAATTCAGTCATATTTGAACACATTTGGGGTTCACTCGGAACGCTAGGATAGCTGTTCTCTTCCTAATATGTTTAATGCAAAACAAGACCTAACCAAAAAAAGTAAGAGCTAGCATGATTTTTCTTTGTACTCTTAATATAATCCCTACCCCTAAAATAAGACTTAATTAAGACGGTCAACAAGACGGGCTTCTTATTACCTGGTAGCCAGAATTAATTGTAGAATGAGCAAGTGCAGAAGCAACATACATGCAAATTTGAAGCCAACGAACGCGGTTAACACAAATTAGAATCTTCAGTATTCAATCCGTCGCGTTAGCAACGGACGTTTAGCACTAGATTTAATAATAAATTTAAACGATAATAAATTTTGATGCACATTTAAAATGAGTGTAAAAAGAAATGGCTATTCAGAGTACAAGAAAGAAATTGCGGAAGAAGACAGGGATAAGAGTCTTACAGCTTTCTGCAAAGAGGATGGATTGTGTTAGATCTACGAATGGTTCGGAAATGTCGATCAGAGTACAATAACCTCATTCAACAAGTCAACGAGGGAAATGCCATGAAGCGAAAGTCTGGATCAAGTCAGCAACCATTATTTCTTGAGTTGGTACACATCATCTGTGAATGCTTGCTGACAAGAGGAAACTATTTGGTTGTTCTCGCGGGTTATATTCAAGCATAATGCCCTTGCAGTGGCACCCCAGCATAGCAACACTGGATGGATGACTTCCTTCAGCGATATGAACTGTCTCCAAGTAGATCCACAGCACTGTTGAAATTGGAATATACGAAAGTGATTAAATGCGCACTAGCATTAAAGTGTTTCATTCATGGACTGATACTATGTACCAACTATACTAAGTACCAACGCTCGAGCATAATTGCTATGGATGAAACTGCAGTGTGTATGTATAAAGCGCCTCAAAACACTGTTGAATCAAAGGGGCGACACTGCTTCTTCCCTGTACTGGTTAAGAAAGTATATGTACTCTGGAAGTTCGTCCCGATGGAAAGAAACCCCTTCTAATCTCTAATCTAAGAGGAAATCTGGTATTTATGTTCATAAGACTGAAATAGCTCTTTCTTATTTCACCGAAGCAGCAATAAGAAAGTGGGCCAATTTATTTCTACTATTTGTTTTGCGAAATGGTTAAAGAGGTATGCTAGTGCGGTATTCTGAAAACACTCACTGTGTTAAAATCGTGAAGAACTTGCTTCTAGAAAGAAGAATTATCAAATAACGATTCCTACAGGAATGAATGCATATCTTCAATCTCTTGATATTATAATAAACAAGCATTTAAAAACAATTTGCACATGTTGATCAACGACTACATTGAAAATAAAATGGACAGAAAACAATGAGGAAATTTTGTGAAGCCTTAGATACAAGAAGTCATTACTTGGGTGAAGGATGGATGGAATGAAACAGCCAACAGCACATTGCCAAAGCTCAGCGAGCGGACTACAAAGACAAAAAAGCGCTGATTTGAGAACAGATCTATTGCTCAACATGAGACGTTGAGGATCTTAGAGGAAATGAGATTGAATTTTTTTTTTTTTTTTTTTTTTTAATTTCCAGTGGCAGAGAATAAGACAAATGTTATACCAAACAAAACAGAACACTGAAAATATAACTGTTAAAAACAGAGCCTTTAAAATTTCCTGCATACACATGCAGAAAGGAGGGAGAAAATAACTGATACCTAATCCAATAGGCTGTAGTGGTTGGAGCCAGAGAGGATACTCATTTTGTCATAGCTGAAATTTGAGCCATTAATCTGTCTTAGGTATACACAAATAGCCATTTTCTCGCTATCAAAAGCAGTTCTCCGCTACCCGCGTGTATGTAGAACAAGAACTGGACGGAAAAATTTCTTCCGCCGGCATTTAGTGAAGTATCAGGGAATGGTTTGGTTTGGTTTGGTTTTATTAGATTACGGCAAATCACTCGAGGGCTATCTGCCTAAGGGGAGGGATGCCTTCGTGGAGGACTTTCTAAGGGAAACTGGCTCGTATACACGTTACACATGGGGAAAACCACGAAAACGCCCATGCAGCCAGCCTGTTCGCGGGATTCGAATCTCGGACCGAACTACCAGTGTTCAGCAACGTTACCGCTCGGCCGCTGGTGGGCCCTCAGGGAATGAACCTTCCTCACAGATGTTAAACCGTCCGATTTAAGATGTATAGTCTCAACAGCCAAAATTTTCTAAGTATTATAGAGTCTGTCTTGAGAATACTTGATTTTCGAAACTATTAATTTAGAAGTCAACCAACAAAAATCAGTGTTATATTTTCAAATTTTCACAGGACTAGTTTCGATGATTTTACCGAAACATCATCCTCAGCTGCAAAAACGCAGAAAAAAAATTTTGTTAAGCTCTTGCAGCTGAGGAGGGTGGTTCGATAAAATCATCGAAACTAGTCCTGTGAAAATTTGAAAATATAACGCTGATTTTTGTTGGTTGACTTCTAAACTAATTCTTGTTCGGTGTGTTATTGTATCTTAATTTCGAAACTATGGTCATTAAGATCTAAATTAATATTTCTCCATGTCAAATCCAAAGGTGTACGGGCTTTCTGAAGTCTGAAAAGCCTGAAAAGTCTCGTTTTCTATTTCAAGGTTTGATCCAAGTTTCATCACTTTCTTAAGAAATCCATCTTGGGTTAAAAGCTTCCTGTGACAATTCTAAAAAGAAATCTCATTTCTCATTAATTTCTTAAAAATCAGCACGGCTTTCCTTTCGATAACAATTTTAGTAGGTCTGCTGCTTATAATAAGGAGCATTACATCCGTAGGCGTAGACTTTACCGCCCAGTAATTATTCTTAGGACTGTTTTTTAAAGATTTCCAATTTTTCTATTAAGCTTGTTGGACCTGTGATCAGAACCTCATGACAGTTACAAAAGAATGGTAAAACAAATGATTTATATATCCGGTTTAGCGTTGACCAGGAACTACCCCAGAGATCGCCGCCAAATTTTTTACAATTTTCCGTCTTTTTTCAATCTCTCAGCTAAAAATTCCATTTATTACCACCACTCAGAAACCTAAACACTTTTTGTTTCAGGTGTAATCCGATTCTGGAAACCTGAAAAATGTTTACAATCATTTTTAGAATTTTTGACTTTTTTCTAGCGTAAGATCTCTTTTGTTGAGAACAAAAATAAATCCGTGAAAAGTTCCCTGTTCAAATAGAGTATATCCTTCAAGATATTCACTTTAAAATATACTTCAAGATTCACTTCAAGATATTCACTGTTCTCTTCACACACGAACATCAGAGGGCTTCTTCGTTAACTCTGCTTTTTTCCTCAATTTATCGCTCTTTAATTTCAAATCACGAAGTTCCTCAGTCCAAAACATTTATATTTCCTGACCCTTCTCCTGTAAAAACAAATTTTCACATAGGAAGATGAGTTTAAAAACCCGTTTAATAAAAATACTCGCTTTCTTTACCATACCAAATTCCTCTTTTTCCAGGCCTTATCTTCTCATCTAGCCTTTTTAAAATTCCATAATATCTTCTTACAGTTCATTGGATTCTGATTCAAATCCGCAATCGCAATCCTGATTAGCACTTATCTTTGTTCAGATCCAGAATCCTCAATAACTTCCCTTTGCACCAATGGGACCAAATATGTTGCAACACGCAAAAGGTATGGAATAGACCAGGTGTCATTATAATGGAGGTAAGGATAATGGGGGGGGGGTCTAGAACGTTATAAATAATGTGAATGGGATTTGAATTCAGTAGGTCTTTGATCTCCTTCTCTACTACATTAGAGTCTTAGTAACATTATCTTACGGAGTTGGTGTTGAAATCGCCTATCAAGATCGTTCTTCTTGAAATATTATCCGTGACGAAACAAGTTTACTAATTGGCGGTTTATAGTTTGCATATATTTGAATCTTTCTATTGCATTATTTTTATTTTTCTAGACATCAATTCTTACCATTTCAGATTTATCCTGAGCAACTTCTATCTCTTTAACAATCGTGAAGTCTGCAGTGAGAACTTTATTCACGCCTATGAAGATACCACTAGCTCTTTGTTTATATTTAGGAAGAAGGTATATACAATAGTGCGAAAATGTGAAGAAACCCAAATTTTCACTAAAAATGTTGGCTTCCATAACAGTAAAGACATCCACATCATTTCGAGATATCGAAATTTCCAACTCCTATGACTGCGGACAGGTCACCCTAATTCCAATGCAGAATGCTCAACGCACGCCTAGAGCCACGGCGGTCAGGTTTGCCAACTAGATGAACCATGCTAATATAGAAGACCTTTTAGCCGTTTCCAAGAAACTTTTCTATGGTGCACTGCAAGGAGGTAGGTCTATTACCCAAGTCGTACAAAATTCATCCCGGATATCGTGATTTGCAGCTACGATATGCCTGTACTAGAATAAATGTTTTTGCTCATTTTTGAATATTTCTCGAACATGAATAAATGTATTTCTTGAACATAAAGAAATGCGTTTCTTGAACATGAACAAAAGTTAATTATTTCACTTAAAAAGTAAGATATTCCCTGAAAATAAGTCCTAGCGAGTGTTTTGAAGCAAAATTTAATTAAAGACTGAGTCTTATTTTCGGGGAAACGTAGTAGTACAGATTAATCTTCTACCAGATAGCTAATCAGTTATTTTGTCTTCGAAATTTCGAATTCAGTTGCGTCCAAATTTTTACTAACAGTTATTTGTTTATTCTTACTTCCAGCTGAAATTCTACTGCTTCCTGGAAACAACTGCGTTGTGCTAGCGTTGTTTGTTCAGCTTGAAGAAAGTAAAGAAGACGTAATACGTGGAAGATTTATAATTTTTCAGAGCATTCTAACGATGTGACGCGTCAGCCTCTCTAGATAGTATTTGATTATGTGGGTGAGAAATGTTTGTAGGATTTCAACACTAGTACCTGTTTTATGTCTACAACCATCTGGTACCTGTTTTATGACTACAACCTCTGGTACTTGTTTGATGTCTGGCCTGTTACTGGCCTCTGGTACCTGTTTTATGTCTACAACTATCAAACTTTAAAATTACTAGCAATCTAAGAATCATTGTGTTCAGGTTTCTGTTTTCCTTTTGGTTTTGTTATTCAAATTTTTCGGTGGAAATTTTAGGAACTGAGCGATAGCTTAAGAAACATAGCTTTTTCGGATGATTTTCTGAATTTACAATAAATAAAGAATTTTAAAAATTATCTGAAAGCTTTCAGATTTTACATTATGTTTAAAGATTTTTTGAACGTTTTGTGTGTTACCTTTATTTACTAAATCTCCCGTTCTTCGCACTTAAACCAAAAATTTCAGTTCAGCAGTAATATCACAAAATAATTTAAAAAGAGCATATCTTAAGAATTTTTGATACACAATCTGGCGCGCTGGAGATAAAAATGTTTTTTTTGGGGGGAGGTACAGTATTGCCATTGCTCGCTTTGAAATTGCTGACTTTCTTAATAAAAAACTCATAAATGCCTTACTAAGTATTAATATATATATATATATATAATGAAGAGTCTGTCTGCGCCTTTCCGTTTGTGCTGCGCGTAAGCTAATAGAACCAAGGATACGAAATTTGGTGCATAGGATACATTTATACAAGAGACGTGCACCTCGAAGCGATTTTTTTCAAAATTCAAATGAGATTTTTCTTTAGTTTATGTTTTTTGATAAAATCGCATCAAATAGGTAAATCTGTCTCATTATATCAGCAACAATGGCGCGCATCCATTGTTGCAGATATTGCTGTTGCTATTGTTGCTAATAACAGCCACTGGGAAAAATGAGGGCGATAATTCTGTGCAGTTTATTAATTTAATTTTTCTCTTGGATACTGGACTCTTGTCGAGAGAAGGCAACGGGAAGTTATTGAATTTTTTTATTAGGATAATTAATATTTGTATTAAGATATATTGCTTGTTTCATTGGGTGTTACTTTGGTAGACGGTTGCACGGACTTTTGGCAATTTACTTTGGCGCAAAAGGTTAAATTATTACTTTCATATAGCACAGAAATAGAATAACACCGCTATAAAAACATTGCGCCAACGTTTAATTGGATTAAAATATTACGTAAATTGAATATCGAATTAAAACCATCATACCAGCGTTTAAAAGAACTAAAATATTACTTAAATTTAAATACTTTAAAATAAGAACGCTTCGTACACTAGAACTAAAATGACAGCAATTAGTTTATTGCCGGTAAAAAACGAGGAATGTCTAATACTTTTTTTACAGCGGTTATTTCTTCCACCGTGACCACAATACCATATACGACCGTCCTCAGAATCGGCTCTTCTAACGATCTTGATCTGTGATCCCTATTTCTCGCTCTTCATTGAAAAAGTGATTAGCCAGGTTTCCTCCAAAAATTTAAAATAAATTTTCTCTGACCCTTGTAGCAATTTATAAATAAATCTTTGATTAGGAAAGCCAGGTTGGCCAAAATAAAGTCTCAAAGGACAATTTTTTTTTATTCCGATACAAATAATTCATGGTACTTATAACAACACTAATCTTTGAAAGGGATATATCCGTTTCCTATGAAATCTAAGGAATTCGAAGTAATGAATAATAAAATTTTAAAATGGCGCGGTAATGCACAAATATTCAGTAACCAATCAGGGAGCTGATTACAGCTCGTTAATGCACAAATATTCTGTAACCAAACAGGGAGCTGATTACATCACGCCTAGAATTAAAATTATTTAAATATTCATACATAATAAAATCATTTTTCAAAAGGAAATGAAAATTAAATTGTATTTTAATATTTAACAACCATAAATAATGTTTAAAAAATTAGATTAAATTTATAGATATTAAAACCAATTACTTTTAGAGCAAGGTGACGTCATTGATTACATCATCCACAACATAAATTATAGAAAAATGTCATAAACAATAAAATTTTTATTTCAAATAAAAATGCAAAATTAAATTGATTTTTAATAGTTAGAAGTCATAAATACTATTTAAAACACGGAATTTATGCATAAGAAAACGCATTATTTTTTAAATAAAATGACAACGGTTACCATAACTAACTTTGTCCAGCAATGGGTTTACCATAGGTCGTATCGCTCGCCAAAAAAAAAAAAAAAAAAAAAAAAAAAAAAAAATCGCCAAAATCCTTGCAACCGTCAACCAAAGTAGCATCTTTCATTGTAATTTTTTTATATGTAATGCATTTTTATTGATTTTTTATAAAGATGTTCTGCAGCGTAAAATTCTGTGCAGTTTTTAAATTTAATATTTGGTGTTCCCTTTAGGCATTTTTCCAGTACACCTAAATGCCATACGAAGCCTGGCCGCGTAGCGGCTAGTAGATAATAAAACAAATTCTGAATTCCCTTGAGCTTCCAGATGCCCATATTAGCGTGGAGACGTATGTTATTCGAAATTTGATGGCCCTAGGTACCGTTCTTTTACCACAATGCGAGAAACACGCATACATTTATGCAAATTCTTCATTATTTAATTTCTTTAAATATAATACAGGACGTTAATATTTGGTGGAAACAATTTGAAAAGTGAAACGTCGTTTTTAGTGAAGCGCCACAAAATTCCAAAACGAAATTAATAGCCCCTCTGGGCTAACGCCCTTTGGGCTAATAACTGCTTAAGTCTTAAAGTATATGTTAAATTATTTTCTTCTTTTTATTTTGTAATGATTTTATGAGTTTTAAATAGAAGCTTAATTTAAAATGAAAAAAATTCTTATTTTTTAATTCTTTAAATTGCACTAAAATATTTTTTAATAGTCATTCATGGCCAATTTAGACGTGCAAGGGGATGTTTGCATATTCTTTCCTTTATTGACACACGTATATAGCGAAACAAAGATGTTCTTATGGCCCACTTCTTTAGCTATTTGATAATATGCGCAATCAACACTGAAAATCCATTGATGAATTCGCTTTCAAAAGGCATCAGTTGAACAAGTACTCCGCTGATGATATCAAAGCATTGAAGTGGTCAAGGATCAGAATTTGGCAACAAATATCGGAAAAAAATCTTTGATAGCTAAGTATAAACACTGGCGATATTTCGTATTTGGAAACACTAGACTGACACAACGTCGCTTAAATCTTTGTTTTTTAACTTCTGGATATCATTATCTAGGATTTCTAGGCCAATAGTTTGGCTTTGTTCATTTGCACTTGCAGAAGTTTTTATTTCTCTTAATTGTTGTCATTTGAGAGACAAAATGCCATATTCTGCACAGGCACTATATATTTACGAGCATCCATGCCTTCTCCGGGATTCGAACCCAGGCCCTTCGGTACAGCAGTCAGGAACACTAACCAATCTCCCAGTTGAGTGGCTATACGATATTTTAAATTACTTTAAAACAAAATAATTCAAAACATTATAATGTTCGTCTTAATTTTAATATTGTATTTACTGAATAATGTAAATTTTAAAAATTATATATTAACTGGTATTTGCATTTAATCTACAAGATTGGGGTGGCTTTCGAATATTTATAAAAGCAGAAAAATATCATTCTGAAGGAAGTTGTTCCATAATGATATTCCTGAATATTGAATGAACACAATATGATTCAGCAATCTTAATGCAATTTTTAAATCTAAAATTCAATCAGGGAGTTTGCTGCAATTTTTTGAAAAGCTGAAATTAGTGAAAGGAAAAGTATTTCTTACCATGAAAAATTGCTTTTACATGAAAAAAAAAAATCATTTGAAATCATTTTTTCTGTAAGCTAATAAATAATTCAATTAAATTACAAGAAGAAATTTCATTTATCACAATATCCATCGATCCTTTCTATAACGTTGAGTGATCAATGAAAACCATCTCTCGACTGCAGAGTGCTTACTTTAAAAAGAAAAGCAGAAAATGTCTTTTCTCTTAAGCTTTCGATATTTTCAATTTTCCAAGCTTTTATCCAAGGTAATTTCTGTCAAAAGTCGTCAACCTGTGTATATTTGAAGCTCTATGCATAACATATTAGTTTATTAGATTTGTTTAACTCTTTTAATGACATTATGTGTGAAAGTTTCCATGCTAAAAAAGAAAACCAATATGCTTTGTGTTTAAGGTCCAGATGTATTTTAAATACTTTATAGATACACTTTTTATCTTATCAAACATATTTTTCAACAAAAAGCCTTTTAAGGCTGCAAATATGGCCAACTATTGGTAGTAGTTACTCTAGGCATTTTACCAGGAAGGAATTGCCCGGAGTCTTTTGGGTAAAAATTAACTGAAACATAGATTTAGTAATTTAAAAAAATTCTTACTCGTTTTAATAGGATTAAAGCGATTTTATTACGTTTCTTTTTGCTGTAGAATATATTATGTCTTCGTAATTTAATAGTAATATAATGAGTGCCTATTTAATTAAACACTCTTTCTAGTCTGCTTTTCCTTAGAACTTACCTCTTTGTTTGTACTAGTTACCACTTTTGCTAAATTCTGAATGTGGACATAACAGACAGCAGAAAATATTAAAGTTAACATAAAAACGGATTTTCTCACCGCTTCTAATTTAAAACAAAATTAAAGACATCTTGACCCAGCAGCTTGCAGGAATTTACAGTCTATTAACTGCGATACACTCCCAGTCAATCTCGTGAAGCTGCAATACTAACTGACCGCAGAGACAAAGCTCAACTAATATGTAACTATTACTACACAAGCCAATATCAGGCATTCACACCTGTTCTGATCAGCGACTTTCTTTCCATATGCAAGCAGAAGTGGTAGAAGCAGATAAGTCTCTATTACAAATTAAACCGGTTAAGAATTTTTTCTCATTTTAATCTATGCCGCTTGCCGTAAAATCTGCATAACCCTCAGGATTGAGCGAAATGAAGAAGGATTCAGCATAAGTCTTAGTCAACTTAAATGTCATAAACGCCCATCCAAGGACATAACCTTATTAGGACATAAAACGTATAAGAACTTATAAAGTACTGGACCATGTAGGACTTATTAGGGTACTTATAAGGACAAATTGGACTTCTAAGGACCAAGAATATAAAACTATTGCCTAGAGTCTGACACCGTTGTAAGTCCTCTATAATTTTCAAACCTAAAATCATTTTTCCATATTCTTCCGGAGGAACAAAGAAGAATAAAATGTTTATATACCTGTAAAAAAAATTAAAAAATGTCCCTCTCACAAGAGAGTTACATGTAATTTGCACTGACCGTTATGTTTGCGTGAATGAAGCGAAGTGTACATGTTGTGTTACCATGCACAATTACTCCTAATCCACGCTAATATAACATATCAGTATTGCGCGACTAATATCAAGTGCACCTTAGCACTTCAAAAGTGCATTAATGTTAACAAATGCAGGCAATGTCTTAATTACAAGTTTTGCAGATAGGAACTAAATTTTCACCCAATCATGTATAGGGTTCACTTGTTTTTAACTTCTAAGTGAGAATCGTACTTGCAGTAAGTTCTGATAGGAACTACACAGAAGAAGGGTTAAAAGTGCCCTTTATTAACTCTTTAAAATTTACAGTGCATCAACTCGACGCACACTACGCTTCCCCTAGGTGGTAACTGAAATCACAGAACTAAACTAAAAATTTGAAGATATGCACAAGTATTAGAACAAAGCTACTGGGACCAGATAATTCCTGTTTTTTAAATCCGCGTCGAAACACTTGGCAGCAAATAAATGTGGTTATACCACGTAAACCAGCAATATCGCTGGTGGATCTTGAGGGCATCAACCTCTAGGAGTTTCGACCTCTAGAGTTCGCGATGTGCTCTGAGGCCTTTGACTGCAAATAGAAGAATAAGCGCTTTTGCGCAACTTATATTAGTATCTAAATTAAAAACATGAAAATGTCATTTGCTATATGGGAAATGTAAGTTGAAATCAAAGTTGAAACTTAATAAACATAGATGACGTAGATTATATATCAAAGAATTGTATTCTTGCGATGAGGACTTCAAAATTATTTGCGAAGTATAAATGCACTAACACTAAAATAATAAAAATGTGTTGAAAGTTGATATGGGTTGAAGTAAGCTACAACAAAGTCCTATTCCCGCTTTGTCTGGGGCAAAGACCATTTTAACTTTCATACTGAACATCGGTTTTTAAACTGTTTCTTCACGAGGCAGAATTTGCATTCCTTCACGCGCGTTACCAAATTTAAATATTCTATCATTGACAATTAGAGAAATGAAGGCTTATAGAAAGTTTAAAATTAAACATTAATTCCCTTCCATTTGTCCAGGGGTTCTTTTCCGGGGAATTCTTCGGGTTGTCTGAGGCGTTGTCATCTGGTCAGTTCTTCTTTTTTGTGGTGGTGGAGGTGCTGGTGCGGCCGAAACTGCCCTTGATGCTGCAGCCTCTTCTGATTCGGAAGCCTGCAAGAAACTAATCAACACATCAAAGTCTTTACGTTCATAGTATAGCTTTAAGTGATCCGGACTGGACTTTAATCTTTCGCCTGAATCTGAAGTAATATAAATCACAGTACCGGCGATCTGTTCAACGACGTAAGACACTTCAAACTTATGAGCGAATTTCGTTGCAAAGTTCTCGTGCATTAGATAAACTGAATTTTCTTTTCAGCACCTTATCCCCCACTGTAAAATCTGATTCACGGTGTTTGCTATCATAATATAGCTTCTGTCGCTCTCTTACTACATCAGAATTCTTCAAAGCTTCATCAATTAACTTTTGGTGTCAAAATCTTTCGACCCAGAAATAATTCAGCGGGCGTTTTTCCAGTAGCATCATGCTTGGCAGTTCTTAAATCATGCTTGGCTAGTTCGTCAATGCAGCCATCCCAGCGCTTATAATAATTTTTAACATAACTTCTAATTATTTCAACGATGTTTTTATTAACTTTTTCCGCGATGTTCAACTCTAGCCTGTACGGGAATATGCCGTATGTCAGGCCCTTTACACAAGTTTTCGAAAATTTGACTAACGAGCTCCTTACTGTTGTCACTTGTTACTTTTAACGGTGCACCGTATTTTAATATACCTATTTGAAAACTCATCTGCGACTATTTTAGTCGACACTCGCTTTAACGGAATTAAGCCCACCAGCGGCCGAGCGGTAAAGTCGTTGAACACTGGTAGTTAGGTCCGAGGTTCGAATCCCGCGAACGGGCTGGCTGCATGGGCGTTTTCGTGGTTTTCCCCATGTGTAACGTGTATACGAGCCAGTTTCCCTTAGAAAGTCCTCCACGAAGACATCCCTCCTCTTAGGCAGATAGCCCTCGAGGCTTTGCCATAATCACACACACACTTTAACGGAATTATTTCTAATAACTTCGAAAATTGATCGCCAATCACCAAAAGATATCCGTTTTTATTTAATTCACTTTGGGGGAAAGGGTCAAGAAGGTCTTCCCTCCCAAATCTATTCCATTCTATCTATTCCAAGAATTTCATTAGGAAAAGCAGCGCAAATACTGTTTAAATATTTTGGCATTGAACAATTAGGGGAATGAAGGCTTATAGGAAAGTTTTAAAATTAAACTTTAACTTGTTAGTTAAAATAAATATAAATCCCTGCACATGGTTTAATTTTTCAAACTTCCTTTATAGAAATCAAATTTTTACAAGAATAAAAACTCTTTCATATCAGCGCTCATTAGCACTATTTAACTTTCATATATATTTTTCCAGAACTATATGGGGGGGTGGGCGATATTTAACATAATAATTTACGCTTAATCTGAACGATGCGGTTCTTTAAGAACACTTATTTCTTAATATCATCTTAATTATGGAATTATATTTCATTCTAAATATTGAAATACAAAATTTGACTTAAATTTAATGTATCTATTATCATTTCTCATATTTCAGTTTCCTTTAAAAAGTCATCCAGAAAGGCATCCCTTTCCCTAGGTAGATAGCCCTCTGGTACTTTGCTGTAACCAAATAAAATCTTTCCTCTTAATTTCACTCGATAATAATTCTTCGGCATTAACGCTGGAATGACGTCGCTCCCTTAGAATTATTCGGTAGATTCACCTTCATGTATGCTGTTCTGCTTGTCCTTCATAACTCCTCGCTGCTCCCTCTGTCCATCAGAACTCCATCTTAGGTTCACTCGTCATATATATACACAGCTCCGTTTATCTTTCAGAACTCCTCGGTAGGTTTTTTCCATTTATCATAATATGATTTTTGCTCTAGCCACGTCCGAAGTCTTCATCACTTCATTAATTAGCTACTGAGCTGCTTTAATTTAAATTCCTACTACTTTTGCTGAACATAAATGATTTATCTAGGGCTACCATGATTTTTGGGCCTAGAAACAGTACTGCTGGCGTTGTATCACTGTCTATTGTTGCCATATGCCAACTCCTCAATATGGATATTTTAGCTATTGTGATGATGGTTGGCCATAGCAAGAATTCGTCTACATTATATTTCTATTCGCTTTGTCTGAAATAATCCATTAAGGTTTGTATGGGGTCATTTTTATGTACAGGTCTGTACACAGCTTCTCAGACATATTACTAACATTCTGTGGTCCATCACTTGAAAAGATTTTGAGTGAGACCACAATTTTTAATATTTATTATTTTGAAAATACGTCAGCAGCTGACTTCGCAGATGTATGACACAGTGGTATTAATTCATCTACTATAAAAATGATCTACGACTGCTAACATAGAAGTGCGATCGGAGCCTAGCAAATCTATTCCGAGAATTTCATTCAGGGACCTAGATACTAATTTTAGTAGTCTGCTGGTGAAACATTTACGCATTTACACTTTTTACAAGTACTACAACTCTGGTACAAGCTAGCAACTAAATATTGTTCAGTTGCTTGCTTGGTCATTTTCTCTGTAGGTGAAAACGCTTTTTCAATTATGTGGATCTTTTCCTCTGAATGCAATGTTTGAGTTATCTCAGCACTTAAAGATAATACTAAAGATTCATTATTCGTATTTCTGAAAAACTTCCTGTTGTACAATGAGAGCAGTAGATGCCCTGAACGAAAATCATCATCGGTTGATTGTCAGCCATCTTTCAATAGCTCGAAAAACATAACCTAAGTAGTGAGCACCACAAACCTGTTTCTACATTTGGGTGGTCCTCCTTAAATTTCTTTTGAAGTTTAAAGCCAAATTTTGCGTTAATATACTGCTCGTGAACTTAAAATCTTTTGAGAATTACAAAATAAACACAAAAATCACTTAAGAAAGCAACGAAAATACGGTAACTAATCATAGTTTAAATATGTGGCAAAAGAAACGAATATTGCAAAGATCACTAACAAGCAATGCCACATATCAGACATTGCTGTCATACTTTACTCGTGAATGTTTCATATAAATCTTGCATTTACTGTTTGGGCTGCTGAACAAGCATAGCATACAAAACTTAATAGACACTGTTGCTTGAATTCGAACACTTATTAACCTAAGAATACAGAATCTTCATTTGGTATATTAAATATAACAGGATGAATATTAAGGAATTTAATACCTTCGTTATCGAGCATACACATGAAGTGTTTTCAATTGCCGTCTGCCATCTGTGGACATAGTTTGCCAGCATTAGCTATAAGATGATCCCACGAGGTTATCCATCCCACATAAGATGATATTTATATCATAATAAGAGCATACTATCAAAAATATATCTTTATTTATTTCTTTGCGCACTCAAGTTGCCAGAAACAATTTAGTAATAATATGGTATTTTTCATAGTCGTACAATTTGACGAAGATTTCTATGCTGAGGTTAGGTGAAAGCTGTCGAGTATCTATAATGGCATCATTTTAAATGCTTCTGTCACACCCATATTATGTATTCATAACTTGTTTTTAATCTGTAAGCCCGGTACACAAAACATTTAATGCTTTCAACAGCATCTCATTTACTCAGCGCCGTTTGCATATTCAAACCTCTCCTCTCATGAGACTGTTGTTGTCAAATACTCTTGTTAACATTCACAACTAATTGTCTCCGTGAGAGATCAAAGATTTAAATCTACATGTTTAGCTTCGCTGTTGTCTTTTAGAGTCCCAGGCACGTGCTCAGAGAATTTAGGAAGTGAGTGGATCAAGGAATGCAATTATATTGTCAAAACTTCTTGTGCATAGGAAATACTGAATTTTGTGTAATGGATGGAACTTGTTTTTCGGATTTTCTTTGAAACTCTGGAGGTCGTGTTAAAGTCACAGAAGAATATTTTTGAATAGTTATTTATGTATATTGATAATAACATATGAGAAAAACATTTTCAGAGACAGATTGGATTCGACGACATGGCCGTGTAGAATTACATGTGCAGCGCTGACGTAACTCATACTATTCATTTCCTTGGCGCAGTTTGAATAAAATTATTTATCGACAGCAAGTTCAGAATTCACGGAACCTGGAGACACACAGTCAAAAGATCTATGTTCAGAATGATTAGTCCTTACTTTGTGTTAACTTCCTTTTGTAGTTAAATTAATCACTCATAAAATGGTTGTAAAAGACAAATATTTATTTAAAGATAAATCTTAATAACCTACACGTAACGTATTCATAAACATACATAACATAACAAACGTACTTACTGCATCGCACCATTAAGCATTTCAAGCGTACATCATCTCAATGTCTTTTTTTAAAATTATACATAGAACGACAACCAGAAATTAGCTGTTGCCATTTCTCAATATATATTTTGTCTAATAACAATAAATAATTTACAATCGTGCTTACATTTGTTCCACACTGTATGATCTAACTCATTACTGATATTAGCCAAGTGCTTGTTAATGGTGCCCGTATTAAACAAGTACAACACATTCAGTTGTTCACTTATGGGCATTGTCCTTAGTACGAAGGCTTTAAACGAATCTGCATTGATCTAGTAGTCTTAAATTCTCCCCTTTTTATATGCTTCTGTGGTTAGTCATTTAATTGGTTAAGGCAATTTTTTCTTTACATGGTCTTAGCTTAATTTTGCACAGTAAGCAGTCAGATCGGTAAGCAACTTCAACTCTTAATGGTAGCACAAACCATGTCTGTTACACAAACAGAAAGCAGTTACAGATTAAACACTTTCATACTTAATACATCTAAATTAATAACAAGGAGAACAATTAGTTACCAGCAATTGTTCTCCTTGTTCCGCAAGTTTCATTCAGACATATTTGCGCCTTAATGTTTATTAGCAAAACATAGCCTGGCATCTGTATTATCTTATGTATAATCCTGCTACTGGCAAGAACAGTAAATAATTAAGGATTTTCTGCTATGTTACCAATGTCATGTTCTGTTATATAAATTTATCTTTTCTGAAAAGAGCATTCTCACATAACAGTGTTTCAAAGAACAAAATCAGCATAAAAGCGACATCCTGTTACTTTAAATAAAAATAAAATCTTCTTTCAACACACGTTAAGAAAAGTTTTAAAAAGAGCTAAAGAACAATAGAGATATTAAAAACAATTTAACTTCAAGCTAAGGACTCAGAATCGCAATCTTAGAAGTAACACAGTGAAGTTTTATATGAAAAAAAGAAGGTAGAGAAAAGGAAGGAGAAGCTTGAAGTAACAATGTCCCTTTCAGGACGCTGTATCTCCCATATACGCATTCCCTAAGAACGTCTCTTACAGCCGGGTGTCCCATCCACGCATAGAATCGGTTTCGAAGAGTTTGAGTCGAAACTCTGGTACCACTAACCCTTTGAAGGTGCCTTTGCAAGAACGTGCGATTTTTTTCTGGCCGTTAGTGTTAAATACTAATCCTCATTCTGTGTTATTGCAATCAATCTTCGGCCCTCATTTTCAGTTTCCAAAAACCGATTCCATAGTCTGAAAATAACACTTTAAAAAACTTCTAACGCTTCCGCTATAAGGGAATGCGTTTGATCTGTCTCTAAACGACTGATAGCCCTTCAGGCTAACGATGCAACTAAGTTGTATTGCTGAGAAATCGTACTCACTATCATAAAACATTCAACGCGTGTCAATAGTTTTTAATGTCCTCCTATAGAAGAAAGGTCGCTTTTCACTCCTTGTGTAAAACGCGTAGTTTTTGACGTCATAGACAAAATTTATCTAAACTTCATAAACGGTACAATTTTCCTTTTTGACCTTCTTCTGTTTTAGACATCTTCGGTTATATGGTTATTTGGGCAACAGCATAGAAAAACCTTAACAAACCCTTTTTGGAGAACCGTTAAAATCTAAGCCATCTCATACTTTTTTTTTGGGGGGGGGGGGTTGGGTGTTTACTTTCTGTTTTTAATTTTTTCTCTCAAAGTATAAATTAGAAATATTATTTCTATTGATATGAATACATATATTAAGTCCGTTTGATGATATATATCCTCGTACCTATTGTAATGTAAAACAATGTAATATTGGTAAGACTAAGCTGTAGATGCTTTTAACACTAGAAGTTTTTTTCGGACACTAACGATCATAAAATTATTGAAATAATATATTAACCTGGCAATTTTTTATGTTCACTAGTATTATGCAAAAGTTTATAATTTTCCTTTTCTTCCGTGGCTTAATATCTATAATATCTTGGAGAATTTACATTCTACTGCACTAATTTCGAAAAAACTGAATTTGTGCAAAAACTCTCAATCGGTTCTCAATTTCTGCAGAGGAGATAATCTTATTACTATTCACTTTGCAATCTAGAAGACAATTTCTTTCACCTGTCCAAAAATACAGCATGCATATGTAGTAAAACGACCATCTGAACAAATAGACACGGATTCTTTAAAAAGATATTCACCGTTGGAAATTGAGGTAAAGCCAACGGTCAACGAAGACTTTGTACAATGAATCACAAGCAAGCCTGTTTATACATTGCATTAGAATCAAGTCAACCTAACATTTTTTGTGTGCATCCTACTCATTTATGCATTTGCGAAATTAATATTTGGTAAAAATTGTTTATTTTTAAACTATTAAGTTTAATTCAGAAGCGTCGTTTCAGTAATAAATGAAATTATTGCTTTGATTGATTTTGCACATAATAAAACAATTACAAATTACTAAGTATAACAGTCAAATAATAATAAAATTTAAATTTACCAAGGGGAAATATTCGAAATATCAATAATTTTTAATAAATGCAGCCTGAAAGACGATGGAAATTTCACATTAACATTAGCGTTCCGCTTAGAAAAACTTATTTCAAATTTCATGTTTTAACTCTTTTTTAATTGAAACAAAAATGCGTGGTTTTCCAAAGAGTAATAAAGTATTTTAATAATAATTTAAAATTTTGCTGTAATTAGCATAAACGAATAAAGTAATCTATTCGAGAGCTGAATCTGAGCTTTAAACAATGAAATACTCACAATCATATAATAAGGCTTTAAAAATATCTTTTAAAAATTGCATAATATTTCAAATATTTGTGATTATTAATTGAACATATTAAAGATGAATTTAAACTAAATTAATTCAATATTAAAAATAAAACAAAAATGTAAATTGTTAAGAAATAGGCTTACCTTTATATCGCTGATTTTTTTCAGAGTGCAGTAATCTGACAGGTAAATTAAAAATCTTATGTGATATTAAATAATCGTAATCTGGAAATTGACTATTTGTCCGACAGAGCAAAAGATGAATTAATAACCTATATTTCGTGCAGTGGTAACGCCACTAACTTAACTTATGATAAACATACGTTATCGTAACGTTAGTATAATATCTATCTGTCCAAAGATTTAGAAAGACTCCCTTAAAGATTTTTCTAACGTCGAAGGAAAAAAAGTAAAATAAAAACTAAATAAATGGAAAAAAGAACTGATATTTTTTTTAATATAAATAATAAATATAACTTTTTAACGTAGAGTAAATAAAATAAAATTAAAAAGTATAATGCAAGCCATAATTGGTAACAACTCTACTAAATTGTAAGGTATTACTCCCTCCTTACCGCATGTCATCGTGATATAATGGCAAACACGTCAGACTGGTAATCGAGAGGTCCAACGTTCAAATCCCCGGGAAGACAGTCGATTTCCCGGCTTCAGAAATATTCTAACGGCAGTGGCGCCCACGTTAAATTGTGCCACGTTAAATTGATAATTCCATTAGGATTTCGTGACTTGGTCTTCGCCTTCTTATTCGCTCTTTACTTGGAAGAGAATATAAGGTATTTTCTCCCTACTTACCGAGAGTAATTGTAAGCAAGTCCGGCTATCATAAGGAGACTCGGAGCTCGAATTCTAGAGAAGACATTGCACACTCTTTATTGCCTGCTTCGGCAAACCTAATGACTCTAGAACGCGGTCATCAAACAGAAGAGAAACATGCCAATGTAAAATTTAATCTATGCAAAAGAGCAGCTTAGTATGATGTAGATTTTGGTTATATCGATTCTGAGGAGATCATGTATAAGTACCTCTTCTTCAGGAACAAGAAAAAGCATGGCAAAATACGCTTCCGAAATTCGACAGAATTTTAATAGAAATCCAGGAAAAACTATAGTAGCTTTTTTAACTTAAATTATATGATCACATTATTAAAAAAGGAGTCAGTTAGATGAACATTACTTTTAAGTAAATATTTAAAATCTGTACTAAATACCATGATTTTTTATGCCATGGATTTCATTTCTCATAACTTTCTACGTTTTTCTCTTATTATTTAATTCCAACTAAAATGGTAAGGCATTAAAAACGTAGTCTCGTCTGCATTGACGAATTCATGAATTTTCCTTACAAGTGACATAAATATGACCCTGTTTTCTTTAGAAATCTTCTATGAAAGCGCTTTCTTTCAAAACAGATATCACTCAACTACTTCGAATTTAGCAATTGATCTTACTAATTCAACCCACTGCAATTAAATCAATTCTCAGCTACTCTCTAATGCTACCACATCTGCGTCCTTAATTATTGCTCATCATTGGGTGAATGGAAAAAAATGTGCTGAGTATTAGTAGTTCAGCCTGGGTTTAAATTCCAGAAAAAGAAGCTGGCAGCATGCATATTTTCATGGACCTCCCTGTATATAATATGAATGCCAGCTAGTTTTCCTTACAAAGATCCTCCATGAAGGCATCTCATCTCTTAAACAGATATCTTTCCAGTACTTCGCATAATCGATTGAACAACCAAGCGAATATCCATTGGATATGTGTGCATCATTGATTAGGCACCACTTAAAGTGTACATCAGAGCAAATTGCTTAGTCAGAGAAAAAATATCTAATCGTTCGGAAATAACGATAGACATAAAATACAGAAGAAATAAGATTACGGGGAAGAGGAAGAAACTTAGTTTAAGCATACAAAAATATATGAGGGCAAAGTGTTTAGCATAACAGTTAGCTATAATATACTAAAAATTAAATTCATAACAAATCGCAAACTATTTAATATATATGTGTACAGACCATCTGTAGACGATTTGTACTATATAATATATATATAAGTTTTTCAAGATATATAGAGATGTATATTTCAATAGGGTGTAGAATGTAGTTAAGCAATGCGCATATATAGAAAAATTAAGGCGAACGTAAACTCAGCTACATATTTGCCGCGAAATTTGTTGTGATACTCACTTTGTCAACGGACTGACAACTTTTAAGGGTGCTCTCCGGCCACAGGCATCTATTATCTGTAGATGACATTTTAAGCAACAGTCTTTGGGCATATTTGCCTTCAGAGACATTTTGGCCCGAATCACCAGATGGTTGATAGGTGCATCAAGCATTTTCTTATGCTGAAGCGAGGGGATTTCGTGCGATGTCTTGACTACCTAATAATGAAAAGACCAAGTGTGACGATTATGCGATAATATTTCCAACTCAATAGTTCTTCCGTACCTTTTTTCAAGAAAATGTACAGTAGCGCTTTCTTTCGAGATACTTGCCACTTTTCCGTTCATAGATTCCGCAAGTTCTTTTTTAGTTGTGATCTTGAGAATGGTATTTTCTAATGGCTGCTATTTTGGCCGTGTCATTTGCCTATATAACAGTATGAACATGGACTCACTTTTGAATAAAAGGTTTATTGTATTATTACAGGTTATGGTACATTTTAACAAGACATATTATTTTCTTCTTTAAACACTCTAGCCATTACCAAACGACCGCTGAAGATAAAGTTGTTGTGTTTAAAACTACGGAACATACCATCTCGATCACGAAAGGGAAGTAATTCCTTAAGATCTGGAATTATTCTAGGAGAAAAATCTTCAGATCTTTCCCCCCTCTGAAACTTGATTTAAAATCTGCAGATTGAAATCGCATCTGTACGTTAGTATCCGATCTATCAAAGCAAAGAAGATACGCATATAGTTCTGTTCTTGGGCAAAGAAGATCCGCATATAATTCTGCTGTTGATATAAGTTTGGATAAGCATAAGATCACTTACAAATTTCCAGTCTTCTTAAAGATTAAAAGCCTTCTTGTGCCCGTTATCTTCTAAATCTGCTGTTTACCTGGACAAAATGAAGAAGGCAGAATTACCTTTCAAGGACTACCCAAAAATTCTTCTTAGGAGCTTCAGAATGAAGATACAGATAAACGACAGTAAAGAAGAACGAGTATAGGATAGAAATTATATCACAATTTGGATTCAGATTCATAAGACCTGTTCATTATACGAATTTGGAAAAAATAAATTTCGTAGTTTACTTTCCGAAATCATTGTGCCCTGCGAAGAATGTAGGGAAATAAATTTAAAATGGGACTTGAAACAGCGGCGGAGATTTTTGAAAAATGAGATGAAAGGAGTCGAAAACAGTGAATTGCATGTTTTACATTCTTAGAGGCGTGCAGGCCATAAATGATTATGCAGTTAGCATGATGGAGGGCAGAGATACATCTGGTTGTTGGTCATAGAACTTGGAACACAAGCGTGGAACACCGTTGTGCTCAAGTAAATACACATTTTGATCTGTAAGAACTTAGGGTACGAGATTTGGAGGTCTTCTCTTTACACAGATCTTCTTGAGAAGAATTTACATGACTTTTATGATGAGGATATTAATTATGAGGCTTTTTTGTACTTTTGTGGATGAAGAGCGGTCTAGTGGCCATAACTGTAATTTAAAAATTCATATAGTAAAATCATAAAAAAATTGTGATTTTATAAAGTCTATTAATCAAGTTAATTTAATATACAATGCAAATAAACAAAATGTCAATTTATTATTTGTGTAAAATGTAGTACAGCCTAAGACAACCACGCAGTGTTCGACAGAATAAGATTTTTGAGGAGATAGTTCACCGTAGAGAACATAAACTGAAGCGGATAAAATGTACCAGTAAATATATGCTTTATTTTTTCTTAGAGATAGTCGCTTAGGGATGTCGGCGCATTGGAAGATCTCACTGTGGCTGTGTGTACTTATATACCACAAACGAAACCTCTCCCTGCGAACTTATTTACTTGCTTATTTTTATTTTAGCTTTTTTGAACACGGGATTTAGAAAATTTTGTTTTATGACCGAAAAATTCAGAGTATGGTAGAGCAGCAAAATATAGTGCAGAAGTAAATAGAATAATACTAAAGGGAATAAAACACCTACTTTTTTTGAAATACATGTTTAGGTCAATAATATTAATACACTATTCCTATACCCTTTCCAATATGCTTCATTCGCTAGAAATATGAGTACACTGCCTAATTTTTCCCACTCGATTTGCAGGGAGTGAAGCAACTATTAAATTTTAACGTTCTACAAGAATAAAAAAGGCTTCTAATTCTATATATGTATATTAGGAGAAATATCATAATTGAAGAACTGTATGATACAAAACTGTAAAAAAAATTGCACATTAAGCACAAAAAACATACTTTTAACAAACTTATCATTCTATAGCATTCTCTAATATGTGCTATTTTAGAATTACGGAGTTATATTACCCTTAATTTTGAAAACTTTTCGTACTCTTAGACCCACGATATTTTTCTACAACTTCCTTTCCTCGCCTTCATTACTGATTCAAACCTCAGAGAGAAAGACACGATCGCATAGAGACGGAAGATAACTTATCTCGAAGAACCCGATGACAGTTAACGTCATCTTGGTATTTTCGTCTGTCTGCAGAGATTTTGCCGTCGACATTGTAGCTCAGTCCTGACTGCAAGAAGAAAAGAAAATCTCTCTTCCTTTGATATCGTAGGGGAAGAGAGCAGGTGCAGCTTCGAAAGGCTTTCGTGTGGAGTAAATGCTTCTAAATACTACGACCTACTATTAAGGGAAAAAGAAGCCAAGATTCCAACTTCATACTGAAACAGCATTTCAATGAAATTTAACATACTTAATATGAATATAAATTGTAAATTAAACCAAGCCAAAAGTATACCATTAATACCTGAAGGGTTACTGTTGAGTCAAAAATGAATATCTAAAAGGAAAATATGCTTTCCCGTCGGTTATTTTTGAACCTCGAAATCAGTTTTCGGATTAAAGCTTATTAAAATAAGCAAAGGAAATAACATTTTTCCCTCTTAAAACCAGTTTTCTGCTTATTTAAAATAAAAATTAAGTTAATTAGTATAAATTATTAATAATTCGTCTTTCGAAATTTTCACGATTTTTCCAACAATTAACATAAAGTACATTGCTCTAAAAAAAACTGACTTCTGTAAAAACATTGTCATGTGTTTCAATTTTAAACTCTAGGAGCACACTTGTATATAAATGGATAATATCTTTCAGTACTTGTAATTCGATCTGTCTTCCATAATAAATAAGCCAAAACAACTTCCATAATTAAATAAACCAAGTCTCGCGTAAAGAGAGGTTGCATGAGTGTTTCCGTAATTTTGCCCAGGAAGTAACGTGAATGTAATCCAGTTTCCTTTAGAAAATCCTCCCCGAAGTTATTCTTTCCCTTAAGTAGACCACTTCAGTATGCTTTGCTATAATCAAATAATCCAAATCAATCAGGCTTTTCAGATTAGGATACTTAATTTTAAGTTAATAACAAATTACACAAGCTTACATTAAAAATTTTTAAGATCAAATACCGTCTCCTTTCATGTTTTCAAAAATGACATTGAAAAAATAGACTATTTAAATATTTGCCCTTGTAGATTTGAAAAATCAGAAAGCGGTAAATAGATTAGATTTAATATGTTTAAAGCCATTTAATAATATTTCTTTTTAAATAGTATTCTAACACATTACTTCTCGAAATCAATTCTTGGGATTGAAAAGAGTAACTCTTCGCAGGTTTCGCGCCTTCACACGTATTAAAAAAAGTGAATGTTCTTCAGATAGTTTTAGACGATAGCTAAGTTAGGTTACCGAATATAATAAATCCCATAAGGATGTCTGTCTAAAGCAGGGGTCGCCAAAGTGGTCTATATAGACCCCTAGGGGTCTATTTAACAACAGTAGGAGTCTATCTGACCCAAGGGGTCGAATGGGGGTCTATTGGGACTCGAAGGAAAAACAGTTCTTAATACGCAAATCACACATATCTAACTGCGTACGTAAAAATTTAAAATATTTTTATAATTGACTTAATATTATATTCTTTATAGAAAATAAAATAATAAATCAGAAAACAATCTGCCCCTTTTTTCCTTATGAGTTTTCGTATGTATACCCTGACGTCACAACTTGACCTTGTGACCAGTTTGTAATTTGCACATAGTATGTAGCCAGAAGAGCGATTGAGGCTTATCCGTGTCTCTTGCTGGTGAACCCATCAACCAATTAGGAGCCTTTGG
Organism: Stegodyphus dumicola; assembly: GCF_044657685.1. Taxonomy (NCBI): domain Eukaryota; kingdom Metazoa; phylum Arthropoda; class Arachnida; order Araneae; family Eresidae; genus Stegodyphus; species Stegodyphus dumicola. The sequence goes on from NC_140769.1 coordinate 73,612,987, forward strand.
TGCAGACTTGGCGAGCGACGACACTACCGTTGGCTTTCTATGCATTAAGCGCGAAGGGAATCTTCAGTACTCCGTTTTCTTTCTTCTTATGTGTGTGGTTTTAGTTCTTTTAGTTCTTCTACTTTTTTATGCGGCTGTTACGCATCGTGTCGTTGGTTCGCCCTTTGTCTCCATCGCAAACCATACGAGCCTTGCATATGTGCGCTTGTCCAATTCTACACTGGATGCTACAAACGCAAATATCATATGCATTTTCAGTTATCTTTGTGAACTGTGAACAGTATTAAATGCTTGTAGTGTCATTATTACTACTATTATATCTACCATTGGATAATTAGTTATTGTTTCTATAAAACTATTCGTTTAGTTTTGATATCAATTTTAATTATTGTTACTTGTGAAAAGGTAAGTTTTAATAATGTGGACTAGTATAATATACCAACTTAATTTTAACTTATTTACAGAACACTAATTTAAAAATGACAGCTTCAGTATCTAAAAAGAAATGTCGGTATTATTCATTGGATTACTTAAAATTTGGATTTATTTGTTCACAGACAAATGAAACTATTCCTATGTGTCTTATATGCGAAAAAACTTTTGGAAATGAATACATGAAACCGTCAAAAATGAAAGATCACCTTGAAAGGCTTCATTCAGATAAAAAAAAAAAAAAAAATGAAGAATTAGAATTTTTCAAAAAACTCAAAGAAAAATTCACATGTCGACCAAGTCTAAAAAGTTTTATGAAACAGTCTACTGAAACTGAAAATGAAGGAGGATTAATTGCTTCGTACAAGATTTCGCTTAATGTAGCAAAGAGGGGAAAACCCCACACAATCGCAGAAGAAATTGTAGTACCTGCAATTAAAGACGTCATTGAGAATGTGATGAAAAAAGACTCTACTAATGTTTTAAAGTCTTTACCATTAAGTGCAAATTCTGTAAATCGGCGTATTGACGAAATGGCCGAAAAAATAGAAAACACAGTAGTTTCGGAGTTAAAAAAATTGCAAGTTCTCTATACAACTTGATGAATCTGTTTTTGGCGTTTCTGCTATTCTTATGGCGTATGTTAGATATTTCAGTAAAATTAAAGGAGAAGTCATTGATGAATTTTTAATTGCTAAATATCTTGAAACCGATGGGAAGGGAGTGACAATTTTTAGATGTTTACAAGAATATTTAAATAAATATGACATTCCGCTTGAAAATATAATAGCAGTAGCCACAGATGCCGCACCTTCTATGGTAGGGCGTTACCGAGGTTTTGCTACATGCCTCAAAGAAAAAGTGCCCGGTATTCGTACTATTCATTGTGTGTTGCATAGACACAACTTAGTAGCAAAATATCTGAGTTCAGAGTTACATGAAGCTTTACAGTTTTGTATTAAATTTATTAATCAAATTAAAGCTCAACCTCTTAAATCAAGATTATTTGCCAAACTTTGTGAGGAAAACAATGAGTTATTTAACCAATTACTTCTGCACACCGAGGTTAGATGGTTGTCTAGAGGTGTATGCTTGCAACGGCTCGTCAATTTATTTGACTCCACGACAGAATTTCTGAACGAAATAAATCCTGTTCTAAGCAATGAACTCCAAAACAATAAGAACCATATTTTTTATTTAGCAGACTTATTTCGAAAATTTAATGACGTTCAAACAAAACTGCAAGGAAAAGATGTAACAATTATCCAAGCTCGGACAATACTGTTAGGCTTCCAAGTAAAATTAAATTTATTTAGATCTTCAATGCTACGTAAGGATTATAAGTATTTTTCAAATCTGCAACAATTAACAATTAAAGAAGACTTGGAAATATATACAAATCATCTTCAAAAATTAAGCGACGATTTTAAACTGCGCTTTGTTGATTTGGAAAACATCGACATCCCTGATTGGATTATTGCGCCATTTTCGGCGCAAATTGATAACGTCGACATCAACATACAAGATGAGCTTGCTGAACTATTGTCCGATCTTGAAGCAAAAACGCTTATTAAAAATTTGACAATACATAAATTTTGGACTAATATAAATATAAAGCAAAAATATGTGAAACTTTACGAAATGCTGGCGTTTCCAAGTTCGTATATGGTTGAAGCCGGTTTCAGTCACGTTAATTCAATTTTAACTAAAAACAGAAATAAATTAAATGTGGAGTTTCGAGGGGATTTACGGTTAAAATTGACTAATTTCGAACCCAATACAGCGAACCTTGCCAAGAAACACCAAGCACACCCATCTCATTAAGAAGTAAAAAATCTGTAGCTACTTTACTTACTGTTTCTGATTTATTAAATATTTAGACTAATATATAGTTTTATTTTAATTACCTGAAAATTACCTTTGTGGGGAGTCTATGGAGATTTCGAAAAATTATATAGGGGCGATGATCAAAAAAGTTTGGCGACCCCTGGTCTAAAGGAAGAAATGCCTTCATGGAGGACGTTTGAAAGGGAATTAGCTCATATCCATATTACACATGAGAAAAACTCTAAAAACCAAGCATGCACCAGCGCGATTCGCCTGTTATTGAATCCAGGCTAAATTATCAGTATTCAACGGTCTTAATCACTCGATTACTGGTGGGGCTTCTCCACAAGAACATATGCTAAGGAAGAAAGTCTTTAACATTTTTGTTATAATAAACAAAACATGTAATGAAATATCTTAACTATTACTAACAATGTACAATTTAAGTTAGGAAATTTTTTAAAAATTTATTTGTGATATTTTTTCCAGAAATATACATGTATAATTTTGAAATTTCAATACAATTTTGCAATGATGTAGCATGAGCTTGCGTGATGAATTTGTAGCATGAGCAAATTTATGCTTTTAATGTATTAACATTACCTATTTCTGTACTCCTGAACGTCTTGCAATATTACTTTGTTAATTAAACTGTTCTTAAAAATATACCTACATACGGTACTTTAGTAGAGTTATTTGTTATCATCACAGTTAAGTATCCGTCTGACGGCAATCATTTTTCACACACTTCTAGATGAAAAGACAAACAAATAAAACAAAAGCTTTATTTTTTTACGCTTGGAAGGGGATAATTAAACTAAAAGAGGTAGATTTAAAAGTCGATATCTTCTCAACAATAATCTTAATAGTTAGGCGATCTCGTTGGTCTATTATAATTACGAAAATAAAATTTTCTCGATCAAGACACCTGGTTATTTTGCTCAACTAATCACTATAAAAGCACTTAAAAATTCGAACGGCAAACAGCGATCGCTGCGGCTTCTGACAAATAAAAATTGACGCTAATTCTTAGAGTCGTCAAACAGCACTTTAGCAGAAACTAGCGGCTCCCAGCAGCCGAGCGGTAAAACCGCTAAACACGCTGGTAGTTCGTAATGGGTTCAAATCTCGGGAAATAGGCTGCTTGCAAAACCGTTTACGTGGTTTCCTCTCTTGTGTAAGGCGCATACGAGTTGAGTCCCCTTAGAAAGTCCTCCACAAAGGCATGACTTTCCTTAGGCAGGTAACATTCAAGTGCTTTTTCATAATCAAGCTGACTAACCTAATTAGCCTTAAATTCTCTTCCGTATATTCTTAATTTTCATAACTTTCTTGTACAAGCGAATGCATATGACATGATTCAAAGGAACTAGAGACAGTGTTTAAAATAGGCTAAACTGTTAGCAATAGATTATAATAACTGCGATAATTTATAAGGATTGTTTCTTTTTATGAAACATTAGTTTATGCTTCTGGAATTTATGATGAGTCTAAACGAATGTTTCTCAACTTTGATACCTGTAAAATATGTAGCTCTAAATGGCTAATAAAAAGCTATTCCCATGAAGCTTAATGTAAAAATTATTAAATTACGTTTTATTTTAAACAACTAACAAAATTGTATTCATTCTTTTCGTTAGATTTTAATAGACACAAAACATTTGTTCTTCTGAAAGATTTCTGGTGAATGATTTAATTTTTCCCTTAAAGTTAGCCATGAAAATTTTCAATGACAAAAAAACATGTTTTCATTATGTCATGCATCATAGCATTGATAATATAGAATCTTTTGATAAACCATTTATAATCTGTAAATAAGTTATAAATGCATCACTAATATTAATTTTTTGCTGATATTAATTGTATTTCCTGATATTAATTGGTTCTTGATACCTTCCATAACCAATTAAAAAATCACAAACACTAGCTAATTGCTTAGGGCCAAGTAGCGCTTCTATATGTTAAAAATAGGCTGCTTTTAAATGTCAAGATATGCAGAATTTATCCAAAAAAGCCGAAATTTTATTTTATCTTTAGGAAATGAAATCGTATAGGTAGTTTTCTAAACTAATTAATAGAACTGTTGAGAAGTGCAAATAGAGCGTAAATGTTCTTTGCTATAAACATAAAATGATTGGAAGAAAAGTAGGGTTAATATTTTTGAAAATGATCTATCTTTAAAACAAAAGTAAAATACTCAATTGATAAGACATTTCTTTTTCCATTTATGTCCAATACGATACTGGTCTGAAGCTGGTGGCTTGCGGGCCGCATGCGGCCACCGAAACCATTTTACGTGCCCCCATTCCCTGTAAATTAACTAGCATTATTATAACAAGATTTTGTAAATCTCCGGAATATCTAGAAAAGGAGATAATTAATTTACAGTGTGATATAAATCTTATTCAAAGACCTGAAAATACAAATTTGATTAACGTTTAGTAACACTTGTCAAAAGATAAATATCCTCAGTTAGGAATATTTCAAGAAGAAGAATTTCTTGGAAATACATTGATATGTAAATAGGTTTTTTCGCATAATTGAAAATTTATAAGTTTACGAAAAGAACCAGACTATATATGAGTATCTACCATTGGTGATGTAGATACTTTCTTATAATTTTTCTCGAAATTTACAAACTTAAAGAGAATTGAAACATGAGGTATTATAGCTGAAAGATGTAGTAAGAAACAAATAAGTTTATAATTATTTACAAGAAAATATGTATTTTTCTGGGTACGGCGTATAAAAATGAAGTAAATAAACAGAACATATTATTTATTTTCAAGTTTGGTCTCTTGGAGACTTCACGTACATTTTTTTTTTAGTTTAAATTAAAAGTAAGTTATTTATTTTAGTAAATTATTTTATCCTAATATATTTACTTCAATATATCAGGATTATGTGAATAAATGCCAATCTGAAAATTTTAATATTTAGTTGTCAATGTATTTTAATTACAAACGGTGATCAATAAATTTTTTTGCGCATACCAACCTTTAGATTTCAGGCAGAAAATAATAATAAATTTGAATTTTTCCTTTTCTGCATTTTTATACGTGTATTTTGAGAAATATCTTGTATTCTTTTAATTATTTAAAAAAAATTGTTTTATTAACAAAAAAAACGAAACAAAAAACTCCCCCCCCCCCTTTTTTTAAATTGCAGCTCATCAGTTACTATCAAACTCTGTATTTGAACCGCGTGAAATTTTAGCTTGAAAACACCGAAACATGGCATCAAACGGAATAGCTGCCACTTTAGAATACGCAACTTGTATACCTGAAACGATTCACCGTGCACGGCTGCAATGCTGAATGGCGAATCATTTTTAATCTATGAAATGAGTAAATAATAGCAGAATTTCAAATTACAGCAATTTTTATTTAAAATATATATGTATCAAATTTAAATATCTTTTGACAAGTACTAAAAAAATTCATAAAATTTGTGCATCACAATGTAAATTATTAGCAACACTTTTAAGAAGGAAGTTCCATTGAATAAGTTTATTCTTTACTGAAAATCGATCCTCACAATGTAAAATTGGATTTGTTAAACTCTGCCAAAATTATGTGATTTCTCTAGTATTAAAAAGATCAATTTTAGAGACAAACAGAGTTTAAATTTTATTACTTAAAATTTCAGTAATATTAATGCGGCTGTCTAAATTCTCTATATATTACCTTAATGCAACAGATATCGTTTAAAAATTAGCGTTCGAAATTGTAACCACAAAAGTACCTATATAGCTTTCCTAAAATTTTGGTTAACGATATCTAGTTGTATTTTTTTAATCAAAATGTGAGATTTGAACTTTTTTGTTACTGTTGTTTTGCTTGTTCCTTTAATTCGATTCGGAAAAACTGTCTTCTTATAAAACATCATACGCATAAATTACCTGTTAAAAATACTTTGAAAACAAACTTATATGATTCATTTTTTAATCTAGACCAGAGTTTCTTACACTTTTTGGTGTAGGAACCCCCTAATATTTATGAAAATTTTGTGGAACCCCATAAGCATCGCACAAATCTGACACACGCATAAGTGTATCAGTTTCTTCACTTGTACTGTAACATACTACTGCAGTTTTAGGTCATTAACTTTAATTTTTAAAGTAAAATGAAAGTTTCTATTATTATAAAAAAGGCGTCGAAACGTTTTCATTTTTCCTTTGTCTGTATGGTCTTATCTTTATCTATTTTCAGATACATTATGAAAAAATATTTGGTAATTGTAAAATTATTATAATAGGTTAAGGAAATATTAAAATTGCTAAACGTTTTGGCGACCCCCCCTACTGCATGTCCCGCAACCCAGATCGGAGTCCCGACCCACAGTTTAAGAAACTCTGATCTAGATAATACGGCTACGGCTAATCACGAAAGATATTTATTCACTTTTACGATCTTTTTGACATAAATGCTAAAATGAGCTGTTATCGTTATGAAGAAGAATGGACATGAATAAATTCCAAAGCGCAATAAAAAGTTGTCATAAATGATTACGCAAACAATGGCCGTTTGTACACATTTTACTAATTCTTACCTATTCGGACGTTACAAGCATACAGCTTATAAAATATTAGTGAACTCAAAGTGATGCAATCTCTCTTATATCACATTAACTAGATCTGCTTTACTAAGTCTGGCTGAAAAGCCAATAGGATTAGGTGGTGAAGAATTTGCGACGGTTTGTCACGCAAACTATGTCTGGCAGCTTTCTGGCACGATGCCAGAAACAGGAAAAGCCATGGAAAAAATGTGCCTCCGGCATTTTGTTCTAATATTTCAGCGTTTTTCTTTTAAGATTTTGAATATTAAAATAATCCTGTTATCCTGTGTAGGTATTTGTAAGGAAGAACATGAAAATCAAATATTAAACAAAAAAGTAATATTTTTTACTGCAAAGTTTGAATAAAATGTAAGTACAGATGTAATTTTCTGCTGCGGTATTAAGTTTCTAAAAAATTCAGACTTTTTCTTTCTTTTGACTGTGTTGCTGCAATGGTTCGCCGACCGAACAGGTTATTCACAGATCCCGCACCCAACTTCAGAGAGAGTGCACAGTTTTTCTTGTTTCTAAACTTTTAATGTTGTTCACATCTAGCCCCCGAATTAAAACAGATATAAACAGTTCACAAATTAAAAGGATTTTCTGGAATTTCGTAAACAACAATTTTTTCTCTGCAAATGTCAGATAAACTTATAATTTTAGATTTTTTCCATTTTTTTAAATTTCTGCAATAATTATTATATTATTTATTATTATTACCCTGCAATAATTATTTTTATTAAATTATTGCTGAAACTGCACAGTGCACAACGTGCAGTGGCTGTGTAAATTGTAATTGCACAGTGCACAGGGCCTGTGAAATGTTGCGCAGTGCCCGTACAAAGTATTATGATTAAATTTTTCCAGCCGATCCCAGTAAGCTGCTCACTGATAATTTGCGAAAATGATTATATAGAATCTTACTTATTTTAGTAACATACACTAAGTCAGTACCCTTAGTAAGACTGTCCGCGACTTCTTGCTAAGTCCTGCAAAGTATAACAGATCACTGCTAGGGGCGTAAAAGGCCCTTCTATTAAGAACTCAATAAGTTGGACAGAAGGCACTCCCGGTGCTTACACATCAGCCAGCATTTATGGCGTGAACTCAGAAGTAGAATGTTAAATTAAAACTAAGTATTAGCTAGCCAAAGGCTAAGGAGAGGTATTTAAACCAGCAAATTGGCTTTTAACCTTCACCGGCGTAGCAGCAGTATCTGCAAGACTAAAGCAAAGTCGGTGACAGGAACGATTATCGTAGATTAACAACTAGTAACGTGGCCTTCAGCAGGCAGCTCTAACTAAAACAATATCAAACCCTCACACGAGCTAAATTTGCATTCTGGTAGAAAAAATGAAAAAGACAAGTGAAAGCATGGATTGGTAACATAAAAGAAATGGTTAATTAACACAAATACCTTGCAATTATTAATACATTTCAGAACTCTTGCATTAAAATATCGCCTATTATAGAAATAGAACTGAATGTAATTATTTGTTTATCTTATAGAGATAAACAAATAATTACATTCTTGCGGATATCTTTCATAACGGATTTAGTAACTAAGCAAAGAAAAGTAACTTATTGTATTTAAAAAGACTTACAGTGTACCTGCAAACTACCTTTTGTTCCCAATCTCACCTTAAAAGGTTAAATTTTTACAGCATTTCAGAAATTCAAAATGTATACTTGAAAAATTAAAAAGGACTCCAAGAATTAATTGACATCTAAGAAGCAATTCATGAGTTCCATGAACTTGCCGAGATATATTTAGTATACTATGCAACGTACACGAAAGGCTAAACAATAAATAATTTGCATTATTAGTGTATTTTGCCATAGTGTGCTTTGCCATAATTAACTAAACCAACCAAGTTCCAACGGTTTTCATAAAAAAACCGTGATATTGCTTGCCTTAGTCTCAAAATACGTACTTGTGAAATTTCCCAGTATTGGAAGAATTTTCGATAAACTTTCTGCAGGAACACAAAAATTTCCATAAAATTCTCATGAAAGATATTTATTCAACAAAGAGGATGATTCAACAAGGGGACTGCAATGAGATGTGTTAGGTGGATAGCCGGTGTTGCCGAGGTTTGAGCTAAAAGTCTCTACAGTTCTCTGATGTTTTTAAGCGAAAGCAGGTGGCTGTGTACTTGGAGAAGAGAATATCGCAGAAAAATTGCAGAAAGATTTTAAGACGAGTGTAAGAGTTTTATTTTTAATGCGTTATGAAATTTTTATTTAAGAACTAAAATATGGATTTAAAATTGTTAAATTATGTTGACTTTTCGAATATTGATAGTGTTAATCAACTTAGATAAATATCGATAAATTGAGAATCTCTTTGAAATTGTCTCAAAAACCACCAGCTTGTATCCGATAAGTAACTTTCACTTTTTCATCTGTAAAAAATTCTCCAGAGTTGGGGCGTTAATACGTAAGTATCGTTTTCGGAGATTATCTATCTCAGATCACCTTGAAAATTCACAATGGTGAATGACTTCAAAGACTTACTATACGATATTTTTTCAAGATAACCGAACAGTTCCATAACTGCTTTCAAAGCATCTGATAAAACGGATTCTATACTCAGTATGTTCAAAAAGTTAGATTTCTGGGAATTTCATTGGAAAAAAAAAAATGAGACCGAAATATTCGATACACTTTACAAATTCTTGGTAACAGAAATTAGCATCTGTTTACAAATGACGTCAAAGAGAGCATAAAAACTCACTTAAAAGGCCTCCAAAGGTCGTTCAAACATTACTTGCTCAAATGAAGTGACAAGAACAACTAGATTTCAAATACTATCAATGAAAATTCGTTTAAAACAACCTGAAAGTTATCATTCTCTGAAAAAAAAAAACACTTTTCTGACAGTAATATTTCCTTTTTATTAATTTTATAGTATTAAAATAAAGGCATTGTAAGATATATTGCGAGAATACTGAATATAGGTTTTGTAAGTTCTTAAGAAGGGGGTTTTGGGATACTTTATTATATAGTCTGACTCATACAGGGACAGGCGAAATATTCAGTCTGTTTAACGGGTAAGTGGAAGAAAAAAGGTTGGGAATCGATGTGGGTAAGACAGATAAACTCCAGTAATTCATTAAAGGCTTCTTGTTGAACGGAACCAGAGATTTCATAGTTTTCTCCATGTGTAATGATAGTAAGAGATAATTTATCTTAAAAAGTCCTTCCCGTAAAGACAAATGGTTTTTATGTACTCTGCTAGTGTGAATTAACTATGACACCAAATCTTGAGGCCATTTTATTTTGTATGCAGTCAGTTTAAGAATATATTTACAGTATTTTGCAATTTTTATCCTCGCTGTTTGTAATTCGGGCTGACGATAGAAAATATCACAAGTTATTTTAGTAGTTTTATCAGAAAAATATATGCATATAATCGTCTAAGATAAGTCTTCAAAGGCTTTTTGTGCACTGCAGTTAAAAAGAAAACTTTAAAAAATAGCTTAGATAAAAGTACTTCTCACCATTGTTCGTTAGTTTTGAAAAAGAGCACACAAGTGAAAAGGAGGGCAAGAAGGCACTTGAAATATCAAACAAACTAATTCTTATTTAAAAAATACAAAAGAATAAAAAATTCTTATTCACATGTTCTTTGAAAAAAGAATGTTACATATGAATAAGAATTTTTTGTTCTTTTCCATGTTACACTCTTGGACTATCTGTCCACGAATATGAAATGTGTATAATATGCACACATGAAAATGCATAAAATATGCACAATATAAGATATCGAAACGAATTTGTCTGTTTTACATATGCAATTATCAATTCAAAATATATACTATAATGCTTACTTACGACCTTCTCTTTTATGGAAACAGAAAAGAAACACTCTAAGGGAAATATAAAATTAGTAATACAACCTTGAGATTTATGTAAAAATCTCAGTCGATTTCGAGGATAAAAAGTGCATGTCTCTCTTCGCCAGAGGAGCCCACCAGCGGCCGAGCGGTAAAGACGCTGAACACTGGTAGTTCGGACCGAGGTTCGAATCCAGCGAACGGGCTGGCTGCATGGGCGTTTTCGTGGTTTTCCCCATGTGTAACGTGTATACGAGCCAGTTTCCCTTAGAAAGTCCTCCACGAGGGCATCCCTCCCCTTAGACAGTTAGCCCTAGTGTGCTTTGCCATAATTAAACACACACACACACACACACCCCTCCACGAAGGCATCCCTCCCTTTAGGCAGATAGCCCTTGTGTGCTTTGCCATAATTAAATAATTCAGTCCAATGTAATCCTCTCTTCGCCAAGAGCAAAGAAATCTGCAAGACTAGAAAACAATTTGCGCAACGGTCATAGTTATACTCAATACAAAAGCGAACGTTCAGCCCATTGCTTTTCAGTCTTGCAGATTTCAATGCTCCTGACGAAGAGGGACCTTTACCTATTTTACCACGAAATTCATTGGGATCTTGACTTTAAATCTACTCCAAACTCAGGGTTGTTGTTTACTAATTTTATCTTCTTTTTTATTCTATATTTACCAATAGCAAGTGCTAGGAGTTCACATTAACTGTGATAATCGGGATTCTCTGGTAGGAACCCAATTATATAGGATGTATGTAGTTCAGTTCTCTATGGTAGTAATTACATAGATATAAAAGTATTGGATTTTATGTAATTTTATGTTAAATTGAATGATTAATCTTTTTTTTGGCTCTGTGATATTTAGTGACTGCTAATATTTTGGCTTTGTTACACTGAATGACTGTTAATTTTATTTGACTTTGTTACACTGAGTGATTGCTAGCTTCTTCTGAAAAGTAATTAGTAATCCAATGCATCGATAGCGATTATTATATTTGTCAGTTTACTAAATGAAAAATTCATTGAAACACTTCTCTTTTTTGACTTATGTTTTAATTACTCCAGTAATGATATCATGGCATGGCTAAACATATGAGAAAAAATGAAATAAAATATAAGAGAGATTGTATATTTTTAAAGGTTAAGGATCTCAATGTAAATATGGTATCATCATTTCAGATCCAGTATAAGAAATATGCTGAATTTCAACATCATTTTACACTTGTTTCTGAAACAATTTCGTGCTCTCATTCAACCACTTTTATAAGAAAATTATTGTAAAATAAAAGTGAACTTTTATTTAGTTTCTTCTAAAATTAATCAAAAATATTTTCTGTTGCTGTAGATTCTTCTAAAAACAGTGGTTAAAACTAGCAAAGAAATATTGCTGTATTCATAGTATTTGCAACTAAAGGAATTTTTCTCAAAAGGATTAACCGAGTTACGGATTTGGATTGGATTATTTAATTATGGCAAAGCACACGAGGGCTATCTGTCTAAAGGGAAGGATGCCTTCGTGGAGGACTTTCTAAGGGAAACTGGCTCGTATACACGTTACACATGGGAAAAACCACGAAAACGCCCATGCAGCCAGCCCGTTCGCGGGATTCGAACCTCGGACCGAACTACCAGTGTTCAGCGTCTTTACCGCTCGGACGCTTGTCGTCTCTAACCGAGTTACGATGTAGAGAAGCAGGAGACATGAAAAATGAGCAGTGCCCTCGCTGGGACTCGAAACACGGACCTCTCGAATACGCTAGGGAACCTAGTCGCCAAATCCTGGTGGTGGAGAATCATCATCCAGCACTTTTTTTTTTTTTTTTAAAGTTTGGGCGCCACTATAGAAACATTAGGTTTTTTTGAAGCGGGAGACGTGAAAAATGCGCAGTGCCCTCGCTCTATACGCTCGTATCTATGTATACGAACCAATTTTCCTTAGAAAGTCCTCCACGAAAGACAGATAGCCCTCGAGGCTTTGCCGTAATTAAATAACCTAACCTAAACCTAACCTAACCTAACCCAATATTTCAACAGGTGTTTATTTTTTTGCTATGAGTAAACCTACAAACAGGAAACTGTGAGCTACCATCAGTGAGCTGGATCGGGGTTCTTGTCTGTTTTATACTGCTGGACTTTCTGATTGGTGATTACTTCTTTTTATTTTATTCTGTGTGTGATTTTGGAAGCATCCCTTGCAGATAAGAAACATTTCACCTATGTCTATTTTTCGCAGTGACGTATTTATCTTGATTACATCATGTTCTTGTTGCTACTTGTTTAAAAAGATTTATAAGAAACCACGCAAGCATAAGATACATCTAGCTTGATATTTATATTACGCAGTTAGTAAATATGAATTATTTCTCTTCTAACATTGGCATAATTCCATAAATGAAACAATCAGAAAAACCAGTTAGGTTTTTAAACAACGGGAGATAAGCTGATAATAATCATTATTCAGAAGTCAATTCCTACTTTCTATGCCATATATTTAGAACATTGAAACTTATTTGATGACATTTATAAAAATAATTCAGATCTTAGTGTATTTGAATCTTTGATCAAAATGTCACATGATGTTACTAATTTAAGTCTATAATATTACGCTTTTCATCATTCCTGTATTGAACTAGTAAATACATAGTACTGTAAATGAAATTAATGTTTCATCTGTACCACTTGATTCCAGTCAATTGTAACTAAACTATGAAAAATTATCAACATTTTCATATGTATTTTACGAAATTTCACTCTATTTTCATTGCATATTATTGAAACTTTACAAAACAGAAACATATATAACGAGTATCTAAGTTTCAAAAATAAGCAGTAAATTGACAATAAAATAAATTTCAGTTCGCTAGAACAAAATGTTATTGGATAATATAAAGCTAGAAAAAATCTCATTCCGGATTTGCTGTTCCCAATAGCCAGATATTTGGAGTTTTACTGTATTGTGAAACCGTAGATGACATGATGTAGCGAAACGTTATATCTAATAAAGCAAACGACGGCAGCCATTTCGAATTAAAGTTTTCACCAATTTAGAGTTACCTGATAGCATTAGTTTTAAAGTACTTTACATTAGTTCTTAATTTTCTCAATATAATAGAAAAAAGTAGATAACATTATCCATAGTTCATATCACATCTTTTCACTTTATTTTACAATTCATCATTTTTTTTTATTTGAGAAAAAAATTTGCTATGGTTATTTAGATTATGGCAGAGCATTCGAGAGCTATCTGCGTAAGGAAAGGATGTTTTCGTGGGGTAAGTTTTGAAGAAAAATTTTTCGTTTTTAACTTACACACAGGAAAACCGTGAAAATTTCCACGCAGACAGCTCCTTCACTGGGATTTGGTTTCGTTTGGTTTATTAGATTACGTCAAAGCACTCGAGGGTTATCTGCCTTAAGGGAGGGATGCGTTCGTGGAGGACTTTTTAAGGGAAACTGGCTCATATACACGTTACACATGGGGAAAAATACGAAAACACCCATGCAGCCAGCCCGTTCGCGGGATTCGAACCTCGGACCGAACTACCAGTGTTCAGCGACGTTACAGATCAGCCGCTGCGCCACTGGGATTTGGACAAAGGTCAAAATTATCAGTTAGTGACATTAAAAGAATTTGCGTAGAAGCTTTGAAGTATCGAACTACATATATTGTTACACGCTTTAATATGTCTGCTTTGTTTCAAACACTAAAGCTTTTAAAATGCCTAATTCATAATTTTAAAACTTCTATAAAATACCCTCTACAGCTTTTTTGTGAACATTTCTTGCATTATCGCCATAATGATCTGAAGTCTCCTGGGCATCAAAATGTCCGAAATTTTATGAATTTATGGAACTCAAAAAGAAATTATATTTTCATGTTAACAGTTGTACCGAAGCTTCTAAAAGTTATATGAAAAATACAGCATGACTTTTACAATAAATGTGAATGAAATACCATAAAAATTAGCGTGAATTAATTAACCACTTACCATAATAAATCAAATATGAATAATGACAATGTAAACAATGAAACTTTCAAGTTGCTCGGGGTAACAAAATCAAACGTATTTTCGTATTTTCTGCCCATTTCTTAATTAGTGATTACATAAAATCATTAATTTTTCCCTATTTATTGCAACATGGGTAAAGACTGTGCTTTTTACCCCCTTCATCAAGATTAACTTCCGCACTTACGCTTTCAGTTGTATTTTTCGAACCAGAAACGAGCATAAAACTATCATCAAACTTATTATTAATGAGTAATTCTGAATTCAAACGCAATTTCTGTTGTTATGGCAGTAAAACAAAATCCAGAAACGTTTGGCGTAACAAACGTTTATTGATATACTTCAAATAATCTTTCCATGCATTCGCCTCACTTTTTGTTCCTTTATTTCTTTGTCGTGTAGCATCTAATATCTAGTATTCAATGCGACTGTCAAAAGACCTTACGTTTAATTTTCGTAATAGCTCTCTGTCAAAGAGTGTGCTTCCCTTTTATTCCTTTCCACTTACAAATAAACCTATTGGTTCATGCAGAATAGGACTGAGTTCATCCTACAGAAAAGTGATTACTGCAAACTATCATTCAGCATATATTTAATTTTTAAACAGTCTCGTTTTAAGTCATTGCCATGCTTAAATTGACCATAGGGCTTTTAGTTACAAAGCTAAGGATGAAATGAAATTCACGTTATGACTAGGGCAGCAGTTTTATCGCGAGTTGAATTTCAGCGAATTTTCTAACATCTCATAAATATCAGGTTTTTCTGAAAAATGTGAAATAAATCCAAAAATTTGGGTCTTACTATACCTTTTTAGAGTCTATTATAATTGTTAATATTTTTTATATTTAAATAATTGTCATGCTATTTCAATCAAAATGTCCGCAAAATGCTCTACAAAATTATATCATGTTCTGAAATTGAAAATAGAAGATTGAATTTCTAGTTACTCTAACTACCCTAAATATTGCCAACTGCTGGAAAATGAGAAAATGCTGTTTTCCGAAGTTACATAAGTAAGTCTTCCGATGTTTTTCAATACCGATAAGATGTTTCGATACCGAACAATTTTAAAATAATGTTTGATGAAGTGCTATTTAATAAAGAAAATCTAGTGCAATGTATGGAGTCAGCTTCCATTTGCATGTTAATCTTACTTAAAAGTAGCTATATTGAACAGATTTCTAGGATTTAGTTGGTTTGCAGATATAAACTCATTTCCAAAATTACCTTTGCATGTATAAAATCATGGATTTATCAGAAACTATGAAATATAATTTTTGTAAATTGGTGTGGAATGCTATATAATTTCGAAACACATAACTACAAAAGAATTTACGAGGATTGCATGTGATATAAATTAGTAAAATGAAACACTAAATATGGTAATATTTTATTACTTGGAGGGTTCAGGGAAAAGATGAAGACTTTTCAATTTAATATGGAATGTGATCTTTCCTGATTTGTACACATATATCACAATATGTTTTCAAATTGGCAATAACTTACTTAACCTCACAGTTTGGAGAATTAAGTTCAACTTTCCATTAAAGCGGTCTTCCGGCATCGTACAACTGCTTTTCCTAGATAGTCCCGTAAGTTCTCTATCTGGTTAGGATCGGAAAATTTAGCTGTCCATGACATTGTCAACCAGGTTTGCTCGATGTCTGCAAGCATTATCGTCTGTAAATAAAACGTCAGATCCGTATTCACCTCTCAGAAGTCTTACATAAAGTTCTAAGACCTCACCTCGATATCTCTGGGCGATCATAGTTGAAACTATAGTAACTATTGTTGAGAAAACATGTAGGGATAAAAGTCTATCGATATCACGCCTGCATTACCGAAAGGTTTATGTTCTGTAATGTATGCTCAATGGAAAATTTCATGTTTCTGACTCCTCCAGATATAAACACATTTAAAATCAAATGATGAATTAGCCCTCGACTAATCAGTAAAGAGGACATGAAATCTCTTCAATTCTGATATTTTTCGCACCAAGTGAAGCGGACCCCTTTTTGTTGCGAAAAACATTAAATGCATATCCTTGCCGGAAATAACAGTTTTAGTGGCAGTTGCAAGCTCTGAAGTTAACTGCTGAACAATAGACTTCCTGTTAAGGCGAACAGTTACTGTCAGATATCGATCTTGAGAAGCAGTTGTTCCAGAATTCTGAAATTGTTTCTATAGAGTAGAGCGTGTGTGTCTTTAAAAATTCAAACATCTCACTGCTTCTGTGATTGTCTGCAAAGCTTCTAAACGACCGATGATTGCCATTTCACAGATTCTCGCAGTGATTCTTCAGACAAACTTCTTTTAGTCCTTAGACATTTAAATCAAATGCTGCATTGCCGAAAGTTCACTGAAATATTCACTTTTCACTCTTTCAGATGATCTATCCTCTTGATTTACATAGCAGAAACAATGTGGTCATTTTTGACTGCGTAATGTTTATTAGGCTTGTCCTTCACACATTCTCTGCACA
Source organism: Stegodyphus dumicola (assembly GCF_044657685.1). Lineage (NCBI taxonomy): Eukaryota > Metazoa > Arthropoda > Arachnida > Araneae > Eresidae > Stegodyphus > Stegodyphus dumicola. The sequence continues at coordinate 73,630,139 of NC_140769.1, forward strand.
AATACTTATTTCGATCTCCGTATCGATTGGATATTTTATGGAATAGCATTATTTTTGGTACATAAAGATAAATATGAACATGAGTGTAAAAGTGTAAATTTAAAAAAAGTGTAACTAAACGTTATTTAGTTATTAGTTTTTTGTGCTATAGTTTCATTTATGGTTCTCTTTGTCCCTTATACATATATAGATAGATAGATAGATGTAATGTTAACATAAACATTCCACCGAGAAATTCTTCTTGCAAATACATGTCTCTTTCGCTAATTTTGACTATTTACTCCATAACCACCTCAAGAATCTCGTGAATTTTTAGGATTTTTATTACTTTAATCAACAAATTATATAATTTAGACCTTTACTTGCAGACTCATTAGGTTATTTTGAAGCAGAAGACGTGAAAAATACGCAATGCCCTCGCCGGGACTCGAACCTGGACTTCTCGAATTCTCGCCGAGTGAGCTACCATTACACCACAAAGGCATGCAGAAAGGAGGGAAAAAATAACTTTTATACTGTTACTTCTTCTTTCCATTTCCACTCCAGAATACAAGTCAACTCGCGTGTGTATAAACTGAGTTTTTTAGATTTTAAGACTGCGTTTTGTCTCTCGAGGCTACGTTACTAAGTTGCTGCTAACTCAGATAAGATTTATAGCAAACGTTTTAAGTTGGAAATTGGAAATCTTCTACAAACAGCTGAAATTTTTTTAAAACGATTAATTGAAAGAATTGCTCAATGATGAACTTCTGTAGTTCAGACATCAAATGACTTGAAAATTGAATGTACACATTTTTCCCTATTAACCTAACAGCCTACATGTTAAAACTGGTTTCCTAAGAATTAATCTTAACTGCGTTTTTGAGGAACTATTCTTGTTATTCTGAATCTTAGCACACACAGTGAACGGACACACGTTCAACGGATACTTTTAAATAGAGTTCAAACGTTGATTCCCAACCGTACATTATCAAATATGGAAGTTATCTCTTTTTCACGCGGTAGGCGTTATCTTCTGCAACAGCTTCTTCCTCCCACAAGTGGAGACAGATCTCAGAAGGGGATGTCGCTTACCCGACTTCCTGCGGTCAAACAAATACTTCGACTGAACTCAATCGAAATAGATATCGGCTTATCGGGGATTGGTTCTCTGCAGAAGCTGGACATCTCTCCGCCCTGGTGATGCTATTTTTGAGAGTATAAAGCAAAGTATGCGTTATAAAAAGCAAAGAATATGCTTCCGGACGGATAGGCTTATTGTTATCTAACAGTGGGATTTTTCAAACTGATAATCAGTGAAGAATTATCGTGGAATAACACGTGGAAATAAAAGCAGAAATAATGAAGTTTAACAATATTGTGTTTAAACAATGTCCTGCTTAACCGAAAAAATACTTTTAAAAGCACGAGTGTGGTAAACAGTTCTTCGTAATCGGGCACTGTTCGGGCTGTTTGCCTTACTCATGACTTAAATTCTCGCCTATTTTTTTCCATTGGGTTTTGAGGTAAATTTAAAACGTTGGTTTTGTGAAATATCCCCTTTTTCTGTCACACATGAAATGAGAATTTCTTCATTGAAAATTGAGACTTGTTGTTCTGTTCTTCTTTAATTTAAAAGAATAGCTGACTTTGAATCAGGCGCAAAACAGAAAATCAACGTTTTGAATAAATAATATAAAATATTTTTATTCAAGCATATGTTGAAATACGCAAAATATTTATTTTTATCAGATATGTTTGCAGAATCATTGAGCTAAATTCGCCTTATCGATAAGATTATGATTATTACATCTTTCAAAAAATAGTCTAGAAGTAACATATTAAAATCAAAATAACTCTGACTGTACCTTTTTCTAGAATCAGTAACTTAAATATTATGAATGTAGTACAGCTACAAAAGCAGCATGCAGTAACAATCTAATTAAGCAAGCGAAGTATCTAATCAATTCAGCAGCGTTTGTAAGTGAAGTACTGAAATGAATTTACGTTTTAAAGGATCAACTAGATTTATCTCTCTGACAAAATATTATCATTTCAATAAGCCAATATAGATAGTATCCAATTTTATGCCTTTGTGCAATAGATTGTCTGTTTAAACATAACAGTACATTCAGATAGAACATTCGAATTCCATGAATCTTAAAAATGATTCCATATTAAAAAATTGGAATATGTGTTCTTTTTACCTTATAAGTATTTTCTCCCTTCTTTCCGCATGCTTTCGTGGTGCAACGGTAGCACACTCGGCGCATATTCGAGAGGTCTAGTTTCGAGTCCCAGAGAGAGCATTGCCCATTTTTCATGTCTCCTGCTTCCAAATAACCTAACGACTCTACAGTGGAGCCCGAACTAAAAGGTGGTGGACAATAATTCGTCACTACAAGGATTTGGCGATTGAATCCCCTAATACCCATTCTCCCTTTAAAAGGGGGAGTGTATAAAGTATTCTCTCTCCTTCCAGCCGGTAGCACACTCATCGGTGCGTATTCGAGAAGTCCAGGTTCGAGTCCTGGCGAGGGCATTCCGCATATTTCACATCTCCTGCTTCAAAAATCCCTAATGATTCTCCAGTGTCATTGCATTATTTTGCATCTTTAGCCTTTAAAGAAACATCATCAATCATGAAAAGATTAAAATTATTGAAATCTAATAGAAAAATTATTAAACAAGACAGGAGATTTCTGCAAATGTGGAAACTTAATAATCCTATCTCACCGTAAGGTCACAATGTAACTGACTGTCACAATGCAAGCAGACTGTTATGAAAACTTAGAAAAACAAGTCTGATTTTTCTTACTTTTCTGAGGAGCATTTAAGGTTCCGTATTTAGTATTTATCTATATTTCTCGAAATTATTCCTTCGCCATTCCAGACTTGCTGTGAGGAAAAAAAAATAGGAAAGGGAAAAAAGTTGTTACTCATTTCCTTTTTTTTTTAAAAGGACCGAATGGACTATCAATCTCTAAACGCGATTTTGTATGATTTATTGTAAATGCTTCACTTTTCATTCGATTATGTTGCCATTAGGAAAACGTAAGCTGTTATTCTTTCATATGTAATCTGTCTGTTAATAATTAACAAGTTAACTATTTAAAAGCAGTAGATTTAGCTGTTAATATTTTTATAGAATTACATTACGTATTTTTTCACTTTTTAAATGTAAAGTACATGTATATATGTATATATATAATGTTCCTATGTTAGTTTTAATGCACATTGATCCTCATATCGTATAAAATATTTTGCTATTATTCCACCTGGACCACCTCTGTCAATATCTCTATTGATAACTTAACCTTTTTGGGCCATCATTAAAATCTGAATATTTTCAGATTTTAATGATGATTTTGTTTCATAGTTTTTCTATTTTGAAAGAGAAACGAACTACTAGGTTCAAGAATATTTATTTCACGCTTCGTTTGCTTAATTTCATTTTTATGTTCTTAATAAACATGCAGTGAACCCTATTTAAGATAACCATCCATAGCTCGAAAAGATTTTAGTATTTTAAGAAGGTAGTTGTCTTACAGAAGATGTTTTCAATGCGGACCTAAATTTCTGTTCTCAAATATAACGGTTATAGAAGTGATCGACGTAAGAGGTTTCATTATAGACGTGTGTTTAAAACCGTATTTATAAATTTGGTTTCAGTAATCGCAGATTTCAAATTTTGGTTGTAAGAATAAGAAAACAAATAAAAATAAGAAGATAAGAAAGGAAAAAAAATGTCTTATCTTTGTAGAGATCCTCACTGTGTAACTCTCAGTTACTGTTGAACGTGAAGAACTGATAAGCGAATAATCGCTTGAGTTCGTCTGATAGGAATCAACAAGTAGGAAGGGTAAAATAACCCTTTATTATTCAAAATAATATTTAACAAAACTCCATCAATAAAGCCGACACTTGGGCTTTGAACTTAAGGGACTAAGAATAATACTAAACTAATCTTAACTAAAGAGATATAGCCGAAGCTATCAAGATTCTAACCAAGTTGGCCCCTTAACGTTAATAGACTACGAAGCTATCAATAGCCTAAAGTACGGCCGAGCGTGATAATAGCTTACGAGAGATTAGCCTAAAAGAGGCGGATGCATGCAGACAGAATACCTGGTATCTCTCTCACTAAGACTAAAGAACTTTGCGGTTAAATACCGCTCTTCCTCATTATGTATTCAGACGTCATTCTAAAACTAAGCTCTGGCCGGAAGTAGTAAGTTGATGTTAAGAATCGACAGGAAAGAAACTTTAACTCAAAATTGAACTGTTAATAAAATTAACATAATCCTTACATCTTAAATTTTTTTAATTTAAGTTTTAATGTTAAACCTTATTTTCCCTTCTCATTAATTTTATACAAAAGTTTCGAGTTAGAAATAGGATTGAAGAAAATTTAAGATTCAGGCTAAGATTTAAGATTCATATACATACACGGTGCTTCCAACAATTCAGACCTTGGATAAAAAGAGAAACTATGGGTATTTAGAATTAAAAATTAGTGTAAATTATTACTTCTGGGCCACTGAGTCGGTGATGCGCACAGTGAGCGGAGCCTACAAAAAGAATCGCAGAGGGACTCAGGGCACGTGCGACTGCTATGTTATTACGGACGCATTGCAGTTCCTTTAGATTAACTCCTTCCTAGTTAATCACGGACGTCAATCATGCGTCTAACCCTGTTGTGACCTCATCTGGATTCCACAGTTTCCATGCACATGCTTAGGGATGCTATCCTACTAACAGGCTTCATTCTGTGGGGGGAAGCAAACCGGACTCCACATCCTCGTTACAACATGTCCATACTTATTTTGTACTCTTGACGCAGAACGCCTGCTGCTGCAACTCCTAGAGGGGATCCCTGGAAGCATATACTACCGATCAACACACGGGGACAAAACTGGGCAAAGTTTATTTTTGTCCCTCTTGCTCTAGGGCTTGGGACATCAGTAACCGTGTTTAACTTTAACCTATATCATACCAAGCATTGAAACAAATTAATACTTAATTGCTTTCAAAATGCATCGAGAACCAAAACTAACTCAGCCTGAATTTCACCCTGAACATAACGCACTTGCTTTCTACGCTTTGGTCTAGCTGGACTGCAGTCTGTCTGCTCCTTCTTTTTTAGTGCAAATTTATCTAAAATGTTAACTTTTTGGAATAGGCACAATTAATGGGCCAATTTGATTGTGGCCGCAACATGTTTATTGAAATAAAAGCTGAATTAAATATATCTTGACCGTCGAGTGTGTTACCGTTATACCACGAAGCCATGTTGAAAAGGAGGGTGAAAATTCTCCTCTTTTTAAAGGGTGGTGAAATAATTATTTTTCACTACCTTTTAGTTCGGGCGCCACTATAGAGTTATTAGGTTTCTTTGAAGAAGGAGATGTGAAAAATATGCAGTTTCGTCGCCGGGACTCGAACCTGGATCTTTTGAATTCGCTCCGAGTCTGCTACCATTACACCACGCATGCTTTAAAATGGGAAAAAATATCTTATAATCTATACATCCTTTGGGAGAAAAGTTCCAGGACAGTTATTTTTATTTCTGATTTTGCATTACCGAAGAAGGAACAAATGTTGTTTTTATGTTGCCTGGTATGTATTCTTACTTGGCATAACCTTGGCCATGTTTCGACGTAAACTTACTTGGTGGTGGAGCTGTGCTTAGCACATACGTTTCGTGTCACATTCGTTAAGGTGACACAATGGATGCTCATTGTGAGCAAAGAGTGAAAAGTAAGTTTTGCACCAAGACGAGAAAAATTCCTAGTGAAACATGGAACGTGATTAAGCAAGCAAATGCAGGCGAGGCACTTTCAAGAAGTCGTGTCTCCGAGTGGTACGAAAGGTTTCGCGAAGGCACAGAATCAGTGCAAGAACATCCCAGAGCTGGTCACCCGTCTATAGCACAAACCGAAGCAAACGTGAAGAGTGTAAAGTAGTTATTCGCGTATGATATCAGAAGTAACTGTGCGTATGATATCAGAAGAACTCAATTTAAATCGTAATGTCTATCTTAAGAATTTGCTCAAAACTTTAGAGAAACGGAACCTTTTTTGCAAGAATCGTCCCTTTCTCACTAACAGGTGAACAGAAAAAGAGGAGAGATGAAGAATTTCTGCTAAACTATTTGATAGAGCCAGACGCGATCCCACATTCCTATCAAAACTTATTGTGATTTTTTCTTATTTCCGTGAGTGAAAAGGTGACTGAAGGAGAGCTTCATCAACATTACTGCAGGCATCCAACGGGCTATGAGAAATGAGCTTTCAAGCATCGCAGTTGAAGGTTTCCCTGCTTCCAAGATTCCAAAAACATTGGCAGTTGTGTATAGGTAGACAAGGCAACTACTTTGATAGCAGCTAGGATCATTACTTGGCAAATGCATTTTTCTATTTTTTACGACCTTTGTCCTGAACGTTTTTCGCCAAAGGATGTATGATTATATACAAAAATTCACTCTCATTTTTTTAACCAAAACATATGACGAGCCAGATGCTTTCATATCGTACTTTAGTCCCGCATATAATTTGAGACCACTGCATTAAGATTCTGAACTGACTTTCTTAAGGCAAGTGTTCCTATTACCACCCATATAACTTCCGACCTATTGTTATACTATTAATGGGCTCCAATCTGAGTAGATCATTCGCGATGGCACCTTGTTGATATCACATCGTTTGGTTGTTGCTAAGAACAAATACCTGTCCAAATACGGTCCAATATAATCTTCCAACTGTTATCATCTCATTTCACCCAAACTGGAAGGAAATGCTGAATCACGATACATTATAATTAGATTCATGGTTCCTGCATCAGTGGTTTTAAGTAATCGAAATATGAAAGTTTATCACCATTTATACCTTTTCCTTTTAATTTACAACTCCTCATTTCTACAATCCATGTTATTGACAGGAAATATATGTGCATGCGTATTTATACTGTTTTCATATTCTTAATGTGCATTTATTTTTAACTTAATTATCATACAGCAAAGAAACTATTATAAACATGTAATTTTATTTACTTTCTAAAAGTTCATAATATTCAATACCATCGTGTATTTTTCCCAAATCGGCAGGCAAAAATCTTCTGATTCAATTCTTTCTCTTCAGCTGCTTCTTTCACTTCAGAGCATTAGTTTGGAACAAACAGATTTAACAGCTTTTTTGTAATATTATGAGCGGGTTTAAGCAGAGATAAATAACACTGTTTTGCCCATAAGTTCCCATAAAGTTGTCTGGCTATATAGCCGGAATTTAATCTCAGAGCCAAGCAATTAACATTTCCTTTGTTATGAATAACGAGATGTTCGCGCTGTTTGATTTTAGGATACTTCAAATTTTGTCTTGTTGTATCAGCTCTTCTAGTTATGTCTTACGAACAATATGTAGACATAATGTTCCTCCCAAAATGTCAAAGGGTTCTGGAAGCTTTTCGTCATTAATAGATTACTCCGATATGTTTTCGTAGGCTTGACCAAAGTTCAAACGTTGGTAGACGAATAAGTGACATTTGCATTAGCGTGAAGTGAGAACCATCATACTCAGCACTGAAATTCTTGTACAGTTGCAGATGCATTGTGGCTAAGTCATGTGGGATGTATTAAGAGAAGAATTCTAAACACGATGTCTCTAAATTCACAATATTGTGAGTTGGACAATATAAACTCCTGTACTTGGCGTACTTGCTGATACGCATGATTTTTCCATTGAAAAGCGTGCGTATAACAAAGACATTGTTGCCAATATGTGTCAGCTTCTTTGGGAGGGCATCTTTAGTCAATATCCATTGCGCTGAAAAAGAAAAAGTAATTATGAGTCATTTGATAAATGAAAAATAATTCTTGGTCTTCGTATATCAATTACAAACCCTTTTTTGTATTTACAAATATTTACTTTCTTCTTGAGAGTATTATCTTTTTCTTTTCGTTTCCAACTGTGATTCGGCGGAATGGATACTTGTTAGGCCTATAATCCATATTTTTAGAATTTCAAACGGAATCGAGGACGTTCAGCATATCTTCATTCAGAGGCATAGGCTTATTCTCATACTGGTATTCTAAGTCCATCTGGAAAATATAAATTCATAATACAAACGATGCAAGGACTAGAAAACGCTGAATAGTAAATATAAGTATAAACATATACTAAGAACAAATAAACTAAATTTTAACATCTAAATAAAAATAGTCGCCCAGACAGGAAAGGGGTTAGTGACTCTGACTGCGGTATTGAAGGGCCTGGGCTTGAAACCTGGAGAAGGTATGGATGTAAATTATCTGTCCTTTTATAGCAGGTAACGGTGGCCGCCTATTAGGTGCCTCCATAATAAAATGTCCACCATTCTGTCCTCAGTACTGGGCAAAGCTTAAATGGCTATAGCTAGCCTTAAAAAAATGTAATAAAAATAAATAAACTAAATGTAAACATCTAATATCTAAAAACGTAAACTAAATATTAAGACCAAATACATAAGTACGAACACAAAATGTAAAAATGTGTGATGAAATACTTCGTGTAACAAATCTTAAATAAGATGAACGAAAGCAAGAGTGAATCATACAACATAATAGCACGATTCGAAATGATGGAAAATGGCTCAACAAAACCTTGATTAGATTTATAAAATTCAGTCAGAAAGTACCGTGGGTGAAACTGTCGTGCTCTAACGGGAATTGTTGAACTAAAAGAAAATTCTAGTAAAGAATATGTATTCAGTGCAATCACGTAGCGGATTTGGCATGCCATTAGAGCAAAAGGCGTTCTGCATCAGGAGTGCAAAATAAATAGACATGTAACGAAGATGTGAAATCCGGATCACTTCACACCAACAGAATGAAACGTGTGATTGGCGCTTATGATAATATAACATGCCTAAACATGTACATGGAAAATGTGGAATCCGAATCAGATCGCAATAATAGGATTAAACGCCTGATTGACGTCTGTTAGCAACTAGCAATCCTTCTTAAACGTGATGCAAGGTGTTTAAAGTTTTGCCAAGGTATAAAACCGCAATGTTGCTTTTTAAGTCAATTTTCACAGTTAGTTTTAAGTTACATCAGTGCACATTCAGTTTGCCAAACTGCTAATAAAAGCACTTGTTAAGTTTGAGGTTAATTTATTTTAAAGAAACACGCAAGAGATATCTGCAGTATAATGGATAGCTTTGGGAAAAATATAAGTTCTTTTAAGGAATACTAGCTTATATTCACATTATAGATTGATAAAAGCTAAAGAAACATCACTGGGAATCGAATTCAGGACGAAGTAATGGTCAGCGGTCTTATATATACTCACTCATTGGTAGGTCAAAATATATGTTTAGAATTATTTTCGTAGTGCGTCATTTATCTTATAGCTTAATAAGTTAATGCACGCAGTTATAATTATATTTACAATTACTCAAAAAGAGTCATGCCCTCTGAATGATTCTTCGTTTTCGGAGCCAGATAATGTAAAGGAAGCAATAAGATCTGAAAATTACGCGCATGAACAAATTTATCATTATATACCCGAATATAGTTTTATTCCCTGAAATATTCAATCGATGTAACTCATTTTTGCGGGTACTATGTGAAAGACAAGTTTGCTTAGCATTATCCAATCGAAAGTGATCAAATGGTTCCTGATATGCGAGTCAAGGTATTACCTCATCTGATAGTAAATTGTTTTGCGCAAAAAGAATATCTCAGCCAGTTTCCGTAATACAGAGTTTGATTCCAGTGTGTGTTAACTCAAAAAGTTTTTTTACGGCTCAAGCATCTTTTGGAAGAAGTGGTGTGGCGAATGAACTATGAAGTGGCGAATCATTGGCCGTTAAAAATCAGGGTAGTCAGTTATGGAAGCAGTGAGATGTGTGAACATTTTCAGACAGACAGTCTCTGTGCTATGGAAAAATTTTAGAACTCTGGATCTGTTTTAAATAGGCTTGGATAATGTCGTAAACGAATATAAAGTGCTTCAACCGCCACTAGAACTGTTGTATCCCTGCAAACTGTATATAGAAGGTTTAAAGAAAAAGGCCTTTATGCTAAAAAGATAAAGGTATGTGTTTCGCTGTCTTTACAACAAAAGAATGATTTCTTTAATTGGTGCAAAGAACATCAGAATTGGAATGAACAAAAATTGTCCCATGTTCTCTTTACTGATAAGTTGAAATTTAGTTTAACATCTGATTCTAAATGTGTTTGTTTACATTTGGAGGTAATCAGGATCTCGAAATCTTCCTTCGAACACTGTGAAAAGTGACTGTTTTCGACACTGCAATTGCGACGGCATAGGGGAAATACAGGTCGATAGATGTTCGACCCTACAAGTTTCGATCGGCCAGAGATATCGGGATAAGGTCCTAGGATCTTCTTGTGAGACTTTTTAGAGGTGCCTATGAATCTGACTTCATATTAATTGACGATAATGCTGCTCTTCAATGAGCAAACCTCGAGACGATTTTCTTGAAAGTGAGGACACTGAGCAAATAACGCGGTCAGCAAAATCTCCGGATTTTAACCCCGTAGAGAATTTACAGGACTACCTTCTAAAAGAAATTGCATGGAGACATCTTTCTTCGAAATAAGCAAAAGCCCTAAAGACCACATTGTTGATGGAGTGGAACATAATTCCCCAAACTGTGTTTAACAACATTATTGCCATGATGAAATCTCATTATCATATAGGTAACAAGACAGAGGAAATCCCATTCCATATTGCATTCATAAACTTTATTTTTTTCATACTTCTTTTTTTCCCCTGAACTCTACGTCTAATATATTATTACAATTTTTATTGTTTCGTGCTACAGTTTTATACCATATTCTTAATTTTTTCCCTTTGTATTTATGTATTATGATGTTACATGTCATTCCACACTAAGTCATAAAATTATAATTCACATTTTCTGAGAAATCCATGATTTTATGCATGGAAAGATAACCTTGGACACGAAGTGCATTACCAGTTGAAGACAAGTTGACAAACAACCACACATTCTTGATTTTATTAGCAACTTAGGCATAAAAGTTAATTTCACGGAATTTATTGAACTTAACTGTAATTTATCTCACAGGAACAGGCAAATCTGTACTTTAATGCGGATGTAATGTCGGTTATAAAGACTCTATATGTTTCGAGCAAGAGTTCACGTATTCAGTGGCATATTCCAGTTTGATGCTTTCGCCTTCCAATACTTGCTTCGCTTAGCCAGCTAGATCGGAGCAGTTCTGGATAACTCAATTTCAAATAGAAAATGTTTCTTGGAAAATTTCTTAAAAAAAAAAAAAAAAAAAAATGGGTCGAAATCAATTTTAATTTATATGATCGCCTAGCTTTCACCCGCGGCTTCGCTCGCATTGATGTCCTTAAATAAGTTTCATCTAATTTTACACAGATCATTTTCGAAAATATAATTTTTGAATATATTTGCAAGGAAATAAATTTCCATTCCAAACTTACTTTTCATTTAGTTTAGATAAAGAACTTTGTATACATACGTATTTGCATTGGAAAAAAAAAAGAAATTTTTATGGCAAGACTCAAAATAAGCGGTATTTGGCACTTTTCTTCCCAGCATCTTGACTAAAAAAACGAATTCATAGAATGACAACATTACATTACAGTTTATTGAAATCCCTAATACTTCCGGTTTGGATAGCTTGTCCACGTTTTTCGAAATCAATTTTAATTTATATGATCGCCTAGCTTTCACCCGCGGCTTCGCTCGCATTGATGTCCTTAAATAAGTTTCAGCGCAGCCCATATATTTATTGCCGAATTATCGAGAGTAAATGCGACTTTATCAGCTCCTGATGAAAAGGTTTCAACTCCGCGTGAATTTTAAAAATACATTCCGCGAAATATTTCAGTAAATACTGCCCTTCTTCAATACCAATAAGCCGCGGATATTTTGTATATACGCGGAGTGTATCGCCACGAAATCTAGTAAAACTGCTACGTATATTTCCTAATGACTGAAAAATGTTTTTGAAAGAAGAGCCAAAAGCCAGAAAATCTGAAGGATTTTAAGTAATAAATTAAACTAAACAAATAAAAATTAATAAACGCTTAATTAATAAATGTTACAATGTCACGCTTTCACGCCTTAATTACTTAACTGATCATCATGAAATTTTCAAGAAATATTTTTGATATATTATAAAAGTTTATAAATAAAATTTTTACTAATATTTATTGTCTATAAAATGTTTGCGTGGTTTAAGCCACGCGCCTGCGCGAGCAGAAAAACTTTTACATCGTTTAACTTATCGTTATGAAACTTTCAATATTTAATATTTATACAACGACAATCATTTAAAGCTATAAAACCTATTGTATACTTTAAGATTCAACAGATCAAGTTACATTTTATAGCCTATAACCTTTTCTAATATATTAAAAATATTTCTTGAAAATTTCATGATGATCTGTTAAGTAATTAAGGCGTGAAAGCGTAACAAACAAACAAACTCACATTCGCATTTATAATATTAGTTAGGAATCATCGACATATTTTTGATAAATAACCATCTTTTCAGGTTAGAGATTTCACAACCTGTAACTTACCTACAAATGTGCTGCGATCTCCTGTTTACATTATAAATTATGCTCTTAACATTTAAGTAATGAGAAAACGAACAAAAAATTCTTTAGTAACTAGTTTTAAACTTCCTGATTAAGTACAAGTTTCTTCTTATCGGTTAAGAAGTTTTTTTTTATGTTTACTCCTGAAATGAGGGACTACGTACCTGTCTTTCAAAACGAATTTAATTTTTTTACGCATAGACGCGTGAACTTCTTAGGTAACAAGTCACGTGCCAATGCTTTGCTACTTTGTTAAAATTAGATTTTTACGAATACTTGTAACCAAACTACAATGCATTCTTTATTTCGTATTTTAATATAGACCATCAACCATAAAATGAACAAACAATACTAAACATTTTAAGTAAAGTTTTGATAAAACACAGTTATCTCTTTTCTTGTGTGGAAAGAGAAATGACTAAAATATTTCAAACCTGTTGGAAACATTCCTTTACTGATTCCAGACATGTTTGCATCGTAAAGGTTAAACGTTTGTCGATAAGCAAGCTTCTCAGTTAAACGAATTCCCGAACTCCCAAATTAGGCCATTTGTGAAGGCAGGAGACTCAAGAATCGGTCTTCTAAATCCCCAAGGGCGTATTCATTCTGAATCCTTCTCTGACTAATCACGCTCATGACACCCACTAAAAAGATTATGCCGCTGTATCTCCATCAATAAAGAGTTCGGTCGACAATAAAGCACCATCGAAAGTGAAGGCAACAAAAAAAAAAAAAAAAAAAAAAAAAAAACCCATGGGCTGAAAGGAGGCCATAATAACTTATTAAAAATAGACCCCGAAAAATCTTCTGGATTTGATAATTGCTGCTATCGACGAAGGGTGCGGCTAAGGTTTACCAACACGGCGTTCGCGTGCCTACCTGTGGGTGCCACACCCCGTATCACGTGACCTGGCAGTAAATATTCTGCTCTACAAAGGGAGATTCTGTCAAAAAAAGGTTCAATATACCTATTTTCTTGGGATGGAAATGCTGCGCGCGCTCCTAACCATGACCCCCGTTTCCTGCGTCGAGGGTCATTAAATGACAGAGTCTTTTTCTGCGAGTTGAGGAAGAGGTGCATGCTCACGGGAGTGAGAAGTAATAAATTGATTTCTGTTAGCGATCTGTCCTTCCAGAAAGAGTCACGCCACGATACGGGCCGGAGGTTTCCTTAGATTTCTTCTCTTGGCCATCGGTGGACGCCGTAGACTGTTCATCCTTTCACGCGATAAATGCTTGCTTAAATGGCGAAAAACTGAATTGTAGTTATTTTTCTTTATTAAAGTAGTCTTTATTAACTTACTTAAGCTTACTGCGACCACGAAAAACCATAGGTTCAATCAAGCTTGCGATTCTGAAGAAGAAACTCTGACCTAGGTTCGGATTTAATTGACGTTTTCCATTTGTTCTGGAGTAATATCTTGAATTCCTTACAATCATTCCTTGAGTTATTTTGTCCAAGACATTGCTTTTTTTGCTTTTTGTGAGCCATTCATGGACCAATGTTTCACAAACCTTTCAACATCATGATCCGCATGCATAGGAATTGGGATTTATCGTGACTTAGCAGCATAGATTTGGATTTATCGGATTACAGCAAAGCACACTACTACTGTCTACTTGAAGTCTTTAGATGATTGAAAGGCCGCGAGGACTATTTGTCTAAGTGGACTTTTTAAGGAGAACTGACTAATATTCACGTCACATGAAAAAAATCATGCCAACTCCAGTGAAGGAAATCTATTCACACAGATGGGTCTGGGTCATAATCCCGACAGCCGAAATCCCGACAAGCCAGAATCCCGACAGTCCGACTGTCCAAAACCCCGACAGGGCCGAAATCCCGACAATCCAAAGTCCCGACACGGTCGAAATCCCGACAGGGTCAGAATCCCGACAAGCCAGAATCCCGACAGGGTCAAAATCCCGAGTGTCCAGAATACCGACAGGGTCAAAATCCCGACAAGTTAATATCTAAATATAAACACTCAATTTAGCTTAATAAAATAAAATTTTTAACTAACTAGTACATATTACTAATTAAAAGTTTAAATCAAAAAAATCATAAAAATTATGTCATTACTTAAAATAATTTTTAACAAATTGAAATGACCGTTAAAATTTGAAATGAAGATTTATAAAATTCTCTTTATTAAGAAAAAGAAAACATCACACATGCAAACGACATATTTACAGTGACACATTGTGAGCGATAGCACGAAGATATTCCATCACAGGTCGATTATCACGATCGTCCACAACAGTCATAATTCTCCTTTCTCTGTCATCATCTACCTTCCTACGTTTTGGTTGTTGTTCTCCGCGAAGAATGCATTCAACTTGGTATTCCACATGCTCCTGTTCTTTTTGAAATCCTTTTATGATGTTATAAACGCCGACATGGACCCGTTCAATTAAGGTCTCCCATCTTCTGTGCCAATCCTCGACAGCATTTTGAGTGCGCGGAGCATTTATAGCTGCCTTTTCTAGATCACTAATGATTCTAGATGACCTCAGTTCAATATTATTTTCTTCAGCGAAATCAATTAAATCTTGGAATAATCTTTTGTAATATTCTTCAGATTTGCTAGTCATCAAAGCATATACTAGTTGCAGCTGTGGAAGTATGTTAAGTATGTTTTTGCTAGTCATCAAAGCATATACTAGTCTGTGGATGTATGTCATTAGGCCTTATTGGCATTTCGCCCTTGTCGGTATTTTGACCCTGTCGGGATATTGGACAATCGGGATTTCGACCCTGTCGGGATTTTGGTTTGTCGGGATTTCGACCCTGTCGGGATTTTGGCTTGTCGGGATTCCGTCTGTCGGGATTCTGGCTTGTCGGGATTATGTCCGGATACCCACACAGATATGAGCCTGAATCGAACTACCAGCATTCATAATTTTCGGGCACTGGTGCACGGGTTCTATACTTAGGAGAAGGGGTATTTTCATTGAGAACATTTTAAGCGAAAATTGGTTTGTATTCACATTAGATATAGCGAAACCCACGACTATACCCGTGTACCCAACTCATTCGCCGTGATTTAAAACTGGGTCGAGCTCCCGGTTTTAGTGGTCTTATCCGCTCGGGAGTTAGTAAGCTCTCCAGAAACACGTGCTTTCTCTCTGCAAAAAATACTGTGAAAGAAAGAAGGACACTTCAAAGAAAATTATGTAACAGGTAGAATAAGAATGTAATCTCTGAGGGTATTCTTGCAGAGAGGTCGCACTTTCTTTAGATCTGACTTATGTCCTATTTATGTGAAGATAAATCTAATTGTTTTCTTCGAGTCAGTGATTAGTGTATGCAATAAGTGTCCTAAATTTTGTGGAGATACGATGTATAGTTACAGAATACATAATTATTAACAAATAATTAAAAATGTCAGTTAATCAAATAACAAAGCGTAAAACTTCGAAATATTCGTGACCCATCAAACATTGTCTCACAACTCGCATTTAATGAAACTTTATTACAAATTAGGCGCGTACAGTCGGTAATGTTTACAACTCTTTGATGCCGTTCGCCAGTTGTTTTGAGAGTCAGTTATGGATATGACTACTCGTTTATGAATAAACTGAATTTACGTTTAAAAGCCAAATCAACTAATGAATGGTATATAAAAAAATGTCAACAAATGGAATTAGGTTAAAATGTTTGCAATCTCAACTTTAAAAGCAAAGGCTTTATTAAGTTTGGAAATCTCTGCGTGAAAAGTATGTAAACAGCAAAAATGTAAGAAAATAACTGCCGTTTTAACACAGGATATTGGGAGCAGATTTAAACAATTCGGAAAACATTTTCTTCCAGTATATTTCTTTCTACGATCTCAACTGTTATTACTCTCATCTGCGAAATAGCAAGCAGAATGTATCGAATAACAATACGATACAAAACTAATTAATGAATAATCGTTTAGCGATTTTTTTATCCGTATCTATCTAAGAAAAAATTATCAGCACTTCATAAATGCCTTTTTGTTCTGAAACATGCTCTAAAATAAAGTCTGTCTGCAAATATTTTTGTCCTGAAACGTACAAGACGTAAAATTAAAAAAAAGAAGTGCTTTGAAAGCAGCACGTGAATATATTATCCACAATCGCGATTTTTGAATTACATGACAGATAAAAATACGCCAAATTTGGTGCAATATGTGTCACAATTTTATTTCCGTTACGTGGCCTAGAAGTTCTAAGAGTTTGGGCATCATTGCTGTAGATCAATGGTCTCAAACTGAACGAATAAACAAGCAAAATGCCACGATCTAAAAATAACTGAGGGGCCATTTATTTTTCTTTTTTCTTTTCTTTCTTTATATATATATATATATATATATATATATACATATATATATATATGCTACCGGCAATGTATGAAACGCCGGCATTCTACAGAATACTTAGGCATTTTATATAATGCCTAGTGTTTTTAGACAAAGTATAAAACATGATAATTATTATATACATTACCTAGGCAATGCATAGACAACCTAGGCATTCTATAAGATAACAAATGCTCTTTAAGTAAAGTATGGAAAAAAGTCATCATAAGGCTATTATTTAAAAGAAGTTCAATCCTCAAAAACGCAAATGTTATTTTGAAAAAATAATGAAAGATTGCCATTAAAAAACTTTAAAATTGTAAAATAAAATGTGAGATGATCTTAATACACCATAATAAATTTATATTCTCTATCGACTGGAAATCAATAAGATCTATCCGACAGCGAGAATTAAATTCAGAAAAATCATAGGTTTCACAATAATGCTCTCTTTTAATGCCTTTTCGTCTTTTATGACAAGGTGGTTGTGCAATTCAATATCATTCCGTGTAACATTCATGTATTTGGTTTAGAGTTCCTTCAACATTCTGTCACGTTCTCCGTGTCTAAAGGCCAAATGAATTTCATGAAGTACATGAAATAATTTACGCTTTCTTTAACTGGATAAAGTAGTGTTTGCTTTTGTTTTCCACAAACATCACTTCATAGCGATTCAGCAACTAACAGTCCCGTGGTTCCTTCTTAGTAGTCATTTTGGCTTTTTTACATTATTTATTAACCTCTGGCAAGTAACTTCGGCTATTCGAAAAGATTCGCAGATGTATTTATATTGCTAAGGAACGCGCACAAACTCAGTTAATACACAATAATTTAATATGTTCATTATAATGTAGATTTTTTGTGGCAACAGTGATGTTTTGTTATATATCACTTTGAGCTTGATAACGTATGGAATGTTATTCTTTCTGTAATGTTTAGAATGCTAAATAAATAAGTTCGTTGTTAATTAAAAAGGTTTTCTCTGTGAAATATATTACCATTCGTCCGAAGTTATTAAATAAGTCAAGAAATTGATTAATTTCAAACAACTGGCGTCCGGTGACAGGACGGAATGGCTATTTGAAGAAAACGAAACAATGGTTTGAGAACGAAACATCGATTTCGTATTGGAATTTATCAATTGAGTTTATGATTTATTTGATTATATCCTTTATTATTTGAATATATTGGACATATTGAATTTAAAATCATGGAATTTTTATTACGAATGCGTAAGCCTCTAAGGCAATCGTTTACGATTACTGCCAGTGCGTTAGATGCTGAAATCCTAAAGTCTGACGTGGAGGTCAACTCCAAGTATTGAGCTCACAGTTGGAAGAAAAATTTAAGAGATTCGATGAAGTTCAATCATAAATTTCCGAACTTTTGTTGCAAAGTGAAAACGAAAGTGAATATTTGGCTGATTTTGACACGAATGAAACATATCGTGATAAATATATCAGTTTAAAAACAAAAGTAGAAAACAAAATGGTAAATTACACTTCTGTAATTACACCTGGAATTTTAGAAAATTCCACGAAAAGGAATTTTAAATTACCAAAGTTCGAGCTTCAAAAATTCAATGAGGAGACCCGTAATTGGTTAGGATTTTGGGTACAGTTTAAGAAGATCGACGAAGATGTAAATATAAATGACAATGATAAATTTCAGTACCTATTGCAGGCAACGGTCGTTGGATCCCCAGCGAGAGAGCTCATAGATAGTTAACGTCTCTGAGGCGCGAATTATAAAGAAGCTATCCACCAGCTAAAATCTCGTTTTGCACGAGAAGAATTACTGGTAGAAATCTTCGCGAATTATTAAAGTTGGCTTTGGCCCAAGCTAGCAAAAAAGGAAATATGACTCTATCCAACTTATATGATAAGTTAGAGACGCAACTCAGAGCTTTGGAGACGTTGCGGGTAAAAAGTGAGATTTATGCAGCTGTGCTGTATCCTCTTGTAGAGTCTTCACTACCTGAAGAAATTGAGGGCATGGGAGTGATCTCGCCAGGGTAGGGAGTGTTGCACACACTGAAAATTTGGAAAATTTATTGCATTTTATCCGAGTTGAAGTTGAAAGTGAAGAACGTCTTTAGTTGGCCCGTACAAGTTTTTCTGCTCCAGACAAATATAACTCGGTTCCAGCCACAGCAGCTTGTATTTATGCAGGAGATTCAAAGAAGAAACAGCTTAATTTTTGTGTTTGTTTGACAAGGAAACACATAATTCTTATGAGTGCTTTAAGCTGCACAGCCTTTCATTGGAAGATAAGAAAAATTTTCTAAGAAAGAAGAAAGCTTGTTTTAACTGCCTAAAAATTGGGCATGCTGCCGAAAAGTGTAAAAGTTCTGTGAAATGCCTATTTTGCAACAAACGTCATGTAACGGTGATGTGCAGAGAACTAAAAGGTTCTGGAAGTTCAAAAAAGGAAGCACCTAAAATAGCTAACGAAAGGAGTGAGACTATTTTCAAACCAAAAACTGCAAACAACTCTTCTCCAAACTATTATGGTGAAGATTGTCCATAATGGAAAAAAGGAGCTTGTGAGAACACTTTTTGACAGTGGGTCACAAAGACAAAGATCTTACTTACAGAAAGACATAATAAAGAGACTAGATTCAGGCCCATTAGATCAAGAGAATTTTGGCCACAATTTATTTGGTGGAGTTGAAACTGAATCTCAGGTCCATGGTATTTTTGATATCGAAAAACAAGGAACGGAAAATAAATTCAAATGCGAGATATCGGTTATAGATAAAGACAAAATTTGTGGATACACTCTTAGAATGAAACTCAAACATATATGTTGCTCACTTCAAGAACATATAATCAAAATCAGTGATTCTGGTAGAGGTACACCAGATATCGGATTGTTAATAGGAGCCGACTATTCCGTACTGAGCGCCGCCTGAGATAGCCACTGACTTGACTTTGTTGTAAAAGTCTTACAGTGTTAATAGTCATCCTGGCAGAAGGGAAAATTTCCTCCGTGTAAAAATATACATATAAATATTACATGGGCATACAAGGCCTGTGTATAAGCATAAATATGTTGATTACAATCATTGTCTTGTATAAGTTACATATGATAGATACATAACATCATGACAGCTATATGTACATTTAAACATTATATGAATTCATATTTACAATACTTTTACTGAGATAATCAAAATTAAACTTGTAATTCATTTACACATTGACTGGATTTTCAATATCATTTAAACTGCTTTACAATATTATTTTTATCAAGTACATACAAACTGGATAGTAATATGCTTACATTACAATAGTTTTGCTCTTACAGTCCTGTTATTATTATACGGGGTGAGCTATTTTCCTAGTGTTGATATTCAGTTGTTGTAGTATTTTGAATTGCTATTAAAATTATGCTGCGAAGATACAATTCTCAAGGGAGGGGGGAGAATTTCTTAGTATCTTGCTGAGCAAAGCATGATTACCTCCTCTATTTTAGTTTTCGTCTGCTTGTTGCCGCGGGTATTCTCCGCCAATTGCTGCCAGTATTCACTGTTTGGCATTTTTAAATGCAGTTTATCGGTTTGTGGGCAGTTGAAGAGGAAGTGATCTGCATCACCTACCGCACCGCATTCACACAAATCTGATGCTCCTATGCCGAATCTCTTAAAATAATGTGGGAAGGGACCATGGCCAGTGTAGAATTGAGTTTGTGCTCTGCTGTATGTATTAACTGAGCACGTGACTTTTGGAAAGAACTTGTAGGTTCTCCTCCCTGTGCTTTCCCTTTCCCATCTTTTCTGTCATTCTTGTAAAAGACTATTGAGCGTGGTTTTTTTAAATTCCGTACTGTTGATGACGAATAATATCATTTCAATTGGCAAAAACCTTATTGCCATTGGAACGAAATTGGGTTGGACCCTACGAGGCCCAGTGCAAAGTCATAATACTTTGCTTGATACCGTCGGACTTTGTTATTTGGATCTCACAGAACTATGGAATTTAGAGACTATTGGCATTAAAGATCCGGCGGAAGTGAAGACTAAGGAGAATTTAGACAATGAAACGATCATATTTTTTCTAGAGAACATTAAAGTAATCGAGGGCAATAGGTATAAAGTCTGTTTGCCTTGGAAGGATAGTCATCGGATTCTTGGAGATAATAAAGATAAAGCGGAAAAAAGACTTTTCGCCAATACACGAAAACTGCTGAAGATGGGATTTTTCGAAGAATATGATGGTATTAAAGGCTGGCACGAGGAAGGTATAATTGAAATAACTCAATAATAGTGATAATGATCACTATTTATCTCATCAAGCAGTAATCAAGGATTCCAGTCTGACTACGAAAGTGCGTCCTGTATTCGGTGCATCATTAAAGGATGAAAATGGGAATTCCTTGAATGCTTGCCTCGAAAAGGAACCGAATTTAATGGAAATGCTTCCAAAACTTTTGATACAATTCCGGCAACATGTAATTGGTGTTACTGCCGATATAAGGAAAGCTTTCTTACAAATCAGTTTGTGTGCCAGTGACAGAGACTTTTTGAAATTCCTGAGGTGGAAAGATTCAAACAAAACCGAGATTGTTACCTATAGACACTGTCGTCTCTGGGACTCTCATGGGACACCGTGAATGATGAAATCTATTGCAATTTAACCCCTTTGACATTTTCGGAGAGTGCCAACACGAAATGATCTCATCTGTCAGTCTCACAGAAGATATTCGATCCCATCGGATTTACAAGTCCAACCACGTTAATTCTAAAACTCATTCTGCAAAAAACATGGAAGATGAAACTTTCCTGGGATGAAAATCTTCCACAAGGTATAGAAAGAGAATTTCAGGCTTGGCTCAAAAGACTACACTTCTTGAATTATTATAAAATTTCAAGAAGAAGAATTGTGATTGGACCCTTCGATGGCTGCTCTATCTCTCTACATTGTTTTAGTGATGCTAGTAAGGTATCTTATGCAGAATGCATTTTCTTACGTACATATTTTGAGGGCAAAACTTCAGTACAATTGGCATTATGTAAATCAAGATTAGTGCCTGCCAACTATTCCCAGATTAGAGTTGTTTGGAGCACATATAGCTGCTCGGCTGTACCGTCAAGTCATTGACGCTCTTAAATTGACAAAGTGTCAAGTGTACTTTTGGATTCACTCATCTGTAGTTCTGACATGGATCGAAAAAGACTCCCACTGGAATGTTTTTGTGGCAAATCGTGTAGCTGAAATAAGGGGATGCACAAATCCGGAAGACTGGCATTATGTACCAAGCTCAAGTAATCCAGCTGATCTTCCTTCTAAAGGGTGCAATGCCAAAATATTACTACAGAGCAGATGGTGGGAGTGGCCGGATTGGCTTAAACAAGAGCCGGATAAATGGCCTCTCTCTGAAGAATCAGAACTAGAAACTGATGTATAGAATAGTAGAGAATATGTTGCACTTGTAAGGATCCTAAGTTTTACTAACGTTTATTTTATTTTAAATCTTTACTATCACTTCTTATTTTCTACTTCCGGCCAGAATTAAAAGCTTTAACTTATTTATGCAAATTTGTCTTGCTAACGCCAAATACTTAAGTTGTGGCTTTTTGCCAAGCAAGAGAGAGGAAGGAGTTATTAGAAGCAGGCCGCTTGCCATAGTAGTTTTACTCGGTTGCTGGTTGCCTTCAAGGCCAGAGGTTTAGTCCTCTTGATAATTTCAAACGTATCGTAGTTTTAGCAGCTCTCTGTACTACATACGGATTTTGTTAAATAATGGCCAATCTTAAAGTTAGGCACTTGTATATTAACCCAAAGTTAGTTTTATTTAGAGTTTTAGTTAGTAGTTTTATATTCTTACGTTCAGACCACAAGTGGTTGGTCTCTGTATTCCGAAGTTCCAGAAATCTCTGTAAAGATAGAAAAATAAAGGGTTTCGTATACCCTTCCTGTGTGTATTGTCTACTTCACAATTTATTGAACATAGCTTGAGTAAGCTCCCTGTTACGTGTCAGGACAGTTCATGTTTCCAAAGCAAGTAAAGAGGAATACAAGTCCTGATACACTTTCCTAAAATTGCAAGGTGAGAGGATGTTAAGGAACATGCACGAACTCAGTTAACACACAATAATTTAATATGTTCATGAACATATTAAATTATTGTGTATTAACTGAGTTCGTGCACGTTCCTTAACATATACTTTGCCGGTTTGTTATTTATAATTTCATAAAATGCCTAGGCAATATGTGAAATGTTTAATCTTTTCATACATTACCTACCAGTTTTTGGCATTCTATAAAATGCCTAGGCATTCTGTAGAATGCTGGATTTCATACTGAAAATATTTTATTAACAAAATAAAAAATATATTAATTTTCGCTTACCAAATTTTTGTCAAAACATACATAAACAAACTGAAAAAAGTCTAATTTATGTTTCATTTCTACGTAAAAGTTTGATACCTGGAACACACCTTTGTTGGTTACGCTTTGTAATTCAGATACTACCGGCAAGCCCGCGAGATAAGCGGGTTGTAGCCAAAGCTAAGTTCCATGTACACCTGAATAGAAAACGCATAAAAACATTTCAGTATGAAGGAAATGCCTAGGCAATATGTGAAATGTTTAATCTTTTCATACATTACCTACCAGTTTTTGGCATTCTATAAAATGCCTAGGCATTCTGTAGAATGCTGGATTTCATACT
This sequence comes from Stegodyphus dumicola, assembly GCF_044657685.1. Lineage (NCBI taxonomy): Eukaryota > Metazoa > Arthropoda > Arachnida > Araneae > Eresidae > Stegodyphus > Stegodyphus dumicola. The sequence goes on from NC_140769.1 coordinate 73,653,720, forward strand.
GAAAATATTTTATTAACAAAATTAAAAATATATTAATTTTCGCTTACCAAATTTTTGTCAAAACATACATAAACAAACTGAAAAAAGTCTAATTTATGTTTCATTTCTACGTAAAAGTTTGATACCTGGAACACACCTTTGTTGGTTACGCTTTGTAATTCAGATACTACCGGCAAGCCCGCGAGATAAGCGGGCTGTAGCCTAAGTTCCATGTACACCTGAATAGAAAACGCATAAAAACATTTCAATATGAAGGAAATCAGCTCATTCTTTCCAAGAAACAACCAATTCGTAAATAATTTTTTGTTGCCAAGCCAGGAAACAAAAAATTTGACACTTCAGGTTAATACCTATGCGTATGACGTCATCATTTAAATTTTATGTAATATAACCGCAGCAATATCATAACGTGTCAGTTATCTTAACCTGAAACTAAAAGGTTGCCAACAGCAGATTTTTTTTTATTTAAAATGCTGGCACTAATGAGAAATTTTCGACATACAATGACGTCACATGCAATCGCGTGCTTTCTTAAACGTCAGAATATGAAATACATAATAATAACATATTTAATATTTGACAATGCTATTTTTGTTTCATATTTTGTAAAACTTGCAAATTTTTATTAACAAATTCTATGATTTGAAAGCAAGCAGTAGCAACACATTTCGAAATAAAGCATTTTTATCTTCAGTGACTCCCGGGACTGTTCGCGCTTGGAAAAATGAGTGCGAAATTAGTGATTAAAAATTTTTAATTAATATCTTGGCTAATTCAAGTCGTACAAACATGAGAATGGTTCAAATGACCTCCCGCGAATTTTTGGAATCCGGGGGGGGGGTGTACCTCTTTCGTAGCTCATGTCAAGCTGAAATTTTGACTGAAGCATATCTGCTGAAGTATCTCTACGGATTATTTGCCAGATATGCAGCACTTTTGCTGAGAATTTTCACGTTTATTTTTCCCTGCTGTACTTAAAATTATAAATTCTTTATGTCACTAAATATGCTGCCAAAGTAAAGAGAGCTGAGAGGTAGTACGCCTTTTTTCTAACCTAGCGTGCGGGTTCTTCCAGGAACTACTCCGACTCGGGATGACGAGAGCCCTTTCTTCTCTCGTGATCAGCTACAGGAAGATGTAAAGGTGAATGTGGGGTGAAAGCTCCCCTCCCCGTTAGTGATTTTCTGGCGCAGTCTGGATGCACGCAATTCTCTAATCACAGAGCGGCATTTATTACACGTGACATACGCACATCACTCTGGACCTGGGTGGGCAATACTAAGTGGAACGCTAGGGAGGGGAAGATGTTATTGACATGGTAAGGAATAGCCATGAATCTTTAGAACTTAATGCTTAATTGAACGGCCTTTTCCCTCCTTCCCTTCTCAATGATCTAAAAGTCTCCGAAATTCAAGCACAATCTTTGGGATGAAATTTTAGTGTATCTGTACTTGCTTGTCAGCTGATTCTGTGACCCTTGTTTCGGTAACTGGGCTTTTACTAATGAAAATGATAATTTTATCATAAGGGATTCTCAAAGAGAAATTTTTATTCAGCATTAAATATCTCATGTATCTAGGTTATCTGCATTAGAAAATTAGGAGGAAAAGTAGAAGATTGGAATTGGTATAGGTTAAGTAGAAAATTCTACCGACTTCGAGACAATCAGATCGCTTTTTCAAAGAGTAAAGGTATTCTGATGTAGAGAGTGTAACCCAAATAAATAACTCAAAAGATCTGAAAAAACGGAAGAATCATTCTATCCAGAACATCTGAAATCAAAAATTAAGAATTTAAAAGTTTAAAATCTTCTCCACTCTTTAGATTAAAATTTGTATCACTATCCATAACAGGTAGAATTGTGAATGTGGAAGGCTAAAGAAAATTTAGCTCTTCCGGATATTTAAGCCGATGAAAAGCGAAAGTATGGTTCAGGTGCAGCAATGATTGGCAAATGCAAGAGATTTATTTATCTTCTCTTTTCTATGAAACCACTTTCAGTCCATTGTTAATTTCTGCAAACCTAATATTTCAGTATTAATATTTAGTCATTAATGGCAAATTAAATCAGAAATGGCTGAGCGTAATATAGAAAAACAATTGTGATCAAAAAATAAATTCATATATATATATCTTATACTCGTATATAAGCGACTTAAGTGTTTGTCGCCGACAGTTTATTGGTTGCTTTTGTAACTGTAAATTGTTTTATTCCCCGTGCAGTGCAGCGCGTGACGAATATTATGAGAAAGCTAAGCCCGAAAAATTAAAAATACAAGAGCACGTGCATTTAACATTTAATAAATAAATTTAACATCTATTTGTCGCCGATAGTTTATTGGTTTGCTTGCGTAACTGTACTGAGCGCCGCCTGAGATAACCACTCACCTGACTGTAAAAGTCTTACAGTGTTAATAGTCATCCTGGCAGAAGGGAATATTTCCTCCGTGTAAAAATATAAATATAAATATTACATGGGCATACAAGGCCTGTGTATAAGCATAGATATGTTGATTACAAACATTGTCTTGTACAAGTTACATGTGATAGTTACATAAAATCATGACTGTTTATGTGAGTATCGTTTGCTTCATTTTATTGTTGCAAACAGCGTAAATTTCTTTTGTTTTTCTTCCTTTAGTTTTGAACTTTATGTGTGGCAACAAGATAATTGATTGATAGAATTTTGTTTGTGACAGCCATGTAGAATGACTCACTTATTTTGTATCAATTATTTCGCATCGCTGACATCTTATTTATAATTAGTGTAATGAAATAAAAGTGAAGGAATACAGTCCATGTGTTAAGTGATTATTTGTTTTTGTGAAACATATTAATTAAAGATCATTTATTATTGGTCAAACGTCTATCCGGAGTGCTAGTGAAGATAGTGACTGTTCTAAGCGCATTGTAACAACGCAAATATGCATATGGTTGGTGAAACATTACTGCACTTTGTGAGGTAAGTGGATTTTGAACATTTATATTCTACTAAAAATTCGTTTATAACTGATTTTAAGAACAATGTTGTGTAAACTTCCTTTTGTAGTTAAATTAATCACTCATAAAATCGTTGTAAAAGACAAACAAACATTTATTTAAAAATAAATCTTAATAACCTACACGTAACGTATTCGTAAACGTACATAACATAACAAACGTACTTACTTCATCGTACCGTTAAACATTTCAAGCGTACATCATCTGAATATGTTTTTTTTAATTATAAATAGAACGACATCCAGAAATTAGCTGTTGCCATTTTCTCAATAGATATTTTGTCTAATAACAATTAAATAATTTACAATTGTGCTTACATTCGACCATCCTGACTTTTCAATTGTCCTCAATTGAACCAAATCTTGTCATACATTTAAGCAACAAATAAACAACAACAAAAATATAATAATAGTTAGGAAAAAAATAAAATGAAATATAATTTTAAAAAAAAATCCTATAAGTTCTACACAAAGTCTCTATAGCGCAATGGTTTGCGCACTGTTCGCTTGGGCCTTTTAAGTTCCTCCTCGTCTGCGTCATTATCGTCAACGTCGTCATTGTCATCATCATCATTTGCTTCTGCATTTTTCCAAGATTTTAGTTGACTTACATGAGCAGTTGATGCATAAAAGCGACCATCGCAGGCTTCTTCTAGTTGTGATATTCTATAAGTGTCGCCCGGAAGTACTTCTGTCACAACCATTGGTCCACGATACTTAGGTTGAGGTTTTGGTTGATTCTCCTGGTGTAGATTTTGAATTTCTTTTAACTACTACTATTTCTCCTTGCTCAAATGATAGAGATCCCGATTTCTTCTTGTCATAATAAGTTTTCATTTTTTCTTATCTCTAACTTCTTTTTGTAGTTTTTCCGGTTTCTTCCAAACTTCTGCTTCTTCATTAGCAAGTAATCTCAAAACTCCATCTTGAAATCGTGGTACATATCCATGAAGTATTTCAAATGGTATTTTTTTAATAGTTTTACTGATTGTGTTATTCAAGTTTCTCTCAACTTCTTTAATTCTTTTGTCCCAATCCTTTTGATCTTTACTTTTCATTGATGTTACTATCGTTGATAAAATTGCTGTGTTCGATCTCTCGACCATACCATTTTCTTGTGGGTGGGAGGATGAATTTAATGTATGAAGAATTCCCTTTTCCTTGCAAAAATTTTGAAATTCCTTTTAAGTAAAACAAGAACCTCGATCTGATATTATACGATCTGGTAATCCAAATTCTTCTATGAAACTCATCAATGATTTCAGTACGTTTTTCGAAGATGTGTTTTTCACAGCATACAATAGAACGAATCTGGTCATATTATCAATGAAGACTAACAATTCCTAGTTTCTTTTAGAACTTGTGATGAAAGGTCCAAGATGATCAATGTGTATTGTTGCAAAAAGTCTGCGGCCTGGGGGTATAGGATGCAGAAGACCCTGTCTTTTCCACCTGGAACTTTGTTGATGACGCATTCGAAACACATTGATATATGTCGACGAACATATCTCTTCATAGCAGGAAACCAGTACAGTTCTTTGATTTTTGAGACAGTCCTACCAACAGCAAAATCTCCCATAAGGTCTTGAAACTTCACAACTATGCTTTTTTTCATGTTTTTCGGTACGACGTATAATAACTTCTTCTTTTCTCCATCCTCCACAATACGGAACATTCTATTCCTTTTCAAAATATAACTCTCCACATTATGATTTGCTTCTTTGGTTCTTTCACTTGGGTCTTTCTTCAAAATTGTTATTAATTCTCTTAACTTTTCATCTGCATGCTGTATCATAAGAATTTGTTCGTCTAAATTTAAGGTCAGACAAGCTTCTAAATTATCTTTTATCAAAGAATGCATGGTGTTTGATGAATTAATAACAGGAGCTCTACTGATTGCATCGATATGAGACATTTTAATTCCTGGCTTGTGGCGTATTTCAAAATTATATTCTTGAATAAGGATACTCCAACGAGCAATTTGGGGATTGCTAGATTTCTTTGCATTCATGTAAACCAATGCTTGGCAGTCGGTAACTGCCGTAAATTCAATTCCGAGTAAGAATTGTCGAAGTCTATCTAGAGTCCAGACAATTGCCATTAGCTCAAGTTTACTCGAGTGATAATTCTTTTCAGCTTCTGTTGTCTTTTTACTCACGCAGTAGACAAGATACCATTTGCCGTCACTTCCGAGTTGAAGTAACATTCCAGCAATACCCTCTGAGCATGCATCAGTATGGACTTTTGTTTGAGCTTTAGGGTTGTACAAAGCTAAAATTGGTTCCACCATAAAATTGGTGGAACACTTTACAGTTCATTTTTCAGCACTGTAAAAGAATTCCGCTGACTTTCTTCCCATCTGAATGTTTGATTTTTCTTAGTTAGTTGAGTCAATGGTCCAGCTTTAATGGCATAATTTGGAATAAACCTTCTAAAAAAACTTGTTAAACCAAGAAATAGTTGAACGTCATGAAGGTTTTTTAGGTTCTGGGAATTTTGATATTACTTCAACTTTTCTTGATCCCGGCTTTATTCCGTTTTTATTGATTATAAAGCCTAAATATTCTATTTATTGTTTGGCAAATTCACATTTCGGTAACTTCAGGGTTAGTTTAGCTGCACTCTTCCTTCGAATACTAGTCCTTCGAATACTTTAATTAATTTCTGAATCATTTCTTCCCAAGTCCTTGCTGGAACAAGTATATCGTCAAGGTAGCACAACACTTCTTTATTACATAATGAAGATAATGCATGACACATCAATCGTTGAAATTCCGCAGGAGCGTTAGTCAAGCCAAAAATCATTCTTACAAATTGTCCACTTTCATCCGGTGTTACGAAAGCAGTTTTCAATTTTGCACTTTCAGTTAATGGAATCTGTAAATATCCGTGTGCTAAATCTGGCGTTGTAAACAGACTACACTCATGCAATTGTTCTAATAAATCATCTATTTTAGGCAGGAGAAATTTATCCTTTATAGTCTGACTATTGAGACGTCTGTAATCAACAACTAATCTGTATTCACCGGTCTTTTTCTTTACTAGTATGACAGGACTAGCATATGGGGATCGCGTTTCTGTTACAATTCCATTTTCTTTCCATTCTTGAACTATTTCTTTGATCGCAGCTCTTTCAGAGGCATTTGTTTTATAAAGCTTCGTACATACTGGCTTTGAACCTTCGATTTCTTTAATGTCCATTTTTAGGAGATCTGTGCTATTTTTCTAGTGTTGATTTTTAGTTGTTGTAGTATTTTGAATTGCTTTCAATTGCTGCCGTTTCAATTGAGACGTAGACAATTTCCTGTAAAACTTGTCTTTGCTATGACCATCAATAAGTCTCAGGGCCAAACGCTCAAGCGTGTTGGAATTTTTTTACTTGAGCCTGCATTTGGACACGGTCAACTTTTGTTACCTGTTCAAGAGTTCGTGAAAGACAGACTTAAAATTAAAAATAATTGATGGTCCTCTACAAGGCTAGCTGAAAAATGATGGAAAAAGATCTTTGACATGTTAATTAAATTTTATTATTTAAATTACCTTTATTTATTGAGATAGCGGTGGCTCTTAAGAAATGTACCGCCAGTGGTTTCCTTATTGCACTCTACTTTAAGCAATTAAGCAAGTAGAAGGGGAAAACCCCGTGGGGCAGTAAACAAAGGAGCGTCCTCGCCGCCTGCGCTGGGTAATTCAGTTTGAATCAGCAGACACCTTTGCACAAATCATTTTAATTACAATTTATAATATCTTAGAACTGGCAGAAATCTGATAGCTTTATTTTTAAGAAAGTGTCAAAGAAATGAATATCTTAGCTAACTTTTGCATCTCGTACTTGTTTAATAAACTGATTATGACGAATATGCTAGGCGTATCTGCCCAAAAGGGAGGATTTTATCTTAGAGGGTATTTCTACGGATGTAGAATTATGATTCTCGTTTGTAGAGTTTTATGTTAATTAATCCAGTTATTTTATTATTTTCCTTCACTTACGGTTCTAATTTAGTCAGCTCCCACCAAGATAGAGTTTAGTTAGTGAATGTAAACGCAAAGTTTAATACAAATCACTTTGTTGTATCTTATTTGTGCTAGTGAATTGCTTAGTTGGCTTTAACTCCGCTAGCCACAACTGCTTCGTGAAATCTTGAGGCCGATCTAAAGGGCAATAGAGAGGTGGTATTTCATATTTAATATTTTAATTTGACTTCTGATTTTATTCTTAGTTTCCTGCAAATTAATACCATGTGGAGGTTATGTGCTGTTATATTTTTAAGTTCCATGAAGATATCAGGCGGCTAACGTGTCGGTTTTTCCAAAACTTTTATCTGAGTTTTTAGTTACTTTGCTTTGGAATTACAACATGATGATAAATCATCTGTATATTCTACGATCTGACGCTTGTATATTCTACGACCTGAAGTCGTGTCGAATCATACATGTATTTACATTATAGGTGAAAAAACTATAAAACCTGATGGAGCCACTTTTTTTATCTGAAAGGGTGTTAGCCCAGAAGGGGTTTTCATTTCGTTTTGGGACATTTTGCATCGAATCACTTTAACGGAGTATCACTTTTCAAATTGTTGCCACCAAATCTTAGAGCCCTGCATTATATTTAAAGAAATTAAATGATGAAGAATCTGATTGAATGTATGATTCGCATTGTGATAAAACAACGATACCTAGAGCCATCAGATTCTGAATAACATAATCCTCCGCACAATTATGACATCTGGAAGCCCAAATTTGGGATTTGCTTTATTATCTATTTTATATTTTGTAAAACTTGAACGAATTTCTGGTTAACAAATTCAACGATTTCAAAGCGAGCACTGGCAGCACTGTAGGAAAAAAAACATTTTTATCTTCAAGCTCGCGAGACTGTGTATCGGAAATTCTAAAGATATGCTCTTTTTAAATTCTTTTGATATATTGCTATTGAATTGAATTTAATGAGGTAAGTGCGAAGAATACGATACTTAATAAATAAAGGTAACACACAAACGTTAAAAAAAGCCCTTTCCGCGTAATATAAAATTTGAAAAATTTCAGATTTTTTATTTTATTTATTTATTTATTTTAATTATTTATTTATTATCTTTGACAAGAAACGTGTCCCAGCGAATTGCTAATTTTCTGCAGGTTTGCCTCAAATGTCAAGAATTTGAATCATTCATTGGTCTTTCATCTCGACCTTAACTCGACCTTCATTGGTAGAGAGCAGTTGTAATTCTGATAAATTATATTTATTTATCTTTGCCCTTTTTTCTATGAATGGGTAATTTAAAGAAAAAAGAGGTCTCTAAAATAATATTACATCCTTGTGACAGAAGTAACTTTGAATAAAGTTTGAAAGTTAACAAAATACTGAAAGTTAATAAAATACAATAAAAAAACCTCTACATGTATTCCTGATTCTTAGTACATGGCGATTAAAGCTAGTTTTCTGAAGTTTTGGGCTAATACACCACTAAATAGCGCATATCGCAAACGACAACATGAATGAGAAAAATTAAGAGTTGACAAGCGCATTTCAATTATATTCGAAGTCAAACTTGACCTAGAGTAATACATTTAGAGAGGATTTGAAAATTAAGATATAAATTACTACCATTCCTGCATAATATGTCCAGCATTGTTGTGAAATATACATAATAAGATGACCTAAATTCTAAATACTTCGGATTTAGATGTGATAATAAATCACTTGCGAAAGTTTGCTTTCCTTCTGTGATCATAACAGAACAAGCAGAAGTACTGAAATTGCATTATTTACTGTTGCTGGATGCTGTTTATAATTTGGAATAAACTGTATAGTTCAGAAGTTGCTCAAGCAACAATATCACATATTTGCATACACCAATAACAGTACTGGTGTAGACCGTGTAAGTAATATTTATAAAATATTAGGAATTTTGTGTATATTACTAAATACTATTACATTTTATATATTTTTGATAGAAGAAATCTTCAGAAGTAACTGTGCCCTTGCTGCGAAACTGTATCGAATCTACCAAATTATGGAATGGAGGGGTTAATTCTACGTCGCAAAGAGCGCTTAGAAGGTAAGAGTTTTACTGATATAAAAATGACAAAATGCAAACAGAATAAAGGAGGAAAAACTTACTTTCATACAGATTAAAATTAAAATTAAATGAAAATATCATCGTATAAACTTTATGACACTGATATTTCATCCTGAAAAATTAGAGATTTTAAGAAATGGCATTCAATAATTGGTACAGAATATTAAAGGAAAGCTAAGACGGAAAATTAAAAATACAAGAGCACGTGCATTTAACATTTAATAAATAAATATCTCTTTTTGATTTCGAGAAAGTGCTAGAAAATTCTCGCGCATTTAAAAAGCTTATATAAGCGGCTTGAAAACCTCTCAATTTGTTGTTATTTGTTGACTGTAGCGAATTCGCGGATTAGCTTTCTTTAGATGTTTTGAATTAAGTTCTCTTGAACGCTTGAATAGCTAAAAGATAACTACTGTGAGATATTGTAATACTGCACGAATATCTGAGAAAATTTAAGCAATTTTGTTGTGATAATAATAAATTTTGTTCATTTTTCATCGGACGTGTGCATTCATTTCATAATGAACCCGTACGCACGCAACAATATTTAATATTAAAATTATGGTCATACTATAAACATTAACGCCCATAAGATTGATAAAAAGTTTGCAGTCTTATTTTGTATTCGTAGATCTTTGCCAGAAAAAATACGCAGTCCTCAGTGAAAACTTGCTGAAAAAATTTGGCATCTCTTTAGCAAACATTTCAGCAGTAACTGCAGAAAATAATGAAGAAATACATCAGTAAAGCATACTTTTGCTGTTGTCTGTAGCTTATATTTTTGTGACCATTCAGCAATAAATTTTATTAATAAAAATCATCAGTTACCTCTTGAAAGGTGAATACAGTTTGGTAATAATTAACATAATCTAAAGAAACAAAATTAAGTGAAACCATAAAGAGGCTATAGAGTGTGTGTGTGTGTGATTATGGTAAAGCTTCGCGGGCTATCTGCCTAAGGGGAGGGATGCTTCCAGGGAGGACTTTCTAAGGGAACTGGGCCCACCAGCGGCCGAGCGGTAAAGTCGCTGAACACTGGTAGTTCGGTCCGAGGTTCGAATCCCGCGAACGGGCTGGCTGCATGGGCGTTTTCGTTATTTTCCCCATGTGTAACGTATATACGAGCCAGTTTCCCTTAGGTGTGGTGTATTTAATTACGGCAAAGCACACTAGGGCTATCTGCCAGAGGGATGCCTTTCGTGGAGGACTTTCTAAGGGAAACTGGCTCGTATATACGTTACACATGGGGAAAATAACGAAAACGCCCATGCAGCCAGCCCGTTCGCGGGATTCGAACCTTGGACCGAACTACCAGTATTCAGCGACGTTACCGCTCGACCGCTGGTGGGGCAAAGGGGCTATAGGTAAGAAAACTCTTACGTTAATTGCATCCAGTTAGTTTTTAAAAGAGTACTGAAGATATTGAAGATTTTTTGAAAATAATAATAATGTTTCTGAAGTACTATCGAATAGTATTAGTAATTACAATTTTTAAATCCTTCACAGAATGCACAAATAAGTTCTCTGAAAACAAGCGTATGGAAAGAAGTCAAAATATTCTTCATATCATTAACAAAAGTTGCAAAAAAAAAAAAAAAATAAATCACGAAACGTTTTCTTTAACACTAGATGATGCAAGATAATGTAAGGTTTTAACATGTTAATAATGCAAATTATACTTTTTTGGGCAACAGTAGAAATAATGCAAACTTTTACGAAAAGGTTAAATGTAAGTTACTTCGTATTCAAAGACTCAAAAAAAAAAAAAAAAAAAAAAAAAAAAAAAAAAATCTGAGGCATGGTCTTCACAATTCGAGGATAATATCAGACTTCGGCTGCTTAGAAACTAAATACAAAGAAATTAATTTCAGCATCGTCCTGTACTAAGTCGCACTTGCATTCAGTTCAGAAAATGTTTGACCGAGGGAATATTTCGAAATAAAAAAAATTCGGCTCGTCGATATATAGTTAACCATAATCTTTATATTTTTGTTAGCGAGACTCATTGCTTTCAAACCATCAAAGTTCAAGCAGTCTATAAGTCTTAAGATTTTGGAGTTCGCATTCGAGTCTTGTGCTTGTAAAGCTCTACCATCTTATCATCAAAATCAGATCAAAGACTTTGCGCAATTCTTGTTCTGCGGCCAAGCAAGTTTTGTGAATTCCTGATCGTAAAACAAGTACATCATCCTGCACTAATTCAAAAGTCTGGACGGTTTATTTTTAAATTTTCACGGTTAGAGCAAAGTCAACATTTCTTTCGTCATTTATGAAAGGCTAACTTCTTGGGCTATGGGTTAGTTGTCTTCCGACGTAAAGCGTTTCTCTTGCAATTTGCTGTTCCATTTTTTTTTTTTTCTCCATCGACGCTTCTGTTGGTATAAAGTACCTCAAAACTAACGACCTGCAGATCTGTTGCTGTTGTCTTGCTTTACCTTGCAGTGGCGTAGCCAGAGCTTTTGTGCCTACGGCAATCCATTTGCCACCCCTCAGGCAAAACCTGCTGAAGTTCAGCACAACCACCCTTCCTTCTTTCATGTTCCCAAATACAAACAGTAATAAAAATTTGATATCTTTCTTTTCCAATGAAGAATTCTTCATTTATACCATTGTGATCATAATTTTATTGATATGCGTATGTTTTTATTCAAACGTTTTCAAGGAAGTATGGCAAGGGCATGAAGATGTTAAAATCTAGCTATGATTCCTTTGAACATCGTGTCTAGTGCAAAAGTAATCCTCTTTTCAATTTTTTCACAGCAATTCAACATCTCATTATTCTTCACCTCATCAATAATCAAGTGGATAAGACGATTGAATACTCATACTTCGATCTAGATCAAATCCCAGAGAAAGGGCTAACTGCGTGAACGCTTCTATGGCCTACGCTATGTGCAAGGTAGAACACGTAATACTGTATTTACGCATACATGACATAAGTGGGAGACAGTGTGCCTTTCATAATGTAAATGAGTCATTTAATAGTTTCTAACCCTACCATCTAGAATTTTAGTCCTCCACGAAGATATTACTCTCTCCTCAAGCAGATATCGCAGTGAGTTTTGTTACAATCTAACAAGTGTCAATTCTACTTTCCGCTCCATTGATCCGGTTGACTCAGGCCTAAAAAATTATATTTCACATGACAATAGGTCTTCCGAAAAATGTGCTGCCAGGATCGGGCCGCCCACTTCGCCTTCCGCGAGCTACTAAAAGTAGGCGCCTAAATAATGAAATGTGTGCATTTGCACTGCCAAAAGTATAAACAGTTATCTTCATAAATTTATCAAGGACTTATTACACTTTTATTATTTGGCATATAAAATTGTAAAAGAATTCTGTAAAGCGAATTATTAAAACTGTTGTTCTCATTAAACTACGTGAAAAGTTATTTAATTAAACTATAAGAAAAATTATTTTTCTCCTTTTAGTTCATTAATAATTTTATGAGTTTTTAAATAAAAGCTTATTTTTTATTATATTTATCTTTAGGGAATCTATTTAAGGATGAGGAAAGCGTCACGTGCATCGATGTGTTTTAATAGCCTACTAGTAGCCTTACATGTATCATTTGCATTTATTTGCATAATCCCCAAATGCAAGTCATACATATATCATTCGCATTTGCTTGCATAAGCCACTAATTCCCCCTTAGATCTGCAAGTATTTTTTTAAGAAAAGAAATGTACGATCATCAAAAGAATAATGCTGTTTGTATTTTGCATGGATATCATTCACTTTATTTATTTTAGTCAAATAAGTAATTGATAAAAAAAAACTTCTGATTTTTACTTTCTTTGGTTATATTGTATAAAAATTAATATCATACTCTAATTTAATATAATACAGATTTTCTGAAAACTGTCAAATGGACAGCGCACTTTGAGATTCCTGACGTATGTGTTGTATGTTTATGTCTCGTGTTAATTAATTAAACATTCCTTTGTTCAAAATTAACTCAGTTTTCCTACTGCAAATGTTTTAGCTACCTGTTGAAAGAAGCTAAGATGTCTAATATAGGCTATTTTAAATTAAATAATTAGGCAATATATGACATCAGATTTTCCACCTTATAACTTCAGAACTACCTAAATTTTTATTAAGTAAATTCAAAGTTATGTTAGTAAATCTGAATACATTAGTAATTTTTATTTAAATGAGTTAAATAGAGCACAAAAGATGGCTAAGTAGTTAAAAAAATTGCATGTATAATCTAAGTACTCCTGCACCAGAATCAGCCTTAATTTAATTTTGCATTAACATTATCAATAAATTTCTCGAGAAGTGAAAAATTGTCTGTGTATTTTAAACACTAACACTGGCCTCATTTTCAATCAAATGCTCAAGCTGTAAGGATCTTAAGTTTTACTAACGTTTATTTTATTTTAAATCTTTACTATCACTTCTTATTTTCTACTTCCGGCCAGAATTATAAGCGTGAAGGTTTTTATGCAAAGTTTGTCTGGCGAACGCCAAGTATTTAAGTGTGGCCTTTTTGCCAAGCGAGGGAGAGGAAGCAGTGAGTTCGAAGCAGGCCGCTTACCTTAGAAGTTACGCAGTTGCTATTTGCCTTCCAGGCCAGAGGTTTTAATCCTCTTGATAAATTAAACGTATTGTAGTGTTCACAGTCTCTGTGCTACATACGCTTCCTGTTATTATAAGGCCAATCTTCCACGTGTATTATTCTAAAGTTAAATTAGAGTTTAGTTTTATTTTTATACTTTTACGTTAGACCCCGAGTGGCGGGTCATTGTATTCCGAAGTACGGAAGTTATTGTATATAGAGAAAAATAAAGGGTTTTGTATACCCTTCGTCTGTATCCTGTCTACTTACTACAATTAGTGAACATAGCTTTAGTAAGCTCTCTGTTCCTAGTCAGGTCCTTGTATGTTCCCGAAAAAGGTTAGAAGGAACATTGAACCTGATAGTGGCGCCCAACGAAGAAGAATAACCATGGCCGAGTTTCAAGAAGAACCTGTGCTGCCTGCAGAAACGGCTCAGAATCCAGAAATGCCAGCTGCTGCCCTGGAAGGATTCGGTTACATCGTCCAGACCATGCGCGCTTCGATGAAACCAGAAGCAACGTTTATCGGAAACTCACCGGTAACCAGTTTTTTGGAAAAATTGGATGACCACTTCATGCTCTACCCCGTGCACGAGTTTCAAAAAGTTACCTTAGCTACCAGCGCTTTGAGGGGCCAAGCGCTTAACTGGTTCAAATGTATCGGCAGAAATCTCTTGGGTCAAGCAGGAAGTCCCACCTATACTTACGAAAATTTCAAGACTGCCCTACTAAAATCCTTCCCTGTTGTAAGGGATCGTGCGAAATTAGAAACGGAACTTTTTAGTATATATCAACAAAGAATCGAAAACCTCTCGAGCTTTATTTTAAGAAAAATTCACGTTTTCAAGCTCTTGTATGGAAACCGTCCGGATCCTGAAATAATTCAAGTGATTTTGCCGAGGTTAGTGCCCCAAGTGCAAGACTTTATTGAACTAAGAAATCCGACTACACTGGAAAAGTTATTTGAGCTAGCAATCCAGTTTGAAAGTAGAAGAACGGCGGACGTCGAAAGAAGACGCCAATATCAACAGCGAAACCAATTTGGCACGCCAAGACTACAGCAAACTCAAGCACATGGCTACGGAGAAAAAGCGAATCAGTGGGCAAGGAAACCCGAGCATTCAAAAACAGCCGGCGAACGTCGACAGTTCAATAGCAACCCAGGAAAAAAGTCTCAAGGCCAGGGGAAAAAGAAGGAAAGCATGGAAAGGAAAAATAATTTAAACTAAAACGGATTTCTGCTGACGAGAGGGTGCGGAGGCATATTACCGATATGCTACGTAAAAAGATCATAACGCCCATCTCAAGTAGTTATGCTAGCGCGGTGGTTTTATGTAAGAAAAATAATGATTATCCTTTGGAGCATCCAAAAAGGTGGAGATTCGCTATTGATTACCGTAAATTAAATTCCATAACGAAATATCCGGTATATCCGTTACCGATCATAGAAGAAATTTTAAGGAACATAAAATCAACCAAATTTATGACGACTTTAGACTTAACGACTGGTTATTTTCAAATAGGGGTGAGGCCTGAGGACGTGCCTAAGACTGCTTTTATAACCAAGTCTGGCACTTATGCATTTTTGCGTATGCCGTTTGGCCTTTCAGGCGCCCCGGCAACATTTCAGCGATGCATGGACATTGTGTTAAGACCTGTTCTTGGAAAGTCCACATTTATCTATTTAGACGATATCATTATTACTAGTGATAATCTGGACCAACATGTACAGGATTTAAGACAGGTGTTTTCTTTATTAAATGAGGCCGGTCTAAAAGTTAATGTCGAAAAGTGCAAATTTGCAGCCCCTGAATTAAAATATTTAGGTTACAAAATATCGCAAAAAGGGATCGAGACAGATGAATCAAAAATAATCGCTGTACAAAAGTATCCGACTCCAAACACGGCAAAGAAGCTCTCTTCTTTTCTAGGACTTTGTTCATATTATAGGTCCTTTATAAAAGATTTTGCGGCTATCGCTGAGCCATTGTTAAAATTAAAAAGGAAAAAGGCAAGATTCTCGTGGACGGCCGAAGCCAATAGTGCTTTCGAAAAATTAAAACAAGCATTAACGCAAGCCCCTGTGTTGAAATTTCCTGAAAAGGATGAAAATTTAGAAATTTCAGCGGATGCTTCGGATTATGCGGTAGGAGCGGTACTTTCGCAAAATCAGCAGCCCGTGGCATTTTTTAGCCGAACTTTAAATCAAACACAAAGAAACTATTCCGCGACCGAGAGAGAGGCACTTGCAGTTCTGTTAGCAGTGCAAAAGTTCCGAGTCTATTTTGGAAAGGCGCCGATAACAGTATACTCTGATCATGCGGCGGTAACTAGATTGTACTCAGGGAAAAATTTATCCCCAAGGTTAATAAGATGGGCACTCAAGCTGCAAGAATATAATCTGGTAATCAAGCATACCCCCGGAAAGGAAAATATCGTAGCAGATGCCCTATCACGAATTAAATTAGACGAACAGGGTAATACCGTAAAAGTTGCAATGCTTACAGCGTGTACAATAAATTCCCGAGAAACTGTAATAACCGAACTGGGTAAGGATCCTGAGTTTGGAAATATTTATGAGTATTTGAAGGATCCTGAAAATTTTAGCCACCAAGATATTGTGACGATAAGAAATAGGGCGGCCCATTACGAACTAATAGATGGTCTATTATTCTATACAAAAACTACGAATTCCAACAACGAATTTCGACCTGTTATCCCAGCTAGTCTTAGATTAAATATCCTGCATGAGCTCCATGACAGCCCTTTAGCTTCTCATGCTGGTATTCGAAAAACTATCCAACGCGTACGCGAGGCAGTCTACTTTCCTGAACTGCAAAAGTTAACAAGGGCGTATGTCCAGTCCTGCCCAACATGTCAAGCAGTTAATTATATTAATTTCCGCCCGGCCGGGTTTCTAAATAGTATTAAATCCGAATTTCCAAATGAAATAATTGGCATCGATTTATTGGGCCCTTTCCCAAAAAGTCAGTTAAATAAAAGTCGCTATCTCCTTGTTATGGTTGATCATTTTAGTAAATGGACCGAAATTGTTCCCTTAAAACCAGCCTCCGCGAAATTAGTTACTGATTCTATTTTAAATAAATATATTTTAAAATACGGGGCGCCCCTAAAAGTTATATCGGATAATGGTCCTCAATTTGTAAGTAATATATTTGAAGACATGTGCCAAAAACTGGGCATACGTCATTTAAAAATGGTCCCGTATCGGCCGCAATCAAATATAGCGGAACGGGTCAATAGAAATATAGTCAAAATTATTATAGTTATGTTAAAAATTTTCATAAAAGCTGGGATAACTATGTCAATGAATTTGCTTTCGCCCTTAGGACCGCAAAACATGATACAACGGGAAAAACTCCTGCTGAGTTATTTCTAGGCAGAAAGATTATAACACCGTTAGATAAATTATTTTATGTGCAACAAAGAGCCCCAGAATTTAAAATGGGTGATATATAAAAACTAATAAAAGAAGCAAAAAAGAATACGGAAGTAGCACAAAAAAAAACAGAAGTTATATTATGATTTGAAACGACGAGGAGTAACTTATAAAGTAGGGGATGAAGTTTTAAAAATTAAGCATTCACTTTCTTCAGCACCAGAAGATAAAACTGCCAAATTTTTTCCACGATTTGAAATGCCATATGTTATAGAAAAAATAACTCACGCTGTTGTAGTGTTAAAAGCCAGAAATGGTGAAACCTGTTCCGCAAACATTGATCAAATTAAGCCCTACTTCGATCGTAATAAAATGCAAATCTTTTCAGATCTTTTGCAGGATCCGGCACGGCAGACACCGCAGGTACAAGTTCCAGAGGTGGGAAAACGACAAGTACAAGGGCAAGCCAATGAGAGACAGAAGCAAGTGAAAAGAAAATTGCCCCGCGGAAAAATTGAATGTAACAAGAAAAAGAAGCCGTTCCACCGTCCAGAAAACAGAGTTCACGAACACCCCCAGAATGAAGAAGGGAGAAGGACGACGTATGTGAAGAGGACCAGGAGAAATGACGGGCAACTATAACCCGGCTTTAAAACGGAAGATCTACTCATCCGACAGAACTCTCCGCAGCAAAAGTCGCCGAACTGCGGAAGGGCCATCAGCGGCGGAGGAAAAAGTTCAAGGAAAGTTTGAACAGCCAGCAACGAGGTCCAAGCAAGAACACGGAAGAAATTTCCCGGTTCCGCCAAGACCAGCTGCCATCAAACGGCAAAGACCACAAGCAGAGGAGAAAAGGAAAGTATTCAAGGGTGGGCGTACTGGTGAAAAAAGGAAGCTTCCAGAGGAAAGCACTGAAGGGCGAGCCCGTACAAGAAGGAGGATAAACCAAACTACTATCTGCAGTACCTTTAAAGACTGGGCCCAGAAAAGGATGTCCGAATATTAGAAAGATAAGTAAAATTTTATGTTACTTTGCAAACTTAAGTTAATCTTTCATTCTTACTGCAAGTGGCAGATTTCAAGAAGTTTTACCTCATGCGAGGTCTACCTTTATCGCCAAAAGGGCGAGAAATTAGTTGTGACCGATTTTCGTATTATGTTTTTCAATTACTCGCGCGTAAAACTAAAGTTGATGTATAATAGCGTTGTGTAAAAACTTAAATATTGTAAAAAGTTATTGTATAAATTTTATTTAAAACATTCTAGCAAGAGAGAAGTTTTAGTCTGAAAGACTTTTTGAAATGTAGTATTATTTCAATGTAGAAAGAATTGGCACTTGCTTTGAAAAGAATAGAAGTTAACAATGTACTACTAATGTATGTTTTCAAATCTGTAAAATTAACGGCATGTTGATATGAACTGTTATTTTAAATGTTAAGAAATACCCCGTGATATGGTAAAAGTGAAAGTAATGTTAAAAATTTGTTATTCGTGTGACTGTAAAGATTAAATCATGGCGAATATGTGGTAAAGGTTGAATGATGTAGTTAGGCTCTCTGACGCTACACTTTAGAGTTAGCCACTTTTAGAATAGTACCTCAGGGTTTAGAGTTGAAATTAGGGTGTGTTAAGAGGTCTCGTTATGTTGAATTTTAACACGTTAGTGTTTTGATTGTAGGAGGAAGTGTGGCACACGTAGACAGAAACACATTCGTGTTTGGTGTTCTTTTACAACACATGTCAGAGAGCACAGGGAGAGATAATTAAAATAGTCATGAATGAAATAAGAATGTTAAGAGAAGTATATTCTATATGTTATTTGCAATGTCATTGTGTAACATTTCATTAAACTAGTTTTCCTTCCAGATCTCTGGAAGCAACCAGAATTGAATAAAGCTCCTGTTTAGATGCAGTACAGATGAAAAAAAAAATATTGTTGTATATCCTGGGAGCTGCTATTGTAACAAATTTCTTTCTTTTAAATTTCTAGTTTCTAGCAAAGTTATAATTGTAAAAGATTGGCCTCGCGTTAGGTTCTAAAGCTAAAAGTTTTCAACAAGGTCGTTTTAGACCTCAGTTTCAAACTAATTAACTCTGGCGGAAAGTATGTAAGGATCTTAAGTTTTACTAACGTTTATTTTATTTTAAATCTTTACTATCACTTCTTATTTTCTACTTCCGGCCAGAATTATAAGCGTGAAGGTTTTTATGCAAAGTTTGTCTGGCGAACGCCAAGTATTTAAGTGTGGCCTTTTTGCCAAGCGAGGAAGAGGAAGCAGTGAGTTCGAAGCAGGCCGCTTACCTTAGAAGTTACGCAGTTGCTATTTGCCTTCCAGGCCAGAGGTTTTAATCCTCTTGATAAATTAAACGTATTGTAGTGTTCACAGTCTTGTGCTACATACGTTTCCTGTTATTATAAGGCCAATCTTCCACGTGTATTATTCTAAAGTTAAATTAGAGTTTAGTTTTATTTTTATACTTTTACGTTAGACCCCGAGTGGCGGGTCATTGTATTCCGAAGTACGGAAGTTATTGTATATAGAGAAAAATAAAGGGTTTTGTATACCCTTCGTCTGTATCCTGTCTACTTACTACAATTAGTGAACATAGCTTTAGTAAGCTCTCTGTTCCTAGTCAGGTCCTTGTATGTTCCCGAAGAAGGTTAGAAGGAACATTGAACCTGATAAAGCAATGATAACGTACACTGTGCACTGATAAATCTGATATCACCATTCAATAATGGGATAGAGGAGTGACGAACTGGCCTGGAAAAGCGGTTCATATCTGAATTAACTTTTACTAAAATCTGAGCAAAATGCATGTTATGAGCGTACCCATTTGTATTGGCAATTAAGTAATAAGAGATGAGCTTGCTTTGTTGTTTTCATAAACACAAATACCTCATTAGGTACTCAACTGTAGCAAATATTTAATTTCTAATGATTTTGAATCCGCTTATCTTTTAATGTACATACAGAAATGCATAAATTTGTTAAGCAAAATATCAAGATTAATTAGAATGCGGTTTGCATAAAGAAGAGGTATTCAAGAAATTAACATCTGTTAATGTTAGATTTATTTTACAATAGCTGAAATAAATTTTTCCAGCTAATTAAATTCGCTCAAGATGAAAACTAATATGCAAAAATAAAAATTCGTGAAACAATATGGTTTCTCAATTTGTTCCTAGATGGCAGCACAAGATTTTGTGAAACTACTTTCTCATAGTTTTCTTGTAAATGATGGTATTTATTACATTTCAGACTCCGCTATGACGAACCGTCAGTTACAACAAACGTTGGCATAGCCAGGGAGGTGCAGGGGAATTCCCTTGCACCCCTCTAAACAAATGCAACTCTCTTTAATTTCAACTCATACAAGTTGGCGAAAACTTTTTCTCTGTGTTTTTTTTCAGTCTTGAAGTTTTAAAAGTAAGCAACTGCCGACCACCACTTAGGGTCGCAACACTCTTTTGTTGTCTTAAACGATATGAATGAGTAATGAATATCTGGTTGTATTTCCCGGAGTTTCCTGTAAAATCAGCAAATTTAATAACTGCGCATCAGTGTAATTTAATCTTAATACTATCTTTAAAGATTTAGTTAGTTCATAATAGCAAAGAAAGCGAGGGCTATTTGCCTAAGGGAAAGGATGCCTTCATGGAGGACTTTCTAATCTATTATCTCTAAAACTGTGATTTATTTTTTACTTCTTGTGGTAGATGTGACAATATTAGTCAGTTTCTTATGATTCATCATTCAGTTCTGACGCTTTTTGGCGTAATCAATTTTGCTTTTTGGATTGGATATAACAAACTACCGGTTACAGAGTTCCAAATTTCTGGGTCCTTGAAGTTCGTTATAGAAGGGTTCTATTGTATTTAGAAACGTTAAAGTTAGTAACTTTCATAAAGGCTTCATTAGCTTAGTTCAACAAAATTTATGTCATTCTGCTTTTCTTCTGTGAATATTTATTAGCGTTACTTTTGAAAACATTGGAATACTTCTAACAGCTAGTTACATACGCTTCGAGTTTAGCTTTTAGTACAGATGAATGCCAATTTTCTTGTCTAACTGGATGACCAAATGGGCAGTGCGAAAATACAACGGTACCCATAGCAATCAAATTTTGAATAACGTACTCCTCCACCCGAATATGAGCACCTAGAAGTTCGACTTTGGTTTATTATTTTATTTCATATTTTATAAAATCTTAACGAATTTTTGATTAAAGATCTCAACGATTTCAAAGCGAGCAGTGGCACTGTACGGAATAATTATCTCCAGCGAGTAAGACTGAATATCGAAAATCCTAATGATATGCTGTTTTAAATATTTTTAGCCCAAATGCTTTTGAAACGTGTATGTGCGTGTAAATGAAAAAACGCCCTTTGGAGGGCCTTTGGAAAAAACGCCAAAATATAAAACTATATGTTTAAGAATGTATGTCTATGTGTTTAAGAATTTACCGTGATAGCAGGAAAGACAATAAAAACGGAAAGTATAGTGTCATAAGTTTACAACCCCTACCTGAACAATATATTACTGTATATCAGTTTATGTCCTACGCCACGCCTGAACATGTATCACCTCAAGCTGCGATGTTCTTCCATCGTTAGCACATTACACCAAGTGACGACGAACATACTCTAAAATATTCCTAATACTTGTAAAACACTAATGTGAATATTTTACATATGAGATGCCAGAAAATTAGGTACAAAAGTTCACAGAAAACCTGATAATTTCAACTGAGAAACTGATAAATTCACTGAGAAACTGAAACTTTTACTGTTGTTACTGCAGGATAAAGTAGCAACAGTAATAATTATACAATTATGTTTTTGAATCGAACTTCTAGCTTAGACATTTTTTCTTCCTTTTTTCTTCCTTACATTGCGGCTTAAATTTATGCTGTTCTTTATCATTGTAATCTAAAAGTAATTGTTTCCTACCTTCTATTTTATTCAACGTCTAAAAAACTCGTAAAACTTTACACTGGTGTAATTTGTTTTCATTTGTACTAAAATTACATGGTTTCTAAGAATTAAAAGAATGGCAATTAACTACGTTGTGCCAATTATGTGCAGTTATAAACTAGTAATTTTTAAATTTTTTACAACTTCCTAAAAAGCTGAGACTTTTTCTCACTTGCATCACAATAATTCAAAAGATTTGTACCAATCTTAGTTATACGAGGATTAACTTAGAAACTCCTTTCTCGTTACGGGAATCTTTTTAAGATTTTTTTCCTTATTTTATGGAAGTGTTTGTTTCGGAGGTTACTTATTATAATTTTTCAGGTGAACCGACTATGATAGACTTTTTCGGATAAATTGAAGCTAAAATTAAGAACTAGAATCCAGGTGTTTAGTGGACTTCACGGATAGAATTGTAGACTTTTAATGGCTTAGGCTAGTTGCGTATTTCAAAAAGTAGTGTTTTTGGTCTTGCACCTTTTTTCATGATAGACTATGTTATTGTTCAAATAAAAGTTTTTCATTAGTATTTAGTTACCTGTAAGTTTTGTATTCCTACGTTAACAGTCAATTGCCTTAATATTTAAGTAACATAAGCTAGGTCCAAATCAAGATTATGTAAAGGATTTAATTTCAGAGCTCCAATATGAATTGTTTGATCACATCTTGTAGTAAAGGTACATTTTGTTAGTAAAATGTCTTAATAATAAGAAGTTTCTTGCTATTAAAAATATTTCACAATGACGAATTTTATTCATTAAGTCAATTTCTGCAATTTCCAACTATCCTTGAAGTAAGTGGGAAATTAAAAATATGATTATCCAGTAGAGTTCCATATTCGCGTATAATTTTGGGTTCGATAAAAATTTATTAATGGCTGGGCTCATCAACGGCTGAAAAGGCTGCTGAAGGGTGATAGTGGGACTTAACGGTCTGATCGCATATGCACTTTTAGGATTTTCTGGATGTGTAACGCGATTACGAGACAACTACATTGGGAATGTCCTCAACGAAGGCATCCCTTCCTAAAAGCGGAAGCCTTTACTTTGCTTTGTAATAATCTAATAAATCTAATCCATCCTATGAATATCCGATAATTAGAAAGCATTTCTGAGCTAGAACCTCACAGGAAAAAGAACATTATCTATTATACTGCAATCTATTCATTCACATCATAAGTTTAGACCGTCTTCTGCTTAACTTCTTTGATCTGACAGAGTCTATATCAAGTTCATGCATTGATGATGGCTAAGACAGAGCCATTGCCTGCTGAACAAGGCTTTGAGACAACACTAAAAATCACAGGCGACGGAAATCGAGGCTATATTATTTCTTTTTCCCTATCATCAGCCTCGTGAAGGGACTTTGCACTCCCCCATTTTTAACATCCTCTATGTCTCACGGGCACTATACATTTGCAAACACCCATGCCTTTTCTGGAATTCAAAGCCAGTCATATGACAGTCATCTTCGCTAATCAT
This sequence comes from Stegodyphus dumicola, assembly GCF_044657685.1. NCBI lineage: Eukaryota > Metazoa > Arthropoda > Arachnida > Araneae > Eresidae > Stegodyphus > Stegodyphus dumicola. Next base: position 73,677,226 of record NC_140769.1, read on the forward strand.
CATACCGAAAAGAGCGGCATGATGAATATAATATCGTTTGATAATATAAATTAATGAGAAACAAAGATTATTTAGATATGATTTAACTGTATTACTATTATTGTACATATCTGTAACTATTTAAATCCTTTTTATTGCATTGCCATAATACTGTGCATTGGTTTGCTTAGTTACTCGTTAATTTGCTTTGTATTTATTGCCACGTATTTTCAATAAATCTTTGTTTCTCATTTGGAATTGTTGATCTTTCGGTTCTCAGCATGGCTGCGTTTAAATTGTAAACATTAGCTCATATATAACATGACATATAAGTAAATAAGCTTCTCACGGTCCTTGGCCACCAAATCTTCGCAAAACTTCGTACTGCGCCAGACCCGTGCTCGTATTATATTACATAAATGCGGCTCCAAGAACTCAGATGAGTTTTCATCCTCGTACCGAATTACATTAATTAGAACTTCAAACTCTTGGTCTCCTTTACGGAACTGTTTGAAGTTTTTGGGAAATGCTGCTAAGAACAGTAAAATCATAGAATAACCGCTGCAGTATCTCAGTATAGGACGAGTTGCTATGTTGTTACTAGTTGTTATTTGACTGTGAGATTTATCAAGCGAATGGCAATTTAAACTTTATTCTGGAAGTGAATCTGGCAACTGATGATATTTCTGATGTGCTAAAGACTTACTTAATAACCATGTAATACTTGAGCTATTTGCTGATATTTATTGAGCTTCGCATATTTAAATTTTTGTAATAAACTGTTAATTTATTCCTATTGCCTGGAGTGATCATTTAGAGATATATCAATGAACTCGTAGCCTGCAGCAATATAGTACTATAGTTTACAAAACATAGTAGATATTGCAAGTAACAGCTAATAATGTAACAGTATTACTGATAGCAGATATTTCTCAACAAATGAAATGTTTAAAAGCCTGCAGCGTATATAAAACAATTGAACGTTTTCATCAAGTGGAGGACTTTTCACTGTTTCTTGGGAACATCGCCAGCAAAATATGCTGGCATTGTTCCCAAGGATAATAATCACTAGCATTCCCACTTCGCATGCGGATATTTAAGGCTTTCTTTATTACTTAAAAGTAATATGTTGAAAACATTGGAAAGTTACCGAGAACTGCGGAAATTCTCTTCACGTGTTACTGCAATGGTTCGACTTCGGTTTACTAAATTGGTAGAATTATTCAGATGAAGATTATCAGCGTTGTACGGAACGTTTTAAGCAGATACTTGTAAACACCTCAATTCATCCCAATGCTTACAACAGAAAAGAGTTGTTGATTTAAACAGCACTATACTACGCAATCACAATCAGTTCCTGGTCTATTTTTACGTTTGTTTACATTTCAGTCATTGTCACATTTGCCGCGTGAAAGGTTGCGAAGTTTACGTGTCAATATGTCGGTTAATTTTAACTTTTAATAACATACATGTGTTTATTTTATGGTAATAATCATACAATAGTCCCCAGATGCAATTTTGGATATTACAAAACTAAAAATAATTATCAAATTAAATTAATTAAGTAGGCTTAAAAGTTTAAACTTCTCTTACATTTTGTGTTGTATTACATAAGATATACATATAATATGCGTATATGTATGTATAATCCAGACATTTTCAACATTAAGCTTAAGAAGAAACTAATATTTTAAAATGAAGATTTTGCATTTCAAGTAACTAAAGAACTCATATTTTATTTCATAACAAAGGTACTGCAAAATATTATTTAATAAATATTCATTCTTTTAATTGAGCTTTGAAAGTAGCTGAAACCTTGAAATATTTAAAGTGTATATCGTGAATTAATGATTATAATCTATGGTCACAAACAAACAAGTCTATTTCTTCATCAAATAAAATTCATTTCTAAGCTTGCATAATGCTTCTCATAAATAATATATACTATTTTAAATAAATTAAATTCTTAAAATAGAGTTTATTTTGAAAGTCATATACTTGTTTCCTACAATATATTCTCTACAGAAATTAGATTAAATGCTATATAATTAAAATAATATATATCAAGTTAGACCATACAAACTTCTGACGTTTTTCTCAATTTCTTTTTTTTTTTTCTTTTTGATTGTTTATTTGCTTGTTTCAAAATAAACACAACATTGTAATAAATCAAGTTTCAGTTTTACAGATAGGAAATGTTAATGCATTTTCATTTAAATGTAAATGATTTTCTTTATCATTATGCAAGTATTTTGGGGCGATTTTACTTGGAATGCACTTTATCTTAAATTCCATATTACTGCAGTAATGTAATGAGGTACCTTTGACTAGAATAAAAAGCTTATTAGACTTCATGTTGTTTCCAAGGCAACTAGGAGAAACCATATGACGTTTCCCAAGTGTAAAATTATCAGCCGCTGCTTCAATCATTTAAATCTTGATTTCTTCAAATTAAGGTGAATAAAGGACCTAGAAAAATTTATCTTCTTTAAATTTTAAAATATTAGTTTATTTCCAAAGCAGATTAAAGACCAACTAATCTTTTAGTTGAAGCTGAAATTATTTCTGCTATTCTATTTTAAGCTGAAATTAAGATAGCTGTTTACTTCAAATTTTAAAATTACGTACGTTCTTCTTAGGTATGGATCATTTATTAAAATAATTATTTTTATCCTACGATACGCAACAAACTTTCGAAGTTTCGCTTTCTTCGCAAGTTGATTGCCGTTTAGTATACGCAGCAGTAACTGTTAAATTAGCAACTGTCTTGAAACTCACAGCAGATCTCAGAGACCTTATGTTACCATCATTTCTACTAGGTAGATTACGAAGTTTTTGTTTGGATTCTTCATTTTCAGGATCAGCTATGGCAAGAACAACGAAACTGCCATCGACACCCCCAACAACAACTGACAGACCATCATGGGTAGTAGTGAAATCACTGGCTTCAGCGGCTAATTTGTAATTTGCAATCATCTTTCCATTACTAACACGAAACAATCGTATTGTTTGCCTTCCACTGTGGTAGTATAAAACATAGTTGTCAGTTCTGTTGAATTTCGCAGTAACGGCAAATACACCTTCACTAACAGGTGGTATAAGTACCTTTACTGTTTTTCCGTTCCGTAGTTCGATCATTTCTAAGCCACCCTGGTTAGGGGCGACTAAACCGTACCTTCCGTCCCTGGTGCAGGCTCCATTCCACCTTTTGATTCCACGAACAAGTCTCTTAGTTTCAATATCAACAATCCATGATGCATCATTGCTGACGATGACGATGGTCGATGCTCGACCAGGAAACTGGAAGATCCCGCTAAATCCCAAAAGTTGTATGCTGACCAGAGGTATTTTGAACATGAAATTTCCCTTCTTAATATTATGCACCAGAACCACTTTTTGAATTCCATCCATGCTTAGTAATCCAAGGTTCACATTGTTTTTGGTAATGACTGCAGGTGACGGAACTTCACACGGAAAGTTGAAAGAGTATGATAATTCACCAGAAGGCACCTGTCGCATGGAACACTTCGATTCCTTATCACTTTCAGATGTGATGACAATGATAATCTTATCTTCTATTCCAAGAAGTAACTGTTTGATGTTTGCATGCTTTTCACGAAATATGACACATCCCTGCGAAAGAAAAAAAGGCAGTGAAGATACAAGAGTTATTATAAGGAAGTAAAATTAGCAATTTTTATAGCATTTAGCAGCTTCTTACCATTTTCATTAATAGTATGCGTACCTCCTCATAACAAAACCTAAACCATACTTTGTATACTATTAATTCTTATCGAGCATTTATTTGGATTTTATAAAAGATAGGCATAGTATGGACCGATTGTGTTACCCAACTCCGATAGATATTATAATGGAAGTAAAGTGGATCATATATTCTCTGACCTCGATCAACACGATTCTTGTTGGCACCTTTCCAAGCGTTTAAACCATTATCTACAAAAATATTCACTTGCTTGGCAACATAGAAAGACTCAGGTAAGACAAAGTTTCCAAAAACATTTTAATGTGCTTAGAAAAACATTTAACTGGACTAAGTTACTACAATATCCGCTAAGTTTGTTGCAAAAGCTGTTCAAATATTAAAAAAAATGCTAAAATATTATGGAAACTTTTGGAATGTACAAAATATTTTCAGATATACCTTATTGTAATTTACACTAAATAATAAGAAGGAGAAGCTAATCCTTCCTCATTAAATATTCCTACTTAGTTACTCATTTGAAACTATGTTTCAGATCACTAATGTAAGGTTAAATATTCATATTATGCGTGTATAATTTCTATTCCCATAAGTAATTATTTATTAATTCTTTCTTCTTGAAAGTTATGAGTGTTTATGAATATCTGTAACCCTTAATACACTGACTACCAATAAGAATTTAGACACATGTGATAGAAAAGAAAAACTAACTTTATTCAAAATCAATAGTTGGTAGAGCCTCCACGAGAGGTAATTACAGCGTGGACCCTCCGGGGTATACTTTCCACAAGTCTTTATATGACAGCTAGTGGTATTTTCTTCCACTCGGCTTAGAGAAGACATAGAAGTTCCTTCACCGATTTTGTACGGGTAGTGCACCCCTGAATTCGGTGATGCAAGTCGTCCCAGAGGTTCTCGATAGGGTTCAGGTCTGGACTCTGGACAGGCCAGTCCATTCGATGAACTCCATTGGCACCATACCAAGCCTTGGTTAACGTCGAAACATGACAACTGGCATTGTCGTCCTGAAAGTAACAGGGGTCCAACCCGTAAAACTGCCACAACGTAGGAAGCACATTGTCATCCAAAATTGTGCAGTAGGCATCGGAGTTGAGCTTACCATGAATGGGGTCCAAGGGTCCCAGCTCATACCAGGAGAAACACTCTCAGATCATATTCCACCTCCGCCGAACTTGACTGTTGGCACAATGCATTCTGGCAGAAGACGTTCTCCAGGTAGACGCCAGACCCAGACCCTGCCATCCGAACGGTAAAGGGTTAACCTTGATTCGTCACTCCAAAGAACCCGTTTCCACTGATCTACGGTCCAATTTCGATGTGCTTTGCAACACATTAACCGAGCAGCGCGGTTGGACTTTGTGATCAAAGGCTTATGGGCAGCAGCACGACCATGAAAACCAAGCAGATGTGCTTCCTTACGGATGGTATTCAGTGAAACAATACTCCCGGATGCCTGTTGAAACTCCTCGCGGATGAGGGCTATCGGTTGGGTGCGGTTCTTCCGAATTTCTCTGAACAGCATACGTCGGTTTCTATCCCTCAGTTTCGTTGGTCTGCCGACTCGGGGCACATTCCGACAATCACCGCTCACCTTCCACTTCTTAATCACATAGGCCACTGTCGATATTGGGTACTTCAGATCGCTAGATATGTCCCTTAAGGATCGGCCACATTTGTGATACCCGATAATTATACCTTTCTCGAAATCAGAGAGCTCCGAACTGCGAGGAATCTTGCATGCGACTAAAGCCGATGCTGTTTCCTACACGATATATACCGGCGGAGTCCGTGGCGTACCTTGGGACCGCAGATATCGTCATTAGCATTAGGTGTCCAAATACGTATTGGTAGTCAGTGTATGATAGTGCTAGCAAGCGTCAAACTGCAGGAGAAAAATAAAAATATATTTTTAATTCTTTAAAATTTTGCAGTTGCGTACATCAATCATTTAAATCTATTCTTGTAATTTTTTATTACAATTTATCGATTACTTTTATCTTTAAACTGCCTTCTGGTTTCTAACAACTGCCAAATTTTCTTTTACGCTCTTCAAAAAAAAAAAAAAAAATTCTGAAACTTGATCGCAGAGTAATTTTAAAATATATATTACATATTTTGTTGCTTAAATGATAACAATATTTTATTACTATTTGCAATATTTGTGTTTCATACTATCCTCGTCTCTCAATGCGTAAAAGACACGTGTATTAGTTTCATTACCAAAAATTGGTAAATAATATGGTAGCATCAATTGTGTAGTTTTTCTGACATACTTAGACCGGTCCGGGTGAGATACCTACGGTATATAGTTTCGAGGGTGTCAAAGAATATTCAAGCTTAATTTATTAAGAGTACGTTGAGTTGTATTGAAACCATAACTTTTACTTTCATATATATTTAAAAATAAGATTTTTGTCATATATTAAAATATAGTTTTTACCCCAAGTAAAAGTTCTAGTAAAATGCAGAATTTTATCATCCTTTTAATACATTTGTTAAAAAGTGCGGTTTTTAACAAAGGAACATGTCATATTTTATACTCATCTTTTTTCAATAAGATTGGAAGGATTCATTGCATTCCTCTTGCATACTTTGGAGGTGTAAATGATTAGCACATCTAGCTGGCAGCGGGGTGTTGAATGGCTCGACTTTCGACAGAGGCACAGTAGGTGTCTAACATTCCCACTTCTGAAAAGCCTAAAACTGTTTAAGATTTTCAGAAGGCTCTAGACCTTTCTTTAGGCCTAGAGTTTCTGAAAAGCCGTCATCACATGATGTCCATCAGTATCACGTCTACAAACTACCCTCAACAGCACGACGGCAGAAACATTTCCCAGAAATTTTATTTTCGGGATATCTGATTGGTTGACTTGTGCGAAAATTATTTTAGAGAAATCGTACAAGGAAGAGCCCTTCAAACTAAACATTTTCAGTTCAGTTTCCAAAAGTCTCGTGTAGCGAACTGGCTTTCAATGAAGCATGTTTCGGCTAGGAACCCTTTAGTGGTAAGCACTGGACTAGCTCCCTTCTAGGAAACGTTTCTTCTAGCGTCTAGCCTCATGCGTCTTCAGATGTGACAACGCCGTAATAAATCTGATACTGGTGCTCATGATAGACATCTCAACATCACTTGGATTTGGTCTACCGGATATCGTGCTTTTTTCCAGTTGCCTCTTAGCGGGACAAAATATAAGAAAATACCGCAATTTCCCTATGTGCTCTTGTAAGTGGTTGGCATATCCAGCTAACAGATCGAAGATCCGTAGTTCAAATCCCGAATAGAGTACAATGCTATTTTCGTGTTTCCTGTTTCAAAAGCTTAATATGCCTTTACAAAGTTACGTTATCTGATATATTCATTATTCCTGTGTACTTACTCTTTAGTATTTCACATCTAACATCCCCCTTAGAAACTAACATTGACAGACTTTGGAAATCTATAACCGCGGATCACCGAGTGACCCATTTCATAATTTTAGATGACCACTCGAGTTCCGAATATATAATATACAGAAATAAATTATAAAACATAAATACGAAATCAGCATTTGCAAAATACATAAAAAGTAAATTTAAATAATAACAGTAACACTTTTGTTTGATTACAAAGTTGAAGTACCGAGCATGCATTTATATTTTTTAATAAAAATTCTAACATAATTTCAAGGAGAAATCGATAAGTTTTGCAAAGCCTATCCATAATCCATAATTTTAAAAAATGCCTTTAGAATTTTGCAAGCAACTTATAAGTGTAAGATAATATTCTTATGGATAAAATTTATTTTCAATGAGAAGAGAAGCAGCTTAACTACCGAAAATTCAGATGCCTGAATTCGTCTTAAGACAATTAACTATAAACCAGTCCTGACTAGATGTCACAAATTGTTAGCATCAAGGGACCCATTGCTATTTAAGAGAAAAATAAGTTCATTAAGTTTTTAAAACAATTAAAATTATAGTTTTAATTTTTATGTTTAAAACTGTATGCGTATTGTAATTATTTCTTCCATGAAATTGATCTTACTATTCAAAGGAAGACTGTTCTAAAATGAAAATACCACTAACCCGGAACGTCTTCTTAATACACAAATTTTGGTTGCTTTTGACCCGCAGCCAAACATGTTTGCCGACGTTTGTAATAGAGCATAAAATATATGCATATGTACAATATACACAAATGAAAAGGCTGTATTACCACTCTTTGGCTTTTACTTTGTCAAGAGATGGTTAGCCACTGAGTAACAAACCCCCTTCTTCTGAAGAATCTTCTTTCTTTTCCGTACACTTAAAATTAACGAAGGTACTAAATACAGGATGATTATAATTAAAGTTGCAATTTCAAAACGCACTAACTTTAAAACTACCGGTCAGAATGACTTGATATTTTACCAGAACAATCGTGAGGCAATAGAATTTTGCTTGGTGAAGAAAAGAAAAAATAGTTCCAAAATGTGCCTATAGATGGCGTTGTTAGGGTTCACACGGCTTTTGTGGAGGAATGCACATTACTAAGACATATTACATGTGCCGCACAGACATAGCTGTAATAAAATGCAGAACACTAGCGGAGCACGTAATGCTTTGCCTGAGTGCTTCATCATGGCTGACAAAGAAGGACCGCGCTCTGCCCGTGAATCTTTTCTATCAGAACGGTGACTCTGCGTTAACAGCTATCAGGAAGTTCTGGACATGAAAAGGCATAAAATTCGGCCTCATGACCACTTAACGGCCCTCGGAGAAATGATAGATAAATTCGAAAAGACGTTTATTTGAGGTGAAACGAGGTAGCGAACAAAAATCAGTTACGGCGGCGGCAGGTACAAGATGGGGCCACAACATTCATTACAAGAATAGACGAATAGTGATGCAGGAATCAGCAGTTTACGGTTATCAGCAAGTTGCGCAATGTCCTATGGAACATCTTGCGCTGTTATCCGTGCAAGATAACTCGTGTACAGAAGTTGCTACTTGCACGTGAATCGTTTGTACATTGATTTCTTGCCTGAATGGAAGTGAACAATGGATGGCTAGAGAGCATTCTGTGGTCTGGAGAAACCCATTTCCATTTGCAAAGTTTTGTAAATACTCAAAATTGAAGGATATTAGTGATTTAGAATCCGTTCACGCTACAGCCATTACCTCTTCAGTCTAAAAATGTCACTGTGAGGTGCGGAATAATTGTAGCGTTTGTCATCGGTGCGTTCTTCGTCAAGATCACACCTGCGGTCCCGTTAACTGCACCATTTTTGTCAAGCAGTATGAAGCATTTTTGCTTAACCATGTCCTTGGGGCAATTCTGCAGCGTCAGTGTGCGGATCGCACAATATTCATGCAAGATGTTGCTCCTCCGGATATTGCTACTTGTGTGAAGCAGCTGCTGATCGCTCATAAAATTATAAGCCGCCATTCTCCAACAGGGTGGTCGCCACGTTCACGCGACTAAACCCGTGTTATTTTTCTGGTTTCGAAGATACCTGAAGAATGTTGTTTATATTGGGTAAATTGGAAATCTGGCCGACTTGGAGGCAAGCATCACGCACCACATTCATAACATCAGCACAGATATCTTCCTAACTATTGTGGAGCATGCCATTTTGCGCTTCCAACTAGTAGCGGAACAAGGCGGAACCCATATCGAACAACATATGCGTTAATCATCCGTTAGGTGTTTGTTTCTTGAAGCTCCTCTTTTTCTCTTGCCACTGTTATTGGTTTCGCTCTATACACGTATTATTCAAACTGTTCGCAGTGAACATGTCTTTTCGCCTGTCGTAAACCCTTGTAGTCTGTTATTTCCTTTTGTCTAACAACATTCCTGTGTTTAACCATTAGAAATTTCCCCTGATAGCGCCATCTATCGGCACATTTTTGGAACTATTTATACTTCGCCAAACAAAATTCCATTGCCTCACAATTGTTCTGGTAAAATATCAAGTCATTCTAGCCGGTAGTTTTAGAGTTAGAGCATTTTGAAATTGCAACTTTAATTATAATCACCCTGTAAATAAATAAACGTTTTTTAGCACTTCCTAAAATTAAAAGTGCCTCTCCTACAAAAATAGTGTCTCTGTCTCAGTTTTCATAAAAATGTAAAATGCAATAAGTAAAACTTTATAAAAGCTCCAAGATATATAAACAATATGAGACTTGATTTACTAATTTATGTTAATAAAATTATAAAACTAATAATTAATTCGCTTCAATAAACTACAGTGAAGGAAAATAATTACAAAAAACAGTATCCAAGGTTGAGGAATCAACTTTCTTCTCGTCAAGATGTTTTCTTAGATTGTAGACTATTCCAGCTTTTGATGACTGTCTTTGAATGAATTTCATAAGAATTTTATTTACTTTCAAGCTTTCAACGAGAAAAATACTTGTTGTTGTTCTATCTAGGTACATTTAATCCGCTTTAATCTATCGCATTAATTTTAGCAAATACTTTCTTGGAGATACTAGTAAATGACCTTAATGGTAGGAAAATTGATTTTTTTTTCTTTTGTAGTAGAGCCTTATTTCTTGGAGACTGACAATGCTAAGATACGGATAATGCCCTGTAAGCTGATCTGTGTTGGTCTTGTTTAATTTAGTTTCTGGGTAGATGTTGCTGCTCTCAATGAGAGTAAAGGTATTGAAAGTTATGATAGTTATGATATGATCGACATAGCTGTAGGTCTAGGTAATGTTTTGTAAATCATTAGATAGGAGTGCACGAAGGCATTGAAATTCTTTAGAAAGAAAGATACAAATTACAGATATGCGACGAAACATTTGTGCCCATTGGGATGTCTGTCACACACACACATAAAACCCCAACCATTTCTGAGTAACCCCTTAATACTTCAGCTGTTTTGGCGGTGTTTCGTGAATTAAGTTGAAACAGAAAAAAACCATGACTTCTTTAATAGGGAAAACGATATTTTGTGCACCTTTTTAAAAACATTTTTACCTTTCTCAAGCTCCAAATAAGAAGATTCCCTGATTCCGAACTTATCACATGACGTCCATCGGCTGTGATCACAGCATGCGTTACAATGGCCCCCACAGGTGAATCCACCAGTTTACTCCATAGTTTACCAGTCGGTACACTCCAGACACCAACGCTGCTTCTGGTAATAGTTACTGCCAATTCATCATCGGCAGAAAGAGTGACGGCATCAATGGCCATATCCATGCGATCAATGGTGTAGACTTTCTCGAAAATGTTCTTGATGTTCCAGACCTTTATAAATAAAAGACAATAAGTATTTTCAGACTGTGGAAATTATTTTATGTTTTACCAACAGTTATCTTGATTTAAACTCTGTCATATCTTTCCTTAATTCATATAACATAGGTTAGAATAGGTACCTTAATTCTGTGCCACGAGATGGCGGTTCTACACAGTCACATTTTAATGTCTTGAAAATAGCATGCTAAAATTGAAATAGCTTTACGCGAGTAGAAATAACTTAAAATGCGCATAATCGTTTTCTTATTTGTAAAACTGTTTCAAAAAGAAAAATGTATGATATTTTGCCTTGTATTATTTTTCTCAATTTTTGTTTTTAAATAAATGTTTCAAGCATAGTTTCATTACGTTGTATTTTGGACAATCACAAATATAACATTAGTCTAATTATTGATTTTTATTCATATTCTATACGAATGTATATACGTTATACTTAGTTATTGGTGGGGGAATAATGTTAAGACAGTCGACCGTAGCTGTTCACAAAATCGCATTGCAAAGTGTGTGTTGATTTTTCTAAGTGTCTAAAAGAAGTTTCCTTTTGTGTGAATCCAATTCATTATATTTTTTTCAGTAGATGCATATGTAAGCAAATGACGCGTTACACCAAAAAATGGTGTTATTTTTGCTATTAGAAAAATATACTTTTTTTCCCAGTTGAGCTGGAACAGGTGTCATACCAGAAAGTTATGTAAATTAAATCCTCCGCAAGAGAGTTTAAAACGTAGCGAAGGCTAATTTCAGTTTATGCCTTAAGAAACTAAAACCTGCCTTGCTGTTCATCAGAGCTAATGCTAATGTGTTCGGAAAGAGTTATTACTGGTCGGAGCCAGTGCCTTTGTGGCATGAGATAGGCAAGACCCCTTTAAAGAGATTGACTAAAGTTAAGACCAGGTGACTTCTCAAGAGATGATTTTAGTAACTGTAAATTTTAAAGCAGATAGCCTAATGTAGTAAAAATGTGTGTCGATAAGAAACCGATCCTTTTCATTGTAAATTGACGCTTCACTTGTAACCCACTAGGACTTCACAAACGAACTTCTCTTGAATTTTAAATCTGTGCCCTGCACATATGTAAGTTGATTGTAGCGAGGGAGATAATTAGCAAAACGTTTTAGCAAATTATGTTCAATAAAGTATTGTTAGTTGAATATGCTTTAAGATAGTTTATGTGGTAGCATTGCATGATGTTTCAAACGTTTTTCAACACACGAATATTGAATAAAAATTGATTTTCAAACATAAAATTTAAAGCAAATCACAATTTCATACTATGGCTTTTACTGTGATGTAAGTGATTTTACTGTCTACTGTTAATTTCAGTGTTTCCGCTTCGGCAAAATGGTAGTGTGCGTATGTTACTTCTTCGGCGATTAATTAAGTTTCAAATTTCCTGTAAAGGAGACTGTTATCTTTTCAGAAATATTGGCATTTTAAGTCCATCGAGCCTGATTTTCTGCTGAAAGATTTGTGACAGGTGAAGAGATAGATTATCTCTTGACTCCCTCCTACGGAGATATTACCAGACGAAAATTGGATGCCTCAAGCAAAGCATAACGATCACTACCAATTCTTAACGGCTGTGAACAAAACCATATGCAAAAGCGATCCTTCATAATTATTCCCGTAAACTTAACGGTATGGTTTCGAATCCAGAATTCGTAAAGAGCCACAATGGCGAAAATAATTTTTTATATTTTGTCGTAATACACGGTTAATTATTTAATGTTGCCAAAGGACTAAAAAATTAACTGGCTCTTAGATGGATAACTTCTCTGAGTAAAGCTAACTTCAGGAAGCAAGAAAAACTAGCTCATATGCATGCTAACACGAGAAATCCATGAATATCCATTGCAGCCACCCTTTTGCAGGAAACTACCATGAGCTTTAGTGACTGTGTATATAAATGTTATGTGTGCCGTAGTTTATGATACTTATTTTCATTCTTTGACTTGCAAATAGGCTATGTAGCTTCTGCTTCCTTTTGTTAATAATTGCTTTAAATGCCTTAATTGCCAAAAATGTATTTATTAATGCCTTAAATATCCAAATTATTGTATAAGTTGAGTCCCTAGATTCATTGCCTTCAACTATCTGTAAATTTTCGGTGCGTGGTTGTTCTATGCATGGAAACCATAATTCAAACCTATGCTTCTTAACTCCAACAAAATAATTTGAAAAAACAAATATTATTAAATACTGTAAATCTTATAAAAAAATAAACTTTTTTAAACAACTCGTTATCTATACTCACAGGGAGAAAGCAGATGAGAATACTATGCGACTTTATTTCCGAGGATGGTTGTTTATGTAATCCGAAACCAAATCACCATACAGGTTTTTAAATATCTAATTAAAAAAAGTGTGAAATGGATTGCAGAATAAATATTCTGCAAAGCGGGTTAAGCTCATTACTCGAGGAATTCAAATAAAAGGTAGTGGCTTATTCAGAAGAGACAGGTTGTCCCAAAATTATGCTGAACTTTCAAACTTAACGACAATAAGGATAACTGAGTACTATATTTGGCTACTGATACAAGAAACAGATTTACATTTCAATCGCAAAATACAAAGAATTTCTAAGAACGCTTTTACACTCCTTATTCGAAGAAATATTAATGGTGATATTTTTGTAAGTTTCATACAGCTTTTATTTCGTTCATATTAGTCATTATCACTATATGTGCTAATTCAACGGGCAAAAAATATGAAAACGTGAAAAAACGCAAAATAAGGAAAAAACAACCTTAGATGGGAGTAGATTCTAAATAAAATTCTATTGATTTCGAGGGCGATTTTAAAATCAAAATTTTTCATTTTGTCTAATTTATAGAAAAACACAAACTCACTCTTCAATATAATTTTTTTCAACAACACATTCTCAGCGAAATTGATTTGATTTCATACTGATGTAACCCTGGTCATGAAAGTATAATATCTAATTATTTTCTATAATTTTCAGATTATAAATAAAACGAAGCAGAGGAAAAAAGCTGCAATTTATTGCTTATGTAAGTCTTATGATGATCTCATAGCTAGAGAACCTAGTCACAAAGTTTTGAGAAACAGAGACCATTCATTTTAGTATACTGGTATTAAATTCCGAAGCTTAAGTGCTGGATGCCTGATAATGGAAAGCCTAGCTCGTCTCAGTCAGGCAGAAATGATTCTTAAACATGAAAAGTCTTAAACCTTAAAGTCTGAGGTTCTCAATCAATGCAGAATTCTTTCTCCCAAGGGGGGATGTGATCCGTCTTTTATTTAGTGGTTACGTATTTAATTTTAGTTTTTTATAAACATAAAAAAACTACTTGTAATCAAAAGTTTAGTGTTTACCAACATTTTCTATATTTTTATGCTTAATTTATAAAATACATTAAAAAGTAATCTAAATCTTAAATAAATGTATACACGTATTTTTCAGGATATGTTCGATCAGGGTTTCTTAAACTTTTTTCAGTCGCGACCTCTTTTTATCACTGAGATTTTTTCGCGACCCTCAGGACCCCATAATATTTATAAAAATTTTATGGGGGCCCCCATAAGTATTGCACAACTCCGACACACGCGGGAGTGAAACTGTCGATTTTTTTACATGTACTGTACTATACTATTGCAGTTTTAGGTCATTAGATTTAATTTCTAATTTTAAGACATAGGACAATGTGAAAATTTTAAATAATTTAAAGACGAAAGGACAGCGTCACGTGCAAAGCAAGGAAAATGAACGTTTATATTATAAAAAGAATAAGTCGAAATGTTTTCGTTTCTTTCTTTCTCTGTATTGTCTTATCTTTATCTATTTTCAGATACATTGTGTAAAAATATTTGGTAATTGTAAAATTATTATAATAAGTTAAAGAAATATCAAAACTGCTCAAATTTTTGGTGACCCCCTGCTGAGTCGCGACCCACAGTTTAGGAAACCCTGCGTTAGATGATCTAACGGACACCGTTGAACACTTCCTCTCGGGATCTTTATTTTTTTCTCTCTTGATGTGTATAAATAGTGCATTTACCAAAGGATTTAGTTTTGTAAATGATTAAAAAGTTTTCCTGCTTTTTTTAAGTATGATGTAAATTCTAATGTAATTGCGAATTTTATCTGTATTTAAAATATATTAATTTATATCAGTATATTTATAGTTTATATTATTCGCCTTTAAATAGTAGCTGATAGAGCGTTTTTGTGATTAGTTTAATCTTTTCTAGATTAATGGTTTTTAAATTAATAATAAATGTAAATAAATATCTTGAAATTAAAGCATGCCGTGTGTTTAAGTAAAAGGAATTTTGTTTTAATTTTATGCAACAAAAAAAAAAAATAATAATAATAATAACTGGAATCTCTTTTCTGAAGCACTTATTTTATAACACAACCGTCAATTCATTTTCTATCACCTAGTGCAGTGCTTTCAAACTGATATTGGATCGGACAGAACGCGCGATCTGAAAACGGCTCACGGGTCAGAATTTATTTTCAACAAACTGAAAAAAAAATTATTAACAAAATAAAAACCATTTAAATAAATTTTAAAATTCCCTTACTAGATATTTATCAAAACATACATAAACAATAATAATAATATCGCAAATAAAAAAATCAAACTTATATTTACTTTCTGTCTGAAATCTGAAGTTTGCTATTAGTAAGATACTTTTATTGGTTACACTTTGTAATTCAAATATTTTGCTATCTAAATATTAAGTTCTTAGACTGAAATTTCTTTTAAAATATTCTAATATGCTTAATTAAGCATTAAATAACTTATTTTAATTTAAACTAAGAATAAACATATTATGAAAACTTTCTAGTTTTCGGAAGAAAACTAACAAGTGAGACAAAACTTGAGAATAAATAATAAAAATTCAGTCCTTCTCTCATATTTATTAAAATTGTCTTCGATGCATAAATAAAAATATATATTTTCGTATATAAACAATTGTAAATTTCTTAATTTTTTTAAAATAACTTGACACTTGATGGCGTTTTGTTTCTGATAAAATTTGCAGATTTGAAAAAATATCTTCATCACGGACTGCAGATGCAAATCAATGCAAATAAATTTAGTTTTTATTCATTTTCAATTATATCACATTGTGAATTAATTATCTCCATTCATAGACTTTTTGATGCGCAATTCATATTCCTTTTTAATGGAAATGAATATAATATATACTTGGATTTCAAATAACTATAAAATCTTGAAATCTGTGAAACTGTATTTGCAACAAATAGTTAATTTAAATGTTTTCGCCACATAAAATTGCTTCAGGGGCCGCAAGTTTAAAACCACTGATTTAGCGTGTGTGTATGGGGAAGACCTAAAACAATGTAGTGTTATTCTCAATTTCGTGGCTACGTTCATCGTGTCAAAGTAATTAGAAATAATTCATTTCCTAGCATGAGGGATATCTTTTACAAGGAAGATTCAGTATTTTAGCCATTTGCAATATCCGCAATTTTTGACAAGATTGGCAAAAATATTACTAATAGAACATTAGTTATTTAAGGGCAGTTTCAGCATAGTATATTTTTAAAAATGGACATACTATTTCACTTCTGTGATTATTTTAGTTGCAAAACTTTTTGTCTAACTGTCGCACTTGTATATTAAAGCCTGCGAACTATGGTTCCAAAAATTATTAAACGTGTGTTTTGTTGTTACTAAACTATTAAAAATATCATATCTAGCACAAAATGTATCTAATTTCCACTTTTAGTGTGGCTGATGACTATAACAAATATTTTTGCCACTCCTAAATCAATAAATTTCTTCTCTTTAATAATATTCCTATGCAGTCCCATAGAATTCAAAGTCTAATTCCATATAATTGTGTAATGTTGCGCGCTTCCAACCTGCACGCAACAATAGTGGTGACTGCTAAGAACTGGAAAGTAGACAAAGTCTTGAGAAGGGTTTAAATCCCTTTTTATTCAACTTTAGAAATTACAAATGCGTGCTCTTGACGCTCACAAACTACGCCAACCCGGCGGTAAAATAAAAATAAGAAACTAAAAAGAGATAATAACAAGTGACTAACCACGAGGCTCTCTAAACGTAACTAACCTCACCGCGTTCTAAAATACCGCTGATAATTCAGCAAACTTCTGAATATTACGTTGAAAGATTAACAATTTGCCGAGGCAAGCACACAGGCCGAAACGCGTGGTTCTTCAATTTCTAACTAGCCACCTCCACGCTCGTGAAGCAAGAAAGCACACTTTCGAACTCGTTTCCCTTCTATTTAACTCAGATTACTTCCGCTGACAATTTGAATCCTTGCGCGTTCTACTAAAATTTACATACTCTGGCATTGGCAATTCCAGGGGAAGGTAAGGCTTGACAGGAAAGATAGTTTAAACTTAAAATAAATGTTAGTTAAAATAAATATAAACCCTACATTTTCCGCTGCCAGAATTTGGTAAATTTGGAAGGAGGTCCTAGAAACGACCTGTTGAAAAGTTTCCACAATTCTGAACTAAATTTTAAGAGCCTCTTTTACATAAAAAAAAATCTGTTATCTCACAAAAGGTAGAATAAATTTCTGTAGATACTTGTTTAATTCTCTCTTCTTACAGCAACCTTTCCTGGACTTCAGCAATCAATCTGTTCTCTTCCTTCCAGCATCTGGAAGGAAGAGAACATCTGGAAGGAATAAGTATCAGTATCTTTCTAAATACATTATAATTTACACTTTCTTGACACTGAATAAGTTTTTTGTTTTTGAACGATTTAATTTCCTTAGTTACTGCTTAATTCACATTCATTCAAGTATTCAAACATGAATTTAACTTGGCTCTCCACCGTGTGTGGTGTCAAACGAGAATATTCGTGTTTTAGTATTGCAACACTTCCCCTAACCACAATGATTTGTTAGAATTCAACGACCAAATAGACACACCTTACTCGACATTCTACAACTCGATGAGCTACTTTAACATTCTTAAAATTCAAGTGTAGGTGGAGAACCTACAAAACACATTCATTCTAAATTCCCCCTCATTCATCTTTAGGCATGCAGGCTTTCGCTCTAAAGCATGATTTTATCTACAGTTTAATACTTAAATTTGAATTCATTGCTTTTGAGCATTTACTTTTAGCATCTAAAATTTTATACTTCTAGACTAAATTCTACTTTTACATAACTTTCAAGGATTTACGTATATTTACAAAATTCTAATCCATATAATTTTTACAATTTACCATAAAATGAATAAGAGAAAAATAAATTTTTACTTTACTTATTCTTCGCCAAGCTGGCGGCACTGAAACTAAAGTTCTTATTAATACAAGAATACGAAGTTATTTTTATCTTTGGCCAAATTTTGGCTTTAACATAACAGAATTAGTCTTTCGACCAACAGAAACTGCTTGTTCTTAGATTTTATACTTAAAGAAAATAATACTTTTGCCTTAGCTAAATAAAGTGAAATAAAACTAAGTCTCAACAGAGACACATTGACTTCCGTCAAAACATAGAACTTCGTATTTACGCATAACATTTCGGAACAAAAGAAAAACATTTTATAGAAGATTCTAACTTATCTTTGAGTTTTCGATGATTGGAACTCCGACATCCTCTTCTGGCAGAACTGCTCCCACGTTATAGGTTTCATCGACGTCAGTCGTCTCCTTAGGGTCCTTCGAGTGTCGTCCACGTTGCTTTTTCATTTTCGCCCTCTGCATGCTGGCCTCTTGGAGTGGTAGTCGTCGGGTTGCTCTCTTTTCCGTTTTGCCCCTGGAAGGCTGGTCTTGGTGTCTTCCGGTCTGGAATCATGCTTGAATTTCTTCTGTTGGTGGTGGTCTTTTCGTTTCTCCTGCTGTCTTTTCGTTCTCGGGAACGGCGGCCTTGTTTGCACCTGACTCTCTGGCCCTGGAAGCGTTCTCCTCGATGTAGAATTTCTACTGCGATACGTTGTAAATGGTGTTTTCCTCTTTACCACAGTTTCTTTACGCGGCGGCTTTGCTTTCTTGTATTTCTTAAATGCTGGAGTCTGACTGTTTTCATTTCTTCTTTTCGGTACCGTCGCATGACTTGTAGAAGGGCTAGGTTTCTCTTCAGTTCTCTGCTTCTTGGGTGGTGGAACGGGTGACGTTACTTCTGGACCTTCTACTTCTTTTACGCTTGAGTCCTGCAAGAAACTTTTAAGGATTTCAAAATCATTTTGATTATAATATTTTTTCACCTGGTTGGGACTTGCTTTACAGATTTCCCCTCTCTCGTTTTTAAGGTACAATACGACTCCCTTGATTTCCTGAATTACATAGGGGGCCTTCAAATTTTGGAGCTAACTTTGCAGTAAAATTGTCTGGGGCACTTGATAAAGAAAATTTCCGCTTCAACACTTTATCCCCAACTTTAAAATCTGCTTCACGGCGTTTTCTATCATAATATAATTTTTGCCTATTTCTTGCCGTATCCGAGTTGTTAACCGCCTGGTCAATAAGTGTTTGCAAGTCTATCTGTTTAAATTCTTGCTCTCTTTGTTGCACAAAGAATAATTTATCTAAAGGCGTAATTAACTTTCGTCCTAAAAATAATTCTGTTGGGGTTTTTCCCGTAGTATCGTGATTTGCCGTTCTTAAAGCATAAGCTAACTCATTTATGTAGCCAAAGTAGTCATGTATCTTGTAGATTTAATCTTTCTAATAATTTCCTCTATAACCGGCAAAGGGTAAACTGGGAATTTAGTAATACAATTAAGTTTTCTGAGATCGATAGCAAACCTCCAAGCCCTTTTATCCGAAGGAGGAAACTCGTTCTTTTTCCTACATAGTACGACTGGACTCGCGTACTCACTATTTATGGGCGTTATTATTGTGTTCTTTAACATTTCCTGAATATGTTCTTCTATGATTTGCTCTTTTTGTTTATCATAGCGACAAGGTTTAGTCCTACAGAGTTTGTTGGCAGTTAACTGTATCTCATGCGTAACTATTTGACAGCTACTAGGCCGTTCTGAAAACAAGTTTTAAAAAGTACTCACCACTTGCTGGATGGCTTGACTTTCATGGTCATTCAAATGGCTAAGGTCAAATTGCGGTTGTTCCACTGGTTCCAC
Organism: Stegodyphus dumicola; assembly: GCF_044657685.1. Classification (NCBI taxonomy): domain Eukaryota; kingdom Metazoa; phylum Arthropoda; class Arachnida; order Araneae; family Eresidae; genus Stegodyphus; species Stegodyphus dumicola. The sequence continues at coordinate 73,697,245 of NC_140769.1, forward strand.
CACTCTCCTATCCATCTCCAGCACAATAGAACTTTCCTGAAAATTCAGTTTGGCCTTCGCGGCTTTTAAAAATTCCATACCTAAAATAAGTAGACTTTGCAAATTTTTTACTACAAAAATTAATATTTTAAGGCTTTCGTTCTAAACTTGAATTTTTAAAGATAATTTTCCAATACAGTGACAAGTTTGTCCTTGCGCTGCTATGATTTCTGTGTTTTTATTTTTAAATAATCGAAACCTATTAAAGTTCTTCTTAAAAAACTATCACTCATAAAATTACCTTCTGCTTCTGTATCGATGAGGACTTCTACTGGTACATCGCCAACCAGGACTTGTATAATTGGTAACTGTGAGTTGACCGTATTTAAGTGTCTTCTTGAGGGTTTTTTCAAAACTTCCGGGGTCTGGACCCTCGCTTTCACAGGCCTGTCTACTCGTTTAAAGATTTCCTTTCAACTTCTGCCTTCTGGGTACGCGGACGGTTGTTTTCAAATTTCCTTTTTGGGCCTTGACCTTCGAGCTTCGATGAGTTAGCTTGGTAGCTCTTTCCCCCATAAGAGCGGTTTGCATTTCTGGTCTGCTCATTTGAAGATTGCTTTCGGATACTTTGAGAATACGATGCCCCTCTAGCTTTTTCCGCTATTCTGCGATTTTGAAACTTGACCGCCAATTCGAAGAGCTCCTGCAATGTGCTTGGGTTTCTAATTTCGAAGTAGTCTTGAACAGCAGGTAACAATCTTGGTAAGATTATTTCAATAATCTCCGCTTCGGGTTTCTTCCCATACAGCATATCCGTCAGCTTAATTTTTCGTAGAATAAAGTCCGTCAACTCTTCTATATTCCGTTGATAAAAACTATATAGTTCGGCTTCTAGCCTTGCTCGATCTTTCACTATGGGGAAGGCCTTTAATAACGATTTTTTGAAATTTTCAAATGTATGGCCCCCGAATTCCTCTAATAAAAATTTGCCTATATTCTTCCACCATAGCGTGGCCTGTCCTCTTAGTGCAGATGTGGCGATGGCAGCTTTTTGTCTTTCAGGCACAGGGTAGAGCTGGAAGTGATTGTCGAGGCCTTCTAGAAATATCGCCACCGATTTTTTTCCGTCGAAATTGACGTTTGGCTTGATTGACGCTCTCATCGTCTGGACCAGGTATCCAAATCCTTCCAATTTTCGGCCATTTCAGTTCGATAAGTGTTCGGGCGCCAATGTAATGTTGCGCGCTTCCAACCTGCACGCAACAATAGTGGGGACTGCTGAACCTGGAAATTTGACAGAGTCCTGCGAAGGGTTTAAGTCCCTTTTTATTCAACTTTAGAAATTACAAATGCGTGCTCTTGACGCTCACAATCTACGCCGACCCGGCGGTTAAAAAAAAAATAAGAACCTGAAAAGAAATAATAACTAAGAGTAAGTACGAGAGTCATAGAGACTAAGTACGTACTTAGTCATAGAGACTAAGTACGAGGCTCTTTAAACGTAACTAACCTCACCGCGTTTTACAATACCGCTGCTAATTCAGCAAACTTTGAATATCACGTTGAAATACTAACAATTGGCCGAGACAAGCACACATGCCAAAACGCGTGGTTCTTCAATTTCTAACTAGCCACCTCCACGCTCGTGAAGCAAGAAAGCACACTTTCGAACTCGTTTCCCTTCTATTTAACTCAGATTACTTCCGCTGACAATTTGAATCTTTGCGCGTTCTACTAAAATTTACATACTCTGGCATTGGCAATTCCAGGGGAAAGTAAGGCTTGACAGGAAAGATAGTTTAAACTTAAAATAAATGTTAATTAAAATAAATATAAATCCTACAATTGAACAGGAAATTTTACGGGCATTCAGTTTCGCAAAATATTCATTAGTTTATATATCAAGAGTTCATATATGTACAATATTTGTTGAAGAAATGCATTTACAGTAATTAATGTAACTTTATCGTAAAAATCAAAACTGATCGATTCATTACTATATAATTGTGCAAGAAATAAAATTATTATTGCAAATTTTAAAAAACGATATCTTCCTGCAAAAAGTGTAATATCTTATTACTATTTTTAGGAGTATTTAAATGAACTCACCTTTATAGTTTTGTCAATCGAAGACGACACAATCCCGTTGAAATCATCGATAATCAAAGATTTTATTTTCATGATCCTTGCAATGTGAGCATCTACTTCCTTCAAAAGCTGTCCATCTTTCAGATTCCATATGTACAAAGATTTCCTGATGCCGCCAACGGCATATTGGTTATGCTTTGTTAGAGCTAATGAGCTCTGGGAATGAAACGGTTTTGTCGATATATTCTTGACGTTACTAGGAAGCTGTAATGATACATTTTTGTTAGTTGCGAGATTCCACAAACAAAATCCTACCGGTGTAGTTCCCACTAGAAAATGTTCATCGGGAGAAAGTTCTAGTGCCATGACTCGGATTTCAATTTCTCCTATATCCTTCACTTTATTCCACCCATCTGTGGATGCTTTAAAATGGCAAACGTGGTAAATGTCCTCGAAATCCTGCGTTGCATAAATATCATTACTTTCTTGAACTATATATAAAGCGCTATCAATGGTAAGTTCATTAATACTATTTCCGTTTATTGTTGTTCTTAATAGATGATTGGCTCTTAAGTTCTCTTTGCCTTTCCTGTGACTCGAAAGCGCAATGGAGTAGTTAGCTTCATCCAAAAAATGCACATGTGATATAAAGTATTCTGTTTCTTCAATAGAATTAACTGATAATTTTTCCCCATTTGATTCGTGGAAAGTGACCCATTCTTTTGGTGTCCATGCTATGCCTATATTGTTATAAATATCAATTCCAGTAATAGGTCTGCTTTCAAACATATTTGTCACTATTTCTACATCACCAGATAAAGCATTGAGAATGATAATCTCGTTATGATTTGTATAAGTTATGGCATATTTGTCATCAGCGCTTAGTGCTAAAGCTTGCATGATACCAGGTATCTCAGGATCGACATCACAAGTAATTTCTCCTGTCATAAGATCGAACATGAGGAACTTGTTTGAAACCGTAAGCACAAAACGTTGATCGGAGGTAAGACAAAATCCAAAAATAGCGAAAGGATGACCTTCGAGGGAGTATTTAAGAGGTCCTCCAGGAGTATGTAAAATATGAAAAGCTGGTACTAAAGCACAGTGCTGTGTGCCTAAATTATCACACTGTACTATTAGCCCTTTGACTCTTGAGTATATATCTTTAACTGGCAAAAGCCTTCCAATAATCTGGGAGGCCAACATATCTGGATGTTGGGCTAAGACCACACCACCTAATCTCATGCCGTCAGCTACTATATTCAGTTGCTTGATAAGTTCGCTATCGTTTAGATGCTCCACCATATCTTCAAAATCGGCCAATATTGTTTGTAAGGGACAACAACTAATTTTACTATGAAGCCACATGTAATTGAAAAGAACATTTTCAAAAAGATCTTCATAGCGTAGTGAACGAACTAAATGAAATGGTAACTCTCCAAACTTTCGTTTATTATAACCCGATACACGACCGTCGTTTGTGTAGAAGACTAGGGGTTGTAAAGGGACTTTCCTATCAGCTGTACCTGCTTGTTCCTTGAGGCCGAAACGGTAACGTTGTATTTCTGTGTATTTGAATGGTTTGGGCTTCCCTCCTCCCCATGTTCCGAGAAAATACTCAGCGATGGAAGAATGGAAATACTGTACAAGTTCTGGTTTCACAAAGTAGCGTTCTATAGCAGCATCTCGGAACTGCCTATGGTACCAGTTCAAGACACTAACTCCATCTGCTTCTCTCTCTGAAAGGTAATTTGGTAAGTCTCTACGAATTCTCGTCCAAAGAAGAGGTGGTATTCTTCGAACCGGTGGCATATGATACTGATACACATCATCTAGAACTATATCATCCAAAGATATTAAATCTTCAAGTTCTGTTTCACTTAAGCCACTCTTGGAAGCTGTGATGTAAGATAGAGCATGAGCTACCAGCAACCGCCCATGCTGTTTTTCAATGCGATCGAAGAGTTTCATAATGCTGTCCATTACAGTATAAGCTAAAATAGTTTCTGAAGCTTTTGAATAAGATCGCCATCTCATAACGTCTGCAAATATTAGTTTAATAAATATTGGTAATGTACATTTACTGATTGCTTTTTTCACAACGTTCCACTGATATTTATTGACGTCTCTACCATTCATTTGTAACCAACATTTCATTGTATGTTCTGCCAACTCTTCTCCCAGCGGATGGACTTCTACAAACTGATTTTCATTCCCTAACATTTTCTTCAATAAATGATATTCCTTTGCCTCTCCTTCAGAAGCTGTTGAAATTACGATTTTAACATTGTCGGGAATCCTTGTGGGTAACCACGTTAGCTTATTCGAATCACTTGGACCAGTTAGCTGATCCACTGAATCCAGAAATATGTATAAAGCTTGTTCATATGTAATCTTCGTCAGCAGACGTTTTGTAAAAGCAATAAGAGGTATAAGATCATCAGGTATGCCTTCCCAAGGCATCATATAATTATACATTATTTGTTGACAAACGCTTGTAAGCATTGGTATGACACTAGAGCTATCTGGTGTAGTACCAAGAAAACGAAGAATGAGTATAGGTTTCGTTCCCTTGGGACACCATGTGGTTACCATACTCGCTGCTTTAGCTAAAAGAGACGTCTTTCCGGAACCACCTTTGCCATGAAGGACAAAAGGCTGCACACAGTCTGACTGGATATAACTTTTAATTCGATTCAGCTCATATTCTCTTCCTTGGAATGTAGAAACTGAACTTTTCCCAGCTTGAAGATGCTGTAGTATCTCTGTTACAATGTGTCCTTGGCTACTGAGATCTTCCTTCCTCATAGCACGATCTACCAAACGAGTTATGTGCTTATAGAAATGAGCTGTGAATTCGCGAAGATAATCTTCATGATATTTTACTGCTAGACCTTCTTTACCAGTCCAGTTAATAGTATACCTGTTGAAAGAAAATTAACTTTAAAACATGAATATTACTGAACCATACTAGTGAAGATTTATATACCTTTCGAACAATATTTGATATGAATATTACTTTTCAATATTAATAATACTTTTATAGATTATTTCATAAGCTATGAGGTTAAACATACCATGAAATAAAACAATTGGGCCGAAACTTATTGATCAGACTCCTAATTCTTATGGAATGCCAAATTTCATGAGAGAGAAAATCGTGATCTTCTAAACAGTGCAATTAGGTATTCATAAAATCTTAACTCAGTTAGCTCTGCTGGTCAAGGCAATCTCAAAATATCTGAATTGTCCAGAATCTGTTCAGACACTTCCCGCTATTAGTAACCAAGACCAAATTAAGATTAGTGTTGGCGCCGCTGGCTGCACAATATCTTCTATTTAGCGAATATCTTTATTTGGGCTACTACACGAATCTATTTCGAAATTTTCATTGCAAATCGTTTGGTAGATGTATCAATACAAACATAAGAAACTCAGAACGTAATCTTGGTACGTTTTTCAGAAAATATGTTACTGCCCTCAAAATTCAACTTTTTTAAAATAATGCAATTTAATCTGAACACTCTGAAGTCTTATAGAGAGGAATAGGTTTGTCAAAATTTAGTTTTCCATGATGTTAATCATATCAAATCCTGAAGCTGACCCAAATGTTTTTCAAAAATATAAAAAAAGCAGTCTTTAGGACGTAAATAATTAATAATACAAATTTTATTAATTTTTCTTTCGGCTACCAGGTGGTCAAAATAGAGAGGATGATGGGAAAGATAGAGAATGATTGAAGGGATGCAGCATCAAAATTTACAATACTTCTGTATTTCCCAGTCAACCATTTTTGTCAAACAAGAGCTGTCGTCAAATACCGCGTGGCGTCCTAACACTTTCATAAGATCTTTGTTTTAGTTTTTACGTTTCGGCTATCCGATCCTCAGTTAGCCAATTTAATTTTTATTAAGTTGACTACTATTTCTCTGTTATTCTGTCACATTTTGAAGAAAGGATTATTAAAATTTTGGATCTGCCTTCTATAGAACAACAAGCAGTGGAGCATTTTCAAATGTACGGGGCTAGTAATACTGCTACCCATATTCAAAGCATTGAAAGTATGGGGTTGGATAAAATGGCGCTGCGAACAAGTATAACATTCATTTTTCGTCTAGTTCATAGTGTATATGACTATATTATTGTTTTCTATGTTGCGCCTAGTTCACAATGAATACAACTATATTATTAAGTAATGTTAAGAAATTTCGCCTTCCACGATCACTGGCGTAAGTCTTAATGAATTTATTAAATAATCTCAAAGGTTGAGTTTCTGTTTATTAAATCTGTGATTATCTAATTAAAGATTGATCTATTCCTTTACACATCCGTCAGAATTGTTTGGCGGAATGTTAATAGGTCATATTGTTGATAAGCAAAACCATGGTTTTAAACATTTCATTTAATACCTCTATGTACGTCTGCCGAGTAAATTTTTCTAATTATTTCAGCAGTGTTATTAGTGAGAACACTACGAACTAATACCTTTTATTATATATTTTTAATAGAAACTTAAAAGTAAAAAATAACTTACTTCACCATATTAGAAGCTTCTATTTTTGCCGGAAGCCTGACATCTCGAAGATCAGTTAACAACCTTTGAGCTTCTATGTCGACTGTCCTTCCCAAGGTGTCGATGAATTTGCTGACTTCTTTAAGATTCGTCATATCCACAGCGTTAATTTGCCGAATGTATGCCAGGCAGTGGTTCCTTGTATTGGAAACTTTGAGAATTCCATTTATGACTTCACGTTCTGTCACTAGAGGGCAGCATCAAAAACCTTCACTGTTTTTATGATACAATTATCAATATTTCAGCACTTTAAAAAGCGAAAATGCTGGCATCTTAACCAAAAATCTACATTAATAATTTTAATACTTAATTATAATGTTGTTAATGATTAGGCCAAATGACCTATTAATCTCGAAACACGATTTCACATTGATTCACAATTTCACATTTCATTCGAGTCCCTTGCCATTCAGGAAAATGTAAAATATTTACCTTTTTAATTTAATCTGTTTGTTATTTATTAACAAACTAAGATCTTTAAAAGCAGATGCAATTTTAAAGATATTGTTATTATTATCATTATTTTTTACTATTTTTTAATTTCACTGATTAAATAAAAATGCGTTTAAATCAATATAAACTTAATTAAAAACATTAAATATTTCTAGAAAATTAAATTATATATTTTTTAACTTTTTAAATCTAGAGAAGATATATCACATTCCAACGTTAGCCTAAATGTACTATATTCACCTAGTATCCGATAAAACGTTTCTCTTTTCCTTCTGGACCATCTCCGTGTATAATTTCTACTGATAAACCATATTAAACGTTAAAAAACTCTTTTTGGTCGCCCTTAAAATCTGAATGCTTTTTAATTTTTTTCTTTTGTTTCATATTCTGATTTCAAAAGACAACATAAAATTGTTAACGGAAAGGAATACCATCATAAAATGGATAAGGCAAACAAAATTATGTTAATTATTATAACGATTGATATTATTTAACGTTCTAATCATTTAAGAGCTATTGTAAGGTCCTAAAAGCAGAAATGACAGCAAGCCTACATGGAAAAGTTACAAAATGATACTCAGTGACATAATTTAACGTTTCATTTCATGTTTTAAATTATTTGTAGCAGCAAAAGGCACTTTTTTAATGAATTAACATTATTTTTACTTCATTATATTTTTTTAATTATACATACGTAAACAGCGATACCTATCTAGTTTTATGGAAACTTTTGACAGCATACGAGCGGTTAAAAATTTGCTCATGACTTTTGATATTCGGCTTAATTATAAGGTGGGGAGAGAAGACTTGCTCCTGCTTTGTTAGAGTATCAACTATCCATATGTAGACTTAAGTAAGTTACTGTCGTAGGACCGATGAACATCAGATTATGTAATTTGCAAACTTTGACCAAAAAAGATCCTTTTTATATCTTCAGTATTATTGTTACTCAGCTCTAAAATTATTCATCATTAAATGCTATAAATACTACCAATAAAAGAAAATGAAATTTATTTATATAATCTGCATGTTTTTAATGTTACTTTTACGAAGCTGTTTTACGCAAGAGATATTCACTCACCAGACATCATGTAATTGTGCATTGCCTCAAGATCTATTTTCTCAGACACATAAAGAGAGTGTGCAGCTTTCCGTAGGAGTTTCTGAAGCTTTTCTAGTGTGTCCCACCAAGTGGCTTGGTCGGCAGCTTGGAGCTTTGGGGCGCGCTAGAAGAAGACAATAATGCATGTCACTCTTCAACTGGCAAGCAGTTAAAATTGTGATCTCAGAGAATAAAATATAATAGCCTCTTATTTATATTTTATTTTTGTATTATTTAGAGCAAGGCATTTTATTTGTAGTTCAGCAGCACAGAAAATAACCTACTTGAAAAAACAATCATTGATTTATTGATTATCTTAGCACAACCGAGTGATTCTGCAAAGTTTTATTGTTGAACCCATTAGAACAAAGAGACGAAAGAAAGAAGTATTTGAAGAAAACAGTTTCACCACTATTCGTCTTCAACGTGCAAACTTTAATTCTGTATGCTTCATGATATATTCATAGGGTTTTTGGAAGATTTCACAGACGTAAAAGAATATAGTTCAGAATATGTTAAATCTAGCAAATAATGAAATGTTTAACAGAAGTTAAGCAGTTTTTTCTAGTTGAGGGCTTGACGATAATTTTGTTACGTAAAAGGACAATAGAACTCCGCTATGTGATATAGTGTCTTCTGACTGACACGATGGACTCTTTCTTCAGAAATCGGTTTTTATAGAATATGTGTTTTAATTTTCCCCTCTAAACATAAATTTCTCATGAATTATCTCTCCTAATCAAAAAATTAAAAATAAAATTTTAACTTAATCTTTGCTTACAAGCCTGAGAATTCACTAAACGATGCGAAATTTCTCTTACTCACGCAGATGGTCGTTGGTATCTCTCTGAGTTGTAAGTAACATACAACTTCCTTCACCAGTATAGCAGAATGGGCATTACAACGATACTTGATCCCCGATCAAAAAGCGTATGAAAATCAATTAATAGAATTTTGAAATCCTATAGCGCATTCAATAATATGTGTTTTTGCAAAAACTGGAAACACATAATCATTTTCAGCCATTTTGCTTTAAGAAGTGATTTTCTAAATGTAGATTTCTTAAGTATACCTATGGTAAAATTTTCTATTATTTGTAACTTAAAAAATTTATTTGTCTGTTATTTGTACTAGTGTGATTTTTATAGTAAATAAGCTTTGCTTTTTTACTCTTCCAAACGGGATTTTTGTTTAAGTACACAATAGGGATAACTGATTCCATTTTTTTAGGGTATATGGTTCTGTGTCTCAAAGACCCTAATGAGTGAATTCCAAGTACTAAAGACGTAACCAAATTGGTTTCTTAAAGTTTTTGTTTAGTTCATTCATAATGTTTCACTGTGAGCGTGTAAGGTTTATCCTAAGGTTTTAACAGTTATCTTTCGTTAAAGCTACTTTCATGTCCCTTCTAATTTCAGCTTACAAATTTCCTGCCAGAGTGTTGTTTTCAGAATTGCGGTTAAATGCAATTGAAGTAAGAGCAGTACTTAAAGTCGAAATTCCACTTACTTCGTCAGAGAGCCAGAGATTCTGACTAGCACGCGTTCGTCTTTTGACTACACTCTCTCTAGCTTTTACTACGCTCGGCCATATTTCAGACTCTTGATAGCTTCGCCGTTTAATTAGCATTTAAGGGGCCAACTTCTGCAGAATTTGATACCTTCGGCTATATCTTTTTAGTTAAGCATTAGTTGAATTTTATTTATTAATATTCTTGAGTTCAAGCCTAAGTGGAGGCGTTTATGTACGTCCTGAGAAAGGGCCATTTGCGAAATTTTGAGCAATAAAGGGTAATTAACCCTTCTCAAGTTTACGTATCTGTCTACTGAATTAAAGCGATTATTCGCTTACCAGTTCACAAGTTCCACACATTTAGCTATAAATTCTAGGTTGGAACATTACATTGGCGCCCTTATAATTGTGACGAACTATGCCGTTAGAAAACGAAAAGTTTTCATTGACCCCTCCGAACTTTCAGGTCCCTCAGACATCAGCAAATCCGATGGAGGGATTCGGATTCATTGTCGAAACAATGCGATCCGCAATGAAGCCAGCCGCAACATTCGATAGCAAAGGCTCGATGATGACTTTCCTGGAGCAGCTGGATCTACATTTTACCTTGTATCCAGTGAACCAGCTGCAAAAAGTTACAATAGCTACGACGAACCTAAAAGGCTAAGCTCTCAGCTGGAATAAAGGAATTGGCAAGTTTTTGTTGGGGGATCCAGGTTCGAAGCGTTACAATTGGGAAAATTTCAAGGTAGCGCTGTAAAATCATTTCCATTTGTGAAAGACCATGCGAAGCTAGAATCAGAATTGTTTAGTAAGTACCAGACGAATTTCGGAGACGTAACAGATTTTATCTTAAGAAAAATTCAAATTATCAATTTACTATATGGAAAGAGGCCGGATAGCGAGCTTATTGAAGTGATATTACCGCGTTTACTCCCGTCAATCAGTTCAGGACTTTCTTGAAATCAGAAACCCGTAAACATTGAAAAACTTGCTCCAATTAGCAATAATAAAGTTCCAGAGTGAGTGAGTGCACTGCTATAATGGCTTCCGACCACGAACATGAACCAAAAATAAAGTTCCAAGAACGCACGTGCAAATCAGTTTCGCCAGTATTCAAGGTTTTCTCTGCAGAAGAAACCTCAAGGTCAGCAGAATTCGTATCGGCAGACGGGGAAAAGTGAAAAGCCCGATAACAGAAAGACTGGTAACTCTACTTTCGGATGTAAAAAGCAACATAAAAAAGGAGCGGACAAGGAGAAGTTAAACTAAACGCGATGATCGAACAGGGGGCCCCGTCACCGAGTGGGAAGAAAGGTTCCTCAGAAAATCCACTTGAACACTAGTAGTGGTACAAAATTTGGCCTTGCCAGAGATACATATTTTACTGAATAATGTTCCGACTCCTGCCCTTCTCGATACAGAAGCTCAGTATAGTTTATTCTCGCAAAAGCTTTTTAAAAAGCATTTTCGTCGTGATAGACTGTTCAAAACAACGGGATAATGGGTAATTGCCCTCCAGGGAAAACAATGCGTTTGTATGGGAAAAATCGGGTTGCATGTGCAAATTAAAAACGAAGTACAAAAAGTCAACTTTCTAATAGTAAAGGATCTGTTAACTTCAGTAATCTTGGGAGTTGATTTCTTACGCTCAGCTAGCGTGAATCTTAATTTCTAGAATTAACTTTGCAGGTACACATGGACGCTGTGGAAGAAGAGGAGGGGGCAATGGCGAAAGTGGCTTTGATCGCCTTGGACTAGAAGAAAAGAAAAAGCCTAAAAATTGGTAAGAAATTTTTATACATTATTCAACGACAAACCTGGCTTCTGTCAAGTGGTTTCCCATGCCAATGACACAGGAAACGCCCCTCCAGTCCGGTCTAAGCCGTATAGGTATGACGGCGTAAAGGAATGTATCCTGGTTACTAATTACTTCTAAATGCTAACGCAATTTGGAACTTACCTTTGAATTTTGAAATATTACTTTGGTAGAATTTTACAGTAGCAATATTTATTAAAATGTCAGATTCAAATTTTACATGAATTTTTTCAGTTTCCTGTGACATTAAAAATTTCTTTCTTATAAGATGATAATTTAGCTCTTCTGTAGATAATGAAGCTTTTGTTGATTACATTAAAAATAACAAAAACTGCTCAATAATATTTAATAATATTAAATTTAATTATGCACATGAAGTACAGTGGCATGTGCAAGCAAAAATTTCTTAAAAACTACTACCATTAAAAAATTATTTTCTTCATTTTAATGTAAAAATTCTTCTGGTATTTTATGCCTGGATTTACATACTTTTAATATATTGCCTTAATTTCTTTGACATATTTTAATATGCACGTATATAGGTTCTCACAGATATCACAAAAAATTCTATATACACCACTGGCCATTAAAATTCCAACACCGTGAAGGAAAGTAAATAAAAAAAAAGATATTTATTGTACACAAACAGTATGCCATGAATACAAAATGATTAAATTTATAAGCAGTTTAGAAGTTTACAGGGCTACGATATTAGTAGAAACAGCTACCATCCCTGGTAGGTAAAACGGCACTTGCCCCATTAGGCATAGAGTCAAACTGGGCTTGGATAACCAAAACGGACAACTCATTCCATGTTGCTTCAAGTCTACGCCACACTTCATCAACCATATTAGCTGGAGAGGGGTGGCCGGCCAGCCTCTTAGCAACATATGACCAAATGTTTTCAACAAGTGACAGATCTGGAGACTGGAAGGCCAGGCCAGCAGTCGAATACCCTGTGTATCAAGGAAGGTCAGAACACAACATGCAACATGTGGTTTTGTAGTATCTTGTTGGATGACAGCGTCTGGGAGCCTCGAAGATAGTGCGAAACCACTAGACGTAAGTTATCAGAAATGCACCGATCTGTGTTAAAACTGTTGTTGATCTGAACTAGAGATGTGCGCATCGTGTACCCAATGGATGCCCAAATGATTACACCAGGTCCAGGGCCCCTGTGCCAATATCGAATGCAAGCAGGCGATGTGTGGTCTCCTCGGACACTCCAGACATGTATACGGCCATCAGAATACTGCATACAGAACCAGAACTCGTCTGAAAAGGCGACATTGTGCCAGTCTTATATTCAGCTTTACCGTTTGGTGCACCAGAGATGCCATCTCTCTCTATGCTGTATTGTCATGGGAAGACTAAGCAATGGTCGCAGTGCTGATAGTCCACACTGCTGCAAACATCGACAGACCGAATTAGCTGATACTGGGCATGCTGCAAACATGCCCATTTCTTGACTAATGGTCCGTGATGTGGTCGTAGAGTATTGCATGGCTGACATCACATTATGTCTGTCCTCTTGGGCGTTAGTCATGGGAGGGCATTGAGATCCTGCATGCTGTTCAGTATGACCCTCAGCAACCTATTGATTCCATATTCACATGACAGTAGTTGGATGTCGACCAGTGTGACGGGTGATATCACAGAACGATAATCCACATTCTCATTAGGCAACGATCCTGATTCTATCGAATTCCGACACTTGCTTGTAAACATTTCCTCTTCTTATTCGAGGCATAACATGATATTCTGAGCAAACTCCAATCTTACAAAGCGCTTTCCAAATGAAAAATCTACAGCACTACTTTTCTTTTACGCAGTGCTTTAGACGTCCTTTCTCCCTCCTGCATCGTCTAAATGTGCTGAAATACTAATCATTTGCACATCCCAGCTTCTTTTTCCCTTCACCTGATTTTGACGTTCGTCAGATCATTCCTCTACGGTGTTGTAATTTTAATGGCCAGCAGTGTATATACGGCCTTGCCGATTAGAGAGTTAAAAAGCAAGAAAATATTTGTTTCTAAATTAATATTAGTTAAGTGATTAACTAATAAATTAACTAACTTAAGTGATTAACTACAAAGTGAATAACTGTATCTGTTGTGAATGGTTTCTTGTCAAGAAAAAGATATAAATTTCTATTCAAAAGTGAGCTAGCTTGAAAGCAAAGAAAGCTGTGAGCGCCTTAATATTTTAGGTTAAGTAAACTGTGAACTAAAAGTTGCCTTTATTGTAAATTAGTGCTGAGTAAAAAATGTTAAAACGAAGCGCACGTAAAAGAATAGGTAAGTTAAGTTTCAACTTCAAAACCCTTTTCTGTGGAATATCTTTACCAATGTAAATAAAAAAGAATCTGAAATTAATGAATACTTTAAAAATCTGTAATCTGGAGACAGATGCCAGAATGAATTTCTAAAATTTTAAGAAAATACATTTGTTTAAAAACTTGTCCAGAAGTAGGTAAAAAAGAAAAAGATGAAGATTTTAAAATTTTGATTACAAAAAAAAAAAAAAAAAAAATATTCAGGGTGCTAAAATAAATGGAGTTCATGTTGTTCCTTAAATCGAAAAGCAACTTTTTATGCATTTGTTACAGTCATTCTTATAATTCAAATTCTAAGAATATAACAAAGCAACAAAAGAAAACCGAAAGAAGTAACAAAAAGTAGTTAACCAGAAATTATGCCAAACATTTCCCCATCAAACGTTTAAAATACTCTTTTATCTGGCAAATGATCAAACTATACTACTAAATGGTATATTTTCATGATAACAAAGAATGATAACAAATGCATGGAAACTGAATATAAAGAATTTCTCCTAGTTGCATAACTTGAAAACTGACTTATAAATGCTTTTATATTGTAGTATATCATTACATATTCACTAGCTTTTCCTAGGTTCTCTTGTTTTCGCACAATTGGTTTCAACAGAATTAATTTTATATATTGTGGCACATTCTGTAGACAAATGTAGTACATGAATGTCACTTACCATTACATTTCATATACTACTCACCTAACTTTACTTACATTTCATATGTTAGACAATAACTTATAAATGCTTTCACATTGTTATTATATTTATAAGTTCTTTCTGAATTCAATATAATTAATTTTATGTGGTATGCTATGTAAATAAACATAACACAAGATACATCACCTCCTATCATATTTCAAATATTGTTAATCTCAATGTAATTTACACTTATATGCTAGAAAATAATTTAGGATATCCTCATGAATTATAATATACCACTCTTTTTGCTAAAATCAGTTTTTGTTTAGTTGCTTTCAAAAGTATGAAATGCTGTACACAAACATTATTCACAATACATCACTTTCTATTACATTGCTAACCTATTTTTACTTAAATTTCACATGTTACTGCTTAAAAACTTGTTGCTTTAGTTATTCTATATAGCAATGTCAATAAAATATTAAGTAAGAGTAAATATATATCAAAACTTATATTTATTAAATTTTAAACAGCTTCTAATTTTGATTATGGCATCATTTTGAATATATTTTAATATTTAAGAAAAAATTTATAATTAAATCAATAAAATATATTTTTGTTATTCTGTATAATATTTCATATAGCTGATTAAATATCTGAGCTTTCCATGTCATCACCACCATAATGTAACACTTCCTTTAGATGATCTGCTGCTTGCAGTTTTTTCTTGTCATGATTATGTCCAAGGACATGAGTTTGTTTCATCTACATGCATGTTTAGATTTAGATATAACCACATATTTTAAACATACAGCAAACGAACTTCGTTACGGCGCTAATACAAAGTTGAAAGTAGATGTTCTTGGCACCCAAGGGGAAAATAATATACATTTTGCCGTTCTTACAGTAAAAAGGAATTTATTGGCTCACATGGCGAAAAATGTATGGAAACCATAATGTGCCAGTCTTTTAAATACCCTTGAAATGTTCATGCATAAAGCAAAAATTCACCTAATTTAGTTTTTTTACGTATTTTACTTACTTACATTATTTTTTATTTTGGGGAATAAACAATGAAACTTCTAATTTTTGAAGAAAATTCGTGCTGCCTAGAAGCTGCTAGCCCGTTTGTTCCTTTACCCGCTACTAGTGACGTCACGATCGCAGTGTCGAGGCCTTGTTTTTCCGGTAGTGACGACTTAGCTCCTTGATAGCTTCGCCGTTATTTAGAGCTAAGGGGCCAACTCTGTTAGAATTCTGATAGTTCGGCTATATTGTTTTAGTTAAGATTAGTTAAGTTTTAATTTCTTAGTTTTTGAGTTCAAGCCCGAGTGGAGGCTTTATTGTAAAACTCCAAGCAGGAGTTCTGTGAAATTAATTTGGAATAATAAAGGGTCTTTAACCCTTCTCAAGTTCTATTTACTGTCACACGAACTCAAGCTATTATTTGGTTACCAATTCTTAAGATTCTTTAACTTAAAAGTACACAAGTTAGAATCTTACAAACTCAAGGATTTCAAAGCGAGCAATGGCAACATTGTACATAAAAACACATTTTTATCTCCAGCGCACGAGACTGTGTATCGGAAATTCTAAGGATATGCTCATTTTAAAATTATTTGCTTTTGAACTAAATTTTATGGTTTAAGTACGAAGAATATGATATTTCATAAATAAAGGTAACACACAAAATGTTAAAAAAAAGTCCCTTTGGACGTAATTTAAAATCTGAAACTTTTCAGATTTTGTTTATTTTTATTTATTTTCTAGGCGATGATTTGCTAATCGCTGTCTTACCTTGTTATTGAAATGAACGAGAATAGAGCTGATTGGTTGTAGAACAAAGACCGATGGCACTGCATTGGTATCCTCTCGGTACCACCGATCCAAAAGGGATGTATCTAATGACATAAGACTTAGTACGTCTCTGATTAATCGAAATTCCTTTCCGTCAATGATGGTCGGTATGGGCCGGTATCCATACTTTTGCCCCAGGAATGTCTGTGAAGGAAATATTGTTTAAAAAACATTAAATAAGAACTTCGAAAGATGTTTGAACACTATAACGAATCCTCGTATATAACTGATGAACCTTTTGATCCCATCCAGTTTCGTATACTTTTATAGCGAACTTCCAAGAGTACGAAAATCGGATATAGCAAATTGTATGGATGTCTTCGATTAAAACTTTTTTTACTTTTCATACTTTTTCAGAATCTCTGCAAGTTTTAACGAAAAGGTTACTAACCATTTAAATCATTCAGGCTTAGGATATTAGGATCCATATACCATTCGTAAAAGAAAATACCTTTACGTTAATTTTATTCATCTTCACCCCACTGTTCTCTGTTTCAAACAAAGGTTATGCGAGAGAGCTTCTATAAAATCATAGAAGGAAGAGGGTATAATAAACATATCTTAGCTCGCCATACGGTGTGCATGACCAATGAAGCAATAAAATTTTAATGAGTTCTTTGGTTCTATTGAAGTTCTGTGACTGAGCTGTCAGACAGAGCTATATTCAAGGTGCATGCTCCGATGTAAATTTTGAAATTTACTCTATTCAGAGCAACAGAAAATAATAGTTTTTATAAGTCTGCGTCTTTAAAGTTCTTCTTTTAGGAATGAAAAGATTTGATTTTTATTATTTTGTTTTGTTTGAGTACAAATGACCTTTAAGTTCTGTCTTCGAAACTGGACTTTCGAATTCTTTAAACATAAATTTCAAGATCATAAGATATTCTTTGCGAGGATTACTGAATCTTTATGTTGCAAACATACATATTCTCAATCTATATTCGTCCTCTGTCCCGTCACTTGAAATTAGTAAAGACATTTAAATATTATGAATAACATAAATTGATAATTTAAAAAGAACTGAATTCCAAAAACTGAAAAATCAATCTGCAAAATGCCTCGAAGTGCCTATCATTAAAGGTTTAAAAATTTAGTGTATGCCTATAATAATTCAAAAAAAAATAATAATCCATCAGAAATCAGAGATGTTATAAAGGGCTTTCTCCCTCCTTTCTGCATGCCTTCGTGTTGTAATGGTAAGCACAGTGGGCGCATATTCGAGAAGTACAGTTTCGAGTGACAGCGAAGGCATTGCTCATTTTTCACGTCTCCTGCTTCCAAATAACCTAATGAGTCTACAGTGGGTACTAAAAGATGATGGACAATAATTCGTCACCACAAGGATTTGGCGATTGGGTTCCCTAATACCCATTCTCTCTTTAAAAGGTGGAGTATGTAAGGTATTCTCCCTCCTTCCAGCATGCCTTCATGGTGTAACGGTAGCACACTCATCGGCGCGTATTCGAGACGTCCAAGTTCGAGTCCCGGCGAGGGTACTTCACACTTTTCACGTCATCTGCTTCAAAATAACCTAATGTCTCTACAGTGGCGCCCGAACTAAAAAGGTGTGGTGGATGATGATTCTTCACTGCCAAGATTAGGCGACGGGGTTCCCCAATCTCCAGTCGCCCTTTAAAAGGAAGAGTATATAGGGTATTTTCTCCCTCCTTTCTGCATGCCTTCGTGGTGTAACTGTGGCACACTTGGCGAGTATTCGAGGGGTCCAAATTCGAGTCTCGGAGAGGGTATTGCTCATTCTTCATGTTTCCTGCTTAAAATCCTAATGACTCTACAATGTAAAATACAAAATCTTTTTTTCAAAATGGGAAAACCAGATTGTAGAAAAAGTATTTGTAATAATATTAGCTTTTATAAGTAACAACACAGGGGTTTTTAAAATCTCAGCAAAATTTTGTTATTCTTTACACTAACAGAGTTCAATTTATCCTGATTTTTAGTTAAATATATCCAAACTGTGTTACATCGAAATATTTATTTTAATTAATTATTTCAAAAACATCATTAGCCATAAAGGCATTATTATTTGAAAATTCCAATAAAAAGAATTCATTAGAATGATAAGCTGAAGTTATACTTACCACAAAATTGGGGCCCATGGACAATCTTTGGCAATTCTCAATTTCTCTCATACACAGATCCGTCGTCATATGATCGTCCGTAGCTTCGTCTCTTACACCCCAACGCATGTCAACAACCTAACATGGTGGCATTGAAGAAAAACATGATATATAATTCATAAAGATCCCTTCTTCAGTTTCGTACACAATTTAAGTCTCTGTACCTTTATATTAAACCCTTACTTTGACATGTAAAGGGTCTAAACTAATTATTTTTTTAAACATGCTACAGATTGTCTTCTGAAGCCTTTTTAAGTTAACTGTGTCTAGAATATAGTACTTACTTAATTACATTTCATTAATATTATGAGTGCTATCTCAAGCGAATATAAAAATACCAAGTAAAAAATTCACCTTTTCGACTTTGATTAGAGCTCTTTGTCTAAAAGGACATATTTGGTACTATCAGCATTCTTTGTAAGTAATCCTACTTTTATTTGTTAATGCTTTTGAATACCTCTTATTTGCAGGCATATATAATATGGCAGCACAGTTTGAAACAAATCAGTATCAGATCCACAAAGATCTACCCCATACCCTACTGCATAATTTATTCCTTTACACATAATTCACCTTTATATTAAGTAAGATGATGTGGTGACATACTAACATAGTGATGAATCAGTCGTAGAGAAGTTTCATAGTAGGAAGTTCGAAATTTGCGCTTGAAAAGTAAATATAGATTGTATTTACTTTCTAGTTCAATATTAGAAAAGCAAAAAATTCACTATGTAAGCGCTTTTCAATCTTTGGTCCGCGAACTTCGCTTGTGGTCTTCGTAGATTTCAAAAGTAGAAAAATAAAATTCAATTTTACTACGTATACCACACTACAGCTGAAGATCTTAAAGTCTAGATATTACGCATGGCATTCATTTACCATGTTTTCTTCCACGACTGGCAATTTATGAAATTTATTACTAGTTACCCTACCACGGACATTCTATTCTAGTCTTAGCTACAAATGATAGATTTAAGTTGTGTAACTATGGTACTTCTTACCAGCATATATCCAGACACAGAACAGCTGTGCAAGAATCTGTAGGCTTATCCATCTCATTAATGTGAGCACCAGCATTTATATAATTTTTAATTAAGAAGATAAATAGTATTCAAACTTTAATAGTCTTTAATTATTCAAAATAAATATAAATTTTCTTCTGTTAACTTAATTACTTAATATCAATACATAATTTATTTAATTTTATTTTAGAAACATACGCTATAAAACTGCTTTTAAATTGGAATGGGACAAGAGTAATTGTGGTCTTCTAAACATTATAATTTATAAAAGTATTCCCTCTTGAAAAAAGTTTGAGAACCGCTGCGCTGTGTTATTTTGATGGAGTACTTTTGCAGCAAAAATTAAAGTGCTTGTATTATTTATCATGGTTACGAATGGGTTTTATTTCAAAATATGAGGTTGAGCCATAAGTATTTGAATAAGAAAATTTCAGTTTTTTTCAATAGAACTTTTTCAAAGTTTATTAAAATATTGATGCCATAAATTCGATAAACTTAATTTTCAGTCTCTTCATTGATTAAGATTAAAATTTAGTCATCAGCTCTAGTTTTGCTTAAGTAAAAATAATTTTTTCTTCCGGAAGGTTCTAGCAGGTCATTGCATGATACTTATCTCAAATGCGAAATTAATGTTTACTTCAAAATAACAGGGAAATTTTGGCAGTGAGAAAAGACTGTATTAATCAATCAAGAACACAATTTTATTCAATTAAAACACAATTAAAAAACAAGTTATACACTTTATTGAACACTAAAGCTATTAAGCATGTGCAGATATTTATCAAAGCATCAAAAATATATTTGCTTTATTATTTAAATTTAAATAAAATGGGATATATTTGCGAAGGAAATATCACATATAATGTCTTGATCACATGCATATAAACTGTTTAAAGAATTATTTTTGCGGCAAAGAGTGTTAAAACATTGAAAGTAAAATTTCCGTAACTTAAGCTGCATCTTTCATCCAATGTTTTTAAAGAAAAATATTTTTCATAAATATGTATTACCTCAAAAGTTAATTAAAGACTCATTACTATTTTTTTTTAAATCAAACGTACTCTTTGTTACAAAAAATTTTTTTTTGGAAGTGCAAAAAAGAAAGAAATATATTTTATACTCTCTTAATAGTTAATTTCTTTAGTGGCACTCAAAAACTAATTCAAACACTAATAGACAAATTTTGTAATGGCATAAATGCAACGTTTTGTAATAGCTTTCAATAAAATCGCCACGGTCTGGGTTCTAAGCTATATTTTCCTAAATTATATTTAAATTCTGGAATTATAAATTCATTTAGTCTCTTCATTATAATTTTTGGTCAAGTAGCTAGTATAATTAACCTGTAAATGAAATTTCAAGTGCACCACATTTTTATCATTTTATTACACATATGCTGTCAGCAAAGTATTTTTTAATAAACTAGTAAGGATAATTTGAATAGGAACATAAAATTTTTAAATCTTACTTAATGCATAAAATTTTATAAACAAAAATGTATTCGATGAAAACATAAATTTGTAGAATGCAGGAAACCTTGGAAAAGATAAATATATGTACATTATTTATGCATTTAATATATATGTACAAGTATTATAGAATAATTTTTAAATATAAAATAATAAATTCTAGAGCTTAACAGCTTAGAGTGAAAAATTTATTGATTTTACAAAATAAAATGTTTTAACTAGAAAAAAATTATACTATTCTGGAAACTGAAAACAAACTATTGCAAAATGTATACATATATATATAAACACATGAATTTACTTAGCGTATTACATATTTATTAAAATACGTACATGTTTTTATTCACAAATTTTGTTTCTTTTGCTTTACACTATTTTGTAAGATGAATCTAATATACATCACAAATTGGTATCAAACCTGTGAAATATTAAATCTACTTAAAAATTATATATGACTTTAAATTTTAAAATTACATAACAAAATAAAAACTTATTTGCATTATAAACAAACTTATTTGCTGCAACATACTCTTACGGCAGTCAGTATTTTTCATCAGGCTTGTTAATTTTTATCCCGGAAAATACTAATCAAACCTAAATTGCTTCTGAAATGTAACATATCGACTTTGGTCTAATTATCATTCCCTTACAGGTTTTAAAATCTTTAAAGGTAGCGCATGTTTAAAATTGTCATGCCTACATACACATAAACACACTAAACACGCTGTTTTATTTGTTTCCTTCAAGTAGTATGAATCTATTCATGTATTTTCGCAGAGATAAAATTGTGATTATTACAAAATTGAACGCAACTTGTACCAAAATATAGCTCAACCCTAGCAAAAGACATCAAACTGATAAGTATTGAACAATTTTAGCTTTGGAAATACTTGAACAAACTTGTGTGTTCTCTCTTTTCTGGTCTATAAACTGAACAATTTGCTTTTGATTTCTTCTAAACTTTATACAAGTGATTAACATTTGCAACTTATTCCTAAAACTGCAAATACATTACTTAATTCCCTTATAGCCTAAAACATTCTTGAAGTGGTATGTCTAAAAACTGAACTTTGGCTATATTCAGTATCAAGATGAATTATGGCCCAAAAAATTAATAATATTTTACAAAATGAATGAAGCAACTAAACCATATTTGTCATTGCTCTATTTTTATATTTAATATATTTGCTTTAGAAATTTTTTATAAACTAACAAAACACAAATTTCTGATTTGCAGAGCATAAATGTAACTTGCTTAAAGAAGCTGGCACTTGCATTAAATTGCATAATTAAACAACAAAGAGGTAGAAATCATGTAATCTTAAGTACTAGAAGTCAAATTTAAGCTTTATTTATTTAATTCTAAGACTTTATTCTCATTGTCGAGTAAACTCCTAAGATGAAAGCTGTCTTTCTAATCACCTGTTGAGCACCAAGAAGTATTTAAGCATTTTACTTATTTAATTAAGATTTGTATAATTATTCAGATTGAATGAAAACGGGCTTGACCGAAAAAAAAAATAAAAAAAAATAAAAAATAAAAAAGAACAGGAAATCTCAACTCCTAAAAATTAACTTTCTTATTTTAATTGTTGCACAGTTAAAACTAAATGCTCGTGATCAAACGTAAAACTATTAGATAGCATAAATTGATTACTTAATTAAGTTTCTGCTTGAATTTTAAAGTTATTTTCTGAAAGCAAGAAGTAAACTTTAATACGATGGTCTTTAATGAGAAAGTTATATCGTTACTATAAGTTGCAATATAACATTTACATTAATGTATTCTGTAAAATTCTTTAATGACTCTTGCATTTCCTGAGATAAATCCTAACCTTCACAAATACGTAAATGTATTACGTATGTTTTTATGTTATAAAGAAAAGTAATATTTGTTAATTTTGAACTAGTTGAAACATTACCATCAAACTAAATGGTTGCAATCAAAACACAATACGAAACAATGACACTTGCCATGGTCAAAAAGAGACTTCTATCCATATGAAACATATCCCAAGCGGTAAAGAACAAATCCAGCTTGAAAAAATCAAGGAAAAGTAGTAAATGTAATACGTCAATTTTGTCCCTTTTCTCTGACCGAAAGAAAGCATGAATAATATACTCACGTTTGTGAAAATTGCAACACCAAGAAGGAATCGTCATAATTGAATGCAATTTAATACACAGTTGAGTGGTAGTGGTACAAATAAATGATTAAATGTTCAAAGCAAACAAACAAGAACAAGAGATCAGAATCAGTATTTTGTGTGGCCACCACGCGCCGCAATAAGTGCTGCTACACGACGTGGCATGGAGTCAAACAAAGTTTGAATGTCTGACTGAGGAAGAGCATTCCATATCGTTTGTACGCGTACCCAAAGTTCGTCTGCAGACGCAACAGGACGAGGATCACGAGCAAGACGCCGACCAATGACATCCCACACATGTTCAATTGGCGACATATCCGGGGAACACGCAGGCCAAGGAAGAAGCTGTACCTGCTGCGCTGCAAAGAAGGATTTAACAATCCGAGCAGTATGAGGGCTGGCATTGTCCTGTTGAAATACAGCGCCTGGCAAGCTTTGAAGGAAGGGAACAGCTTCGGGCTGTAGAACTTCACGGATATACCGGTTGCTGTTCAGATTGCCCACAATTCGTAGCAATTGAGATCGTCTATGATATGCTATGGCGCCCCAGACCATAACTCCGGGTGTTCGTCCACTGTGGCGTTCGATAATGCACTCCGGAAGGTGGCGTTCACCGGCATAGCGTCTGACACGAATGCGGCCATCATGGTACCACAAATTAAAGCGGGATTCGTCAGAAAACACGACATGCTGCCAATCAGCACGCCAGTCTCTATGCTGATTGGCCCATTGTAGCCGCAGGCGGCGATGGTCGTGCGTTAGGGGGATCCTGTATAAAGGAGTCCGTGCGCGCAGTCCACACTGCAGCAGACGTCTACGAATTGATGAAGCACACAATGAAACACCTGTAGCTATTGACCACAGTGCTGCCAATTGTCTAGAGGAAGCTGTACGGTCCGTCCGCGCCATGCGGACCAGGTGTCTATCATCGCGAGCTGACGTCACATTTCGGGGTCCACTCCCGGATTTCCGAGTTGTCCGACACTCGTCCGTCCACTGCTTCATCTTCCGAGATCCACTGCTTCATCTTCAGAGTCCGTCCACTCTGTAAGTTGTTCAAATCTCGCTCTCTTTCGTCGACGAGGCATAAGTACAGATTGAGTTAACGTTTACCACTAGCAGATAACCACCGATAACCATACACGCCTCGCTACAGCCGTCTATTTATTCGGATCCATCAGCCGTTCAGAGGGCGCTGCTCAGCATACGCATGCGCTACGGATTTGCAATTCTAATCATTTGCATATCATGCGCTACTTTGCATTTCCTGAAAATTTCAGCTCACTCGCGTAAGTCCTTCATGGTGTTGCAATTTTCACAAACGTGAGTGTATCTTGTCGGAACTGCTTACGGAGGATATCAACTTTACATAACTTGGAAGCTGACAGAGTTAAGGAAGTAATCCAAATCATAGTCCACACAAATGTAATTACACCGTATATTAGTAGATCCGTTATGTTACCAAAACCATTAAGCTTAGGTACAGTGACCAGATTCATAAATGCCATAAAAGCCAGAGTGTAAGCAAGGAATGCGCTGAACGACAAAGTTTCTTCTATTTGACGATGCATTACTGTAGCACGATGCAGGTGATTTATGCTTTTCCTTAAACTCCAAAATGAAAATTTACTGCATATGTTTCGTTGCACTTCTGTTATCATTTGCTCCACTGTTCTTTCATATGTAATATATATGAAGCCAAACATTGTCATTGATAAAGCAGGAAAAGTAAGGACATGTAATAAGTATGCTATGTTATAAACAATTATTAGAAAGAGTGCAAACTTTTCTCCTGGATCAAACAGAAATAAAAAATTGTATAGTTATCAATTTTTTCTTGATGGTCTTTTAAATATAGATGGATAGAATACATGCCGTTAATCAGAGGCAGAATAATGCTCGCAAAACAAAAGAATATCAGTCGATTTTTTGATGTAGGGTATGGTTTTTGGCATATATTAATAAAACCTTCAAGCTCGTATAAAAGGGATAGTAATTTTGACTTATTATAAGCAATAGAAAGCCTTAGAATTAGCATAGATAAGTTGACACATACTGCTGTTACTCGAAAACATATATCTAGATCTCTAAAATTGATCATACTGACTAACACACAATAAACTCCATAAAACAGGAAGAAAATTTCTAAGCATTTTTCCAATACAGTTCGCAGGACTGATTTTTTATTCTTCCTTGAATTTGATTCACATGTAGGAAAAGGTAACCCAACAATAAAGAAACTGTAACGTATAACTGAAATTTCTTTTCTAAGATTTGTCATTATATTCGAATCTTGAAATGTTGATGAATCTACAGAGTTTTCACAAAATTCACAAAGAACCAGACTTCTATTACTCTTTCGTCTTAAATACTTAAAGCGACATTTTTGACTTTTGACCTTCATATATCATATCTGAAGGGAAAATAGAGTATTTGAGATTCCATAAATTTGCATTATAAATTATAGAAAAGGTGTTTTCATGACCAGGATAAATCAGAAGACTTAACACACCTCAAGACAAAATGAAGTTTTCCTTTAGATATTAGCGGTTTTGAAATATATTAAATGTACATTCATCAAATAGTCTTGCTACTTACGTCGTCGGATCTCGTATAACTGGTTAAATGCAAAACTTCCTAAAGCAACTAATATCTTTCATAAACACAAAAAATTAGTGTTCCATAAAAAAGTAAAACACTTTTCATGTTATTAGTTGTCCTTTTCTAAAATACCTCTGAATTAAAAATTTTCCAAAATGAAAAGTAATTCTCACTGCATAATATAAGTTTCCAATAAAATAATATAACTTTTATTGCATAGTTTGAAGCATTTTAAGACTAATAAAGCTGCAGTTGGGTTTAAAAATGGTCTGTAAAATTACTTTTCAATCACATTTCCATTTCAGTTATACGGAGAAAGAGGTAACAGAAGTTTTTATCTCTACAAAGCTTTTAATATTATCTTGATTATTTGATAATGAAATGGAGAACTTATGTTTTCTCAACTAAATAAACACTTTAATCCTTTTGCAAAAAGTCAAATCTATTAAATATATTTAAGTGACCATCTGTTCTTTATCAGAATTAATTTATATTACGCTCTGATACATAATTCTGGAGTAACTATTATTGTTTTCATTACTTTTATTCAAATTTAATAATAATAAAGCACTAAAATATTTCTGGAAAATTTATCTC
This sequence comes from Stegodyphus dumicola, assembly GCF_044657685.1. Classification (NCBI taxonomy): domain Eukaryota; kingdom Metazoa; phylum Arthropoda; class Arachnida; order Araneae; family Eresidae; genus Stegodyphus; species Stegodyphus dumicola. The sequence goes on from NC_140769.1 coordinate 73,723,572, forward strand.
ATTTATTAATAATTACTTATCTTCCTATGTCTGACAGTATCTTGTTGATTTATCAGACTTTTCGTTTAAGAAGTCATAATCTAAAATACATTAACACCTATTGTGTCACAAATTAATGCAATCTCTGATCACACTGACAGAAATTGTTTTAACTGAAATTGATGAAGGTAATTCCAAAACTCGTGTATTTTCTGAGTCCATAAACTGATATTGTTTCATCTTAGTCCATATCTTTTGAGAGAGCATATATTTATGTTATTCATAGAATACACTGCAGCAGCATGTATCTTGAATTCATTAAATATAAATAAACCATTATATATAATATTCAAGAAAGGTTTTCATAGAGTCTTTATACCATGAAATTAAATATACTTGTTACTTAATAGGTAATTTTTATTTTACTTAGGTAATTTTTATTTATACTTAGGTAATTTTTATTTTGGCTGCTTAATCTGTATGCATACATACTAGTCTGTATCTCGTCTGTGGATCCACCTCGGCACGATGAGAGGCGGCAACTTTCGTCGGACGGAGAGCGGCTAATAACTGTCTCGCCACCAAGCTGCGGATGGCATGGCCTTCCAGCATGGAGGTAAGAAAGGACTAACTTCCTACCTCCATGCCTCTCAGCATGGCGGGAAGGGGGAAGTGAGATATGGTCAACCTCCTGTAGTTGGCTATGGGTGAGCAGATCTTGGTCGTGCATTTAAACATCACACTCATAAAGCAGTACACATGTATTCTGTCCTGGCTGGCGATGCTCGTAATGGGGTCGTATCGTCGGGGCATATCGGTGATAGGACGTACTTTAATCTTGGAACCGGTTAATTACACATGATATATACATATACATTGCATGTTTGATAATAGTTTAGTTTGAAAACATGAATGAGAGAATTTTAACTTTCATTCTATACATTTTTCATTTCAAATTGCTTTTCTTTCTAATTTTAAAATCAATTGTATTCAAAATTCCTTAACTAATTGCTAACATGGGATATTTTTATAGAGCTAACTAGATGACATAACCACCTCCCCTCCCCCCAAAAAAATAAAGTGAAATCACAAAGATCCCTGTGCTATAATAATTCTTTGCTTAATTTTTAAAATCAATCAAATTAGTTCTCTTGTAGCACTTTCTGTTAGTGAATATTTTAATTAGCAGTAACTTAAACGCAATCATTTCAACTACTTCCAACTCCACCTCTAAATGATGACTTTAGTATTTAATGATATCCCCAAACATGTTGCAATGTACATAAATAATATATGGAGATAACTATTCTTCAGGTAAAATTTTCCAACGTTGTCTTAACATATGTCAGCGGTGGCCAAAGTGCGGCTCGCGAGCCTGATACGGCTCTCACAGGCAATTTGTGCGGCTCATGAATATAAAATATATGCATGAAATATGGTAAACTAAAACTATTCAGTGTCCAAAAGGAAGTAATTAGTTAGTTTAGACTCATTTTACAAAGTCATCAGGGATTTCTGTCTATTTAAAACCTCCTCCACTACTTCTATAATGATGTAAATATGAACTTGTGGCTTTTAGAAAATCTAGGCTCTCGAACATTCCTGAATTCAAACGTGCGGCTCTTACTGACATGAAGTTTGGCCAACTCTGGGGTATGTGCACGGTATCCACAAATGTCTTTACCTGGCCTTTATTTCTGCAACCGTTGCTCGTAAACATATACTTCCAGTTATAAAAGTATTTTAAATTATGCAAATAATCATGTTTTGCATTTTCAAATAAATAAAAACGCTTGTAAATATTACGATAGTTAACCTTTTATATCTTCGCTTAGTCAATATATTTACAATCAAAAAAATTTATTGTCATTATAACAAATAAAATAAAAAAAGGTGTGATTTTCGTGCGACGAAAGTATATTTCATTCTGAGTCTGGGTATCATATCTAAAGGCTATACACTAACTGAAGAGTGAATGTTTCTATTTATACGTAAAAAAAGAAATTCTCAGTTTAAAAGAAGTGTCTGATGCTAATAGATTAAATGACGAGTGTTTTTACGCAGATTTCTGTGAAAAATATCGATCAATTTAAGTTTTTTCAAAAAAGAAATCTTAAAGAATTAGTGTTCTAGAATATAATACGCAAGCTTCAGGATTGGCACACAACAGACTTGTAATATTATATGCAGACATTAAAAAATTAAGATATTTTTAGTTTAAGGAATTTGTTTCACGTGATTATTAGATTATAGTTCTAAAGTAATAAAATTTCATGAGAATATTATTAACTTATTTATATTGTTCAAAAACTTATAAATTCTGCGAAAATTCTTTCGGAGTATCAATTGCAATAACGTTATAAATTAAAGAATGTAACATGCTAGTAAATCATAAAGAATATAACTGAAAGTTATTTAAAAGAAAATTACCAACCTCGAATTATTCTACTTTCTTTAATAAATGACTCTTTAAAGCAACTCGTTAAGGAAATCAGATATCCAAACCTTGAAATTAAATACTTCTGGTGAATTTCGTCTGGTAAGGGAATAAAATATATATAATATGTAGCAGCATAAGTTCCAAAAGGTCAAATCTCGAATCTATCATCCAAAAGCTCGAAGTTCTGAATAACTGTTGTACAGTATGTCCAAATGAATTCCGCATATACCATTTTTCTCAAAAGTAATGAATAAAATCGAATTATTTAATTCGAGGTGGCATAAGCAGCATCAAAACTCATAATTGTGAACTGAAAACTTTAACATGAATACGCACGCAAAATACATTTTTATATAATGTATAAATTAAAATAATTAATGTCACGGAAATTGTTTTGCCCCCCCCCCAATTGGTTTCGAAAGACTTGATGTCTTTAACTTGCAGCAATATACTTCTACGCCTGCATCTGTTGAGAATCGCATCTACATTTGATTCCACTACATCTATTATATTCTTGAATGACACAAATTCTGCCACTGAAAGTTGAAATTTTACCAAGAAACAAATGTTTTAATTTTTATGGCGTCTTAGCATCTGTTGCGGTTAAATTTAGCATCAGCGTTTTACTACGTCATTCAGTCCTTGTATTTACGAAATTTAGTGCAGAGATTTATAAAAATATCACGAATACTATTTTCTTCTAATTATGATGCTGCTGTCACTCATTTTAGCAGAGTAATAATAATTTCATATAGTAAAAGATCCATTTTCATTTCATGAACGTGAAAGTTTGTATGAATTGTGCTGCAAAAAGTTTTGCTAAATAAATCTGCAAATGCTTTGGGTAAAAAAAAATATCAAGATTTTACACAATTATTTCAAAAAATTTCGTAGACACGCAAGTAGTTAATAAACATTCGTACGAGAACACCTTGAAAGTAACAAAAAAGGAAATCTAATTTTTTGATAAGAAAGCATATAAAACAAATAAGGAATTAAAAAGATGTGTTAAAATGAACTATTTTATAATTTCAGAATCTCCTATTAATTATAACCGCAGACTTTCAAACTGGAGTTTTACATTCTTTTTTAATAAAAGTTAAATGTCCGAAATAATAATGAAAACAAATTCTGTGTGAAAAACATTAATACCCGAGCTAGACATTTTGAGGAAGATTGAAATTTTCTAATAAAAATGCCTTAAAAATGAAGTATTAAAAACATCCGTAAATTGTTTCTAAAATGAAGACATGCAAAAATGCATTTTTTAACGATAATTAAGAAAGAAACGAAACCAAATTGTATAAATAATTTTAATTATAAAAATTAGAGGTAGAGTAGCAAAAGATCAAGGCATTGCCATAGTTGGGAAATAAATTCACAGCTTGCTATTCTTGTATTTTAAAAAATGACGAAGTTAAATTGTATAAAAATATTTAAATTATAAAAATTGGAGATTTTTTAAATGCTACGAGAATTAATTATAAAAAAATTAAATGCATGACGTTAAAAATCTAAATACTTAAAATAACAAAAATTAGATATTTGGACAATACTTGCACACACACACACTGGAGCCTTTGCAGTATCTAACGCGAATATTAGCGTACAAAATTTAGGCTATTAGAAGTTAATTATTGTTGAAATTATGTATCTAAGACAGTAAATTCATTTTCCTACATCTGCCTTGAACTCTGCAAGTAAAAAAAAACACTCGTAGCATTTAACGTAGTACGAAAGCATAAACATAAGTACGACTTTTTTCTTTAGAAGAGCTATATAAAATGTCAAATACTGAAATTACAATCATTATGTCTGATGTGATTATTATCATAAACATTTCGGTTTTGAAAAACTCCGCAAACTTCTTAAACTTCTGCTTCATTACTTATCTGGGAACCATGTTTAATGAGCACCGTTATAGTATCTTAATACATTCATAAGTCATGAAATTTTATAAAAATGCTCTAGGATATTAAAAAACTGTAGTTCTTCCATAATAGTTCTTTTTAAATAGTTATATTGATTGCTTTTATTTGAAGAGAGAGACACTCCTTTTTTTGTCCAGTTTTATAAAATGTATAACATTATTATTTTATTTAACCATTTATGTATCATTTCAGCTTTTACTACATTTTTTCCTTTCCGTTTTCCTCACCAGAATGCAAATGAGATAACTAATATTTAAACTGAGGATTTTGAATTTTAAAACATAACATGTTTCTGCCTTCGCATGCACATTACGTGTTAGTTCCTGCCTGCTCGGATAGTTGTAATGATTCAGCTTTGCGTTATAGCGCTGCTGACATTTTGATTCTGATGCTCCCGTAGAATTACTAAGCCAGGTTATAGCAATATTTAGTTGTGACTACTGTTCTACGTTTCATTTAAATTTGACTGTTTTGCTTAGTTATATCAGACGAGCTGTGGCTGATATTGTAACACCAAAGAGAGCATTTATGTTGTAAAGTATGTTTAAATGAGAAGCTTATTTAAACCTTCTCACGACTTTTTAGTTACTTCTGACATAACGACAATTTGCTTAACGTCTGGAGTTATTGGATTAATTATCAGTTCCATATCAAGTAAAATATCACAAGTATGTGTCCGGATGTATATCAAAAAGAGACTGTTAGCATTTCTTTTGTATTCGGTAATAAGAATTAAAGAAAAAATTCAAATATAAATATTAGAATACCTGAAATTCAAGGCCATGTTTTTCCCGACAGAAATCCTTGATTCGAGGATAAACTTCTTCCATGAGCGCATTTCTCTCCATTGACATATCTTGGAGAATAGAAATTGATTGTTATTAACTAAAATAATATTATTCTTTAATGCAATACATTATAATTGATTAACGCGTTAAAAATTCAGTTACGTGCAGATCTAACATGTTACTCATGTGTGTTTTGCTTTATAATGTTATTTCCATATGTTCATAACTTTTAATTTAATATTGTAAATCAAACTTTTGTGAGCTATATGAGAAAATTATGCTAAAAATATACCAGTAAGTAAGGTAGTATTTGCTATTGTTTTTATGTGAAATTCAAACTAAATAAAGTCGCATCAGTGGCGGATGAATATCTATTCCTTGTCATTCGCATTCTACTCGTATATAAAATTTTGGTAGTACAAAAAAGTGTGCAGTTACAGAAGCTTAATTACTTTAGGATTAACTGTGAAAGAATACATACAGAATAAATTTAGTTATTGTTTAGTTTCGATATTATTGTCATATATATGTATAAAAAATGCATTAACGTTAATTATCCGAATATTATAAGGTATTTTCTCCCTCTTTCCAGCACGTCTTCAACGGTAAGCACACTCGGTCGTGTATTCAAGAGATCCATGTTCGAGTCCCGGCGAGAGCATTACCCATTTTTCCCATTTCCTGCTTCAAAATAACCTAATGATTTTACAGAATAATACATGTATTATATAAGCAGTAGACCATTAAAACTGAACAGCCTGTACTCTGGTATGCTTTTTATATTCAAGAATGATCAACTGTTAAAACAACAATTTAAATAAATTGGAATAAAAATGTGAAGGAAACATAGAAATAAGCTACATATAAAATAAGTTTCGTTCCTCAGTTATATATACTTATTCTGTATACAATTATGTAAAATAATTTATGTTTTATAATTTATGTCCAAACATAACTTTTTCTGTCAAAGACACTGTTTCACTAATGGGCTTTTCTTCATGTGCCACAATCTTACATAATTCTTTTAGAGCACTATCAATTTTGTGGAATAAAATATTTTTCTTTTCATTTCTATACCTGCAACTTTTAAATCTCTTAATATTTTCTAGATATGACTTTTAGAAATGAAAGATCCCTCTGAGTGCCGAGTTGATGACATGGCTGAGCACTGGTAATCCAAAAGAAGCTGATTCTTAGCCGAAAGGCTGGTTACATGAGCTTTTGTGGTTTTTGCCAAACGTATTGCAAATTTGTTTATTTTCCTCAGAAGGACCATTACGAACACACATAGACATCTCTTTCCTTACAGAAACAGCCTTCGTGTGCTTTACCGCACTCAATTAAGCAAATAAATAGTAAATGATCTAAGAAGGAATGAAATATATAAATTTAACTTTAACAAAACCTGTGTTATTGCCTACGATAAGAAAAATGAAATATGGTAAATACCTGTAAAAGTGGAACTTGTGAAAATCCGAACTATTTTGGAACTCACTGGAGGAAGATTTTCTAGACATCCCAAGAAAATTGCATCTATGGCACGATCATCCATAGTAATCCTACATAAGCAGCAACAATCATTGTATTTATAACAGGTTACTTATAGTTATTTTTGAATGATCCCATCCTGATACAAAAGTATTTTCAATGAAATCCAAAGAATAATATGATTTTTAAATTTGAGAATTAATTAAGTATTGAAATTTTTTTATTATGAACTCAAATGCATAGCGTAGGAACCATCCCCATTTTTACATGTTTACTCTGTCATGTGAACAATTTTTACATTAAATTTTCTTCTTATTCTTCTTTCCCCTCCTTTTTTAATTTCAGATACATATATATATACTATATATATGTAATAAAAACAAACTTAGAAGTAACGACTAGCAGAAATTTTGATGGCACAGATGTGTTGATTCATAGTGAATAGGAAATTCACGAAGGAAGAGGCGAAGGAAGATTAAATCTTCATTTTTTATTTCAGAAAGCATGTTGCGGCCACAAACAAGTTGGCACATTAATTGTGCCTATTCTAAAAAGCTAACATTTTTGATAACTTTGCAGCAAGAAAGAAGCAGCAGACACACAGCAGTCTAGCTAGGCCAAAGATTTAAAGCATGTGCATTATGTTCAAGGTGAAATCTTAATTCATGCTGAGTTAGTTTCGGTTCTCAATTCATTTAGATTCGATAGTTAATGTTACTGTAAAATTACTATTGGCTGCTAGAGTTTTAGTTCCATTTACATCACCTGAAATATGTAAAAGTCATATGACATGGATTAATCTAGAAATGACGCAGTGCAGAAAGAGGTTACCATTTTTAGAATTGAGAAGGGCAATTTACGTTGCTAATTTAATCTTTTACATATTTTTTATTTTTCTTACATATATATATATATATATATATATATATTGTTTCACAAGAAAATAGTAAGGTTAAATTAAATTTAAATAATTCTCTTGCGCCATTGCTGCAAGGAATGAAATTTGAATTTAACAAATGTTCTCTATTCGTATAAAGTAAATATAAAGTTCTCTATACGTATAAAGCAAAAATAAATTAATTTTAAAAATTTAATTCAGAAATTTTAATTGCAAAGAAATAAAAATAAAAATAATTATTATAGCTGCGAACTAATTTATTCATTTAAATTCTAAGAGCATATGTAAATTAAATGAACTTATCTAAAACCATGAAAAAGTATATTATTCCGATAAATTAAATTTATTATTCCTAAAAATTGCATAAGTGAATAACTGTGGAGCAGGCAGGAGACAGACTTATCAAGGGAAAGTTGCCCCCATACCTAACTCTTCAATTACTCAATTCGTCTTTCGTCATCCAAATAAGCACGGGTAAAAGTAAAATTCAAAACCAAAAGTAAAATCATGGGATTCACATCAGAAGATGGGAATTACAAAAAAAGAAATTTAAACAGTGGAATTTTGAGAAAAGTAAATGACTAGAGTTAAAATTAAATTAATTAAAAGTCAATTAAGAGTAGAAAACCAATTTTTTAGAATACCAAACTAATTTAGAATCTCTTGCCTACAGGAAACTTCCCCTACACGAATTATGCATGTAAACCTAAAATAAACTATATACAACAATTAAAATAAAAATAATAAAAAGGCAGGTAAATAGCAAGTTTTAATTTAACTTACCTAGTTATATATTTGAATTTCTGAGCAGTACCAGCATTTGCTAAACAAGCTGAGTTGAGTAGTTTGTACTGCTAATTGTAAAAATAGAGGTCTCTAATTCAATGTAAAGTTGAGTGAAAAGCTGCTATCTGTAAAAACTATTGTAAAAACCATGTTGTGAATCCAAAAAATGTAAAAAGTAAAATGCTCGTTAGTGTCCAAAATGTTGCCAACTATGAATCATTGTAAAATGTGTAAAAGCAAAAATATGTAAAAAAAGCACGCTACTGTTTGTAAAAGTAGGTGTTGCAAACAAGTAAAGAGTAAAATTTTTTGAAAACATTTTTTTTAGTAAATTAATTTAATTGGTTTCGAATAAATAAATTAATTGAATAAATTTAAATTGAATTAGAATGGAAAAGAAAATTACGAATTGAAATAGAGAATTATTATAAGAAATTTTTTGTACTAGACTGCATTATTTAAAACTGAAGTTACAAGTTCAATCAAAACTTAACTTAAAACTTTCCAAAGGTAAGGAAATTAGAAAATTAGATAAAAATCTTCACTCAATTCGGGCTATATAATTGAGACTTTTGAAAAGAGTTGGCCCTTCATTAGTAAAAGAAAAGAATCCAGTACTGATAAAATATACATTTTTATAAATATTTACAAGTACTACCTTAACTCTTCAAAATCCTCTATTATCCTCCATTTAAGATTTAAGGTAATATTATCATACCATAAAGAGGTAAAAAATTAAAAAGAAAAGTTAATGCCTGCCTTTTTAATGTAGAATTTAATAAAATTTTTTGGGACATGGTTATTAACTTGAATATTAATTAGTTTTATTATTTCTTCCTTTAAAGTAATAGGTAACACTTTTTATAGCCAAATAATTAGAATTAAAAATATATGTACTGAAATAGAAGTTTTATAGGAAGAAATAATAAAAATAATTAATATTCAAGTTAATAACCAAGTTCCAAAAAATTTTATTAAATTCTATTTTAAAAAGGCAGGCATTAACTTTTCTTTTTAATTTTTTAACTCTTTATGGTATGATAATATTACCTTAAACCTTAACTGGAGGTTAATGGAGGATTCTGAAGAGTTAGGTTATTACTTGTAAATATTTATAAAATTGTATATTTTATCAATACTGGATTCTTTTCTTTTACTAATGAAGGACCAACTCTTTTCAAAAGTCTCAATTATATAGCCCGAATTGAGTGAATATTTTTATCTAATTTTCTAATTTCCTTACCTTTGGCCAGTTTTAAGTTAAGTTTTGATTGAACTTGTAAATTCAGTTTTAAATAATGCAGTCTAGTACAAAAAAATTTCTTATAACAATTCTCTATTTCAATTCGTAATTTTCTTTTCCATTCTAATTCAATTTAAATTTATTCAATTAAATAATTTATTCTAATTCAATTACATTAATTTACTAATGTTTGCAGCATCTATTTTCACAAACATTAGCAGTGCATTTCTTAAATATTTCCGCTTTTAGACATTTTATTATGACTCATAGTTGGCAACATTTTGCGCACTAACAAGCAGTTTACTTTTTACATTTTGGGATTTACAACATGGTTTTTACAGTAGCTCTCACAGGTAGCAGCTTTACACTCAACTTTGCATTGTATTAGTGACCTCTATTTTTACAGTTAGCAGTACAAACTACTCAACTCAGCTTGTTTAACAAATGCTGGTACTGCTCAGAAATTCAAATATATAATTAGGTAAGTTAAATTAAAACTTGCTATTTACCTGCTTTTTATTATTTTTATTTTAATTCTATATAGTTTATTTTAGGTTTACATGCATAATTCGTGTAGGGAAAGTTTCCTGCAGGCAAGAGCTTCTAACTTACTTTGGTTTACTAAAGAATTTCTAAATTACTTTGGTTTTCTAAAAAATTGGTTTTCTACTCTTAATTGACTTTTAATTAATTTAATTTTAACTCTAGTCATTTATTTTTCCCAAAATTTCCCTGTTTAAATTTCTTTTTTTTGTAATTCATAACGTTTGATGTTGCTTTTGGTTTTGAATTTTACTTTTACCCTTGCCTATATGGATGACGAAACACAAATCGCGCAATTAAAAGTTAGGCATGGGGGCAACTTCCGCTTGATAAATCTATCTCCTGCCTGCTCAACAATTATTTACTTATGCAATTTTTAAGAATAATACTAAGTTTAATTTTTTGGAATAATATATTTTTTCTTGGTTTTTGATAAGTAGAATTAATTTACGTATGCTCTTAGAATTAAAAAAATATTGTAAATTAGTTCGCAGCAATAATAATTATTTTTTTATTTCTTTGCAATTAAAATTTCTTAATTAAATTTTAAAAATTAATTTTCTTTTCTCTTTATACGAATAGAGAATTTTATATTTATTTTATACGAATAGAGAATATTTATTAAATTAATATATATATATATATATATAATATACATGCATATAGATTGAAAAGGAAAGTTAAAAATTAACTAAAGCCTAAAAGTACATTAGATGTAGCTAACTCCTGAGATTACATGACTCTCGCAGTTTTCGCCTTTTTCTGCTAATTTTACACTTTGTAACCAAAAGGAAGGCAGTGCGCCTTATTTCTGAAAAGACGGCTAAAATGATAAAGGTAGTATATTAAAAAGCCCCGTACGCTAATATTATTAAATTATGTATTTCAAAGAATATATAAGTTTCAATAATATTATTTTCACTTTAAAAAATACTTTCTTTTTTTCGAGGATTTTTGACATTTTTGACATAAATAAGAAGTTTCTAAACCAGTGGTTTTCAACCTGTTTTGCCCCATGCACCATACGCGAGAGATGGAGAAGTAGGCGCATAAATACTGTATATGTTTGTATATATATTTTACATATAGTGTCATCAAAAACCGAATATTTTTTAGAATCATATTTTAAATATATGAAATTTTAAAGTCTCTTCAGTTTTGCTTATATTTACTAAATTTAAAGAATTTACATTCCAGTTTTGCGCTTTCACAATATGTTCATTCTTATAAAATTTTCATTGCTTTTCTTTGTATTTTGTTTTTCTATTAAAATCACAAAAATTCTGGCCGAAAGGTGCAGAATTACATTGCTTAACGAAGAAGAGAAATCTGTCTGAGATCCTTTCAAAAACTGTGGGAAATAATTAAAATAAACTTCAATGTGAATTTTGCGTAATTTTAGATCTAATTTTTAGTTTCGCATTTGTATACCCTCCTCATTTTTGCTCCCCATTTTGAAAAGGCTACCGACTTGGAACGCTGAGCTCATAAATTTAATTCTAATGATGCAAATCAAAGTCTGTCAAATTCTATGAGTTAAGGATCCCTTTAATATAATGCGTATTATTAACCGCCATGTCTCATTTTATTATATTTTTGAAAATGAAATCAAATAACATTTAATTTTCAATAATTTCATTTTGACTTCTGATTATTAACTCTGATATTTTCAGGGATCCGTTTGCGAAATCGTGAATCAGAGTTCATATAAATATGATTTAATTCAGTTTATATCAATATAAATAATGAGCTTAATATAAATATGAATTAATAATTGAGAGCTCCAGAAGTATATTTAGATAAAATATTAACATTTTACAAATCTTTCAGTCTCTTATCCTTAAAACTAATTTTCAATTTTTAATAGAAAGAGAGAAGTATCGAAAGTTAGCACAGTATTTTGTCAACTCCACGTTTATTTTAACGTCAGAATCTAAACCTATTCTCCAAAAGAAAAGAAAAAATGTTCGTAAGAAATTAATATGAATCCACGTTTCGTTATGGAGAAGTAAAATGTATTAAATCTTTAGAAAGTTGATAAGCTTAACTTTCGTAATTCCTGCAATTCGGAATTCCTGCAGCTACAAAAGTAAGAACCATAAAGTCTTATACACCCTGGAAATTTTCTCATGCACAAACTCGTAATATGAGCTTGACTTAAAAAATTCGTCTCTTATTATTGATCAGGCAGAAATAATTTTTCACGTGATGGTATTTTTAATTTTTATTCTTATTAATTTAAAACCTTTCGCCAGTTTAGCTTTAAATTTAAAACAATAAACAGTATTTTTCAAAAAGGTCACTACGGAAAGGAAACTACATCTGGTTTTCAATAAAGCATTTAAAATTACCGAAAAAATTTTTCTTAAATGCCTCTTAAACCTTCAGAAAAGAAAATGCATACTTACGAGTCGTTGGTTGCATCGATAAATTAATTATACTTTCCTAGGTAAATTCTTTAATATTATTTCTGGCTTCCTGAAATACTAAGATGTTACAAATTGCATGGCTCTTCTTGCTTAAGAGCGCAAAAGCTTTAGAAAGAAATCAATACTTATCTTTGGTATTACATCCATTTCGCGTGCAATAATTACGTTCTCTTGTATTGTAACAAAAACGCAAAGAATTCGATATTTTTGTATCTACATTTAGTTCTTCTAGAAGGATAACTGTATAAAAATGTTACTTTAGGTTTCCATAGTAATAAGATAGTTGAGTCACAGAGTAAATTCCTTTCAAAACATTCTTCTTATTCTGTGTCTTATAGGAGTATTAATCCTGCTAAAGATTTTAAAAATGATTGTATAATCTAATTAAATCTTGGATCATAAAATCATTCTTTTTATCTTGGAGGTACAGTAATTCTTTTAGAAAATATATTAGTACGAAGTACAATGATTTGCTTTCCTCAAAATACGGTCTATAAATTAGTTCTTTATTGTTCTAGCATGCAAATTCTAACATTTTAAATATATAAAAGGTCATTCAACGTCTTGTAAAAATATTATCTTACTAATCATTGCGAATTTTAATATATAATTTTATTATTTAGTAATTAATTTGTTAAATCTTGGGGGAACTGCATTTCTTTTTAGAAATTTAGAACTATTGTAGTGGCCTTATATAAGACGATGCTTTCTTTTCTTTGAAATGCCGTTTTATAAAATATTAAATTTTTCTGGATTTCAAATGGTAATAATATAAAAATATATAAGGTCATGAAAAATCGTTAAAAAATATTATCCTACTAATCATTGTGATTATTATAATCAAGTATTAAATAATTCGTTGCATTTCGGGGGGGAGGGGCTGCAGTCCGTTTAAATGTTACCTCGACTGAATATAGAAAGATTTTTCTTTTCCTTAAAGTATTGTTCTGTAATCTAGTATTTTAAGTAAATGCCTTGCTCTTGAAATGCAAATTGTTACATTGTAAAATTAAACTGTAAATTTAACTGATAACAACATATAACTCATTTAACATCTTGTAAAAATCCTTATCCCAACTCCTCTTGAATACCTTGAATAACACGTTGAACATTTTTCATAGGTTGTCATACTCTCAGATTCTGAAACTGCTCGTCTAACCATTTCTTCTTTTGAATCACCAATGTCTGTTGACGTTTTCAACTGTCAGCAGTTTCTAAGCAGCTCAGGAGGGCAGAGAGGTTGCCTTAAAATGGATACATCACACTGCGGCGTTTATGAAAATGATAAGGCATATTTGTTGGCAAAGAAAAGAGTTAATTTTCTCCAAATAACTGATAACAACATCCCCTTTACTCTGCCAAACGAGTAATCAAAAATTACTACAGAGAAGCATTTTGGAAAGACGTTGCCGAAAGGAACGGTCATAAAATATGGGTTAACAGAATTTCGAACACTTCTTTGTGGGTCTGAAAGAAATCTGTTGCTATTTTCCGTCTTGTTACCGACCACGATTGCCTTTTAAAATATCCGCATCGAATAGACATTATCCTAACCCCAGTTTGTAAATTGTGCAACCTTCATGAGGAAATAGATGCCTCACATCTGAATCGCCGCCCTGTTCTTAATGCTGTATCACTTTGGGGGAGAGATACTGGGAGGGGAGACACAAAAAACATTTTTAGACCATACTGTGCGGACTCTTTTTATAGTATAGCTATTCTCTTTTATCTTTGTTTGTTCTTTCTATAGATGCCTTTGTAATCTGGCATTAGAAATTAAAAACAAAAGCACAGCCTGTCGTCTCGCATCTCGTAACAGTTCGAGGTGCGAGACTGCTGCCTGCGACCTGCGAGGGCACAGCATGTATGAATTTCTTATCTTTGTCTGATCCGCCGCATATCTTACGATACAGCATCTGAAGACAGAAAAATACCATTAATAGATTTTGACTACCCTTTCGTCAAGAGTATGCATTTTCCGCACGAAAGGCAATTAAGTTTTTAATGCCGCTTGTTGCAACTTACAAATGTGAAACTTGTTTTTCTAAAAAATAAATACGGAAACTGATTGGATGCCGAACCATATTTAAAGTTACCTTCTTTTTACGTGGACCTGAATGTTCTCATTAACGAGAAATAGGCTCATACTTCTTATTAAATTCTTTTTATTATTTTACATGTTTTATATATTTTTGTTACTTTCATAATGAACGAAAAATTATTTGAACATTAAAATTTGTTTAATTACCAATATTAGGCCATAAACATTTTCTTGGGTAACGAAGGAAAACAATTACAACAACAAGGTCATAAAATAAATAGTCCAGGAAATCCTAGTCTCTTAAAAAGCGTAAATAAAATAGCATTAGCGTCTTAACTACGTTAAGAAATATGATTTATTTTTCTAAATCAATCTACGCCTCAGGATCATTTGACGTTTATGTTGACAGGAGATTTTAAAGAAAATATCAGAATGTTCTATTCTTTATCTAAAAGTGCATTAATTCGTTTATCGAAATTTAGTTGCGTAGTTGTAGTTATGTTTCAGCAAACGCAGAGGTCTTCCCCCCCTCCACCCCTGCGTAAAAGAAAAAAAGAAATGGAAAAAAAAAAAAAAAAAAACCTAACATTGCAAAATCCTTGATTGCAAGAAAAATATAACCCATTTTTTTCAATATGAAATTCGAGTGTTTATATTTTTTATTTTAGTTTAGCTTTTAGTATTTTTATAATGTTTGTTATTTATTTTGTGGACATAACAATCTGCAAAGGGATAGAACGCATTTGATATCATTTCTACTGCATGTTTCACTGTAATAAATGTAATTAATTCCTCTATTTTCTATAAAATAATACTTCTACTACAAGTGAGTATAATTTAGAATATATTAACAAGTCAAAAAACGCTTACACAAGTGCGTACACTGTTCTCATGCGAATAAGTGAAATCCTTTATGAAAACCGTCTCACAATCTAGTATGAAAAGCACTGTTTTTTCAAATGTAATAATTTACCTGATATTCAAAACGTGTTCCGCCAAAGAAAAACCTAACGTATATTATAATAAAATATATCATTTAATTTCCCTAAGTGTATAAAACAATAGATAACTGTTGCTAAATAGTAAGATTTTTGCGATGTGTTGTCAAAGCACCTTCTTAACGTGGCATAATCCTTAAGGCTATTAAATAAAGATTGCTTTGTGCTTCAAACAAACCACAAACAATCTGACCATCTGACCACACACCTGGTCTGTCAGAGTGTATGTCGTTGCAACAAAATAAGCGCCTAAACAAGGATAAAATAAACACAACACAATTAAATTTAATTCGACTATTTATTTTCATTAGAATAATATGGGATGGAACTAATTTTAAAACTACCTGGGAGCTAAACTAAAATTTAATCTACACTTAAATTAGATCTTAAAAGACAAGATTTTCACTAACGAGTATAAACTTAAACGTTCAATTTACGAGAAAGGCAGGTTAGAACTCGTATACTCCCTTTTGATTAACACTTTTGGGGATTGTAGCGTAATATGATCTATAACGTAAAATATTGAGATAGTAGCATAGCTTAAGCTACATCATGAATGATAAATTAACAAAATTAGACATTGCAGAAGCAGCTATTATCCAATGGAGAACATTTTAGCCTATAAAATTTCTTATATTACCATTAATTTGCATCTCATCTGCTAAAAGGAAGGGGAAAAACAAAAAGAATTATTTGAAATACAGTGATGGTGATCGGGCCTGAAGAAGACTGTGGTAAAAACCTCAGCAGGGTTATACAAAGCCATAAAGTCGATTTAATTCATTAAGGAAAAAGAAAGTCATTTTTAGATCCAAGTCTGAAGGTTGAGCAGACTTATGCAGCTGCCGCTAGCTAGCTCACTTCCGTGGCTCACAACCTCCGGCTTTCGGTCAAAATCTTGCCATACGCTGTGACAAGTCGGCAGAGAAGAGCTTCCCGATCACGTCTGGATTAGGATTTGCCAGCAGAAGCGGATATGATTCTGCGAGCTTAGCGGTGTGTAAGATGGTAGAATTCAGAATAGCACAAATGCCATAAGATAGTAGTTAATTCCTCTCCACAGAAACCAAGATGTTATTGCTTCTTTGTTAGATTTTAGGTATAATTATTTTCCTCTTTTTAATTAGTCACAGCTTACTGCTCTACAGCTGGCCGTTGGTAGGAAAAATAATAACTCAGGTTGGCTAGAACAAATATAAAATAAAAAGTAATAAATTCCATTTAGCAAGCAGCTAGGTTTTTGAAGCAATGGAATCCAGTCTTCAGCAGGTAAAACATCTTTAGCTGGTCAGTGGATTAAAATGCTATCTGTAAAAACTAGATATTCCGTTGATAGATGAAGGCGCCTCCCAGCCTTTACAATGGTTAGTGTCGCTGACTTACTGACAAGCCTGGGCTCAAATCCAGGAGATGCATGGATGTTTCTATGTGGTATATATTATCTGTGTGGCAAAAGGGCACTCAATTAACCAAGCCTAAAATTCTTTCGAGTGGTTGGTAGTAAGGGAATAGGAGTGGAGACCCTCAGACCGCTGGGGTGTTCACCCTCAAAATTTTGGCGGAGGTGCGCAGATAGTGTGATGGGATTCCGTCTGTACAGTCTATGGCTAAAATAAAATTTATTATTAGCTTCATGGCAAAAATTGCCAAAACTATTCATTAATAAAAACCTCATTTCCCATAAATACTTCTATTCCTATGATAAACGACCCACAGGTCGTACTTAGAAACGTGGATCGATTACTGATCCTACTATTTAATAAATAATATCTCCTCTTCTCCCACATACTTGGCTATCTCTTCTAAAGGTAGAGTAATTGAAACGAATTTCCCTTCACTCTCCATGTCTCATTTACTTTTTGCATAGTCATACCTTGTTATTTGATTTAGCATTTATTTAATAATTCAAATTATTTGTAATCTGTTTGTACAAGATTACCTTGTATATAAATATGCTCAGACAAGTGCCATCATCAGCAATACTATTGATTTTATCTTGTATTATTTGGAACAAAGCCTATGGTTTTCTCTTGCTCTAGTGCTACCATTTCTTTCAGCAAACCGCTAAACTTTCTGTAACTGTTGACCTTGTGACATCGCCAGCAACATTCGCAATTTTACCCAATAACAAGTTCTTTGATTCTACCGCCTTCATTCATTCAATTTCGACTGCTATGATGGAAGCCATAGCACAGCTTCGTCTGCGTCATTTTCACCAACTTCACTTCATTTTCCACAGCTTCGTCTGCATCATTTTCACCAACTTCACTTCAAAATTTGGAACTTTGCTATAACATCGCTTATCGTCAACTCTCTAAGAACATTTTGATGTTCGAATTTCGCCTATTTTTACTTCTTTACGAACTTTCTTTTCGAAAATCTATTCATAAAATGTTGTTCACAAGTTACGTTTCAATATTAAATTTAACAGTCTGGAATAGAGCTGCGGGCAGGAACCCGTACAACTTGGCTTACGGCCAGTAAGACATTCCCGCCCACTTATACCTGTCCCTGATAGATGGAGACAGAACCCATTCGGAGAAAACTTTTCACCGGGTCTACCGTTGTGAACCCACAAGACCAGCAAAGGTAGCTAGAAGTTACCAAAAAACCCAAAGACTTGACTGTGTGTCCGAGAAGTAGAAGAGATTTCAACTATGCCATGCAAATTCTAGTGGCGTTGAAAACTGTGATGACGACAAGACTGCCAGGCTGCTGAAAGGCAGTACTGAAGTTAATTAGGACGACATGAAAAATTCACCGACCAAATAACAACTCTTTCGTCCTCATAGATAAAATCAGAGCCCTCGTTACAAATTACAAAGCTTCCCTTAGCTTCACCTATCACAAAAGGAGCGCGAGAGGCGAAGATTTGTGTGAACTCAGAACATCAGTCAAAGGTCAGCTCTCTTCGAGCGTGCAACCCATTTTTAAAAGGGGTTTGAATCCCAGTTCCTTCAGACTTGACCAAAAGGGAAAGATTCTTTTCTAGTTCCAAGCCGAGAAGAGACCCATGCAATATAGTAAATTTTCCTCCTGGGAATGTCAGCCCCCTATCATAGCCAATATAAATGACCTTTCTCCCCAGAAAGAATGCCCACAGATATTGAGCAAAGAATGAATATCTATGAGTGAACAAGATTTTAAAATATGTCTAAAATGTGACTGTATGAAATCCAGAGATAATCATATAAAAATGCGATTAAATGTAAATAATTCTTAAAATAATTGACCTAAAGCTCCAAGTTCACCAAAAGGTTAAAAACTTTAATACATCTATGTATAAATTTCAACTCAATAAATTAATTACTTCTATTTTTAAACACCGGTAATACTCAAACATTACTTAAAATACAAAACTCTTTCTTATAAAGAATTTGTTGCTAACGGCTTTTCATAACCACACTGTGATACTTCTTTGGCGAAATGAAGCAACTCCAATGATGGAACACAGCAATAACTTTTATTTAACACTCAAAAAATGGCGACATACAAACAAGAAGAGAAAACATATTCTAACATTTAAAAATAAATTACATTCTTCGTGCGAGAGTCGCACGAGGCACTCGAGTCTGGTTTCAAATATTGCCATTCACAAATACCTTAATGTTCATCTTATTTATTTAAAGTATTTAATCTACAAGATTTTAATATTATTTAAAGCTGTTACAACCTCTCCCCCAACGGAGAGACTTTTACCGAAGGGAAAAGTTCTGTAAATTTCGAAAGTTTATAAGCTCGGCTTGCTCGAATGCTTAAAGAGAAAAGGTTATTTCTCTTATAAATTTCTAAATTTCAGGCCAAAAAATTTTAAGTTTTAAACAATACTTTTACACCACATTTAAAAAGAAAGAAATGGAGAACGTTCAAATACATTAGTTGAGCATGCATTAAATAATAAAATTAATTCTAAACGTGGTTACATACACTAAGAGTTACATTACTTAATTCTACTCAGAACATCTACGTTCTTGTGCAAAGATCCTTTGCGATGAATGATCTTAAAATTATAAGGTTGTAATGAGAGTGCCCAGCGCATCAATCTAGAGTTACATTTGGCGTTGGATTGTAGCCATACCAAAGGATTATGATCAGTTTGAATCAAGAATTCTTGCTGACCATCCAGATAAAAATGCAGTTTCTTGATAGCGTAGATGATAGCAGCGCACTCCTTTTCAGTAGTACAATAATTCTTTTCAAACTTAGTAAATTTTTTGCTTATATACAAGATAGGATGTTTACGTTGTTCATCATCTAATTGGCATAGTACTATACCCATGCCATTGTCTGAGGCATCGGTTTGTATAATAAACCTTTTATCAAAATCGGGAGCATACAGAATTGGTTTCTTGCATAGCAACTCTTTTAAATTTTTAAAAGCTTTGTCACATATTTCAGACCGTTGTATGTTTCCTTTTTTTGTTACCCCCTTCAAAGCGTCCGTGAGGGGTGAAGCAATTTCTGAAAATCTCGGTATGTACTGGCGATAATACCCTACCAGTCCTAAGAAAGCACGTACTTCTGTTTTAGTTTTAGGTGTAGGATACTCCTTTACAGCCAGGATCTTTACTTCATCCGGGGTTCGTTGTCCTTGTCCCACAACATGGCCTAGGTATCTCACTTGATCTTGTGAAAATTTACATTTTGATGGTTTTAGTCGTAAATTTGCTTTCTGTATTCTTTCTAGAACAGAAGTTAAGTTTTTAAGGTGCTCTTCCCAGTTTTCTGAGTAAATGGCAATGTCATCCAGGTATGGTACAGCGAAACCTTCGCATCCAGCCAGGACTTTAGTCATAACTTTGCTAAAAAAATATGGGGCATTTTTTAATCCAAAGGGTAAACGTAGAGGCCTGAAACTTCCAAAACTAGTTACAAATGTTGCATATCTTTGGGCTCTTTCTGTTAACGGAATTTGCCAGTAGCCTCTAGATAAATCTAATAGGGTAATATATTTTGCTTTTGCTACAGTTTCGATACGTTCTTCAATATTAGGCAAAGGATAGTATTAAGTTTTAGTAACAGCATTGAGTTTACGATAATCAATACAAGGCCGAGGATCCTTTGATGAAGATTCTATCAAAATCATGGGAGATGTATAGTCCGATTCTCCCGGCTCTATAATTTTAAGATCGAGCATTTTCTGTATTTCCCTTTTGAGAATTTCAGTCTGTCGGGGTGACAGTCTGTATGGCGTTATTTGTATTGGTTCGTTATGTAATAGCTCAATATCGTGACAAACTAAGTTTGTTAGTCCAGGATTATTTGAAAAACAACCAGAATATTTCCATAAAATCTTTCGTAAATCTTCTATTTGCTCGGATTTCAACCTTTTCTCGAGTTCATTCTCCTCTATGATGTCTGAGAAATTTAATATACTTGGATTGGAAGGTAAACGAGGAATGTCCATTTCTAAGTCTCCTTCCACTTCAGTTATCATATTAATCATTTCTGGTCTTTTGTAATATGGTTTAAGCATGTTAATGTGATATACTTGATTTGGCTGATTTTGTTCCTCGAAACTTACAATATAATTGGTTTCTGAAATTTTCTGCTCTATTTTTCCAGGTCCTTTCCACTGTACTTCTAGTTTATTTTGACGATTCGTTGATAAAACAAGAACTAAATCTCCTCTAGCAAATTCTTTTTTCACTGCGTTTCGATCGTACCATGTTTTCCTCCGTTGTTGAGCTTCTTTTATGTTTTCCACGGCAAGTTCTTGGCATTTCTTCATTCGATTAATAAGTTCGAAAACGTAACTGACAACATTATTACTTTCTTCAATCGGTTCTAGCCACTGCTCATAAAGTAAAGTGACTGGCGTTCGTAGGTTTTTGCCATGAACTAATTCTGCTGGTGTAAAACCAGTGCTTTCGTGTGTGACTGTTCTGAGAGCAAAAAGAACTGATGGTAGATAATTCTCCCAATCCGAAGTCGCTCCTATACATACGACTCTTAACACCCTTTTTAGCGTTCTATGGAATCGCTCAACGGGATTACTCTGCGGATGATACACAGAGCTTCTTACATGTTTAATGCCGAAACGCTCCAAAAATTCCTCTGTCAAAGCACTGACGAAAGAGGTTCCCTGATCTGTTTGGATCACTTTTGGGAAACCCATACGACTGAAAATCTGTAAGAAAGCATCAATCACAGATGGCGAAGAAATGTCTGTCACCGCTACAGCATCTGGATATTTGGACGACATACACAGAGCTGTAATAATATATTTTTTTCCAGTCTTTGAAATAGGTAGCGGACCAACGGCATCGACATTTATTTTAGTGAATATTTCGGAAATTACTGGTACTAATGTCATTGGAGCCTTCTTTTTGTCATTTCCTTTTCCAGCGCGCTGACAAGCATCACAGGTTCTTACAAAATCTTCAGTTTCTTTGTAACACCTCGTCCAGTAAAAATATCTAGCAAGTCTGTCTTTGGTCTTTTTGACACCCAAATGACCAGAAGTTCCTTCGTGGCACATCTTTATAATTGACGGCTTGAGTTTTTCAGGTATAACGACAAGCTGTCTTTCAAAGCCCATTTTATCCGTCGTTTTTTTAACTAAAAGTTCTTTTCCTGTCAGACTATAGTTCTCATTTTTGCATGTACCTTCTTTAACTTCTTGGATGATTTTAGGCAGTTCCTTATCAGCAAGCTGAAGTTGTGCAATTTCTTCTGAGTCAATGTTTACCAGTTTCATGAGAGTTTCATCTTCCGAATTTAGCTCCGGTAAATTATCTTCTTCAAAAACATCTCTGGATGCTTTATTTTCTTCCTTCATCGGTTCCAAGATCTTCTCTTCGGCTATTTCTCTTTTCTTCTGAGCTCTAGTAGAGACAGCATTAACCTGGTGAGGACAACTATCAGGTTCCTTTCCTTGTTTATTCAACAGTGCAAAAGTTCGATTGCCTAATAAATACCTTCCTTTGTCGAGTTCATTTCTAATAATGGCAGCCTTAGTTATTACTCGCCCAAGATCGCAATTTAGTTCGATCTCAGCCAATGGTAAACAGGTTGGGTTCAAATCTAATGGCTGTTGCACCCACACATTTTCACCTGTCAGCATTTCCGGCGTGATGTATTTGCGACAAACTATATCAATACTAGCACCTGAATCCCTTAATATAGGAATTTTATGACCATTTACGTAACCCATACTAGTATAAGGTAATAGAAATTTATCCTCTGGTTTTGCACTAATTCTGTTAAGATTAGAAGGAGATTCAGTACTATTCTTAAGTTTTGGACATTGGGGCCTTAAATGTTGATAGGACCCACACTGATAGCATTGAGGCGTCTTTCGTTTTTCATATTTATCATCTGGACGTGGACTTCTAGGTCTATGAAACCAGCTTTGCGAATTAAATCCTGATGACAATTTTTTTTCAGTTTTATTTTTATTATCTGAACTCAATTTACCTTGAGTTAGTGCATTGTATCTTTCTTTCTGCCGATCCACTACAGGCCTCTTTTGAAAGTTTCCGCAAACGTTTTCATAGGCATCAAGTTTTTCAGCTAATTTTTTCGATGAAATCATCTCTACCCATTCATCAAGAAAATGATCTCGAATTTCAGGAGGAACTCGACGTTTAAGTTGGTCAAGCACCATCAAATCTAGCAACTGATCAAAAGTCTTAACTCCTAGACCAGTCACCTATTCTTTGCAATAATTTTCTATTTCATAATTGAAATCCACCCATGTGGATTCGGTACTTTTTTGATGTTTCATAAATTTCTGCCTAAACTTTTCCGGGCTTAATTTAAACCGTCTTAACCCGTTCGTGACCAAGGTCGCGTGGACGCGACGCAGCGATTCCACTCTTATCAGCCCAGCGTCGCTTCCACGCGAAGAGCTCCGATTGATATGGAGAGACCAGAGTCGCGTATGCGTAATCGGAAATCGGAACGTTTTATTTGAATTTTTAAATGCTACTAGATGGCGTTAAACGGCAACGGTTTTCACAACGGTCGACTCATATGGTATTTGACCTTCATGAACGGGCATTGCTTTCTGTTCTATGCTTCTGTATTTGATATATTTATTGATGTAAACAAAGTGAGAATCACGGCTTTTTAAAGGGCTGGGATTTATTGCTCGCTGTGTTTATATTTTGACAGATTGTGGAAATTTATGGAACGTTTATTAGTTGAAATGTTGGAGTAGAATTGCGTTTGTCTTTTGAGGTTTGACAGAGCGAGATTTCGAAATAGATGAATTAATACCGGGCATTCAACCATTTCGTCTAACTGGTAGACATTTTCCAAAAATTTATATTGATGGGAAAGGAAATAAAAGTAGAAGAAGATGTGTCGTATGTGCTAAAAAAAATCGAAAACAAACATCATATTATGAGTGCAAAATATGCAATGTTGGACTCTGTGTGGATCCTTGTTTTGAACTACACACAGCAGAATTTTTAAATTTCGATTTTATTCAGAATATATTATTATTCTTAATTTCCTCTTTATTTATTTTGTGTTTGTAATATTTGCAGCTTTGTTTTATTGTGTATAGTATTTGTTTTCATGTGCATAGTAATAATTTTAGTTTTTTGCATATTTCATTCATTTGTATTAACGTTATATTTTTTATTTTAATACATATTAAATAGAAGTATAGTATATATATATTTTATAAATTTGGAGTCTTTTTATTAAAATGCTGATTTTATACGAATTTTTTTGTAAACTTAGGCTTAACTGCTTAAAATGCGCGGGCCGGTAGTGACGCTCCGTTTCAGAGCGTTCGGTCCCGTGACTGAGTTTTATTTCCGGCGCGCTGGTCCTCAAGGGGCAATAAACTTTTCACGTGTTCATAGTCTTTAGCTTTATCGGAGGGTTCTCTAGCTATTAACTGGGTTACTTGGTAAGGAAGTAGTCCTAGTAAATGAGATACAAATTCTTCTTTATCAATTTTAGCCCATTCTGCTTGCCTTTCAAACAATAGCAAATATAGACTGATATCTCCTTTCTTGTCATCGAATTTCTGCATAAGGTGACGCAGCTCCGTTTTCGGCCGGATCTGTCCGGTATTTTGAGACTTTGTCTCTGCTTCAAGTCTTAATCTCTCTAATTCATACTGTTCGTTCCTTCTCCGCTCTTCTGCTTCTTCCTGTCTCCTACGTTCTTCTCTTTCCTCCCTCTCTTTCCGTTCTTCTCTTTCCTCCCTCTCTTTCCGTTCTTCTCTTTCCTCCCTCTCTTTCCGTTCTTCTATTATTGTGTCTAAAACTCCTTTGACGAAGACTTCATCATAATCTCTACTTTTAACAATTTTCTGTTTTAAATCAACTATTTTCAAATCTGCAGTCACATGAACTCCCAGTTCAGCTGCGAGATTTTGCAAATCTTCCTTACGAGCTCTTCCTAAGTAAAACATTGTTTCTATGTTTAAAATTAACGAACACTGTGTTCTTTATATTTCCTCAAAATAGCTCAATTCAATTACTTTAATTAATTAATGCAGTCAGAATCACGAAATTAAATGCACTTTGTTAAGTACGTATACCTCAAAAATGAAATATTTAAATTATATGAAGTTCATTCTCTCTACCACATTAATTGTGATTAAAATAAGAATAATAACATAGAGCAATATATATATCTACCGTCTGCACAACTAAAATGAATATTAAATATAATATCAAATACGGTAATAAAATAAGACAAATCAATATTAACAGGAAATAATAATCTGGTATCGCTAATATTGCGTTCAGTGATGAACTAATAAAATAAAGCAATTCTATATGAACAGGAAGTAATAATCTGGTATCACTAATATTATGTTCAGTGATGAACTAATAAAATAAAAATACGCACGATTATTCGATCTTGGTCGGTGCCTCCAAAATAATTAAGACTGTGATACTTCTTTGGCGAAATGAAGCAACTCCAATGATGGAACACAGCAATAACTTTTATTTAACACTCAAAAAATGGCGACATACAAACAAGAAGAGAAAACATATTCTAACATTTAAAAATAAATTACATTCTTCGTGCGAGAGTCGCACGAGGCACTCGAGTCTGGTTTCAAATATTGCCATTCACAAATACCTTAATTTTCATCTATTTAAATTATTTAATCTACAAGATTTTAATATTATTTAAAGCTGTTACAACACGTTACGTTTTAGGAGTAATGAGATTATTTACGTTAAGAAAACAAATTCATTTACAAGATTTAAAATTACTAATTAATTAGCTGAGAGAAATGGATGTAAAATAATTAATCAAACAATGTAACTTGACTTTACCAGCTCGGCTATGGATCGTCTGCAGGTACAGTGTATCATCGGTCATCAGTCATCGATATTGGACATTGTAGGTATGGGGGGGAAGTAAAGGGGAACTTTGACTAAAAAGTAAGAGGTGGAGTTAAATGAGTAGCCAATAAATTGCTCGTCACCGTAGGGAGTAAGAATGATAAGTGGAGCCCTAGAAAGGCACAATCGGAAACGCCAGTATACCCCGTCACTTACTGTGTTTAGTATTGTGCCTTTTAGGTTGACATTGAGTGTTTAAAAAATGCTCGCCAACCAGGTGTAGAACGGGTATTTTAGCTAATATATATAGCATCTACAAAGTTTTAGGTCTAATTTTTTTAACTAATTCTATTAAATTTCCAAACAATAATTCACAGCATTTATTATTTATTATGATATTTCATCTTTCTTTAACTAAATTATCGCCTGCTGATGGGCAGAATTTTCAATTCAGTTAAAAGTTTGATTTGATCATCAAACGTCTACTCTTGTGGATTCGAAAGCTAAGCAATTAATAAAAATAAAGTTTTGTTGTAAAGCTTAAAAACAGAAATACAGACATTTGGAAGGTTGTTAAAAGTAGTAGTCTCAAGCTCAAATTACATGCGGGCCGCATGCACGATATGAATTTAACTGACGAGCCAGAACAATAATTTAACAAAATTTAAAAGCATTTTTAACAAAAGTAAACTAGATTTTAAATTTTACCCTAGATTTTAATTTTATTTTTTAAAACTAGATTTTAATTAATCTAGATTTTAAACTATATTTTAAAATTTAAACTTCACTAAATATTTACCGAAGAATATATAAATAATGATAATAATGCAAAGAAAAAATTGAAATTTATTTTATTTTCTGTGTGAAATCTAAAGACTGGTATCTGCGAGAAATTTCTTTTGATTATGCTTTGTATTTCAAACGTATTGATAGTTAAATATTAAATTTTAGACGGAACATTTATTTCTAATTTCGATATATTGAATTAACCACTAAAATAACTTTTTTTTTAACCTTAAACCGGAAACTCCAGAATACTTGTAAGGATCTTAAATTTTACTAACGTTTATTTTTTTATTTTAAAACTTTACTATCCTCTCTTATTTTCCACTTCCGTCCAGAATAAACGCGTTAACGTGTTTATGCAAATTGTATTTGCTAACGCTTTAAATATTTAAGTTGTAACTTTTTGCCAGAGTCTTTTAGAAAGTGTGAGCCTTCTTACGACTATACTTCACGCGAGCTTCAGTCACTTGCTGTCCGCCTTTAAGGCCACAGGTTTTAGTCCTCTTGAAAGCTAAAGACGTATTATAGTTTCCTGCAAGTTTGCGTACTACATACGTAGTAATGTAAAAGGCCAGTCTTTGTGTTAGGCATCTGTGTAAAATATTAAAAGTTAACTCTTATTTTTAGTTAGTTAGTAGTTTTTATACTTTTACGTTTAGACCACAAGTGATTGGTCTTTGTATCCCGAAGTGCCTGTAATATCCACGATATTACAGGCACTCAACTGTAATATCGTGGAAAATAAAGGGTAACTTAACCCTTCCCATCTTGTTGTCTCTGATACACTCCATAAGACATAGTTTGTAGTCAAACTCCCTGTCTATTCGGGACACGTCATGTTTCCCAAGAAGATTAAAAAAAATACAAGTCCTGATATGCTTAAGCACCACCAGCTGTCGGCTGGCAAACTAAATTTACTAATTGTACCAACGTGGAAAATTCTCCAACCTCACTTTAGTCACATGACCTAGCATACAAGTATACAGCGACAGAACCTCAACTTTTTCATTCTATATTTTTTTCTTCATTGATTAGTCGCGTACATAAGCTCAGTTCATAGCTTTATGTCTCCAAAATCGTTATGTCTTTAATCTTTATGTCGCACTGTATTTGCAACAAATACATATTGAAATGTACACGCGGGGTACATGCAGTCATTCCGCGTGTTTGAGACCACCAGTGTAAAGCATATAGGGGCCAAGATTAATCTGATTCAATGTTTTTAGTACGGACGATTTCGTGATGAGCCCGAGAATTTTGTTTATGAACCTAGTAGTAGTCATTCTTCGCAATCGAGAATTAATGCGATCCTCATCACAATGTAGCTTATCAGCTATCATTCAAGGAGACCACGATGACTGTTCATAAAACTGTAGTTTATTATTTCGAAAAAAGAAAGAATAATTTTTGTTTTGTACCTTATATATTGACAGAACGATGATACAATTTTTGCTTGCCATGATTTGATCCAAATGACAGATATTAATACAGACATACAATTATTGACAGAACGATGATGAAATTTCTGCTTGCCATGATTTGATCCAAATGGCAGATATTAATACTGCTTTCTTGAAACTAAGTGTTATTGGAATAAGTTCAGTGTAATTTCAAAAAGCTAGTATAATTTCAGAAACCTCGAGTAAAGACCACGCTGACCTCTTTTGATCGCAAAGGAATAATTTACTAGAAAGTTGTTCCTTAGGGTAAAATGGTAAACTCCATATTTTATAAAGATATAATGGACAGACTTCTGAAATAAATTCAGCATTAACTTTTTTCTACTGAGCGACAATCTATGTCACACAACTCTATTGTCTTATCACATATCTGAGCAGATAGCTCTCATGTTATTTTCCATATTCGATAAAGAAAAATTAATGTTTATCTGGAAAAGAAACACGCCAATATAACATTTAAAATTAGGCAACAAAAAAGCAACATTATATCAATGTAGAGTTTGAGAAAATCGATTTTCAGAGCAGCCAAACAATGTCGGTTGTCGAGTACTTGTTGATCAAGCTAATGTTAACAACAAAACATGATTTCTTTTGCTCCCAGCTTTGCAAAGTTTTTTTTTTTTTTTTTTTTTTTTTTTTTGCTCTTGAAGAAGAAGAAACTGATCTGATCGCCCTTGAAAGCAACAGGATTTTATTCAAAATCTGTGAAAATCCTATAAAGTACGCAAAAGCTGCCTATGGAACTTTCTGGAGGAAACTGACTCATATTTTCATTGCACTTGCAAAAAACTACGAAAACCCGCTTGCAGCTAAACCATTAGCTGATATTCGAACCCTGTTCAAAGTACCAGTATTCAACGGTCTCATTCACTCGGTCACTGGAAAGTCCTAAGTCTGCAGAAAAGAATTCCTTCTGAAGAAATGATTGATTTGTCATCATGTATCAGCAGCCTTTGATTAAACTCCTTTCTCGTTTTTTAAATATTTTATCGCCATTGATAATATATTTAACACTAAATGAAGTATATGACCTAAATGATCAGAGTAAGACCCAGGGTCAGGTTATATTTAGAATTTCAAATCAAACCGGTAAAAGAGTAAAATAATGATTAGATATCACGTGCCTATCTAGTGCGTTAAGAAAGCAGAACTCGTTTCTTCGGTGCTTCTTCGTAAACTCGTGTTCTTATCAAAATTTAATCAGCTGTACGTTGAAACTAAGCAATTTTATAACGTTCGTTTATTTATATTAAAAAGATCACAACGACTTCTGTTAAGGGTCAAAGTCTGGTAAAAGCTCGAGGTCACCTCCGTCTGCACCGATTGATACAACAAACCAGTTCTAATATCTAGTCAGTACACAGTAGATAGCGAATGTGCGTAATATTATTACGCAGACATGAAAGGCTGAAATGCGAAAATGAAATAACTGACAAAATAAATGTTGTATGAATATCTATATCAAACATTAGTAAAATTTATTAAGTGTGAGTATTTTTACTGGTACTTTGAACGAGAGGATTTAAATAACTTCAATTTTCTTACAGTATCCTTATATACTCTAATAAATTACGTATGAAATTCGAACCTATCCAGATCAGAATATTTGTCCCACACCCTGATGTAACTATAAGATTTTAGAATTTGTAGATTTAGCAGGTGAGATAAAGGGCATTTAAAATAATCGATATCGAAAATAAAACCCTTTACTGAGCAAAAAATGCAAGTACAAGTTTTGAAGGATTAAGAAAGTGTGATATTAAAATTTGTGTAAAGACACTGTAGAGACATTGGGATATTTTGAGGCAGGAGACATGAAAACTGTGCAGTGCCTTCGCCGGGACTCGAACCTAGACCTCTCGAAAACCCGTCGAGTGTTTTCGAGAGTGCTGGCATGCATTTCTAGAGTACCACAAAGGCATGCAGAAAGGAGGGAGAAAATACCTTATATACCCCCTCTTTTAAAGGGCGATCGGGGAACAGGGCACCCAATCGCTAAATCCTGGTGATGAAGAATCATCATTCACTACCTTTTAGTTCGGGCGCCATTATAGGTCATTAAGATTTTTTTTGAAGCAGGAGATATGAAAGATCATCAATAAGCAATCCCCTCGCCGGGACTCGAACCTAGACCTCTCGAATACGCTCCGAGTATGCTACCATTATACCACGAAGGCATGCAGAGACGAAGGAGAAAATACCTTGTAAAAAGAAATAAAAGAAAGAGAAATTGGTAGAAATAAAGATATTAACAATATAACTTTATAAAAATTAATTCAAAAATTTTAAATTAGAAATTAGGTAAAAAAAAAAATTAATTAGGTAGAAAAATTTAAAAATTTGGATAATGTTCTTATACTATTTTCGATTATGTATTAAGTAGTACTGAAAAACTGTCTTCTCTAGATGCAATTGAATTAAAATATGAAAATATTTTCTTAATATTAAAGTGAAAGAAGGGTTTTCAGATTGAGTTGAAAAAACACATTTCCATATACGATTATAAGATTTCCAAGTGTGTTACTTGCTCTGTAACGAGTATTCTTATATTTCGGCTCAAAGAATTATCGCATTATTCCGTGTACACTCTTGCGAAGCAACTGGTTAACACGCCTGACAGGCAAATGAAAAATTCGAGGTTTGAATTCCGGTGAGAGTAAAATCGATTTTTCTTGTTTCTTATTCCGAAATATTTAACAATTCCTACGTTGACGTTCGAACTAAGACGTAGTGAGCAACAAATCTTCATTTGGTCAAGTTATAAATTATTTATCCAGCCTTCTTAGCATGCCTTCGTGGTGTAGTGGTCAGCACACTCGACACGTATTCGAGAGTTCCATGGTTCGAGTCCCGGCAGGAGTATTGCTTATTTTTCATCTCTCTTGCTTCAAAAAATACCTAATATCTCTACAGTAGCTCCCGAAGTATAAAACAATGGTGGTGAATGATGATTTTTCCACCACTAGGATTTGACGATTGGATCCCCTAATCCCCAGTCACCCTTTACAAATGGGAGTTTCTAAGGTATATCTCCCGCTTTCGTAGCATACCTTCGTGATGTAGTCTTCACGCTCGGCGCGTATTCGAGAGGTCCGTGGTTCCCGGCGAGGGCATTGTTCGTTTTTCAAGTTTCTTGCTTCGAAACAACCTATTGTCTCTACAAAGTGTTGATACTCAAATGGATCTTTTGCCTCTCTTCTCTTTCGCCTTAAAATTAGGGAGGTTTAAAAGAGTTATCCTATCATACTGTGCAATGGCGTAACTAGATGGGGGCAAGCAAAGAGAGACATTTATCACCGCGCGCAACAATCGGGGGCGCCAAATTGATGTTACGAAATTTTATAATTAAATATTTTCCATTTTTGACAAACAGAAACATGAAATCTTTAGTTTTCCTCAGGCGCTGAAAACCGAACTTTACAACTCCGCGTGTTCTCGTGGTTCTGCTGACCAGAAAATCTTCCGTTCGAATGCCGACGAAGACACATTTGATTTTTTCACTTTTCCTACTCTGAAA
This sequence comes from Stegodyphus dumicola, assembly GCF_044657685.1. Classification (NCBI taxonomy): domain Eukaryota; kingdom Metazoa; phylum Arthropoda; class Arachnida; order Araneae; family Eresidae; genus Stegodyphus; species Stegodyphus dumicola. Next base: position 73,755,164 of record NC_140769.1, read on the forward strand.
ACCTTAAGATGCTTTGTACATGGGCAGGATTAAAAACCTAACTGTCTTTGACATTTTTATCCAAAACTGCTCTGAAACATTTTTGAAAGTCCACTCAATGAACATCTTGGTCGTATTTGTGTCTGACAGCTTTCAAGTTTTCAAAAAATTGTGTGAATATCTGAAAGGAATGAAACTTCAGATGCAGATATAGCTTTTAAAAGTATACAGAAATAATGAATTCAGTGAATGATAAAAAGCGGCAATTTTTTTTAATGAAGGTTCATTCTCTTGACAGGATTCGATTAAGTATATTTTCATTCAATTTTCAACATTATTTTTATTGCTATTCTTACATTATTCCGTCAGTTTTATTCAAATTTTTTAAAAGAATATAATAATCCTAATACAGCTGAAATTATTTTCCTAAAAAGGGAAATTCCTGTTCACTGACATCAGTACAGTTTCAACGTGATTACTGCTAGTAGTAAAGATAATATTTATTCGGTAAATCATCGACGTTAGATATTGGCTTTTAGTAATCTCTTTTAGCAGTTTTTTCACTAAGTAAACTGTTAATCTAAACATCATAAAATTATATTTTTCGGCTATTTAAACAATTTAACGACTATAGTGTTATTTCAGTCAAAAAATAGCCCGAATGAAATGAGACATATTACCAGTACCAATTAAAAATGGTTAGCAATATCTGAAAAAAAGTCTGATATTTTAATTTGGTATATGACACAATGACTTTCTTATCCTGTATGAAACATAGGGTCGAACTAATCTGACGAATGCAACCAATGGTCACTATGTTCAATATACTGGCTAACAACCGGGACATATGAGTCACTAGCCTGAGGCAACTGAATCACTTAAGTGACTCAGTTGCCAGTTAGCTCAGAGCTCAGATGTTCAGATGAACAGCTCAGTTAGCTCAGCTCAACAACTAGAAGACGTGCCAAATTTACTATAGAAAGTCTGGAATTCATTTAAAAAAAATTAAATATGATTGGTAGCTTTGAGCTTTGAAACACATCAAGCGTCATCATTTTTAAATCATAGAAAAATTAAAGTAATAAAACTTTTTTACGTTATTTATGAGAATCTAAACAACTGAGTTTTTAATACTTTTTTCATTCTTTACGCTATATGACCAAGAGTCCTGATTTTCACCTTTTTGAAGCCTTTTTATCGTTCAGAACGACGCTTCTCAATTCATGTTTTGACGCAACATAACATCACCAAATAAGAAGTGAAAATTATTTAAATCTGAAATTATTTATTTACTTTATTATATTATTACCACACTCTTTTTATCACATGGTTTCTTTTATTTTTGTAAACAGAAGTATTTTTTTATTATAAATAGTTCAGCTGTTTTATTTTGTTCGCGAAGGTGCTGCAGCTTCACAATGCTATATACACATTAACCTAATATTGTTTACATTGTTAAGTTAAAATAATTGTTTCTTAAACATTAAAATGTATTGTTGGACTGAAGTTGATTTACACTTGTGGTAATAAACTGCATGTAGTAAACTAGCCTAGGAGAAATCACGCTGCCAACATTAATAATTCTCTTCTGTCTAGCTTTAACCTGAATTACAGCTCTTAGCACTCTCTCTTAACCGTAGTAAACTTTCTATAGCTACTAATTGAATATGGACAATGCGGCGGGTTGCCTAAAGGTTATTTAAAAAACTAACCGGAAAAAAAATTCATTCAGAAGGCATGAGAAGTATCACAAAGAATTCCTAAAACTGAAGCGTACCGTATTATCAGTTTCTTTCTTCGTTTTTTTATATAAAGTTTAGCTTGCTGTATTTTTTATATAAAGCTCCCCGTTGAAAGTAACATATAACTGGAACATAAAATTAGCAAACAATTTGGCATAGATTTAGTCAAAATTTAAATCGATTTCTTGGAAAAACAGGTATAGGCATCTCTTCATCAGGAGCAAAGAAAACTGCAAGACTGGAAAGTAGCAGGCGCAAAGGACGTATTTATATCCTACAGCAAGGTTTCTTAAACTTTTCTCAGTCACGACTCCTTATTATCACTGAGATTTTTAGCACCTCCAGGATCCCATAATATTTACAAAAATTTTGTGGGACCCCGTAAGTATTGCGCAAATCCGACACACGCGTGAGCGAAATTGACAATTTTTTCACTTATACTATAATATACTATTGCAGTTTTAGGTCATTAACTTTAACTTCTAATTTTGAGACATAGAACAATGTGAAAATTTTAAATAAGTAACAGACGAAATGACAGCGTCACGTCCAAAGCAAGGCAAATGAACGTTTATATTATAAAAAGAATGCGTCGAAACGTTTTCCTTTTTTTTTTTTTTTTTTTTCTTCTTTACCTATTTTCAGATACATTGTGTAAAAATATTTGGTAATTGTAAAATTATTATAATAAATTAAAGAAATATCAAAACTGCTAAAATTTTTGGCAGACCCCTCTGCAAGTCCCGCGATCCCGTTGAGGGTCGCCACCCACAGTTTAAGAAACCCTACCTACAACAATAAAGAGAACGAGAAGGTAAACGCTATTTGTCGGCATTTAAAATAGTAAATTAAGTTTGAAGTGAAAAATTAAGTTAGTAAAATGGTACTGCCGTAGCGTATAAATACGACCGCTTCTGCCGCTGCTTTCCGGTCTTGTAGATTTCTTTGCTCCTGATGAAGAGGGACTTGTACTTGTTTGCCTTTGAAATCAATTGAGTTCTTGGCTCAATTGATTTCGAAAAGGCCAAACACAAGGTTATTACGTTGCTCATTTTACGTTTCACTTTGGCGTGTTTCTCTTGTGTTTTGATATAACTGGCTATAATTGGAACTTTTATTCTGATTAATCCCTATACAGTTTACCTTAGAATGGAGCAGTTGGTTTCGTTTATGGACAGATTAAACGAAATGGCATTTTAGACTCCTTTTCTGTTCATAAAAGATATAAAGGTCGCATAATTTCTCTTTTTATGAGTTTCTCAAGAGTTTAGAATGAACCAATAAAATGAATTATTTGTATCAAAAATGTATAAATTTTTAATATTATTGTAGAAGAATAAAACAAATATCCAAGCTAATTCTAAGGTTATTTTTACAAAGACCGCAAACACACCGATATACGCCAATACGAGTAGTATCCCAAAACCATTTCCTGATACCGATAATAACAGTTGTAAATAAGGCAATGTTTTATTAAAATAACTATAATGAAAGCATTCCTTTATTCATATTTTTATTAAAATAGAAGTTATATTACAAAAAAGTTGGTAATACTTAGTAATACTTAAGACTCTTAAGAAGCATTTGTAATTAAAGACTTATTTGCCCACAAGTGGAGAAGCAGATTCTTAATATGATAAGCCCACTGTCGCGTTTGCTTACTAGAACTTTACTTCCACGAACGCCCTCTGGCGAAAGAGACAAAAAGTAGTTAGTTGAACGGCTGACGCGTCTAACAGATGTATAACGATAGACCGTCTCCGTATAAATTATGCTTGTAATCATTATAACTTGTAAATATTTTGTAGATATCTTTCATATGAATTAAAATTTCTTAAAAAGTTTATAGCTGTGTTGCGCAGTAGATCGAAGTTCATCATAGAGACAGATACCGAGAAGAAGGAAAAGCAGGCAGTTCAGGGCAGCCCTATTTGGAAGGTAAGTGAACTTTCACTTATCTATTTAATGATCAAAAAATTTTAATAGTACAAAGTTGATAAAATTTTTTAACATGGCGCCCGAACAGGGACTGCCAGTAACTGCTATTTTCCTAACTATTGAAACTGTCTAAATTGATATCAGTTATATAGAGGATACATAAGCATAAATAATTAGTGATTGCTGATAGTTGTTGAATTGTTGAATATTAAACAATGACGGAATTCATCGATACATTGAAAAGGAAACGCGGCCACATAAGGGCTGCCGTTACAAAATTAATTGGCCGAATCGAAACTGAATTACCAAAAACAGAAGTGAATGCAGAGGAACTAGAAATTTCCTTAGATCGAACGAGTTAAAACAATCGAATAAAAAAATCGAACGAGTTAAAACAAATAGATGCCGATATAGAAAAATTAATAGACATAAATTATCTTGACCAGGAATTAAACGGTGTTGACGAATATCGTGAAAGAATAACTACATTTAAATACAAAGCTAACAAAAAATTGAAAGAAATTAATATAGAACAACAAAAATTTAATGTGTTACGAAGCACTGAACAGTTAAGTGAAAGTATTATAGAAAACGTTAAAATCGAAAGTCATAATGTGAAGCTTCCTAAACTTACGATTCCGAAGTTTTATGGCGAGAGCTGCGAATGGCTGACATTTTGGAACACTTTTTCATCAGCCATACACCAAAATAAAACGCTTGACGCTATAAGCAAATTTAATTATTTGAAATCCTTTCTGGGAGGCACTGCTTATAACACCATTGACGGTTTCGATTTAACCGAAGAAAATTACGAAACTTCAGTTAAACTCCTCACAGAAAGATTTGGAAATAAAGATGTACTGATAAACGCCCATATAGATAAATTACTGAAAATAAGACCTCTAAAGGATTCTAATGACATTCAAAATTTCCGTAAGTTATTCAATTATATACAGAAACATATTCGATGTCTTGAATCATTAAATATGACCTCAGAAACATATGGAGCTTTATTAACACCTATTTTGCTTAAAACATTGCCCGCAGATTTGGTTTTGGAGTATAATAAAACAGTTCGAAAATCAAATTACGATTTGAGTCACCTAGTGGAATTTCTTTCTGAGCAATTAGTTGCGCGGGAACGTACATTCCAGACGGTCCAGCCAAAGGCGGCGCCGCAAAAGCATAACAAACTGAGTGAACCCAGACCTATTGCGAAACACACAGCTTCGGAGTTAACGAACGCAAGTTTGCGGGGGGGGGGGGACAAACACCATGTGTTTTCTGCGACTCTGCTGATCACGAGTCTATAACGTGTAAACAAGCATCTTTATGGTCTACTGAGAAAAAAAGGGAGAAATGCAAAGCAAAAGGGATCTGTTATCGCTGTTTACATCCACGGCATCTTAGTTTTAATTGCACTTATAGAATAAGGTGTGAATTATGTAAACAACGACATGCCACTATAATGTGTTTTAAAAACGAAAACGGAGAAATTAAGGAAGAACAAATTGAAAATAAGGCCTTAACGAATAATTCATCCTATGAAAGTGTAATCTTGCAAACTTTAATTGCCAATGTTTACGGAGATGGTGAAAGCAATTTTATACGAATAATTCTGGATACCGGAAGTAGCAGATCATATATCGGCACATTTCTTGCGGAGAAATTAAAACTAAAATCTTTAGGTCAGGAAAGTGTGACTCATGGGCTTTTTGGAGGAATAGAAAAAAGGGAAAATCACAACAAGTATCTGATTAAGTTAAATAATCCAGAAACAGGATTCACATGCGAAATGGAAGTTTTGAGCCAAAAAACCATATGCTCACATATTCCAAAATTGGAGGATAGGGAATGCTTAAAGAAACTAAGAGGTTACAAAATTTTTCCCAGTGATGTAACTAATGAGAATTCTTGTTTATTTGAAAAACACCCTAACGAAATACACGTGCTTGTAGGAGCAGATTATGCCGGAAAACTCTTTACAGGGGAAATAAAACACGTAACGGAGAGTTTAGTAGCGATGAATACACACCTTGGTTGGACTATATTAGGGAGAACAAAGATAAAGGGAAAGAATTTTAATGAAATTCTTTTATCACTACACATTAGTGACAGAAAAATCTGTGACTTGTGGTCTCTTGATTCTATCGGAATAACAGAACCAGCTCTTTCGCAAACAAAACAAGAAATAGAAAAGGCTACAGAAAATTATTTTATCCGTACTTTAGAAAAAGATGACTCTGGAAGGTATCAGGTATCACTTCCATGGCTTCAAATTCATCCTGAGTTGCCAGATAATAGAATCCTTGCAGAAAAGCGTCTGAAGTCTTGCGTGAAAACCCTTCAGACTAAGAATTCCTTGGAAGCCTACGAAACTGTTTTAAAGGATTGGGTAGAAGAGGGAATAATTGAACCTATCGATATTTCGGAGGCAGAAAAGATCAAAGGGCATTATCTGCCACATAGAGCAGTGTTTCGGGAAAATTCGACTACCAAAATTCGACCAGTGTTCGACGCATCTGCAAAGGAGAAAAATTCGGTATCTCTGAACGACTGTCTGGAAAAGGGTCCTAATTATCTTGAATTGATTCCCAAAATTTTGACAAAATTTCGAGAGGGAAAGTATGGAGTAATTTCGGATATAAAAAGAGCATTTCTTCAGATAGGTGTGAACCCAGCGGATCGAGATTTTCTCCGCTTCCTATGGTGGGAGAAAGGACAGCCTGAAAAACTGACTATATATCGGCACCGAAGGGTTGTATTCGGCGTAAACGACAGCCCCTTTTTACTCGCTGCCACAATTAACTACCATTTGGAAAATGTACCAAAACATCATCAGGAAATAGCTTCAAAGCTAAAGAAAGCCATGTATGTGGATAACTGCGTAGCGAGCGTGGAATCAATTGAAGAATTAAACTCATTTATCAAAGGATCTAGAGAAATCATGGCTACTGCAAAATTTGACCTAAGAGGTTGGAAACATAATAAACTTAAAAATGAAACTTCAATTCTAAACCTTTCTGAAAAAGATTATGAAGATGTTGTGTCAGTATTGGGATTGAAATGGAACTTGTTTGACGATACTTTGTCTTGTCACGTAAAATATGAAGAAAACCCTGTATTGAGCAAAAGATCTGTTCTTTCCGAATTGAGTAAAATCTTTGACCCAATTGGGTTTACTAGTCCAGTTACTCTCTTGCCTAAACTGATTCTGCAAGAGTGCTGGAAACAGAAAATTAACTGGGATACTAATCTGCCGAAAGATCTAGCAAGGAAATTTTTCACATGGTCATCTCAGTTAAAATATTTGAAAGACATCAAAATTCCTAGATTGCTTCCCAAAATAGACGAAAGTACCACTCTGCATGTATTTTCGGACGCAAGCAAGGACGCGTATGCGACCTGCATTTTCCTTAGACACAGCGGTGAGAGTGGAGTCACTTGTCAATTGATACAATCTAAAGCGAGAGTTGCTCCCCTAAAAGCACTCACCATACCTCGACTAGAGATACTCGCTTGCACTATTGGAGCCAGGCTCTCTCATACAATAAGAGAAGACTTGAAACTAAAAGAGGTTCCAGTTTTTTACTGGACGGATTCCACAAATGCTCTCTTTTGGATAAAACAGAAAGAAAATTGGTCCACTTTTATAGCCAATCGAGTAAATGAGATTCGAAAACTGAGTAACCCAGATCACTGGCATCACATTCCCGGAAAGTTTAATCCTTCGGATTTGCCATCATGCGGTTGCTCTGCAAAAGAATTGAGGAAATCCGAATGGTGGAAAGGACCAGATTGGATTTATCGACCTCCAGAAGAGTGGCCTATTGCAGATGGAGAACATCCTGACTTCGATATAGTAAATGGAGAGAGAAAACGAACTGTGGTTTCAGCCAGCAATAACACGAATGCAGATAAATTTAACCTTTTTGACAATATTTCAAAATTCGAAAAGATCATAAAGGTCGTATCTTGGATCTTTAGATTCGTTAAAAATGCTACAACACCACCATCTGAAAGAACTCATGGGAGAATTTCAGTCGAAGAACTAAAAGGAGCTGAAACAGTTGTTTTCCGACTCATCCAACAAGAATCTTTCGAAGGATTGAAAGATAAAAGAATACGTGTTCTAGAACCTATCATGGACTCCAATGGCCTTATAAAAGTGAAGACACGTATCTTTCAGAGAGACGATGACGCTGACTTTCGTTACCCAGTTTTACTTCCCTCAGAACATCCATTAGTCTTAAAACTGATCAAATCTGAACATGAAAGGCTAAGTCACGCTGGAGTACAATTCGTTATGTGCGCTTTGCGTGAAAAATATTGGATCATAAAGAGTAGGAAGACCATACGCAAGGTTATCCAAAACTGTGTACGATGTCGAAGGTTCGACTCTGATTCATATAAGATTCCTCAAGCGTCACTACCTGAAGACAGAATAAGAGATGCTTTAATTTTTGAGATTATTGGTGTTGATCTGACGGGTCCCTTAATTTTAAAAGGAGGCCAAAAAACATGGATCGTCATTTTTACTTGCGCAATATATAGAGCAGTTCACTTAGAGCTAGTCTCATCTCTATCAACCGAAAGTTTTCTGCACGCATTCAGGCGATTCATCGCTCGAAGGGAAAGACCTGTCGCTGTATACTCCGACAATGGAACCAATTTTGTTGGATCAAATAATTTGTTTAAGACCATAGATTGGAATTCTATCTTAGAAAATGCAACAGTTAAGAAAATTGAATGGAAATTTATTCCCCCTTCCTCGCCATGGTGGGGAGGGTGGTGGGAAAGATTAATTGGAGTACTAAAGAGAATTTTTCGAAAGGTACTAGGAAAATCTTCTCTGAACTACGAAGAATTGTTGACAATCATTTGTGACTGCGAGAGCATTATGAACAACCGTCCTCTCACGTATTTGTCAGAAGACGTAAAGGATTTAAGAGCTCTCACCCCAGCAATGTTTCTAACAGAAATTCCAGAGACTGGAGTTCCTGAATTAGATCTTTTGGATTCTAAATCCATCAATAAAAGATACCTTTACAGAGCCAAATTGAGAAAAGATTTACGAAAAAGATTTCGATCAGAATATTTAGGGCAACTAAAACAAAGCTCAAAATTCATCCGCGAACCATCTTCTGTGAAAGTTGGTGATCTTGTAATTGTGTCCAACAACGAAAAAAGGATAAACTGGCCCTTAGCTAGAATCGTGGAAATTTTTCCTTCCCACGACGGACACATTAGATTAGTGAAACTGAAAACTGCACAAGGGGAGATTATAAGACCTACTAAGAACCTCATACCTCTTGAACTCAACTTTACACCTGAGTCGGATATGCTAGTGAGGTACAGAACTCGACGTATGACGAAATCTCAAAAGACTTGAACTACAGGTCAGTTGAGGTCCATCCCCTGCTGATACTGGACCTCAAGGTGGGAGTGTCGCGTTTGCTTACTAGAACTTTACTTCCACGAACGCCCTCTGGCAAAAGAGACAAAAAGTAGTCAGTTGAACGGCTGACGCGTCTAACAGATGTATAACGATAGACCGTCTCCGTATAAATTATGCTTGTAATCATTATAACTTGTAAATATTTTGTAGATATCTTTCATATGAATTAAAATTTCTTAAAAAGTTTATAGCTGTGTTGCGCAGTAGATCGAAGTTCATCATAGAGACAGATACCGAGAAGAAGGAAAAGCAGGCAGTTCAGGGCAGCCCTATTTGGAAGGTAAGTGAACTTTCACTTATCTATTTAATGATCAAAAAATTTTAATAGTACAAAGTTGATAAAATTTTTTAACACCCACTGAGTACTAGCAATTTTAGGGTTCCCTAGCGAATGCGTGGACTGCATCGATATTTACGTGTTTATTCGAAGCAGTTACCATTAAAAAGTCCGCCATAAAGATTCTTATAAATACTATTCTCACCTACTCAAATAAAGCTATGCATCAGATTTATGCAAATAATCAAATATTAAAACATTTCAGTACCCCGAAAATAATAATATCTTCAAGCGTATCAGTAGACAATCATGCACGTTATCTGCACTAAATTTAATACTATAAGAAATTGAAAATTTAAATAAAACCTTGCAACTAAAACAGTTATTAAACTGGGTTCGAAATCAAATGAAAATGGATTCATGGGGAAAGTTATCTAGCTAGAAGCCTTTCGCAAGTAACCTAAATACAGACCCTTTAGAAGTTGTAATGCAATCACTTGTAACAGATTTAAATAATATTAAAATCTTGTAGTTTAAATAATTTAAATAGATGAACATTAAGGTATTTGTTAATGGCAATATTTGAAACCAGACTCGAGTGCCTCGTGCGACTCTCGCACGAAGAATGTAATTTATTTTTAAATATAGAATATGTTTTCTCTTCTTGTTTGTATGTCGCCATTTTTTTTAGTGTTAAATAAAAGTTATTGCTGTGTTCCATCATTGGAGTTGCTTCATTTCGCCAAAGAAGTATCACAGTCTTAATTATTTTGAAGCACCGACCAAGATCGAATAATCGTGCGTATTTTTATTTTATTAGTTCATCACTCAACATAATATTAGTGATACCAGATTATTACTTCCTGTTCATAAAGAATTGCTTTATTTTATTAGTTCATCACTGAACATAATATTAGTGATACCAGATTATTACTTCCTGTTCATATTAAATTGTCTTATTTTATTACCGTATTTGATATTATATTTAATATTCATTTTAGTTGTGCAGACGGTAGATATTTATATTGCTCTATGTTATTATTCTTATTTTAATCACAATTAATGTGATAGAGAGAATGAACTTCATATAATTTAAATGTGTCATTTTTGAGCTATTTTGAGGAAATATAAAGAACACAGTGTTCGTTAATTTTAAACATAAAAAAAATGTCTTACTTGGGAAGAGCTCGTAAGGAAGATTTGCAAAATCTCGCGGCTGAACTGGGAGTTCATGTGACTGCAGATTTGAAAATAGTCTATTTAAAACAGAAAATTGTTGAAAGTAGAGATTATGATGAGGTATTCGTCAAAGGAGTGTTAGACACAATAATAGAAGAACGGAAAGAGAGGGAGGAAAGAGAAGAACGGAAAGAGAGGGAGGAAAGAGAAGAACGTAGGAGACAGGAAGAAGCAGAAGAGCGGAGAAGGAACGAACAGTATGAATTAGAGAGATTAAGACTTGAAGCAGAGACAAAGTCTCAAAATACCGGACAGATCCGGCCGAAAACGGAGCTGCGTCACCTTATGCAGAAATTCGATGACAAGAAAGGAGATATCAGTCTATATTTGCTATTGTTTGAAAGGCAAGCAGAATGGGCTAAAATTGATAAAGAAGAATTTGTATCTCATTTACTAGGACTACTTCCTTACCAAGTAACCCAGTTAATAGCTAGAGAACCCTCCGATAAAGCTAAAGACTATGAACACGTGAAAAATGTATTGTTAAGACGGTTTAAATTAAGCCCGGGAAAGTTTAGGCAGAAATTTATGAAACATCAAAAAAGTACCGAATCCACATGGGTGGATTTCAATTATGAAATAGAAAATTATTGCAAAGAATGGGTGACTGGTCTAGAAGTTAAGACTTTTGATCAGTTGCTAGATTTGATGGTGCTTGACCAACTTAAACGTCGAGTTCCTCCTGAAATTCGAGATCATTTTCTTGATGAATGGGTAGAGATGATTTCATCGAAAAAATTAGCTGAAAAACTTGATGCCTATGAAAACGTTTGCGGAAACTTTCAAAAGAGGCCTGTAGTGGATCGGCAGAAAGAAAGATACAATGCACTAACTCAAGGTAAATTGAGTTCAGATAATAAAAATAAAACTGAAAAAAAATTGTCATCAGGATTTAATTCGCAAAGCTGGTTTCATAGACCTAGAAGTCCACGTCCAGATGATAAATATGAAAAACGCCACAATGCTATCAGTGTGGGTCCTATCACCATTTAAGACCCCAATGTCCAAACCTTAAGAATAGTACTGAATCTCCTTCTAATCTTAACAGAATTAGTGCAAAACCAGAGGATAAATTTCTATTACCTTATACTAGTATGGGTTACGTAAATGGTCATAAAATTCCTATATTAAGGGATTCAGGTGCTAGTATTGATATAGTTTGTCGCAAATACATCACGCCGGAAATGCTGACAGGTGAAAATGTGTGGGTGCAACAGCCATTAGACTTGAATCCAACCTGTTTACCATTAGCCGAGATCGAACTAAATTGCGATCTTGGGCGAGTAATAACTAAGGCTGCCATTATTAGAAATAAACTCGACAAAGGAAGGTATTTATTAAGCAATCGAACGTTTGCACTGTTGAATAAACAAAGAAAGGAACTTGATAGTCATCCTTATAAGGTTAATGCCGTCTCTACTAGATCTCAAAGGAAAAGAAAAATAGCTGAAGAGAAGATCTTGGAACCGATGAAGGAAGAAAATAAAGCATCCAGAGATGTCTTTGAAGAAGTAAAATCACCGGAATTAAACGTGGAAGATGTTCACGAAAAATTGAAAAACGATAAAGAAATTAAAATTGAGAATCATTTTGCAATGCAGCGTTATCATCATCCTTCGGCTTTTGATTTAATATCAAAGCCGCTACTAATAGACGAAGAAAACAATTGTCGAAAGCAAATGACAAATGAATATTATCCGAAAGGCACAGATGAACTGAGGAAAGGCTTTGCTGTGAATTATAGCCGAGGAACTGGTCCACCATGGAAGAGATCTAGGCGCCGTCAAGAAAAAAAAAAAAAAAAAAAGAAGACTAATTTGAACACTGTCCATTTTCTTCCTATTTAAATGTGGTGTAAAAATATTTGTTTAAAACTTAAAATTTTCGGCCTGAAAATTTGGAAACTTATGAGAGAAGTTATCCTTTCTCTTTAAGCAATTGAGCAAGCCGAGCTTATAAACTTTCGAAATTTACAGAACTTTTCCCTTCGGTAAAAGTTTCTCCGTTGGGGAAGAGGATGTAACAGATTTAAATAATATTAAAATCTTGTAGTTTAAATAATTTAAATAGATGAACATTAAGGTATTTGTGAATGGCAATATTTGAAACCAGACTCGAGTGCCTCGTGCGACTCTCGCACGAAGAACGTAATTTATTTTTAAATATAGAATATGTTTTCTCTTCTTGTTTGTATGTCGCCATTTTTTTTAGTGTTAAATAAAAGTTATTGCTTTGTTCCATCATTGGAGTTGCTTCATTTCGCCAAAGAAGTATCACACACTGTTAAATAACTATTTGACTATAGACCAGATTTCTCCACAAGATGTTAAAATGCTTTTTTTATATTATTAAGTGCATGCATATGCACAAATATTGTGATGCATATGCACGTTTTGCATCTAATGATATGCAAAGATCCTTGAACTAACCATATCAGTTGAACTAATCCTATCTCTTTTAAGTTTATAAATGCAATTTTGTAAACAAATTTTTATGTAATGGAACGAAGTATGCAAAATAACAAAGTGCTATGTAGTGATACGAAGTATAAAAAAAATATCTTTTTGCAAGAAAGATTATTCCAGATGGAAAATGAACACACATGTTGCTTCGGTTAGTCTTTTTGTTGAAGCAGGGATTTCGCGAGGCAGGTGATAGTATCATCGTTGAAAAAAGTATAATATGTAGTTAGAAGCTGATGTAGTAGCAGAACATAATTTACGGACTGATAGAGTTCTGTGCGTTGAAGATGACAGTCGTATTGGCCAATTTAGAATTTTTGTTCATGAGAAGCAAATTCTTAATATGCAGTGCACATCGTGATGGGCACAAACTGCGCTATCAATCATGAACATATTTGTGTTTTTCTATATCTTTGTAACAATTAACTCCGATGCAATTAAAAAAACATCTGCAGCAGTGGACGAAAGCCGGAAAAAGAAAACGCTACGTGTCCAAGTTGAAATTGGGGTTCGATTGATTTAGTTTCAATTTACATTAATAACTGTTGGTTATTAACAACTTTTAGTTCTCGTAGTGCAATCATTAGTGGCTTAAGCCTCTATGTAAGTCCCTGCGTCACAGCGAGAAACATTTGGCATGAATTAATTTTGAAACGACACAATTCAGAGAGATTTATTATAAGCAGTTACTATTTTTGGAACAAAAAGAATGAATAAGCAAATTAAATTGGAGATCTAAGGGACTATTTCAAATTAAAATTAGAGCTTTGATTGACGCGTTTTTATCTTCTGTAATTTGTGTGAGAGAGAGAGATAAAAATATTTCCTTATGTTTTCTTTGACAGCTTGATGATGAGATTTCTTCTCAAGAAATTCCGCTAAAAAGGCAGCTGCAACTAATTCGAGAAGTGCAGGGCCAACTAATTTCAAAATGTTGAAGGGCAAGGCTACAATGGAGCTGCAAATATAAAGGACTCTTGTGGAGTTTTATATGTTATGACAGTTTAAGCTGTTGCAATAAATAACATTGTACGGCGTTCAACACATAATTTATGTGCAAATTTGTTACTGGTACAGTACAAAGTCCGTAATCCGGACGTCCATTATCCGAAATGATCTATAATCCGGACCTCAAAGCCGCAAACTTACGCATGCGCGTTTGATGCGCGCGTTTGCTACGCATGTGCGTAAAGCCAGTAAAGCGTTTACCCATGCGCGCTTCCGATAGTGAAGAAAGTAACAAGTTAGTCGATATTTTCGACACAGCAATTACAGGACTTGAACAGTGGAACTTTGTAACTGAACAAGAAATTATGTCTATGTATAGAATTAAAGAGAAAGTATTAGCACAAAAAACGAAGCAACTTAAACAACTTACATTGATAGAAATGTTTACTAAAGTAAACAAATAAATATTAAGCTTTTTTTTTTCTGGTAAATTTTGCTATTCTTTAAATCAGAATTGCTCTTTATTTCATAAATTACGGTTTCATAATTTAATTGTATAATTTCTGCATGCCATCTTACCAGATTTAAATTGATGATCTGTAATCCAGGAAAAACCCCTAATCCGGAATCGCCGAAGTCCCGACGTATCCGGATTACGGACTTTGTACTGTATTGTTTTCTTTTCCCATTTATAATGCAGCGTTTGTTTTAGGTTCAACTGTCTGTTTACATTCGCTGTTACTTCAGCTTTCTTCTATTTTGACAAATATTGTAATAGTTTTAATAATAATGTATGATTTTAAAAGTTGCATTTTTGTATTAACGTAACAAAATATTTTGATTCAACATTCACCATCATTGCATGTTGAATGACATTTGCCAGTGTAAATGTGAAATAAGGATGGTCAGCAAATACTTCAGACATGATTATGTCAATTTACTGAAGAATATAGGCATTTGCTAGGTGTTGATCTCTCACAGTACCAATTTTAAGACGTTATATATGATAAAATGCTGGCTCGATTTTAAGTAAGGAATATGAAGGAAACGAAAATCGCAGAATCAACGCAATATTTTCAGAAATACATATTTTGACCGTATTTCTGCAGTATTATTATCGGAAACCAAAATTACTTATTTACCATTAAAATTCCACCTCATCGTGGTCAGTTCCTGTTCTCTGAACTATAAGAAATAATCTCATCAAATCACCCTGACAGTTTATTTTAATATTTTATCGTGAATTATTTGGCATGCTTATTACATGTGAGTAACAGTTCTACGAATTATAAATTTAGTAAGTTAAGAATTTGATAACGTACTTGCGTAATGAATACTACGATAGAAATATATTTTTTTCCTATTGCATCTTATCACCAAAATCTCATATTTCTTCAAAATTAAGGCGTGAATATGATAAACTGATATGTATAGAATATAGCACTCTAAGTTATCGTAAAGCTGGATAAAATATTGATTTTTATGGGATATATGACGTTTAACTCAGACACTGAAATTAAACTAAGCGCTGCGCAATCTTGTTTTGTAACTGTTGACTGATTTGATATCTTGTCACACTAAGTCTGACAGTTATTACTTAACAGCAAAATCAGAAACGATTGCACAACAAATGAGTAAAAGTAGCATAACTTTATAACATAAAAATTCTCTGCAAATAAAAATTTGGCTTTCTTAATTTTATAACTTTAGGTTATTCGAACATGGTAAAGCAACTAAGGAGTACTTGCCTATGGGATGTCTTTAAGGAGGACATCGTTCCCCGGAATTTGAACCTGGCTCAAAATGCCAGAATTCAGTGATCTGACCACTTAATCGCTGGTGGACCTATAATTTCTGGGGTTATGTTTTTTTTTCTTCAGTGCTATATTATACAAATTTCATTTATTTACAGCACTTTAAACGGAAGAGTTAAGCCATCATCTTTGAAATGATTTTCTATAGGGAAGCTGAAAAATTTCTGTTGCAAAAAAGAAAAAAAACTGCTCAGTATCAAGTCGGAATGTTTCAACGTTGGCGACCAGGAAAACCCATTTGGTGCTGGGTAAAGACATCTATGATGAAATAAACTCATTTCAGTTCTAGCAAGAAATTGGATGATTCGCAAAATTCTTCAGAACGAATCAGTTACAAATAAAGAATTATGAATTACAACTAGAACTAAAAAATGGCACACGAAAGGCAAGAACAATTTTCAAAATGCTGGCTCGCTGTCAGTTTCATGACTAGGCAAGACCTCAGTGAGTTTGAAATACAAAAAAAGGCAAATCAAAACTTACACTTGCAGTTAATGATAAGTAATTTTAATGTACTTCTAAAGCACATTAGGATGAATCTCTGGATTCTTTTTATAATTCCTGAATCCCATAAATTAGTCGATTGTAGAAGTGAAACACTTTACAGCTTGCCGATGATAATGATTTATGCTCCAAACATTTTCTACAATTATTGATGACCATGGGAGTTGTGCTTTCAAGCATTTAGTCTTTCACTCCTATAATAGTCGATGACACTCCAAGTGACTAGAAAGAATCTCCTATTAAATTAATCGTTCAAGTGTCAAATGCATGTGCAACTGAATATTATAACGAAATGGTTGAATTTGCATTTTCATATGCAAAATCTACATTGTGCCCCCTTTTTTAATTACTATTGATTAAAATTGCGTAGAATTTTCCCTTCTGCTCGAAAATCTGATTTCTCAAATCCTTGCAGAGCCCCCAGCCCAAAATAATTCATTCCTTTATTCATACATTTTTCCGTATTTATTTCATCCAGTGGAGGAAGAAACTTGATTTTCAAAACTCCTAATGATTCATGTTTGCTTTACAAGCATGAAGATATGTGAATTGAAAGAAAAATCTAAAATTAAACTCCAGGCTTACATCAGTTTCCAGATATTAGCGCAAGTTAATATTATGAGAAAATAGAACGTGAACTTCTAATAAAACCACTATAGCTCAAACTTTTTCCCCAGTGTACAAAAACAGTGGGCCAATCCAGAGCTTAATGGGATTAAGAAATATTTTAGAAAAATTACCCAGAGCTATTGTAGAATTGCAAAACCAGTGAGTGGCTCGCTTCGAAGCTGTGCAGAATTTAAATTTGAACCTGAACAAAACAAGCATGCTGTTTATGTGAGTATCGTTTGCTTCATTTTATTGTTGCAAACAGCGTAAATTTCTTTTGTTTTTCTTCCTTTAGTTTTGAACTCTATGTGTGGCAACAAGATAATTGATTTGATAGAATTATGTTTGTGACAGCCATGTAGAATGGCTCACTTATTTTGTATCAATTATTTCGCATCGCTGACATCTTATTTATAATTAGTGTAATGAAATAAAAGTGAAGGAATACAGTCCATGTGTTAAGTGATTTGTGAAACATATTAAGTAAAGATCATTTATTATTGGTCAAAAGTCTAGCCGGAGTGCTAGTGAAGATAGTGACCGTTCTAAGTGCATTGTAACAACGCAAATATGCATATGGTTGGTGAAAAATTACTTCACTTTGTGAGGTAAGTGGATTTTGAACACTTATATTCTACTATATAAGTTCGTTTATAACTGATTTTAAGAACAATGTTGTAATACAGCATAGAAAAGTGTTTCGATTTCGTTTTAATAATAGTGTTAAGTGATTTAAGAACAATTTCTGTGTTTGAATTGATCAATTATAAGTGAACTTATAACTATTAAAACAAAAACAACTGTTCTACGCAGGAGTGTTACTAATTATGTAACGAAAATTGAAACTATTTTAACTGCAGGTGAAATTAATTTAATAGAACTAGAGGGATGTGTCGAATTACTGAAACAAAAAGAAAAAGAGTTAAGGAAGCTTGATTCTGAAATCGAAAGTTTAATTACAGATACTAAAGTATT
This sequence comes from Stegodyphus dumicola, assembly GCF_044657685.1. Classification (NCBI taxonomy): domain Eukaryota; kingdom Metazoa; phylum Arthropoda; class Arachnida; order Araneae; family Eresidae; genus Stegodyphus; species Stegodyphus dumicola. Next base: position 73,773,109 of record NC_140769.1, read on the forward strand.
AGAAAACGAAATAGATAATGTTCAGGAGTACACAAATAAAATTTATTTGTGGAAATTTAAAGTGAAAAATATTAAAAAATCAAAATAGTAAAAATAATTCTAATAGTGTAATTTCAGAACAGGTTCTTGACAATATTACATTACCCAAGTTAACATTACCGACTTTTGGTGGTAATATTACAGAATGGATAGCTTTTAAAGATCTTTTCAGTGCTTGTATAAGAAATAATACAAATTTATCTAATGCTCAAAGACTGCAGTATTTGAAGGCTTCGTTGAAAGGTGAAGCATATCGTATTATTCAAACCATTCAAATTTCGCATTGTAATTTTGAAATATCATGGAATCTGTTAGACGAAAGATATTCAAATAAGAGAAAACAAATTTTTGCATATATTAAACGTTTTCTAAGCTTACCAACTGTTCAAAATGAATCAGCATTTGCTATTTTAAATTTAGTTGATATTAATGAAGTAATTCGTTCTTTACAAGTACTGAATCAAACCATTGATAATTTTGGTGACACTTTAATCATTTATTTAATTTTGCAAAAATTAGACCCTTCTACAAAATTATGGTGGGAACGTCAGTTAAAATGTAATGAGATTCCAAAACTTACGACTTTAATTGAATTCCTAAAAAACTATGCAAGAACACTTCAAAATAGCAAATCAACAAGTAATAAGGTACCTAAATCTGTGTTTAAAAATAAGAATAATGTTCTGGTTGCTACTTTGGGTTGTGGTTATTGTAAAGAAGATCATAGTTTAGCCAAATATTCGAAATTTCTAAATTTATCGGTTCTGCAAAGAATAGAATTTTAAATATCTAATCATTACTGTTTTAATTGTTTATCTAACATGCACTTGCTCAAAAAATGCAAGAGTTTAAATACATGTCAATATTGCTTTAAGAAGCATCACAGTATTTTGCACATTTTAAATAATTCAAGGAATAAAACTCAGTTAAACAGTATATCTCCGCCCACGCAATCTATCCCTAAAAGACATGAATTAACGAGTCCTAAGGATATTTCAGCCACAGTTTTGTGCCTCTCATTATGTTTCGAATGTAAAAAGTAATCAAACCAGTCACATTTTATTGTGTACTACTTTAATAAAAGTTCAAAATTCTGAACAACAATTTGTGAAGTGTAGATGTTTATGTAACACCGGATCTCAGAGATGATTTATTTCAAAGGATTGTGTGAAGAAATTAGGATTACGAGTGAAAGATAATTCCATTTCTGTATCATGTCTAGGAGAATTTAATACTATAAGTAATGGGGAAGTCGATTTAGTATTCACTTCTCATTTTAAAAGTGATATTCGTTTATCAACATCAGCGTTTGTACTGGACAAGGTGACAGATAACATTCCCTATGTATCTTTGCCATCAGTCATCTTCGATAACCTTAGTGATTTACAGTTAGCTGATCCATTATTTTACAAATCACAACCAGTTGACATTTTATTTGGAATAAATGTATTTCTGCATTTAATGACTGGAGAAATTGTCAAACGTGGTCCTGACCTACCATTTGCTCTAAATTCTAGGTTGGGATGGATAATTTCGGGTACTACAAGTTTTGAATCTACAAATTTTGAGCCAGTATATGTAAATCATTTGAATATAAACACAGATGAGTTAGTAAATTCTTTCTGGGAGTTAGAAAAGTTTCCAAATGTACAACCTTTAACAAATGAAGAAAAACTTTGTGAAGAACATTTTAAAAACTCGCATTTTAGAGACACATCAGGTCGTTATTCAGTTGCATTACCATTCAAACATAATAGAAATATTCTAGGTGACTCCCTTGAAATGGCGCATAGAAGATTTCAATGCTTGGAGAAGAGGCTGTTATCTATGAAAGAAATTTACAACCAGTATATTCAGTTTATGAAAGAGTACTTTTCACTAGAACACGTAGAATTAGTGCCAGACACAGATTATGAATTAAAGAATAAACACTATTATATCCCACATCACTTCGTGTTGAAGGACTCTGGCTTAACAACAAAATTGAGAGTTGTTTTCGATGCGAGCGCTAAAACAACCACAGATGTTTCTTTAAATGATACGCTAATGATAGGCCCAAAAATACAAGATGACTTAATTTGCATTTTACTAAGATTTAGACTTCATAACATTGCAATAACCGCTGATATTAAAATGATGTACAGACAGATACAGGTTCATGAAAAAGATAGAGATTTTCATAGAATATTATGGAGAGATATCCCGTATAAAGAAATACAATTTTGTCGTTTGAAAACAGTTACACATGGAACTGCAGCTGCTCCATATCTTGCAACCAAAGTTTTGATTCAGTTAGCGATTGATGAAGGTTTGAACTTTCCAAAGGCAAACAATATAGTTTTAAGAGATTTTTATGTTGATGATATGTTAACTGGTGTAAAAGATAGTTCGGAAGGTATTGCATTGATAGACGAATTGCAACAACTGCTACAAAGGGGTAGCTTTTAGCTTCACAAATGGTCGACAAGTGAACAGTCATTGTTAAAACCTCTGGCTTAACAAACACAGATAGTGATTTTATTCATCGTGTAATAGAAGACAAAACATTGAAAGTTCTGGGATTGTAATGGCATCCGGACAATGATGAATTCAAATGTAATGTCGGTGTAATAGAGTATCAAAGTGTTCCGACTAAAAGGATTATTTTGTCATTCGTAGCAAAATAATCCTTTTAGTCGGAACACTTTGATACCATTGGGGTGGATAGCTCCGTTTTTAATTCTCGCTAAAATGATCCTTCAGCAATTGTGGAAATTACAATTATCATGGGATGATCCTGTAACAGAAGAGATTGATCGAAATTTGGAGAAATCTATGTAGAGAAGTTAAACTTTTCGATTCTATAAATATACCTAGGAAAATTCTGCTACCTGATTATTTTCGATGTGAACTTCGCGGATTTTGTGATGCGTCTGAAAGGGGTTATGCAGTAAGTATTTATATCAAAACTTGCAATAACTCTGACATTAATGTTAAACTTGTAACAGCTAAAACTCGTGTAGCACCATTAAAATCTATTACGATTCCAAGACTGGAATTATGTGCAGCAGTGTTATTGGCACGCTTGATTCAGTCTGTAAAAGCTGCATTAGTTATAAATTCTGATTTAGTGCAAGCTTGGAGTGATTCACAAATCGTGTTGTCATGGCTAAGGTCAGATCCTAAAAAATGGCAAGTATTCGTATCCAATAGAGTTTCTGAAATACAACCCATCTTACCACCTGAGAACTGGAGTCATGTTGATGGAAAAGAAAATCCAGATGATTGTGCTTCACGTGGGTTATTTCCTGCAGAACTATTATCTCATCAATTGTGGTCCTTCTTAGTTAAAGTGCAGTGAGATTGACTTGTCTAAAAATATTCTTATAGATGAAGAGGCATTACCAGATGCACGTAAAACAGTCTCATTTGTAGTTTCTGAACCTGTACAGGAACTTGCTATTATATCAAATATATCTTCATTTACAAAGTTACAACACATATTTGCTTGGATATTAAGATTATCGAATTCTAAAGTAGCATATCTAGAAAGAAATACGTTTTTATCTAGTAATGAAATTCGAGCTGCAACTTTCTGTATTGTCCGAATAATACAATGATTTCACTTTTTTAAAGAAATTCAATGTTTGGAGTTGGGAAAGGACTTGCCTACAAACAGCAACCTCCTTAGCTTGTGTTCAATTTTAGATGGCAACAAAGTGTTACGTGCAGGAGGAAGACTGAAAAATGCGCAACTATCAGAAAATGAAAAACATCCAATCTTATTACCTTCACAACACAAGCTGACAGAAATCATAATTAGACACTTTCATGTCAAATACCTGCATGCAGCACCAGAACTTCTTCTATCTTTAATTAGACAGCAATTTTGGATCATAGCTGCTAGATCTGCTATCCAAAAAGTAGTAAGATCTTGTATCACGTGTTGCAAACGTGATACAAGATCTTTGGAATGAAGATAAGAGAGAAAATAACTATTTTACAATTTTATTTAATATTTGTTGGAGTTAATTTAACTTTTTTTCCTCAACATTTTTTAGGATTAAATGGGATACCAAGGCGTTATTCAGATTATCCGGATGCTTATTTGAGCTAAAACTGCAAGTCAAATAATGGCTGATTTACAGGAATCTAGAGTAACACAATCGCGACCATTTCTTCGAACTAGAATAGATTTTTCTGGACCATTCATGACTAAACATAGTGCAGGACGTGGACAAAAATCATTTAAATATTACGTATGCTTATTTGTGTGTTTTGTAATCAAGGCAGTACATCTTGAAGTGGTAGAAGATTTGTCAACAAAGGCATTTTTAAGTGCATTGAAACGATTTATTGCAAGAAGAGGGAAACCATTTGCGATTTATAGGGACTGCGGTACTAACTTGAAAGGTGCAGACAAAGAAATCAGAAAACGCTTTTTGCAATGTAAGCAAAATCAAGAAATTTACAAATTTTTGTCTCTAGAGGAAATAAAATTGTTATTCAACCCTCCATCATCTCCCCATTTTGGTGGACTATGGGAATAGGCAGTAAAGTCAATGAAATTACATCTAAAAAGGACTGTTGGTGATACTGTGCTGACCTATCCGGAATTTCAGACCTTGATAGCGCAGGTTGAGGCTTGTCTCAACTCTAGGCCATTGCGTCCAACATCGGCTGATCCAAATGATTTAACTGCATTAACACCTGGTCATTTCCTAATAAGGAACGTCTTTAACTGTCATACCTGAACCAGACCGAAATTATAGTTCCTTCAATCACCTTGACAGATGGTATGTGAGACAGTTTATTTTTCAGCACTTCTGGAAAAGATGGAGTCGAGAATACCTGTCTCAGCTTCAGCAAAGACCTAAATGGCAAAAAGTCAAAACAATTTAGAAGTCAATGACTTAGTCCTCATCAAAGAAGACAATCTTCCGCCTCTTAAATGGAGGTTAGGGCGAATAATTGCTGTTTATCCGGGCTCAGATCATAGAGTCAGAGTTGTTAGTATTAAAACTAGTCATGATGTCATAAAACGACCAGTCGTGAAATTGTGTCTTCTTCCTATTCACACTAAAATCTATGAACTGCTTCGCATATAATATTTTGTATTGTTTTTCTTATGTTTATCTATTATTACAGACTAAGAAGTTTCAAAATGCTCCAACTGTTTGGGATTTCAACGAGGGCCAGGATATTTATGTGAGTACCGTTTGCTTCATTTTATTGTTGCAAACAGCGTAAATTTCTTTTGTTTTTCTTTCTTTAGTTTTGAACTTTATGTGTGGCAATAAGATAATTGATTTGATAGAATTGTTTTTGTGACAACCATGTAGAATGGCTCGCTTATTTTGTATCAATTATTTCGCATCGCTGACATCTTAATTATAATTAGTGTAATGAAATAAAAGTGAAGGAATACAGTCCATGTGTTAAGTGATTTGTGAAACATATTAAGTAAAGATCACATGCAATAGTTTGAAAGAACTGTTGTCGACAATCCTTGATCTTCATGCATCCAAACAAGCAGTCACGTTAGAATTGCATACCGACGCAAGCGCTTTGCTTTGACGTTGTGTTACTCCAAAAATCTGATAATGGGCAGCTGAATCCTTTTCATTTTACGAGTAAGAAGACAAAAAACTGTGAATTATAAACTTGCAGTTCAGGTTATAGTTCAAGAGCCGAAGGAATTCAGAAATTACCTCTTGAGACTCGAAGTCAAGATAAAAACGGACTGAGACCCTTTTTAGAAAACTGGGTTAAAGAAAGATCTTACTCCAAATATAGGCTTAAGTTTTTGGTGTGGTGTGGTGTGGTGGTGTATTTAACTATGGCAAAGCACACTAGGGCTATCTGCCGCTTAAGTTTTTTGAAGAATTTCATTATGGAATCGTTCATAGATCGGAATAAAATGAAGCATAACATTCACCAAATAAAGCACTTAGATGTACTGTGTTGCAAGTCTCTATCTGAATTCTGAATTTCGTTCATTTAGTCGGTTATAATAAAGCAGACAAAATTACAGGATTATTTGAAACTTAATAAGAAAGATACAAGAAGACTTCACAACCTGTTAACAAGTTTTCAAACCTTTATAAATTCTCATGTTAAGTTATTGGATGAGGATTATAAAACTTTGCTTGCTATACAATCGCAAAGAAATAAAATGGTTCATACTTCGTCATCGCTTAAACAATTAGTGAAGGAAAGAACATATGCTACAGAGGATTTCAGTGATCAATCTATGAATGCAGAAATTTCGTTTATTTCTAATGAATTTTTTTTAATTATTATTTTTTCATTTCCAAACGTTGCAGATATATAGTTCTGTTTGGTTTGAATTAGATTTGTAAAATATTTTACTGAATTTCAACATTTAATTCAATTCCTTCATTTTATAAAAATATCATGGCAATAATTTTGAAGTTTTATGAGCTGTTAAAGCTTGAGTTAAGCGGTGTCCTGTCTTCCCCTTGATTCACGCCTCGTAATTCGTTGAGACATAGAGGGTTATGCAAATGCCAAGCCCATGAAAGAATGTTTAAAATCTCGTGAATACCAATTACAAGTCATGCCTTGCTGCTTGAAGAGTTACTTTGCTGTTGGTAACATCTAGGCCGAAAGTAGTACTGGTTGGAGTCCATGGTGAAGCCCATTGTCGCTCTCGGTTGATCATGGAAGCCCTTTCCAAAGTCGATTTACTAAAGTTCAAAGCTAAGTATCTTGTTTTCAGGAATTTGATTTTGATGCATTAGAAAAGGTTTGAAAGTATTTCGACAACGGCGGTAGCTAGCTGGTAGATCTTCCGCTGTGTAGACATTACCCTGCTTAATTATACTTTAGGTCAGGAGCCTGCACAGTGGCCTTCGGTCTACCCAAGTAATTAAAAATGAAATAGGTAATCCATCTTAGTGCGAAAATAATGTTTCACAATTTGATGGTCAGAAGGTAAAAATATAGGACGTACAAAATTATCCTGATTAGCACAATCATCTTGACTCTAACACAATTATCTTGACTCTGGAACAGTTCAATAACTCGATATAATGACCGGTCCAATTTAAGTAACCAAATAAACTAGACAATCCACCTTAGTAATCAAAATAAAGCAGGCAACAAGCAATTAACATAAGTAAATAAATATAACAAACAATAAACAAGTAAAACAATAAACAAACAGTAAACAAGTAAAACAGGCACCTGAGCACGAAAACAATTTTTTTTCCAAAACCAGAATAAGATGTTAAAAATACAGGACACACACGAAATTATCTGTATCTTCTCTTCAAAAGAGTTTCGTCTTCAGTCTCATTAGACCTTCTTCATCAGTGAAAATGCAAAGGACCTTACAGCCTTCTTTCTTTACTTTTCAGCCTTTGAGTAGATTCTTGTTGAAAGATTCTTTCAAACAACAAACAAAAGCTTTTTCACAGTTGTTTCTATTTCCTGAACAGGTAATTCTTCTTTCAGATAGTAATCTGGATTTCTAGAATTCTTAAAGAATCGCAGTATCCAAGCTGTTGGTCGAATAATTCACAAATATTTAGAAAAAGAATGCAAGTACCATTTTTTGTTAGGAACGGCTGAGGTAGCTAATGTCGTTATTCCCTTTCTTCTTTATTTAGAAACTTCTTGCACATTTAGTTGAGTCCCAGAAACAGGCCAGTTTTCTTTAGACTTTTTAAGCCATGGTAGCCCCCCCCCACCATCTAGATCTATTTTTCGCTCGGTTATTAACAAATATTCTCCAATGATCCTCATTCGTGATCGAAAATAAAATGGTTGAAGTGTGCCAGTCCAACATTTGCTTCGAATTCTTTTTAAGCCCATAGCTTCTTCAACTTAAATAATCTAGTGAAACAATCCAGTAATAATTACAACTTTTTAACTTAATAGTCGCAATTTCTTACGTGCATACATTTCTGAAAATAATTCATTAAACCTAGAAGTTCATTAAAATCCCTTTACAGTCTTGAATAAGTTCCTATTTTTCACGACAACATCTTCAGAAAGTTTAAACTCCTATACGTGTTTTGCAAAATTCAACACAAATAATCCAGTAGAAACGAAAACGATTGAGGAATTTACATCGCAGCCCTTTAGAATGTTTTAGATCACTAAAACATTTTCAGGGAGGCGGAAGCTTCTACATCAACTAACTCGACGGAAAGACAAAGAAATTCTAAGTGCGAAATTCATGTAAATAAAGTTATTCATACTCAGCAACAAATTTATACTTAACAGCTTTGTCAAATATGTCCTAATCAAAGTTACTCGCTATAATTGAGTTAAGTTAGCGGTAATAATCGTCTTCGTGTATTCTTTTGAATTGGTTCCAGAAAGAAGGCCAATCATTGCTTTCTCCGTCAAAATTCAAAAGTTCGATCTTCGGAAACTGTAATTTTCGTTTTTGAACGATCGAAGAATCAATGAAACTTTCGGTTTTAAAAATTCTGTTAAAATGCTTTTCTACGTTTACTTCTGATTTTACGAAATATTTTTATAATTTTCATGTTTTAGCAAAAAAAGAGCCCATTTCATTATCTAATTCAGTTAGCTAAGAATAAATTCTAAGTAAAGTAGCAAAATTAGATCTAATGCTCTCTTTCTTAACATTATCTCCTTCATTAAATCCTTCAAACCATTTAAAAACTGCGTAAAATTAGCTTTTATAGGTCAACGTTTTCTAACAAACAATTCCATTTTCAGAATAATATACAATTCAAAAAACGTACATTTGAAATCGCGTCATATGGATCAGCACGTTGCGAGACTATCTGAATTTGATTCAATCAGTCAGTTCTCCAGTTAGAAAAAAAAAAAAAAAAAAAAGTAATCAAAATAAAACAGACAATCTATATAAGTAATTAAAAATAAAACAGACAATCCACCTCAATACGAAAACATGGTTCAAGAAAACATTTCCACCTTTCATTTGAATATCCTAAACATAAACTGAAAATATACCCAAGTAGCACAGCAACGTCGTAAGGACGTTGCAAACTCGTCGCGGATGTCGTTGTAAAAAAGTTGCAATATGTCGTCTTTAAGACGCCCAGATGTCCGCGAACATCCACTGTTTTGCAAGCGTTGCAAAAATATATTTATCACGTCTTTGCAGATGAGGTCTTCATCGCATAGACGTCGTTATTGCGTCTTTCGCAGGTGATATTTGGGTTGTGAAAGTATCGTATCACGACGTCTTAAAGACGCATAAATGGTCGCCAAATTCCACCTTTTTGCAACAGCTGTGAAAATTTCGTTATTCTGTCCTTGTGTTACGTATTGATTTATGCAGAAAAATAAGCTTAATAATTAATATATTTTTCTTCTTTTCTAAAATGTTGTATTCCTTGTATTTATTTGTATTTATTGAGATAAATAAAACCTAATTTGCAACATTCATTTATTGAGATAAACTAATAAATATACAATAACGACAATATTTAAAAAAACGCGAATTACAAAGCGTTTGGAAGAATAGATACCAAACGAAAAGTAATAAAACTGCAATTTGCAATCAATAAAAAATATTTAGTGTATTTTGATATTACACAATTAAATATCACATAATTGTAGATTACAATATTTTATAAAAAAACGCTTTTAATACTATTTTTTCGATCATACATTTCCTACACTGTTTAAAATCATTAACCTTTTCTGCATACTATACAAAAGACAACATAATATAGAATGTGCATAATTATGAATTTTAATGCACTGCTTCTTGCTGTTACATATATTTAATTCACCTTCAGCAGTCATATTAAGTACTGGTAAAAGTGGAATAATGTCTTTGTATTTTGAAAATAATGAACAAACCATAACAGCTTGAATTGTTGTTGCTTCTGCACGGATTGCATTTTCAGCAAAACCAAAAAGTGCCTTACCGTTGTATGTTATTTTTGGTTTTATACGAATTAAATCTGAGAACAAATCTTTCAATATGAACACAATAATCCATTAATATGCATGATATACGATATAGCACTTTGGACGTTATAACCGAGGCACAAACCACCATATAACCTTTTAATCACCCGCAACACATACGAGTGTTGCGTATGTGTTGCGTAAAACACCAAAACAAAACACAATTTCATGAACACTATATTTACGATTAGCATTGTAACTCGTTGCATTCAATATTTTTTAAATGATGTATCCAAACTTTTGGTGTCTTCTTGTAGAGTACATATTCACAAACAATATAAGCAAAAATTCTACATTCTCACGATGATTTTTCCTCAGTTCAGAGGCTTCCAAACAGGAGCTCACAGAAATGCAAATTCACTTGCTGAAGGCAGTTGAAGTAAGTAGATAGGGACAGAACAATGAGAAGATTTACAGTGCGTTTTTTGATTGACAATGATATTGATATTTGCTTTTAATATAAGCAATATTATTTATATCAGTCATTGCTTGATTCAATTTCACACATGAAGTCAGTCTTTTCAAAAGCCTTACAAATTGCACCTTTACCAAATTACTTGAAAGAACGGCTGGAATCTTTCCGTTCCGTTTACTGCTGTTCGTCACTCAGCTAGAAAGTCTAGCTTTCAAGTAACTGCGCACTTAAATTCTTCGAACTTTGAATTTTTTGCAGCTAGCCAAAGCGCGCAAAACCTCGAGACGTTCGTTTATTAAGCATCCAGTAAAGTAAATAATGTACACTGCTCAAAGGAAAAAAAAAAAAAAAAAGGGACAGTTCTATATCTCCCGTTCTACTGGGCCGATTGACAAAATTCAAATTGCGTTCTTCATGTCTGGAAAGCGCGACTTAGGATATATATTAGATTTATATATAGCACTATTCTAACATAGGTATTTTGACACAAAATCGGACTATTTCTGAAATAGCATACCAATTTTTTTACATATTTCGATTCTACAGCTCAAATTACGCCTAAATATGAAATTTTGTAAAATTTGGAGCGAAATTTACGGAGAAATTCACAAATTTATGTTTGCAATTTTTTCAGTTTACGCCAAGAATAAAGTTTCACTTGGCGAACTTCTTAATATATGGCAACCTAGTTTCCTTTCCCGTGAGAGGGAAAAAAGTCACCATCGTTCCTTTTTTCCAAATAATGTTCTTTATATTATATTTTTAATTATAACTGTTATTATTTTAAGTAATTTCTTTTCTTTTTCGAATTTCATTTTAATTGTTTAAGTTGCATGGTTTTTTCGAATAACTTTTTTAAAAATTTCTATTTACCTACTCGAACTGCGTAAATAAAGGTGCAGCGTTTATTTTTTTCAAATAGTTTTCTTTATATATATTTTTCTCATAGTTATTATTTTAGGTAATTTTTAAATTTTTATACTTTTATTTTAATTGTTTGTGTTGCATTGTCTCTTCAGATAATTGTTTTAAAATTTTCTATTTATTCCTTTGAAGTGAGCATTTTAAATATATTTATTAATGTAAGTTTTCCAGAATTTGATTTTATTTATTTGAATTGCGTTTCTTTCGGAAGAATACTTTGCAACCCAGACTACGATGCGTTTGAAATCTGCATATATTAAAAGAGGAAATACAGTAAAGCACAGTTAACACGCCTTTCAATGTTCCGTTCAGAAAAGACATATATAAATAAGAGAGCTGTATAACCGACATTTTAACATAGGATGACTTGCATACACTCCTTTAAACAGTTTTATCATTGTGCCCATTGCTTTACACAATTTTATCCCACATTTGGCATCTTAAAATCTTATTCATATTTTAGTCAAATATTTTATTTCTGAAATCGCAAGAATCAAATATCATAAGATTAAAAGATTTTTAATTAAAAAAAAATACTGATACTAAATTTTACGCAAAAATTAATTTTTTCTTCTCTTTTTCTTCAGGCATTCTACTTTATTCTTGCTCTTTTTCTTTAGGCAATCTGCAAGTATATTAAAAAGCATCCAACTTTTCGAAATATCTTGGTATTTCTGACAATCATTTTAAATAAAGTTATCGCCTTCCATTTCATAAAGGCCCACAAACGGCCGAGCGGTAAAGTCGCTGAACACTGGTAGTTCACTCCAGGGTTCAAATCCCAGTAAACGGGCTGGTTGCATGGGCGTTTTCGTGGATTTTCTCATGTGTACCGTGTATGCCAGCTGGTTTCCCTTAGAAAGTTCTTCACGAAGTATTTAGCCAGAGCCTTTATCAATCGTTAGAGGCTAAACGTTTTGAAGGTATGAGATGAAAGGAAAGCCTGGTTTCCTCAAGAGGTTTTGGTTTATTTAATTATGACAAAGCACACTAAGGCTATCTTCCTAAGGGAAGGGATGCCTTCGTGGAGGACTTTCTAAGGGAAACTGGCTCACATACACGTTACACATGGGAAAAACCAGGAAAACGCCCGTGCAGCCAGCCCGCTCGCGGGATTCGAACCTCAGACCGAACTACCAGTGTTCACCGACTTTACCGCTCGGCCGCTGTCTTATCAGGAGGAAAAAAAACATCTTTAGGTGACATCCACATACATCACTGGATAAACTCCTGAATCTTCAAATAATTCGACTGAGAAAATCATGGGATTCTCCATTTATGATACGGTATGATGTTCTATAACGTAATTTAAATTTATACAACCATATAGTCTAAAACTAGTCGCTCTTCACTTTAATCTGCAATGATATCGTTTTTGTCTTTTCTGTTAATACAAGCTCAATCGATGGTATTTGCTGGTGTACGTGTCCAAGTGTTTTCTCTTTGAACACCTAATGTCTTTGAAGTATCCTGAAAGTATATTCAAAAGCGTTCAACTTTTTGAAACACCTTGGTATGACTGACAGCCAAATTTCCCTGCAAATATTTTCTTGCTTTTCTCCCTAATTTTCTTCTTTCCTTCTACAGTTATTTTAAGTGCTCACACAAGAAAATTAAGATTTTTCGATTGCTAGATTTTCATAAATTTTGCATTCTTGTCAATTTTTTAAAATATCAATTGCATCAACTGTGTTTCAGCTGAAGACAGCTTTTCATTTTCTAGACATTTTAACTATAAACAAAGTATAGAGCAAAGTCCAAAGGATAAATATTTTAATTAAAAGATTTTTCTCTAAATGACAAAGAAATAAAACAGTCCAGCAGGGTTTATTCTGTACCACCGAGTAACCCGATTCTTATATCGGCTGAAACAATCTAAATCATATTAAAGATCATGTTTTTTTATACAATCTATAACGCGAGAGAAAAATTAGCTTCTTAAAACAATCTTTCTAAGAGGATTAATGTAAAAGATTATATTTATATATATATATTTTAAAGCTGGGACTTGAACCAAATTGTCAAACTTTTAAAGTTTAATTTACATGGTGGTTATAATTAAAGTTCCAATTTGAAATGGTCATAAAATGAAAACTACCGGACCAAATGTTATCAAACTTGGGAATCGTGTAAAGGAGGTTATGCGAATTTATTTTCCGCGGGAAAAAAGAGTTTAAAAACTCACCACCAGGGGAAAATGGCGCTGTATACAATATTGTTAAATGAAATAAGACATGAAAACATCTGTTTAAAATGTGTTTAAGAGTTTCCGAAACGTGTTACAAAGCATGTTCAATGTAGCGTCCAGCATTTTCCGAAAGCAAGTTAAATCCTGTTACTGCATTCTCAACAGCAGCTCCTAGCATATCAGGAGAAATGTTACGGACATGTCAGTGTATCACATTTTTCATTTCTGCCAAATTGTTTAGATTATCACCATAAACAGTGCTTTTGAGATAATCCCATAACCAAAAGTCACAGAGGTTGAGGTCTGGTGGGAAGAGGGGAAGTGTCGGCCTATAAGACGTTCATTCGTGAAATGTTGCCTAAGTAACTGTGCGACGCACGTGAGGTGGGGCCCAGCCCTGCATAAGAATCGTAGTATCTAAAATGCCACGTTACTGCAGTTCATGTATCACGAAACATTTTAACATTGACTTTAAGTGAGCTGCAATCACAGTGGTCCAGCTGTCGACTCCTCTTCAGAGAAAAATGGTTCAGTTATAAAACTAGCTATCATTCAACACTAAACGGTGGGGGATGACTGTTATGCAATCGAATGCAGTAGGAGAATGCAATGGAACTATATAGATAACATGATAGATTTCTTTGGCCCAAATCGATTAAAAGCGTTTTGAATCAGTATCTTCATGTTTTATGGCCGAACTCAGGCTTCAAAAATTACAAATTAGCGATCTGTAAGAAAACGATTTCCAGATTGTACGCACTTGTGCGAGTGATTTGCGATCTCACATTTTCTAATCGCTAATTCGTGGTTTTCACGGATGAATTTCTCACTTACAGGGATGGCGCACTCGACATTTATCGAATTTAACGTCTTTAAATAATAATTTGCCTACTTCAAAGTTTCTTAAGGGTATGCAACATGTTAAACCCGTGTAACAAAAGGTTAAGTTAGATTCCGACCCATATTTCGTTTAACAATATTGCATACAGCGCCATTTTCCCCCTAGTGGTAAGGTTTCGAACTTCCTTTTTTTCCTGGAAAATAAATTCCTATGACCTCCTTTACACGATTACCAAGCTTGATAACATTTGATCCAGTAGTTTTCCTTTTATGACCGTTTCAATGTGGAACTTTAATTATAACCACTCTGTATATTATTAAATTTTAATTTGAAGCTATGCGTTATATGTATACCATGCGTAAATTTTTCGCTTTTATGGAAAAATAAAGAATCGAAGCGAATATACTTAGGATAATGGACCAAAACTGAAAAAATTTCCCCTCCCTCCGAAAATCAAATATTGAAACTTCAACCTTGAATTTATTGGGTTACCGAAATATTTAATTTGACTTATCTTCTAAGTCCTAGTTCCAACAACAATTCCGAATTACTTAAGCTGAATTAAAAGATTTAGTATATATTCACTGTATGTTAATAAAGTACTCAGAGTGTAATAAAAATAGATTATAGAATTTACGCTGATGCAACTTTTTGTCTGACTGCACAACATGTAATGGAAGAGAAGGCTTGTAGAGATCTGTTTTTGACAGATCCTCTAAAAGATGACAGATGCCTCTAAAAGTAGATGTCATACTCCTTTTGTCTCTTCAGTGTCAAAAAACTTTCCTTTGAGAGGCAACTTTAGTTTTGGGGAAAGAAAAAAAAAATCACAAGAAGACATGCAGGACGATTGAATATACATACTTATTTTCGGAACACAAGCGGTTCTCCGACTGGCTATTGAATAATGAAAACATACATCATCATGCAATACAAAACATTTGGAATACGTTTTCTGACTGAAAACGTAAGATTAAAAGTCATCTGCTTAATTCACAGCCAACTGCTCGGGCAATTGCAGAGTCGTTTTGATCCTGAGCTTGTAAGACAAACCTAATATAACTGGATTTAAACACTTCTTTAAACTTCCGAGAACGTTCCTTCTTTAGCTCATCTTCCAAGAATATTAAGTGAATACAATTATTGCAAAAGAAATTGAATATTCATTTGCACTACGGCTTGGTAGTTTACTAACGAGTTAACAAAACTTAAATTCTGCTTTTTGTGTCTAAGAATACAACAATATTTTAAATATTTACAAATAAAATATTAAATTGGAGCCTCACCAGTTGCCTAGCATTTGAAGAACGTTAAATACTAATTGTTTGTGTCGAAGTATAACCCAGGCTGCATGGATGGTTTTCGTAGTTTTCTAGGTTCTCTTTAGAAAGGTTCTCTATGAAAGCATCTTAATCAAATAGCTCCCATGATTTTTCTATGTTCAAATAACCAACTAACCTAGTTTAAGCGCGATTTCCAAGTGAAGTTACTAGCAAAACCCGAATACTCATTAAAAATCATATAGCTTGCCAATCGGGAGTAACATGAAAGATACGGCGCCAATAATTGAATTGCTGTTACGGTACGCTGTTTCTAAACTTAGATGGTCATTCCTTAATTAAATAGCCCACCAGCGGCCGAGCGGTAAAGACGCTGAACACTGGTAGTTCGGTCTGAGGTTCGAATCCCGCGAGCGGGCTGGCTGCATGGGCGTTTTCATGGTTTTCCCAACGACTTCATATAGCAGGTAGACGGCTCACCCACAGAGAATTCGTCTGCTAGGGTGTCTCCAACATATACCACGTGACTAATGCTCTTGGCGCTCTTGGGGAGTGATAGCTTAGGCTGTTCATCGCCAGTTTGGCCCGCTTTTGATATGGCAGGTAGTGCTTTTTATTTCCGTCTGCTAGCAGTCAGCAGACAACGGCCTCGAATTAGGTTGTTCGATTTTTTACAATGATATTTAGATATAACTTAACCCCTTTTTTCCTGAATATTTTATCTATATTAGGAAGAAAATCTAAAATAAATAATAAAAAATTGAGATGGAAACTTTAATTTTGAATAACGTTAAAAAATTAATTGCACTACTCTTATAATATTTGAGAAGGTAAAAAAATCTCGTTTAATTTTAATGCATTGCATCCTAAAGAGAAAAAGAAAATCACATTGTATTATATGTATTTATGCCATTGATTTCCTCTCTTTACTACTTACTATTTATTATTTATTACTGGAACTCTTACTCTTTACTATTTATTACTGGAACAAAATAATGCACTCTCTTTTCTTGAGATTATATTACTGGGACAAAATAATGCAATCTTAATTACTGATTTCCACACTCATGTGTATGTCATGGCGGGGATCAATACATCTTATTAACTATAACAAATATTTTATATTGAATATGTATCAAACGGTAACAAACTTCAACTCAGTATTTATTATTAGGATCAAAACGATATTACAGTTAAAACTTCTCTCACTCTCCTTTTTTTTTAAAAAATACTATTTAAAATATGGTAAGTTTTTCACATCACATTTTTTCAATTATAATAAATTTCTAACAGCATCGTAGATGAGACAGAATTATAATCCAGATTATTTTTATTTTAATTGATTTTATAGAAAATAATGATAAAGCATTGAGCTTTATAAAAGTATTCTGATTTTTAAAAAAATGCTGTTTAACTGTTTACGTTCAATGTTGCATGAATCAAGATCTTCAGCATTTTTTTTAACAAAGTAAACATATCGCACAATCTTTTCTCGGAACAGCTTTAGTATAGCCCACCTTCAAAGTATGGCGAATTTGGTTTGGCGCCAAAGCACATGAAATACGTTGTTTTGAAAAATGGTTGCCATCCAGATTTTCGACGAAACTCCGTGTTTCAAAAAATGGCAGCCATCTTGATTTCACCAGAAATCGTGGATAATAGAAATAAGTTTACGACTATTATACACGATTTTAAGAGAAAGAAATATTAAGAAATGATTAATAAAAATGATTAAGATTAAAAGGATGTAATTTTAAAAACAATACCGGAAACCTTTAGCTATTTCACCTTTAATAAATAATTTGGTGTGACGTCACAATGTATTCTCCATGCTACGCGTAATTTCTATTTTCTCTTTAAAAAAATAATGAATTGTTTTTTATTGTAAATTAACATCAAATTCTTTAAATTTACATTTCCGAGCTTAGGCGTAACTGAAAATAAGTATAATAAAATGTTTATATTTAAAATTATCATGATACAGTAAGCGAATTCTACCAGTTATTACAACGATAAAGAACGTCGCAGTCTCTCATACTTGTATTTCATACAGCTTCAGTATTTTCAAATATTTTTAAGCTTTAGCATTTATACAAATAAAAAAAAGTTTTTTTAAATTAATACTCTGGAACATATCAATTTTATCATATTTACAAATTAACGTTTTGCTACGTAACAACATAATCCCTTATATACCAGTAAGTAGACAATTTGCATTATTTTCTAGTACATTAATGAAAAACAGGTTCTTAAATTCCCAAATCACATTATATTCTCTGTAGGCAGGCATACTAGAATTCTACACATAAATAAATAAAAAATTTAATTTCTCACAATGAAAGAAAATATTATAAGAAAATAAATACTGCAAATTTAGGAACACTAAGCAATGCTTCACATACACACACACATACAGTGTCTCACAAAAGTGATGGAACACTTGTGCTTTACAAAAGGAAACACTAGTAAAATAAATTTGAAAAAAACATGTAAAACTTTTTTGTGGGTGTGTTTCATACTTAAATTTAGTAACAATTATTACATAACATACATTTTCTCAAAATATTAAAATATCAATTTAATAAAAATACAATTGTTTAGAACGGAGTAAAAAAAATGGCTCACATAAGTGGGACACTTACTTTTCCATCGAATATTTATCCAAAAAATTTACTTTATAAAAGGTTTTAATATTTTGTTGGATTTCCTTTTACTTTTAAAACATGATTTAATCTTCTTGGGATGGATTCGACTAATTTTTTTGCGATTTCTGGAGTGATTTTACTCCATTCTTCTTGAAGCACCGATTTTATTGTTGTTTTGAAGAAATGGTGTGTTTGCGAAATTCTTCCTTGGGTTTTATCCACACCAAGATTCTACCGTCAGAATCAAATATATTAAATTTACTCTCATCAGCAAATATAACTTCATTCCAGTAATCAGAATTCTTATTTATGTTGGATTTTGCGAAAGCCAGTCTGAGGTTTCTATTCCTTTCACTCACGAAGAATTTTTTCCTGGCTGCTCTACCGTGATATCCAGCAGATCGAATTACTCTTCCAATAGTCTCAGAATTAATAATTACTCCATATAATGCTTGTAAATCAGCAGCAACTTTAGGAGCACTCATTCTTGGATTTTTTTTTATATTTCGAACGATAATTCGCTTTATTCCATTGGACAGCTTTGATGGTCGGCCAGGTCTTCTTTTATCCTGAATCATATGATTCTTTTTATATCGTTTAATGATACTGAAAACTGTTGAATGACTCAGGTTAACTGTTTCAGCAGTTTCTCTAATAGAATTTTTACGTTCAATATGCAAATTAATAACTAATTTTCGAATTTCAAAGTTTCTTTTCGTTTAGCATTCATGGCTTCACAGAGATAAAAAACACAAAAATTTCAAAACAAACAGGAGAGAAATACTGCAGACGATTTTATAAATTATTGCCAATTGCTTTTGAGTAAAAATAAAAACCCCCAAAAATATTTTTATTGCTTACTTCAGACGATTTTTGTTGCATAGTACGTAGTAGTATCTAATGGTGTCCCATGACTTATGTGAACCATTTTTTGCTCAGTTCTAAACAATTGTATTTTTATTAAATTAATATTTTGAGAAAATGTATGTTATGTAATAATTGTTACTAAGTTGAAGTATGAAACACACCCACAAAAAATTTTTATGTTTTTTTAATTTATTTTATTACAGTTTCCTTTTGAAAAGCACAAGTGCCCATCACTTTTGTGAGACTGTATTATCAAAGAACTCATATTATCAAGTGCGATTACGATTGCAAACACTACGTATTATAATAATGAGGTAAAAGTTACTTATAGGGTCAAAGTTTACAGTTTTGCTACTGTTGAGTAGATCGTCGGGCTATCGATATATATCGTAAGTCGGAAAGCATTATAAACATATCAAAACCAAAAAATTAAAAATACAATTTAAATGAAAAATGATGTCTTAAATATAATTCACAATTAAAACAGCAATACAAATTTAAAATACGCAAACGATATGTTAAACATTGCATATAATATACGTTACATTACAGCTCGTCATCATACATTATTTCGCTTTCCTTTATACACAACGATCCGTATTCGCTCGGAAAACATCAAAGCTTGGTGTCCATGTACACATCCATCATTTTCCACCTTAAAAATATCAGAGAATTGCACAACCTCGGCATTGCGCACTACCTTGGCTCTGCCTATGTACACATCGATCTATTTTCATTTAAAAAAAATCCTATAATTGCACAACCTCGGCATTGCGCACTACATTAGCTTTACCCAAGTACACATCGATCTATTTTCACTTAAAAAAAAAATCCTATAATTGCACAAACTAGGCACCGCGCACAACCTCGGCATTGCGCATTACATTGTCTTTGCCCATGTACACATCGATCTATTTTCACTTAAAAAAACATCCTAGAATTGCACAAACTATGCACCACGCACTACAATGGCTTTGCCCATGTACACATCGATCTATTTTCACTTAAAAAAAAATCCTGGAATTGCACAAACTAGGCACCGCGCAGAACCTCGGCTTTGCGCACTACATTGGCTCTGCCCATGTACACATCGATCTATTTTCACTTAAAAAAACATCCTGGAATTGCACAAACTAGGCACCGCGCAGAACCTCGGCATTGTGCACTACATTGGCTCTGCGTATGTACACATCGATCTATTTTCACTTAAAAAACATCCTAGAATAGCGCAAACTAGGCACCGCGCACAACCTCGGCATTGTGCACTACATTGGCTCTGCCCATGTACACATCGATCTATTTCCACTTAAAAAAACATCCTAGAATTGCACAAACTAGGCTCCGCGCGCAACCTCGGCATTGCGCACTACATTGGCTCTTCCCATGTACACATCGATCTATTTTCACTTAAAAAAAATCCTAGAATTGCACAAACTAGGCACCGCGCACAACCTCGGCGTTGCGCACTACATTGGCTCTGCCCATGTACACATCCATTTATTTCCACTTAAAAAGATATCCTAGAATTGCACAAACTAGGCACCGCGCACAACCTCGGCGTTGCGCACTACATTGGCTCTGCCCATGTACACATCCATTTATTTCCACTTAAAAAGATATCCTAGAATTGCACAAACTAGGCACCGCGCACAACCTCGGCATTGCGCACTACATTGGCTCTGCCCATGTACACATCGATCTATTTTCACTTAAAAAAACATCCTGGAATTGCACAAACTAGGCACCGCGCACAACCTCGGCGTTGCGCACTACATTGGCTCTGCCCATGTACACATCCATTTATTTCCACTTAAAAAGATATCCTAGAATTGCACAAACTAGGCACCGCGCACAACCTCGGCATTGCGCACTACATTGGCTCTGCCCATGTACACATCGATCTATTTTCACTTAAAAAAAATCCTGGAATTGCACAAACTAGGCACCGCGCACAACCTCTTCATTGCGCACTGCATTGGCTTTGTTCATGTATATAGCGATCTCTTTTCACTTAAAAATCAGAAATTTAATAAACTCTGCATTGCTCATGTACTAAGAAATCTGCTTTCACTTAAAAGAAATCGGAGAATAGCAGAAATTCTCGCATAAGCAACTCCATTAATTCGCGTTGTTAAAAAAAAAAAAAAAAAAAAAAAAAAAATTCTACAAAAATTGAGCTTACTACAAGCGAATCAAGATCCTAGCCGAATTGATTTCTCAGCCGTACATTTCTTGCAAATACTACCTTTCGATGACTTTTTCTGACTAAATCTTAATTTATCTTAAGTATTCACAGAAAATGTTATCCTTCAATAATCGACAATCCATCAAAAATCCTCTAAAATGTTCATACTCTATTGTTAATTCATACATAAAATATCTGTTCCCAAAATTTTACACTTGTTTGAAAACTCCCACCTTAAATTTTCCTTTATAATCTCCTGATACTTAATTACAACATCACTAACAGCAGTTTTAGAGCAAGCAATAACTAAACGCAAAAATATCACCTCAAGTAGCCAAAAAAATATATACAAAATAGTATACACGGTATCTGAACGTTAAACAATCGCCAATAACAGTCTTACGAATTGTATATTTAGATATTAATTTTAGTAGAATTCTAATTTAAAATGTTGTATTTCCTCCTGCAACGCAGCGTGAGACAAATTTTAAGAGAAATCTACTATAACGGAAACGTAAGAATACAGGGCACGTGCATTAAACTTTGAGTAAACGAATATGTCGGTAATTTTTATTGAAATTGAATAAATGTAACTGACTACTAAATTAGCTGTAACCGTAATTCCATCCTCTTGTTTACATTGCGTTTGGCGAATAGTATGGGTTACCAGATCATATCATTTATCCCCGCTCTTGGCGATATTTTTTTTTGTTTAAAATTCCAGGTGGGCTATACTAAAGCTGTGCCCATTTCTCAATAACTTAATGCTAATAATAGCATTTTTCTTTTTTTATCGCAGGCAGTAATTGTTTATGAAATCAAAGCGCGTACGACTTGGCGAAAAAAGGTTAACGCCAATTGGCGCAGCTTTCTATTTCAACGGAATACACGGAAAAAACATATAAAATTCAATTATTTGTAAAGGGTGATTCCAGTAAATAGTGTCACAGTATTTAATACATTTTGATGCTAATAATACATGCTGAAAATGTCATATACGGCGGCAATTTTCTTATACAATATGGCTGAAACTTTCCAACCAATTCAAGAGAGATAGTAAAATGACAAAAATACTGAAAATAAAATAATAAATCATGCAGTTTTAACTTACCTATGAAAGGTTACAAGTCCTCCTTTCACGAAACTTTCTTTACATCCGTAGGCGCTGCAGCGAATAACCATTTTTACTTAAATTTTATGTGACCAAGCAGAGCAACAGTCTTTCGTCCTGTGATGCTTCTTTGGCGAAATGAAGCAACTCCAATGATGGAACACAGCAATAACTTTTATTTAACACTCAAAAAAATGGCGACATACAAACAAGAAGAGAAAACATATTCTATAAACTTATTTAAAAAAAAATAATTACATGCTTCGTGCGAGAAAATGCATGCAGCTCTCGAGCCTGCATTTCAATATTGCCAGATATCTGTACATTATTTATTATTCATCTATTTCAAATGCACGAGAGATTAATAACGATATTAAAGCTGTTACAGTCCCATAGAAAGCAATGTAAAGTATTTCCGGACTTTCGGAATTCGCGCAGCAGTCACGTGACACTAATGTTGGAACCGGTTGAAGGTTGCAATACTCTCTCTACCAGTATACTATCTCGTTGGGTTTTCCCCATGTGTAACGTGTATACGAGTCAGTTTCCCTTAGAAAGTCCTCCACGAAGTCCCTTTAGGCAGATAACCCTCGTGTGCTTTGCCATAACTAAATAATCCAATCCAATCCTGAATTAAATATAATTGATTTGTAACTTCTACTAGAGCTGACGGAAAGAATTGAAGTGTAATTAAATAATATCGTGTGCAATCTTGATTAATATAAAATTAAAAATACAGTGTCTCACAAAAGTGATGGGACACTTGTGCTTTACAAAAGAAAACTGTAATAAAATAAATTAAAAAAAACGTGTAAAAATTTTTTGTGGGTGTGTTTCATACTTAAATTTAGTAACAATTATTACATAACATACATTTTCTCAAAATATTAAAATAATAATTTAATAAAAATACAATTGTTTAGAACGGAACAAAAAATGGCTCACATAAGTGATGGGACACCATTAGATACTAACTACGTAGTACAATAAAAGTATTTTTGGGGGTTTTTATTTTTACTCAAAAGCAATTAGCAATAATTTATAAAATCGTCTGCAGTCTTACTCTCCAGTTTGTTTTGGAATTTTTGTGTTTTTTAGCTCTGTGCAGCCATGATTGCTAAACGAAAAGAAACTTTGCCTGAAATTCGAAAATTATTTATTAATTTGCATATTGAACGTGAAAAATCTATTAGAGAAACTTCTGAAACAGTTAACATGAGTCATTCAACAGTTTTCAGTATCATTAAACGATATAAAAAGAATCATATGATTCAGGATAAAAGAAGACCTGGCCGACCATCAAAGCTATCCAATGGAATAAAGCGAATTATTGTTCAAAATATTAAAAAAATCGAAGAATGAGTGCTCCTAAAGTTGCTGCTGATTTACAAGCATTATATGGAATAATTGTTAATCCTGAGACTATTAGAAGAGTAATTCGATCTGCTGGATATCACGGTAGAGCAGCCAGGAAAAAATTCTTCGTAAGTGAAAAGAATAGAAACCTCAGACTGGCTTTCGCAAAATCCAACATAAATAAGAACTCTGATTACTGGAATGAAGTTATATTTGCTGATGAGAGTAAATTTAATATATTTGGTTCTGACGGTAGAATCTTGGTGTAGAGAAAACCCAGGAAAGAATTTCGCAAACAGAACTTGGTGCCAACAGTAAAACATGGTGGAGGAGGAGTTTTGGTATGGGGGTATATGTCGTCCACTGGAGTTGGTAATCTTGTTTTTATTGACAGTATAATGGATCAGTACAAGTGTATTGACCTTTTAAATCAAAATTTGAAATCTTCAGCACGAAAATTGACCCTTCATAACGATTTTAAATTCTAACAGGACAATGACCCCAAGCACACTGCTTTGAACGTTAGACTCTGGCTGCTGTATAACTGTCCTGAAATAATAAAAACACCACCACAATCTACAGACTTAAATCCCATAGAGAATATTTGGCAAGAATTGGAATCAAGAATTCGCAAACATACCATTTCTTCAAAACAGCAATTAAAATCATTGCTTCAAGAAGAATGGGTTAAAATCACTCCATAAATCACAAAAAATTAGTCGAATCCATCCCAAGAAGATTAAATCACGTTTTAAAAGTAAAAGGAAATCCAACAAAATATTAAAACATTTTAAGAAGTAAAACTTTTGGATAAATACTTGATGGAAAAGTAAGTGTCCCATCACTTATGTGAGCCATTTTTTGCTCCGTTCTAAACAATTGTATTTTTATTAAATTACTATTTTAATATTTTGAGAAAATGTATGTTATGTAATAATTGTTACTAAATTTAAGTATGAAACACACCACAAAAAATTTTTACATGCTTTTTTAATTTATTTTACTACAGTTTCCTTTCGTAAAGCACAAGTGTCCCATCACTTTTGTGAGACACTGTATTTGCATAGAAAAATATTTTCATTCAAACAGAAAGTTTTTTGAAATATTTGCAATTACTTTATAAGAAGGATTTATTAATTACCGTAATAATTACTTATTATATTACTGATGATTATGATTCAGTTCTTGACAATTACATTCTAGATTAGAATTTTAAGGATATAATAAAAATACGCTACACGCAAAAATACATTTTAGGATAAAAAATTAGTTGATTTTTTTAAGTTTTAAAACGTCTTAAATTCATTTAATAAACATCGTATCCTCGTTGTTAATTGAATCCAGAATGTTGGGTGTCGTTTATATAATTATTCTTACTTGTTCACAGAACCTGCTGACTTATCCAGCCATTAAGTAGCTGGAGATCATTTCTACATAACCATTGAACTTCCATTCATTCAGTCTCTAAAGGGTTGTATGTTTATATCATAATTTGACTTTTATAAAAATGATTATTCTAAGTCTTATGTTTCTATAAAAATATACTGTGCTTTAAAAATATGGATGATAGTATCAGCCGCTCTTTCAGCCACTTCATAAGCAACAGTTTCTTTAGAAATAAATTATGCAGTTAATGTCATAAAATATTTTCATAAAATTCAAATAAACATCAAACGAAAATTCTCAGTTATAGACAATTCGATTTCAACGAAGTTAAAGTGAAGTAGCAGACGATAAAACGCCGAAGGTAAAAATTTTTCTCTTACAAAAATTTACTCTTACTTTTTTAAAAAAAAAAGGAAGAAAGAGAGAAATTTAAAAAAATAGTTAAAAATTTGAATAATATCATCTGTAATTTAAAAAAAAGTAGCTTTTCATATAGTATTAATAAATATTTATTACGCATCTTTGAGGGAAAATATTTTATATAATTAATTCTCCGTAAAATTTTACTTGAAATTTAAGGTTAACAATAGCTGTGGCAATTCACTGTAACTAAAATCCATAAACCACATTTGGCGTTATTATCGCTCAAAAAAAGATGCCAAATTTCAAAACGCGAAAATATGTAAATTTGTGTATATCTTAGAAAATTTTGAATAAAAAAGTCTAATTTTTTGCAGATATGCTTAAAAATACACTACTTTAAGATGATGGTAAAAATTTTATAGGTTATAATTGAAATTTTTTTTCGAAAAATTTATAAAAATTATTTAAAAATAGAAATTTAAAAAATAAAACACAAAAAATGGGTAAATTTTATTTGGAATGAACCTAAATTTCGAAATGTGAAAGGAAAAATAATAAAAGTTTAATAAAAAAAGAGATATTAATAAATATTTACCAAATTCAATTAACATTGAGGAGCTAAAATTTTGAGAGCTAATATTTTAAAATCTACTCGTACGATTTTTACATAACTTGGTATTCTGGCATAATTTGAGTCGTAGAATCGAAATATGGAAAAATATTGATATGTTATTTCAGAAAAAGTCAGATTTTGTGTCAAAATACCTATGTTAGACTAGTGCTATATATAAATCTAATATATATCCTTAGTCGCGCTTTCTAGACATGAAAAACGCAGTTTGAATTTTGTCAATCGGCCCAGTAGAACCTAAGATATAGCACTGTCCCTTTTTTTTTTTTTTTTTTTTTAAAGCAGTGTATATGGAATGTCACCGGTTGAAGAGCAATATACAGTTTTTCTAATTTTTATGCCAACATTTATTAGTAATTTATCAAATCCATTAATTTTGTTGTTTTCCATAAAAAGTGTAATTTTTATGCCAACATTTATTAGTAATTTATCAAATCCATTAATTTTGTTGTTTTCCAAAAAAAGTGTTAATATTTCTTTCTCTTTTTACATTAATTTTCCGTTCTGTCACCATATTAATTCAAATATATTCGTCCTTATTTCAAAAATAATAAACAAAGTCATATTTCAGTAGTGAAGTAATTGCTAACATGTGATTTGCATTGATTATGGAAACATGATTTTTAAAATATATAAAATGCATAACTTAAGAACTTACTTTATAGATTAGTTTCATTTTTAAATATTTTGCTATAATATTTATAAAAAATTATTTAAGTATTCATTATTTTAACAAAATTTTAAACAATAATTTAGTACGTATTTTTAGTACTAATTAAATTAAATAATTCAAACGTATTTATATTAAATTTATATTTCATTACATGAATCTACCTTAGATTAATATATTTAGATGAAATAAAGTAATGAAACATTGCAAAGTAAATCTTATGCGATCTTCAGATTCTTGAAAGGGCAGATTTAGTCTCTTTTCATTCTAAAATTAACGCTGATGAATTATGAGAAAATTGCTAAAACGACCACGTCTAAAAGCGGTCATATCATGACGTTTCAGCGACGTCATCAAATGCCAAGATGCAACGGCAAATATTTTGCGTCGTCGCAACGTTGTAAAGACATCATATAAGTTACCACGACCACTTTGCAACCTCTCGGACTAGTTTGCAACGTCGTGTGCTACTTGGGTAGTGCTACCAAAGCATGAAATATAACTTTAAGGAAAAAGTGCGTTTACATAACCATTAAGTTGCTCTCGACATATTTAATTCTCAAGGAGAAGTAGCAGCCAAAAATGCAGCTGCGCAAACTAGATAATAATGAGCACCAGTTGCTAAAATCTTTAATCGAGAAGGATGCAAAGAAGACTGCTTAGTAAAAAAATGACCTGCTATATAAGTATTCCTCGTGTTACCTGAGAGCATGGAAGTAGAAATTATCTTTAACATGCGTTGCAATATCCTATCTAAATTAGATTTCTTTGAGAGCTAGAATATCGAAGAACTGTATAGTGATTATTCACTCAGTTCTTATACGTAACATGTCTAAAGAAGGCTTAAATGTACCCTTCAACTCAACATAAGTTAGCAGATGATCCCTTCTCAGGCTTACAATAAGCCTCCAACTGGGCTTTACCTCAAGATAGAAAATTTAAAACTAGTCTAATATTAACTCAAATAAATCAGCCGAAGCTGCACAAAGTTAGCGAGAAGAGTTGGCCCTTATTTAAAATCACTGGCGTATACTGGAGAACCAACGCCGCCGTAAGGCAAAACAGACTCTTCTACTGAAGTGACGCAGACTTCAGCTGAAATACTCGTTTCTGCCTCATTTGCATAAATCGCAATCCTGAAAACACAACACACCTTAGCTACATCAAAACACTAACGTAAAAGCAATAATAGTTCTTGTGTATCAGCACCATATATGGTCTAGAGAGTTCGCTCAAACTAGCGGCCTGTAGGCCACATGCGGCCTCTGGAGGACTTTTATTATGGCGTTGTAAAGGTTTCAAGATTTTAGTTAATTTAGGTTATTTTCATATTCATTTAAATCGAACATGAGTAACGCAACAGGATACTTTTAAATGGAGCTAATTAATTAGCGATGCGATGTAAATCCTACTGAAAGATTTCAAGACAGAGATTTTATTAACTTTTATATGTACGTATCAAAAAATAAATAAGCTGAGTTATGAATTTTTGCACTAAAAGTTTGCTTCGGAATACATTTATATGTAAATAGCCTTTTTATGACAGTTTAAAATTATTAAAAAAATAACTCGATCGACCGATGAGTATTTACGATCCTTGATGAAGATAATTCTAGTTATTTAAACTTTATCATAAGAGAAACGTCAAGTGTCAGACTGAAGTAAAAAATAAAGAACTTTATAATTATTTACATACAAACATTTGTACTTTTATTTATGCATGCAAGAAAAATTTAATAAATAAGAGAAAGAGACTAGACTATTATTATTTATTCCAAAGTGTTATGTCACTTTGTAAATTTTGTCTGAAAATATAGAAAGTTTTATTAATCTGTTTATTTTTATTTTAAACTTAAGCAAGTTATTTAATGATTAATTAAGCATGTTAGCATTATTTTAAAGAAATGTCTACGTAAGAATTTAATGTTTAGCTGTCTATTTTAATTATAACAAAAATATATTATAATACCAAATTTTGGATTTCAGATAGAAAATAAATAAAGTTTAATAACAAATGTTGATATTGTTACGAAAACCTAGCTGCGGTAAGATAGCTTCCCCGCAAAGCGCAATTAGGATTGTCAGAAAGTGGCAAGGGGAGGCCGGGGTTGCCAGATATGGCGCGAAATCGCCTATTTAACGATATTTGGAGACAAAATTGGCCATATGCCATAGACGGAGCTAGAATATTCTAGAAAGAATTCTTACCGGTTTTCCCGAGAATGTTCTGGAACGTAGGTCTAAACCTATATATACCCCACCTGTACGAGGAGTAGAGTATCTTGAGAGTATCTAGAGAATGTTGAGCTTAGTAGTAGTGTCTTGAGCT
Organism: Stegodyphus dumicola; assembly: GCF_044657685.1. Taxonomy (NCBI): domain Eukaryota; kingdom Metazoa; phylum Arthropoda; class Arachnida; order Araneae; family Eresidae; genus Stegodyphus; species Stegodyphus dumicola. The sequence goes on from NC_140769.1 coordinate 73,802,263, forward strand.
CAGAGATTAGTTCGAGAGCGTTCAAACCAGTCGGAAACTGCACTTTAGTTCTTTGCCGTGAAGCTGTCTTCAGCCTTATAGCCTAATAGCCTGAAGGCTGTGTTACTGATTCCTTCAGCGTGTTTGTCGTAGTTTTTCGACGACTATAACGCATCTTTGGAACTGTACTGTATAATACTGACGGATAAAGTATGTCTCGATTCTTCATCAAGCGTTGTCATCAATCACTCCGAATCCACGCACCCGTAAACGCAACACTATTATTACTTATTTATTTTGTATATGTGTGTTTTAATTACACGTGTAATAATATGTAAAATAACATTATTATATACATAAAATTTAAGTAATGTAAATTTATTTAAATATAAATTTTAATTTTTTGTTTGTGATATTATTATTTTTGTGCATGTTTGTTTTAATATATATTTAGTAAGCGAAATTTAAAATTTATTTTAAATGTTTTTCATTTCGTTAAAAAGTCTTTCAATTTCTAAAAAAAGATTCTGCCGTTATCTATTTTCGGATCGTGCATTCAACTCCGAATGTTATTTGAGTTTGTGTCCACTGGTCTAGAGTTTGTAACATTGGATTAATAGAAGTGCTATATGGGAAGTAATGCTCAGCTGAATAGGAATTTAGAAGTGTCAAAGAATAAGGTTTGGTTAGGTTTGGTCTGGTTTGGTTTATTTGATTATGGCAGAACATGCGATGGCTATCTGCATAACGGAAGGTTACCTTCGTGAAAAACTTTCTAAGGGAAACTGGTTCGTATCTACGCTGCGCATGGGGAAAAGCACAAAAACGCCTATGCAGCCAAGACTTTTGCTTGAAATTAAAGCCAGGTGGAGTTACCACTGATCAGCAACCTTACTGGTCGGCTGCAGCTGAACCCAAATATGTGTGTGTGTGTGTGTGTGTGATATTTTAATGCGTAGAAGAAACCCGACACTTTTAATTTCCGGCAGTCGAAGGGACTTTACTGCGTAGTTAGAAAGATGGATGCATAAACCAAAACTTCCAGAAGTGGCCGTTTCGAAACATACTTTTATTCCTTGGTAATGCACATCAAATTATTTTTGGTAGACAAGATAGTTCTAGATCATCAGCAATTACAATAATTTTTTGTACACAAGTTAATAAGTACGACGTCATCTTAAACAAGTAAGCATAGCAGTGCAGAGATGTTTGCAGGGCAGAAGTTAAGAAAAAGAAGTGACGTAATTGCTCGTTAAGCAATATTTATACTAGGTAGTTGCATATGTACAGCTAAGCTGCGATTGGTTAATTTTAGGTTTTAATTCTCTTTTCAAACAGTGTTATGTAACTTGGAAAGTTCTCGAATTTGGGAGAAAAGATGTACTTAGGGGAAGAACACACATTTTAGAATAGTCAACTTTGAGGTTACCAATTATTTTCTTAAGGTAGCCATCGTATTCTATTATATCTTACATATCTTCTCCCTTTCAAAAGAAAGGTTGGGAGAGAATTTTGGGGAAAAAAGCATTAGTGTATTAGCGAAGCAAGAGAAAATTTAAGCATCAAGGACAAAGCCTACAGGTTTTCCTACGCCCGTCATTGTTCATAAACTTTCTCATTTGTAGATTATGAAATACTTAAACGTATAATTTCCAACTGTTGGAAGAACAATATAATCTCTAAATAAAACTAAATAATAAATTAGCACAAGTATTTTTGAAAGTACTTAAGTTTGAAAGTCCATTCCTTGGAAAAAATGTCTAACGGAAAGTTTACAGGCATCATTCAAAAATAGTTCCACAAAGTTAAATGTTCAACAAAATGTCCAGCAAATTTCCTTGATGAAAATATTTCCACATGAAAATTTGAAGATATAACACACAATTTATGATTAATTGAATAAGTTCTTCTTATTGGGGATACTTGACATATTTAATATAATAGGAAAATTCAATGTAAAAACATAATGATATAATGCAATACTGAATAACATAATGATATTTTGACGATTACTTGGCATTTTCTCTCCGACAAACTCAGCGTACCAACTTGTTGATGGTATTGAGATGCTTAAGTAATATATCAAAAAACCTCCGTTCCTTAGAAAAAGGTAACTGATTTTTGGCATTGTACAATTGTCAAAGTTTTTCTTTCAAAAATTTTCCCAAGCTAGTGGTTTTGCGATTTATAGAAATTTGACGAGTGTAGAAGATTGTGTCCCAATAGAGTTTATTGTTAAACAGCGGCAGAGAACACAGGATTCAGAAGCAGACGACATTTGTATGATTGCTGTAATTGTTAAGTCAAAATTTATACTGGCATTCGTATATATTCATTCAACTCTTCATTTAGGAGATTTGAAGATCACGTCCGGGGCCCCAATTATTGATATTTTACGTTCTTAGGTTGCTTGTATCTTTCTCACTGTAAAGTCATCACTCAACTAATCCAGGTTTAATTATTATTTTATTACAGGTCCATCTTATTTTGGAAAATATATGATAAAATAAAACACCCCAGCATCAATCCTCAAGTTCCATGTGCTGCCATTTGATGACTATTTGGATGAGTGTAATTATTTAGATTATGAAATGGTCGAACTATAAAGGTGCCTTCTAAATTCAAGGACTTTGATAAGGGCGTAGCTAGAGGGGGGCAAGGGGGGCATCTGTTCCCGGGCGTAGAATCCAAGGGGCGCCAACTGATGTTACGACATTTTAGAATTAAATGTTTTCCATCCTTGGCAAGCAGTAGGGGGCGCGAAATCTTCAGTTGTCGTTGGGCGCTGAAAACCCTAGCTATGACTCTGGACTTTGAACTTTAAAAATAGACTTTTAAGTGAACTTTAAAACAGACTTTTAAGTGAACTTCAAAATCTAATTTTAGGTTAAATTTTAGATTAATTAAATATTTATTTTGATAAAAATCCTGTTATCAAAAAGTAGGAGTATGTAAAGTATAGCATTGTTCATATACATTCAACCAGTGTAATATTATTTTCCCTTTAGATGGCAACAGTTGTGGAAAATTATTATTTTGGTAGAATAAACCTGTTTGGTTGTGTTTAAATTCTTACAAAGATTATTTAGGTAGAAATGAGTAGATGAATGTGCAAAATGGTGTATATTTACTGTTGTATCTAACAGAAGTCATGTGGTGTATATATCAGATTTTTCGTGATTACAATACTTCCTTTACTTCACACAAAGAAGTAAAAAAAAAGTCTACATTCAATTTTTTTTTTTTTTTTTTTCATGAAGAATACTAACTGCTATAATTTGTTTGAAAAAATTGCAAAACTGAGAAAAATTAGTGCACGTTTAGATCGTGATTATTTTTCTGTCAAAGAGCTGGACAATTTCGATGGGAATCTGCGACTCCCATCGTTTGAAAGCTGTCTCGCGATCGAAACTTTTCTCAGCTTTACACCAAGAGCCTGCACAAATAACCAAACTACAAATAACCACTGGGATACATAAATAATCAACGGGATCTTAGTTGGGAGCCTCTAGAAAATAAACGGGAAATCTATTGCATAACTTTTCGTGTCGACTTTGAATACAGCATTTAATTTTAGTTTCCCAAATTTTTGTCAATTAAATTAGAAAAGCAATTTCAAGCAAATTTATTAATTTTAGTTATTTTCAAGTCTGATAATTGAAATACATTTCTTTAAGTTAAAAATTAACTCTCAGTCTGCTATCAAAAAATTAAATAAGTACTTTTAACGAAGAAGACTACTGCTTTCAAGCTAGAAGAAGACAACATTTTAGTTTTTAGTGCGAAGCGGCGGAAATATAAGTTTCGTGATTAAATGCCGTTTTCGCACACGGTTTGTTTCCCTTCTAATTTCCGAGTTAGTTTTTCTGTCTGAGGAATTCAAAATTGAAGCCATTTGAGAGGTGGGAAATTAAAAAAAGATCGGTTTCCTTTTTACTTTTATTTATTGGATTTTCTAGAATGCATCCTTGTAAATATATCGTGGTGAGTTAAATTTTATATTTGTAAATATTACCCCAAGTTATATTTGCTTCGATTGATTTGTGACGACTGTCGTTGCTTTAATTCATAAAATCAGAAAATGTAGTATTTTAATTTATTTTATGTAATTTCAGAATTTAAAATTAGCAGTTTATTTTCCATTCAATAAAGAATAAAAACCTATTTATTTGACCAGATATAGCCAACGTTTCTTTAGGCCCACCAGCGGCCGAGCGGTAAAGTTGCTGAACATTAGTAGTTCGGTCCGAGGTTCGAATCCCGCGAACGGGCTGGCTGCATCGGCGTTTTCGTGTTTTTCCTCATGTGTAACGTGTATACGAGCCAGTTTTCCTTAGAAAGTCTACCACGAAGGCATCCCTTTCCTTAGGCAGATAGCTCTAGTGTGCTTTGCCATAATTAAACCAAACCAAACTTTTCTTTAGCCTGTTAATCCTGCAACTAATACTGCTTTCTTTAAATAAGAAGTTTTATTCACTTTTTACATTCGCTGTGATGCATCCATATTTCAGTTCTTTGTTGAAAATGGAAATAATGCCTGGCTCTAATTTAGTAGTTCTCATAAAATAAATTAAATAAGTTGGGAAATTTTTATGTGATGGAAATCAAGGTCAGTTATAACACTTTCTAGTTATAACACTTTCTGTGGCTTCGATCATCAATTATTTTATCTGATTATCTGTTTTCATGTTTTCATTGAGTTAAATTCATTAGTATATCATCATTTCTTAAGCTTACAGTTTAGCTACCAACATAACCTTTTTGACTAAAGTGTTTAATAAGTGCTGTAGTTATTTATATTATGACTGGATATTTTATTTTTTTACAAAGAACAGAAAATGGAAAATGAAATTCTGCATGAACTAGAAAACATTTTCAAATAAAATAATCTAAAATTTGAACTATTGCACAATACCACATAAATTATGTAAAATAACTAAAAAATTTATATTTGTCATTCATTAAATTAATCTAAATTTTAAAATAATTTAATAATAACTTAGCACCTTTTATTGGAAAACTTAATGATGGGACATAGCTCCATCATCTTGATATTAAATAATTTGATATCTAACAATAAATTTAGGTAAAATCCTAGTATACGGTGCAGCCTTGGCGCAATTTTGAAAATTATCCCCAACACCAAAAATGACTAAAAGAACGTCTATATATATACTATACACTATATACTATCACTACATACAATACTATATACTATGTATAACTATATACGTTCTTTGAATGACTCGTTTACTATTCATCGTGTATGTTTCGTTTTTACTGCTTATCATAAAGTCGCCAAATCCCATATGCACTGGATACTAGGATTAAACCATAAATTTATTTAAAACAGATGTCAATTTTTAGCACTTGTTTAAATTTTAGATTATCTACAAGTCATTTGACTAATCTTAAACAAGCTTCGATAATAGGGTTCCTAAGAAGAGGAATATTAATATAAGTATAATAAGAAATACATGACCTATGTTTTTTAAGCAATAAATAAGCAAATGAAAAACAAAGAGGCTTAAATTCAGATAAATTCACTAAAACACTCATACAAGTCTCAGTGAGCCTCCAAGCTCGCCACTTATTATCATCTTTAAGAATAATTGTTGGACCAACTACCTCAGTTTTCGATCTTACAATGTAGTTAACGTCTTTATTCCAAATCTCTTTAACGCGACTGTAATAAAGATGTTCAGATTAGAGCTCAAAGAAAATTTAGTCTTCATGATAATATTGCTAGTACTGAAAGTAAAAATGTTCCTTGGCATATTCTGTATTTCTCCTTCTTTCTAGATATTTATTTACTCATGAAGCTGAAATCTTGATTTGTCCATTAACAGTACTTCAGACCATTAAGCTGCTTTCTGAATTGCATGTTCTACTTCAGCCATGCTTTGCTTGCCTTAATGTTTAAACGGCTGATCTTTAGAATATGGTAACTGGTAGTTAGGCGATAAACCTGGGACTTTGGTAATAATGTGAGCAGTACTCAGTTCCGATTACGCATTATTTTGTGTGAGGGAAATGAGAGATCATGGGATATGTCATGTGATATTAATGGACGAATTACGGTTCTTTAATCGGAAAAGGGGGGAAATCGGGAAAAAATCTGGAAATTTTGTATTTGGCTTTATTCTGTGTTGTGTGAAACAGTGTTCGTAAATTTTTGGATCCCATGGCCCTAACTAAAGTGAATTTGAAATGGGTATTTAGTGGGATTGAAAGGGGTAGTAATAAGTGTTTCTTTAAGGTTGTGCAAGATAGAAGTAAAGATGTTTTATTAAGTTATTTATTTTACCTGGTACCTTGCTGTGAATTATAAGTATGATTTTAAAGATCCTAAAACAGAAATAAGAAAAGTTTATAGGACACGTAATCAAGATTCTGAAGAAGATTAGATAAGTTAGTATTTTTAATTATTTGAGGATATTATTTTTATGCATTGTTCTAAATGTAAGGTGGAAGTAAAGTAATTTGGTATTATTGGGAAAATTGTTATTAGCAATGATTTAGTTTAAAGTAATTAGGATTGTAAGCTAATTTTTATTAATTTAATGTATGTGCTTATTTATATTTTAAGTAGTGTTTTTGAATTTAATTATATTTTAATTAAATGATAGTTATTTTGTGAATTTTATGTTTGTAGGAATTTGGTATATGTTTTAGTTGAAGTAAACGTGCATGGAAATAATTTAAATATTTGACACTAAGTATTTGTAATGCTTGCGGTATGAATTCGTTGCTGACGTTTATAATATAATAGATGATTTAGAGGTAAAAGTTTTTGGATATTTTATTTATTTTATATGTGGAAATGTTCATATTTGGAAAGGGTATATACTTTTTCGCGATCAGGTAATTTCATATATGTTCTTTTTACCGGGTTTAAAGATTCAGAAAATTGTCATGTATTTTCGTGAAATTTTTCTAATTTATGAGAAAAAAGCAGTGTACATGGATATAGTGAAGAGTGTGCGCAATGCCATTTTTGTGTAATTCTGGGATGTTTTTTTAAGTAAAAATAAGTCGACATGTACATGGTTTATGTGTATGTGTTATTTTGAAAAACGCGTAAGGAGTATGGTATTGTGCACTTTTTCCCAATTTTGCAGTGAATATTTGTCATGATTAAGCAGTTTTGTTAGATAAAATTTCTAGCATAAGTGTAATTCGGCTAGTAGATTGTTGGAAGAAGTGTTCAGTAGATAAAAAGAAAAGAAACATGTCTTTACTTTGTGAAGACAAAATGGCGGCGGGAAAAAAAAAAATAGAGGGTTGCTGTAGGAGAGTTGGTCTTCAAATTTTCGCCAAAAAATCGCCAAGTTACCATAATGTAAAGATCAACCGTTTAAAGATATGCAAACTCTTAGTTATAGCTAAGCAAACTCGGTACTTTTCCGTTTCGCCGGCACAAATCTCGCCAAGCAGACTTTATTGGCGACAACATACAGTATACACATAAAAAATATTTAAAAAATTTTAGTTTTAAGAAATCTTTTTTTGAAGGCATAAACATTTTAATATCGCTTAAAACTTTATAAAAAGCCAATAAATAAAGACAATAAATTTGTAAAAAGACATTAATTTAAGAATTTACTATGCTTTCATGTTTCAACATCCTAATTCCCCAGTTCATATCACGTGACCCCAAGCGATCTCATCTCACGTAAACTACTCTACAAAAATCTAATGCTCTCAGTAATTAAGTTAAATCTTAATTTCAAGTTAAATTTTAATTTGGAACACAAGTTTAAATGCAAGAAATATTTCAATGCGTACGAATAGCTTACTCAGAAATTATGTAAAACTGCAGTGCTTTACTTCGCGAATGCATTCTTATTAGAATTGATGAATTTAACCCTTGACTTTCCTTTTCTATATTTTCGGCTTCGGTTAAGCACTGTGATTGCATCCTAATTGACTTAACTACCGAAAATGGCCTTAGACATAAAACTGAACTGTCTGATAAAAATTCTATGTAATTATATGCGAATATTGAAAGAAACAATCAATCTGATAAGAAAAAGCTGCGACTTGTTTCGAAAATGAGGCATAAAAGGTTACCAGCGAGAATATTCCGTTTGGCATCGGTTGTACCATTATTGGCGACTTTATCGCTTGCGCCGGCAAAACGGAAAAGTACCGCAAACTCTTAACATATAGCCTTTATATATATTCTGTGATGTACAGTAATCCCAGATTTTGTTGTTCCAGTGTCCGAACAATTAGTCATATAATTTATTCAACCACTCGTCGACAAAGCCATACATTTATCAGAAGGTATGGTAATTCTTGGACAACCAAAAATAAGTCTGTAGTAACTAACCTATCCATTTTAAATTGTTTCCGAAGCATAAAATTAAAGAGTGGTGAAAAGTAAGGAAAATGGTAATATCTTTACTATATTGTCCTTCTCTTAATCTAGTCAACAGAACTTTAATGTTAGGAAATATCCAGTTGTCTTCTTTGAGATTTAATTGATATTTCCTGATGAAAAAATGGAAGCAGAATCATCTTTCACAAATTTTCTGTCTAATTCAGAAGGGCATCTTTAAATTTTCAATTTGTGCCCAATTTGCATATTTGTGGAAAACAAATCCCAGCTGTCTGCTTGTATGATATTTGCATATTTCCTTCTGTAATCGACAGGTGTTTTAGCTAATGAAATTGAACACATGTCAAAATTTAAATGGGCACTTAACTTTAGGAAAGTAGCTTATGGTATTAAGGAAAGCTGTCTATTATATCTTTAAAATTAAAACACTGATGTATGCAATTCTAGTATTTTTTAAAATGGGGTTCTAAAAATCTTTCAGTCCAAAGCAATCTATCATATGATCACATATAAAAATTAATGATGAGGCAATGCGAGTATGAAATCTTTGGTGCCATACTTAGGGAATTCCAAATCTAGACTGGTTTTGAGCAGAGCAAAGTCTTATTCCCATTGCTACTCAATCTTAAAAGCAAAGAAAAATGTACTCATCTAATGTCATCCATGTTTTTCAGGAAGTCGTCTGTAGATTGAAAAAACATATTGTTCTAATTTTTTTCTGATATTGTATGTAAGTTGCAATTTAATATTTTGGAATGCAAATGTTTTCATGGTTCCTGATTACTATTTATGTTAAAAGCTGTTTTTTATTTAGATTTCAGATGAAGAGGAAGGATATCCATTAGATGCCTTTTGTATTCCACGTCATTATGATGCTTTCCTGGAGCGGGTATTACTTCCGTGTGGAATTATACACGACAGGTTATAATCCAATTTTTAAATAATGGAGTGCGCAATAAATTTTAACATGTTTTGAGTGTGTCTACAGTAGAGTCGTGATTACCCATTTTATCTGACATATTGTAGAAAAACAATGCATATAAAGAAGCATTTAACTGGATACATTCAAAGACTAAATATTATTTAAAGAACTTGACAAATAAAAGTAATGTCTAAATAATTCATGTTTAAATGTCAAAACAACACACTAATAAATTTTAATTGCCTAATTTAGTGGTTAACATATTGTAGCAAATATTGGATTTCTAAGTCATACTTAAAAACCATATTTTATCACTAGCAATAATGGGTTCTAAGACTATGAATATTCTTTTACCATTTTCTTGTTTTTTAACAAAAATTTAAGAATAGAGTACAGATTCCAAAATTCAGGTGGAATACTCTGGAATGACCTATTTATTTTTCAGTACTCTCATAAAAAAATTCTTCTCTAATAATTTGTTGTTATTATTATTATTATTATTATTTACTTTCCAACACTGCATAAGAACAGAGAATATAATACCCGAGAAAAGCTAGTGTGCCATAAATTGATGGGTGAAGTGCAGAATCGCCCACTTTTTTGGTGCTTTTTACAAGAGTAAGAAGAATTGGAATTGGATTTTTGACAATTTCCTTTGACTTCTTAACCCTCTCGCTGTGCATCTCGCGATTTCCACAGGCAATGTAGAAGTAGCACAATTTGCACAATCTGCGATTTCCATGGGGATGAATTTTTGCCGTCTATTTAACTATGCAACCCGCTCTTTCTCCGTTCAAGGTTTCCTTTCGACTTTTCTGTGATGTTTGATTGTTTATTTAGATGTGAGGTAACAGATGGCGTTAGTTGTCCACATTTCTGCCAAATATAAAAGAATACGTAATGTAGCATTTTGCACACGCTTTTCAGAGCTCAAAGATGTCTGACAGGAAGCGTTTCGTGAGTGATATAACCTAGATTCTCGACACTGATAGTAGTTCTGACTCTGATTTCTAGTATTTTGAAGATAGTTATAGCAAAACTGATGAGAATTTCTCGGATTCCTCTGCAGATAGTCATGAATCTGAAAATTCAGTTTCTATTGAAAACGTTTGACAGTGGTGCAAAATATTACATTATGGAAATATTTTCATTAGTATATATGTTTTACATATGTATTTTATAAAATAAATCATAATTTAACCACTATTAATTTTCAAAATTTTCCTTTATATATCATTATTCTTCAATTTCAGTATTCTGACAACCTTTTACTATAATCTAATTCTATATCGAAAAAAAACTCTTTTACAAAAAATTCTTGCATATTTTAATTCTAAAATATATATAGATTTGAAATATATAATAAAAAATACACAATTTTTGAACCTAGTTTGATAAAAAAAAAAGTATGCAGTGAGAGGGTTAAGTGAAAATGTATCAATGTGTACAGGGACAAAGTCAAGGGATTGTGCAGTGCCGAATTTGTGCAAATCTCTGATGATCTTTTTTAAGTGAAAATAGGTTGATGTGTACATGGATACCGAGTTTGTGCAATTCTTAAAAACGCACTAAGCAGTGGATGATTCTGCACTTTTCCCAAATTGATTTTTATTCCCATTAGCTGAGATTTTGCCGAAAAATAGGATTATTCATGATAGTTTTAAATCATCTTGCATGTCATTTCATTTTTAAAAATCTCTCTTCTAACCATATTTTCATTTTTAAGCTCAGCACTTTAAATTTCATTCTTCCTCAATTTTCTGACTTGTTGCAACTTATTGTTTTGTTCAGTGTATTATTACCATTACCATATCAAAATTTAAATTTTAGTAAAAGATAATGTTTCCATTTTACTCTTTCCTTGAAACTGTACATTTATTAATCAGCCAATAAATATCAGAATCCTGTTTACCTTAAAATCCATGCAGCAGTATAACCATCTAAGAATTCTATAAAATCTACCATACAAACCATTGCATAGTCATGAAAAATACGCAGATATTTTAAATAGTGTTTGCCATATATGTTTCTCAGACTGTGTTGCAAGGGAAAAATGAAGCTTTCTGTGTAAAATATACTAAGAAATGCATCAAAATGCTAAATAAATTGATATATATGTTACCAGCAAACTCTGAAATGCCGCCATTCTATAGAATGCCTAGGCATTGTATATGTAATGCTAGACTTTTTAGGCAAGGTATCGGAAGTATTACATACTTTTCCTAGGCATTGTGTATAATACCTAGGCATTCTCTTGAGTGACAAATGCTATTTAGGTAAAGTATGAAAAAAACACCCTGATGAGGTTATTATGTGAATGATGTGCATTTGTCAAAAATACATGTTATTCTGGAAAAAATAATGAGAGTGCCAGTAAAAAAAATTATTCAAAATGCATAAAGAAAAATGAATGTTGTACAAAACATAATTTATGCCTTTCTTATTAAGGGAAACAAAATTTTCATATAAAAATAAGAAATTTACGTGCTTGTTGCATCATTGCAGGCGTAAATGACATTTTGAAGTACATTTCATTAAATTTTTCACGCAGACATTTCATATTTTCGCACTTTGTTTTACACATACATTTGATGAATCCTTAGCCACTGCCACTGACTGAGCAATTGCAGCTGACTGGTGAGGAATATCTTCAATTCTAAGCAAGTTCTTAGGGCATAAAGTGAATTGTGATCTCGCATATACTTGTTTTAAAATTCCTTCAGGAGTTTCAAGGTCGATGGAAACCATCCTCTATTACACTCATTACAGCTGCCGATATATTGCATGAATCATCTCGCCTCTTGTCAACATCAGGAATTTAAACGCTCACAGTTGCTCCCTAAGAAGCAGTGGGAAATTTTTTTTCTAAATTCATTAAAAAAATTTTTTTTGGGGGGGGGCTTGTATTTCGAGATAGATTTTAGAGTTTATTTTACTTTCAGTAGCATTTTAAGTTTTGAAACAAATATGGCACAAAATATCCATTTCATCACCCACCTGGGTGCAGAAGGATGCATTTTTTGACGACTCACTTTGCATGCAAGTGCATCACTCGTTTCCTTTAAATACATACAACAGGTATCGGAAATGAAAATCTCTTTGGTAGGCATGCCTTCATCATGTTGGTTTAGTCCATTATCGAGTATAATTTTATGCGTGTATTTGAAACAGGTTCTTTTTCTTGCGTAATCTAATTAGTTTCATCTTTTCCCATTGTTTGGACGCTTTCTAATACTATTTCTAGCTGCTCCTCTGTATTTATGTCTTTTAAAACATCTTCAGGTAGAAAAGAAGTTGTAAGCCCTACTTTAGGTTTGTAGCCAAAAAGAGCTTCATTTGGTGTTCTTTTGATCCCAGAAGGATAAGCTCATAAATTGTAGGAAAAAGGTTTTTCATAAATTGTAGTAAATGCAGTCCGTCATTCTAGCGGCCAAATTTATTATCTTGCATAAATGTACCAAACATATTTTTGATACTTTGATTAGCTCTTTCGACACTACCCTGGTTTTGTGAATGGTGAGGCTTTCCATGGACGATCTTCAGTGCTGTCTAAAACTCCTTCAAGCTGGTTACCACATTATTCACAAATTCTCTACCGTTGTCAGATTATAGTATAGATGGCGCTCCAAGCAACGAGAATATATCCACTAGGTTGTAGGCTACTTCTTCAGCTCTTTTTGACGTTAGAGATTTGAGAATCACAAATTTTGTGAGATGATCTTGGTGCACCATAATAAATTTGTATTCTCTATCTGGCTGAGACTGAAAGTTAATAAGATCTACCTGACAACAAGAATTAAATTCAGAGAAGAAAAAAAAAAAAAAAAAAAAAAAAAAAAAAAAAAACATAGGTTTCACAACAGTACTCTTTTTATCACCTCTCTGTTTTTTCTGGCTAGGTTCACAGGATGTACTGTTATACAGTTCAGGTGGATGTACAGTTCAATATCATGATGTGTAATGTTTTTGTATTTGGTTGAAAGTTCTGTCAACATTTTATCATGTCCTTCGTGTCCAATAGACAAATGAGATTCATGAAGTACGTGAAATAACTCAAGAGTCTGTGACATAAGTACTATACAGTACTGATGCCTTCTTTAACAGGATAAATAAGTTTACTTTTGTTTTCCGCAGTCATCACATCATAGCGATTCAGCAACCAATAGTCCCTGGGTTCCTTCTTAGTAGTCATTTTGTCTTTTTGTGCATCATTTATTAAGTAGTTTCAGTTAAGAACGGTAAGTAGTTTCAGTTAAGAAAACATTATTTTTTGAAGCATTAACTCTAATTTTGCACAGTTCAGTGTTGAATCATTGTTTCATGTCTATAGACCATGCCTCGTTTTCTAATAGTACAGCTAGTTCCTCCGTTTTCATGCAACCAAGTAAAAAACTAATTTTTGATGAACAAATTTAATTAAAATTATGTATTTTGACACTCCCATACAAACCGCAAAGTGCAACTGACAAATTATGAGCTTAAGGTGCACATTAAAAGTCACATGCCTTGCCACGTGATATTCGAAATGAATCAGAGATGTATTTTATACTTTTCCGGTTTCACATTTGGCATTCTATAGAATGTCTAAGAAATGTGTGAAATATAAATCGTTTCGTACATTGCCAGCTAGTTTTAGGCATTATATACAATGCCGGATTTCAAACTTTGCCGGCAACATATATAACATATATAGTCTGTCATTGGGATAAGAGTGCCTCAACTATCATTTAATAGACAGAGAAATCTGTGTAATCTGAAATGGTAGAAAAATATTGTCTTTAAGTCGCTTTAAATTTCATGATGTGGTTATTCGAAAATCACTTTTTTTTTTAATACAGAATACTACTTAGTTGAAGAAACAGGATAACCACTTATTCGTCTCTTTACAAATCGCAAAGATGCCAAAGCCAAATGAAACTCAATGTCAATGATATGCACCAAACAAAGTTACCAAGACTATGATAACAATGTTAAAAAAACATTGAAAAAGAGTTATAAAATAACATTAAAAAATAACCACAAAATTCATATGTTCAGCCATTAAAAAAAAAAAAACATTGTATTGTTATGCTTTTATTCTTTGAACAATAACTTCTTGTTTTTGCATAACAACACAATCAGATTGCAAAAATTTTGATGTAAAATGTAGCACCCAGCATATTTAATAATTTTGTTTCATTGGTAAATGAACCTGACTGAGTTCATATTACAATACTAATTTTAAGTTTTTGATTGACAGATTGCTATTAGGGTAAAGAGGAAGTGCAAATAGTAATTTTCTGGTGCATATACTTAAAAGCACATTCTATAAATGCACTTAATAACCTTCAAAAACACGGGGAATGCATTGTTGAAATGATGCAGGATTTTTCCCCCTTCTAAATATTGAAGAGATAACCGAAAAAAATTCTACATTTTGTTTTCACTAGACATTAGAACTTTTGGAATTGCAGATAAGCATGCACATTTCTTTGAATTTTGTAGATATTCTATTGAAATCTAGTTGGGGAATTTTCTGTTGAAATTTGTAGCATCTGATCCAATCCTGATCGACTAAATAGTGATGAAATTGTATAGTTCATTGCAGATAATTTGATATTAGATGACAGCTTGATTAGTGTATGCACCAATTAACTTTTTAGTCAAGCTTGAGACAAACTGTTGCATAGTTTCCTGGAAACTGCAGTGTAGTGAATAACTGGGTGGAATTTTGAAAGAAGCACAACTTTCTTGGAAATTCAACATCATTTATTTGGATGATAAATTTCTTTCTCTCTCTCTTTTTTGAATATTATCTTTTTAATATGTAGAACACTAGAAGTGCTTAATGTGCCCCATAGTTTTAGATACATCTTGCATAAGGGATAATAGCTAGCAGAGGCTAAGCAACATGTTGCCAGCAGGAAGGTGATGTAGTGAAAGAACAATCTGTAATTGATTGTGGTACTTTTATAAGCTTGGAGAGTGTTTTAGTTCTGGATAGTGACTGGGCAAAAGTTTACAGCAATGAGAATATCACAGGGAAAGCACAGATGCCTTGAAGAGGTTGTATTTTAATTAAAAATTATTAATTTAAAAATCTACTGGCAATTTGTAATTTTACAAAAATTTCTTATTATAATATTTTTTAATTCAATCCACTGCAGTTGAAGCCCGGGAATTAATAAATTAATCACATTCCTAATTTCTTTATGTATATTCTTCATAATGTGGCATTTTTATGTTTTTTCCTTTACAGAATTGAAAGACTTGCCAGAGATATAGCTCAGGATTATTATGATCAGCCTTTCACTGCTCTTTGTGTTCTCAAGGGAGGCTATAAATTCTTTGCTGACCTTCTGGATAAAATCAAGCAATATGTTCGAAATACTGGAGAACCCACTGCACCCATTTCAGTTGACTTTATACGCTTGAAGAGTTATGAAGTAACAATTGCTTCATTTTTTCCACTTTTTATAATTATTGGTCATGTAGAAATTTGACAAATGAAAATTTGAAAATTGTGACTGTAGTACTGAAAATAAGCTTGTATGAGGAATTCTTACTTTGGTTAATTTCTAAATGATAGCAATTCTTTCATAGTTTTTTTTTAACCTTGTCAAATAAATACCAGTTTAAAACATAAAATCATCACCATTTTTGAAATGTTGCATTTCTTTTTTCTTTTTCTTTTTTTTTTTTTTTTTAATCCGTTGCTTAACAGTAAGCATTTACATATTAAAAAAATACGTAGCTTAATTTTAATGGAATTCAAAGGAACAAGAATGTATTCGTTCTCTTCCCTCCAGCACTGTATAGATGTTGAATCATTTTGAAAATGGCATTTAAATGCAGCTACATAAGGACAATAAAATTAAAATTGCTTGATAGTAAGTGTAAAGGCATTTTTTTTTCCTGGGGGGGGTTACAGCAACAGAAATTTAATAAAAAGTTAAGGATCATTGCTTTAAATTATTTAAGAGTGCCAGAAGTAACTATTTTGTTGATTGTCCTATGAAAAGTGTGCAAAATTTCTTTTAAAACCAACGTGAATATATTACTGTTAAATTATTCAGTTATAACAAGGTCATTATGCATATACTTTTGACAATGTCAATCTATTTTGAATTTCCTCATTATTTGAATTATGCATTAAAATTATTGCTATGAAAGTCATGTAATTTTAAATAAATTGTAAAATCAAAACAGGTTAAATATGTTTTATTTCTTAGAGTAAATAATTTTTTACCAAAAGGAGGAGAAAAAAGGCTCTATTTAAGGTGTCTGTTGATTAGCCAATGTGTGCTTATACACCATAAATAATCTTTTGTCAGGGAAATATAGCTTATACATCAAATTAATGAAACAAGTTTTTCAATTGTAGGTCGGTGTTGTTTGGCAATCAGAATCAAAATCACATTGGATTTTTACTATCAGCAATTTGTCTCTGCCTACATATAAACTCCTCTAAATTAGATGGCTACCTCCCTGGAGGCAGTTACCAGTTTTCATTTTGACGCTTAATTAGCTGTTGTTGCTATTTTATTTGCACTGTATATTTTTGGTCATGTAGAGTTTCACTGTGCAAGACCTGGAATGCTTGCGATTTTTTTGTTAAAATAATATGAGCCTGGAAATAATATATTGCTTGTACTTTATTTCTCAGTAAATGTAGTAAATGCACGATAAAAATGCAGTACATAATTATTGTATAATTTCATTAACACCTGTAAGTACACATAAGTCATTTTGACCGATGGACATTTTAATGTTCTGATATTGGCAACACTGGTTAATTGGAACTGAGGGAGTTTGTGAACTTTACATTACACCAGTATATATTATGTTCAGTGTTTGGTAGCAACAAGTTTTCTGCTTTTGTAAATGTTTCAAAATTG
This sequence comes from Stegodyphus dumicola, assembly GCF_044657685.1. Classification (NCBI taxonomy): domain Eukaryota; kingdom Metazoa; phylum Arthropoda; class Arachnida; order Araneae; family Eresidae; genus Stegodyphus; species Stegodyphus dumicola. The sequence continues at coordinate 73,819,385 of NC_140769.1, forward strand.
TAATACATTTAGTATCATCATGCTTAATAATCTTGGTGTGTTATTTTAAATGTTGTTTAATTTTTTATTGCCTTATGATGTTTTTTAAACAATAAAATAGGATAAAAAAATTAAATTGCATACACATTCAAAATGGTTGCATGTGTACCTTGGCATTATAATGAACATGCATTCTTACAGGTGTTAAAATGTGAATAAATAACTGAGTTAAATACTGATTATTTAGGATCTGTGCTGGTAATATTATAAACAAAAGCTATGTTTCTCTGAATGTTTGTTCTTTTTATATCTCTAGAATGACCAGTCCTCTGGTAAGCTGAAGGTTATGGGAATAGATAATCTCAAGACATTGGCTGGAAAAGTATGATATGTTATTTAAGTGATTGAGTGTAGTTAAGTTATTAGGATTTGTCTTGTAAAGGTTGTCTGTGGTATCTTATAAATTATGCATATTTAATCCTAGTTAATTGTTGATAGTAACCATTAAAAAAGTGTGGGGAAAGGGAAGTTATTTTTTATTGTAATTTTTATATATTTTTATGAACAAATTTGAGTATTTTTAAACAATGAATAATGCAAGATATTACTATTTTTTGTAGCTCTTAAACCTCTGTATAGCAAAATTATAAGAATATAGCAAAAATTCATTACATAAGGTAAATTTATTGTAAAAAGAAGTATACCCATAAGACTAAACAATCACCAAAACTTTAGGAATGTACCACCGTTGTTTTCTAAAATATGTTATTTTAAAGTTGTCTGTTATCAAATAAACTTTGCCTTTTACTCTGTTCATACCAAAATAAAATGTTCTGAATGATCAGTTTCTTTTTAATGTTACTACATTTTGAAAATACATTTTTGATAGTAAAGATTTCTCAGTTTCATCAAGAATCAAAAGCTTCTTTGTAAACATGGAGAGTGCATGAGGGGGTCTTAAAACTTTGTGAAAAAGAATTTTGAAAATAGTTGAAACTTCAAACTGAGTTTGTTAGGGAAGCCTACTAATCAAGCTTTTAAAATGATCTTATTTAAGAAAACGTGGGTTGTTATGATATTCATTTAGTTAGTGCTGAAAAAGATTTGTTTCCTGTACCAGTATGAAAAATTGCTCTTCTTTGCAAAATGTTTTTCGAAAACAATCATCTTTCTTTTTGTGTAAAACTATAGTTGGAATAGAAAAATAGCAAAATTTTTCTTTGGTGTCTGTAGATGCATGTGCTACTTTCTTATAGTTGAATTTAGATAAATATAAAAAAAGGGGATGTTTCATTAAATTACATACTGTCTGTATGATTAACAAAAATGAAAGCAGTTTGTAATTAGAGGTAAAATCTTAAGTTTGTTTCTAAAATAAAGTGTCACAGAATATTAAATTTTTTATAACCTGCCAGCTTTATTGCTAAAGCTGTCAAGTATGTTAGGCAGAGCCATGCCTACATATTTTTTCAATTGAGGCAAAGTTGCCCCTTTGTACAACGCAAGGTGTCTGACCATTTCAAAAAGAAAACTGTGCACCCACAAACATAAATACTATATATATATATATATATATACAGTACAAGTTAAATACATCTCTAACATTTTTATATATTTTAGTTCATTCATTATTATATTTCATGTTATAATAATAATTAATATTAATTAATATAGTAATAATTAATATAATTATACAATTAATTATTAATTAGCTTTATAAAAAGTTTTTAAAAATTACAGTTAGAATAATTTACAGTTTTGAGATAAAAAGAAAAAATTTAAATGATCTAAAATATTCATTTCTGATAAATGGCAAATAACATCAAAAATAGTATAAATGGTAATATAAAAAGCATCACACTTATTTTTTTTAAAGCATCTTTGTTAATTTATTTTTATTTACTTACTTATTTATTTTTTATTATTTTATTTATTTATTTTTTCTTTTAACAAAGAAAAATCATGAATAATTTGCTCAACCATGTTTAATTTGCCCATGTTTGAAATAGAAAATTATGTATCAAAGAACAGCCATGTTGAAACTGATTGGTGGTGTTTAAAAAAACATGTTCATGGAATGGCCATGTTTGAAAGTTTTTTTGATCAAGTGGAGATCTTCTTCCCTTCTCTTTATTATGTTAAATTTGCTGAATCTTCTTTCCTAAGTAGAAACATTAGTAGGGAAAATGTTCTTAATTGTTAATAGGGAATGTATTCTAATTTTTTAATTATTTTTAAATGACACAAGCCTTTTAGCTGTTTTTTATCCAGAATTATAGCAAGAGAGAGGTTTTTAAAATTCATATTTCTGAGTGAATTTCAGCAGCATTCATGTCAACTGGATATTGAAGGCTAAGTTATAACCAGCTGCCTTTAAATTACATAAATCCAATAATATTAATTTTTCTTCATTTTGGACACTGATCATCTCACACTTCTTAAATGTCTGCAATGAACATAGATTTTTATGAAAAATTAGAAGTTTAGACATAAATTAGTTTTCTTATGAGTTGTTATTTGACACTATGATTATTAAACATTTCTCCCGTTTCTGCTCAAATTCTAACAATGTATTTATTCTAAAGCTAAACTTTTATACAGTCAAAAGTGGTTAATTCAGACACCAATAATCCAGAATGATCTATAATCCGGACCTCAAAGCTACAAACTTTCTGCGCATGCGTCGCATTCACGCAGGCGTTTACGAGTGCGCGTAAGACCTTTACGGCTGCAAATATGCATATGCGCATGGGCGTTTAATGTGTAACGGATGGTATAAGCTAAGCTAAAATTATCTAATTCAGTTAATGTTGCAGATTGTGTTGTTCGTTAATCTTCGAATTGGATCCGGCTTATTATTTTTTGCAGACAGTTAGAGCAATTTTATAAAAGTAAGCTTGAACTTTCAATTATATCAAATAGAATTTATGATATATATGTTAGCAATTAATTAGTTCCTTTATTAAAAACACAGTAAGCCTATTTGCATGAAGTTGTATAAACAACTTCATGCAAATAGGCTTACTCCCTTCAATTTCTCTAATATCCATTTTTGTTAAGTTTGTACACCCTAATTCCTCCATATTTAATGCAAAACAATCTCGATACTCATTTATCAAATGTAAAACTTCCTGTTTTCTCTCTGGCGTAATATTGTTACTAACTTTAATTTCTTCTAAAGTAATCGGTCTCCTAAACTTCTTAATTTCATTTATTATCAGTATTTCCTTTTGACTAAAATTTTCAGTTTTCTGATCTGAACTTGGTTCAACTAATTCTGCTACTTCCGCTCTACCGATACATTGATTCTCTTTCAAAATTAGTTTTCGATCGCTGTAGTTAATGACTGGTATCACTGTTTCTCCTTGTATTACTTCCAATAATGAGCCTAACTCATCTTCCGATCCACTTATTAAAACATAACCGTTATTTATTTCATCAGTTTTAACTTTCACGAAATTAACCGTATTACTTTCGATTTGAGTTTCTTGCGAAGCCTTCAGTTTAATTCGTGGAGTGTTGCTATCATTTTGCAACTGTGAAAATGGGCAGTCATTAGCATAGCGTATGTACAAGGTATTACCTATCTTGGCGTATGCAATATGTGGTAAATCAATCCATGTTCGACCAACTAATAAGTCGCATGGTTGCGTTTCAACTCCTACAATGAGAACTGTAATGTCCTTTCCTTCCACATTATCAATCTCTAAGTTAACAGTTACTTTTCCTAATGTTCTATTATTAATGTTATTTTTCCCAATGTAGCGGCTGGTTTATTCTGGTTCTCAAAACCAAACAATTCCTATACATCAGGTTTTATAATAAGATTCAGTCTCTTAGCCACAGACTGTTTCAATAAACACGAACTAGAACCCGTATCTATGATTGCAGTAATTTCTTCTCCATTACTGATGCGAGCATACTTTAAATATACAGCTGGTGAAACACCTGAATTCTGGTCCACGGATAAATTATTTTTAACATTTGTCAAGTCTGGATTCTTAGACGTACACTTTTTAAAAGTATGACCCTTTTCATTACATTTCCTGCAAATAATTTCTTTTTTAGGTGGAGGACAATCCGTCGCTATATGTCCATAATCATTACAATTGAAGCATTTCGGCTCACCCTTTTCATTGCGGATGCCAGAATTATATTCCCTTTTCCTTTCGTCCGTTTTATAAAATTTATCTCTCAGATTGTATTTATTATCAAAACTGTTTTTAAAACCCACTTTGAAATTACCATCTGTCTGCATGGAATCGTTAACATTTCTTTGTCTTGAATACTGATTATAGGATCCTTCATAAAATTTAGAACCAGATTTGGGCTTAGAATTATGCCTAAAAGTTTTATTTTCTACTTGAAGTACTTTTATCCCTGCCCGAATATTTTCATATTCATCTAGTTTTTCAGCCAACTCTTCGGGATTAATGAATTTAGACCAATCATCAATGAAATGGTCTCGGATAGCAGCGGGGACCCTCTTCTTTAATTGATCAGTAATAATAAGTTGTTTTAAAGAGTCAAAATCTGTTACATTTAATCCAGCAAGCCACTCTTCAAAATATTTTTTTAATTCAAACGTGAAGTCCTTCCATGTACTACGCAAAGTTTTAATATGATCAACGAACTTTTGCCGATACTGTTCAGTGCTTAACTTAAATTTTCTCAGTAGCAGTTGTTTAACGTGCTTATAGTCATTAGCTTTCTCTTCTGATTCACGGGCAATTAATTGAGTTATTTCATAAGGCAATAGACCCAACAGCTGAGAAACCCAGTTTTGTTCTTCTAACCCAATACGTCGTGCCTGTCTCTCAAATAAAACTAGATAAAAACTTATATCACCTTCATTCAAATCATACTTATGCATTAATTTACTCATATCACAAATATTACTTCTACTAACATTAGAAGGAACAGAATCATTTACATTACTACTTCTGATTTCCGCTTCTATTTTCAATTTTTCAAGTTCAAATGCTCTTTGCTTATCTTTTTCTAAAATTTCTAACTTTTCCCTGTCTAAACGATCATTTATAATTCTATCTAGCATTTGTTTAGTAAAGTCTTCATTATAATTCTTACTATTCAAAATCATATCTCTTAAGCCTACAATTTTAATATCAGAAGGGACATCTACATCAAGTTCCAAAGCAAGTTCTTTTAAGTCACATTTCTTGCCTCTTGCCAAATAAGCCATCTTAGACTTCAATTTTCAAATACTAATACAATAATTATACTTAAGTTCTTTCTGTTTAATACTTAGACATAACATAAACAGTTTATAAATTCACGCACCTTTCTACTTTCAGTTTTGGCGAGCTTCCGCATTCAGTTTAGGCTTAGCGTATGTTAAGGCAATACGTTGTTAAATCTAGATAATAATTCTAGTTTATCCCACTTCTGAAATGTTAGCAATGAATTAGTTCCTTTATTAAAAACACATTCCGTCAAACATTAATTGTTAGTTACTTGCTTTATTCAGAAACATTACCGTCAACATTACTGCTCAAAAAACATTACAGTTCAAATTATTCTCGTTCTGAAAAAAACTGTTGTTGCCAATCGTGAAAATACATTTTAAATAAAATTAATATGTTGTGTTTACATATATTTACTAATATGTAAAGGATCTACAAAGCGGAAGTATGTTTCAAAATCCGAAATCTGTTTATCAATTTCACGCTGCGGCGCACAATGAATTGGAAGTTGATCTCTCAGCACTATTCTTATCTTCAGGGCAGATGTTTTTATTTTATTTGGCGTATAATTCCTTACTAAATGCAGTATTTCATCTCGATGTACTCCATCTTTGATATGATTTAAATCAAGTTCCTCGTCATTATAATTCGCTTCCGATAGTGAAGAAAGTGACACAGAGGTTATTGAAAACGAAAAAATTTCGTTTGGCAAATTAGTCAGTATTCTCGACACAGCAATTATAGGACTTGAACAGCGGAACTTTGTAACTGAACAAGAAATTATGTCTGTTTAATAGAATTAAAGAGAAAGTATTATCACATGAAACGAAGCAACACATTGAAAGAAATTTAAACAAATAAATATTAAGCTTTTTCTTTTTGTAAATTTTGATACCCTTTAGATCATAATTGTTCTTTATTTCATAAATTACGGTTTCATGTTTTTAATTTTGTAATTTCTGCATTCCATCTTACCAGATTTAAACTGATGATCTATAATCCGGAATTGCCGAAGTAAAATAGTAAATTAGTTGAGGAACGGCGAAGACCAGACTGCAAACTCCGAACTCAGTAGCGGCTTACCAACACAAACTCAGAACCTCTGCTTAGTTGAAACTCCAGTAATTTACAGCAACCTCAAAGCTCTAAACGGGAGCTTTAAAAACCTAACAAATTTGCGTCTGTGCCGCTCCTCGGTACAAAGAAAGAAATACAATTTGCATAACATCGAACAACTGACGTCACACCTCTTTTCGGGAAATGCGCTGTGGTCTTCATGTTCCTTCTAGGGGGTGCAGGTCTAGCATGGTCAGGGATTGCTATTATAGATAATTTTATTTTAATTTTGATAAATTTTTATATTTTTCATATTCAGAAATTTTTTAAAGTTTTTCTGCAGATTTTATTCGCACAAATATTGTTGCATTTTGTACATATTACATATTTTGAAAAAAAAAAAAAGCCTTTTTAAAATTTATTTTTATTGAAATAGGTTTTAGTAATCTTGATTAATTATATTATTATATGTAAGTATATGATAAGTCTTAGTTAAAATATAATAAATTTTAGTGATAACAAAAAAGTAAAAAAATTATGCAGAATTATTATAAAGATATACTTGACAGATTTTTGACAAAACAAAAAGAAATTGTCAACAGTTAATTGGCTGTTCTTTCAGCTTTTTTGGCATGATCCTTTTGATGTAGATATCTATTTAAAATTTGTAAATTCTGCATTGCATTATAAGGCTTATTAGTAAATAGAGATATATAAAAAATATCAGTTTAGTCTATATAATTGATCATGAAAAAACGAGAAATGTTTTATAGATATTTGCATTTCTTCCAGTTACAATTTTGTTAATATTGTTACTGCGGGAGCAAAATTAACCTGAACGTACTGAGAGGTGGAGCAACCCTTACTTGCATGTGCTTCTGCATGGTTTAAAAACTTATGAGCTGCTTCAACTATTTTCACTTTTAGTTCTCTTCCGTATAAAATTTCCAATCAATATTACTTATCACTTTATGATCATCTGCCCCCCTCTGTCTCCCCTAGATGTATTATGCTTCATTAGTAATAATAATGATTATAAAATTAAAACTTTTCTGCCTTTGAAACGGATAGGCATTTAAAATGTAAATGGAAAACATACATCTGCAATCCATATGCCTTTGTAATTTATAGTTTTTGTGCTATATTTTATTGTTGAAGGAATGAATATAATAAAAATAAATAAAGGGTTTTCAACAATAGTACAATACCATTTAGCAGTAGAAAATTCCAAGGATCATGATTAAAAATTATGTTGGAAAAATAGTTTTTCATAGGGTTCCTCTAATGAGTTAGCTATCAGAGGAAGTAGTTAAAATTCATAGATACTGCTCTATAATCAGAATATATATAAATAAAGAAACTGCATGACTTAAATATAAAATTTAACTACCACCTAAAATAGTAATTTCATCTGTTTAGTAAATAGTCAGTGTTAAATGTTTACTAAAATAGTAATATCATCACCCTACCACTGACTAATCGGTTCAAGACTGCTGAATACTAATAGTTTATCTTTGGTTTAGACCCAGGGGCGCTGGCTGACTGCATGGTTGGTTGATGCTCGCGATTTATCACAGCCACCTTAGTAGAAATTGCCAGATTACCTGGATGTGCCAAACTGTAGCAACCATCTGCATAAACATTCTACAGGCTATCGTACTCGTTAAATCTTTCAGTCAAGCAATATCACATTTTCTTTTGCGTTCTTTTTGTTCAAAGTTCCAATGGTTTTTAATAAGGATGCAAAATATAAAAAAATACCAAATTGTGTTTTTTTTTTTTTGGGTCTGTTTTGTTTTCTTTTTTGCCTTGACTCGATTTTAAAATGGCTCGGCTGTGGAATTTGCCATCTGTGGAAGAAATTGCAGTAAAATTTCTGCAGCAATACAGTATTTATATTGCAAAATCGCTAAAGGGAAAAATATTGATATGCATTTGATAAATAGCCTATTAATAAAAGTGAAGTTGTGCTCAATGCTGGTTCGTATGGTTCTGTGAAGTTTTTTTAAGGGAAAACAGAGTGCTGTATACACTGAGAAGATCACAACATAAAATTATAGAACGATTTTATGATTAATTTTTATGTTTTGTATCATATAATCTTTATTTAATAATTTAATAAATTTATTAATTAATAAATTAATATAAATCTTAATAATTTAAATTGCTAAAGTGTGTTTTATTTATTTTTTTTTTAATGTATAGTGCAGCCGTTCTCAACCTTTTGACTAATGCGTACCATCTAAACAAAAATTGAAAACCTTTAGTACCACCTCTAACAAAGTACTACTACCATCACCATTCTTAAACAAAGTTCAGATTGCATAAATTTACGAGTGTTAGAGAAAAACTCAATCAGGATGTTGGGGTTTAAATTTATGAATTTAATATAGTTAAAATGCTTTGCTTACCACCTATTTTTCTCTTGCATACCACCAGTTGAGAACTCCTGGTATTGTGATAATGTTTGCAGGTTTACAATAAATATCAATAGTTTGGAAGAAGTATTGAAAATCACCAGCTTCCATCTGATAAGTAACTTTCACCTTTCCGTCTGCAAAAAATTGTCAAATTGTGCCAAGGTACTCGTACCTAGGTACAGTTGGTTTTCATGGGTTATTTCCATGTGTAATGTGAATATGAGCTAGCTTACCTTGGAGAGTGCTCCACAAAAGTGCCTCTTCTGTTAGATGCATATCCCTCATGTGCTTTACTATATTCAAATAATCAATCAATTTTTATTTTTAAAATTATTTAAGTCATTTTTAGAATCTTGAATTTTCTTGCCGAAACATTTTTATTGAGTATATCATATTTTTATTATTCTGAGATGTACTTTTTTTCCCCTCCATGTGAACATCACTAAAATATCTCTTCAGCTGCCATGGTTAAAAATCCATTTATGCAAATTAGGAAATGTGTCAATATCTCGGCAAGAAATGAGTGTTTTTCTAATTTGTCATGTAAATGTTTTGCACAAGTATTGTTTGATGCATATTTACACTGCTAAATGTGCATTGATAAGTAACATATTTATATTGCTAATTAATTTATAATTGTTTTTTACATAAACTGGTTAATTGGTTTTTATATTAACTTAGAATTTGCTGATTGTTGAAGACATTATTGATACCGGAAGGACAATGCAAAATTTATTGGATCTTCTTCAGGAATTCAAGCCAAAGTCTGTAAAAGTTGTCAGGTAAATTATTTATTCTGTTCTTTTATAAAATTTTGGGCTTTATAAGATTTAAAAAAATTATTTGAACTGCTGGTAAATTGAAATAAAAGATTTGAAAGCTTTTCAAACTGTTAAAAAGTAATAACATAATTTCTTTCATTTTATTCCTGGCATATGCAATGTAATGGGAAAAAAATTACTTTTGTAGTTATTTAAAAAGAATTTGAAAGCATTATAAACTGTTAAAAAGTAATAGCATAATTTCTTCCATTTGATTCTTGGCATATGCATTGTAATGGGGAAAAAATTACTTTTGTAGTTATCCCTACATATAATAAAAGAAAGAGTCTGTCTGTGTGTGTCTTTTGTTCATGCTGCGTTTAAGCTAATAGACCCAGGTATACAAAATTTCGTACATGGGTGCATCTAGACAAGAGCCAGTGCACCTGAAAGCGATTTTTTTTTTTTTTTTTTTCAAAATTCGAATCAGATTAAAAAAAAATTTTTTTTTGATGAAATTGCGTCATTTTGAATAGTTTCATGCTTTTAGAAACGCGGTTTAGGCAACAGTTTTTCAGACTGTTGAAAATATGAGATAAAATGCTGCTTATTTTCTTTTGATTTTGAGGCACACAACACGCACATCACAATCTTTTTATTCTGACAAGCATGTGTCTTGCGAGGCACAACAGAAAGAATTTCCTTTCCCCTTTCTCTCTTTATTAGTTAATGGCAAAGAGGTTTGTATGTTTTGAATTATGTTGTCCACAAAGCATAATTTTGATTTGTTATTGCTTTCTGATGATAGTTTCATTCTTTTAGAAATGGGGTTTGGCAACAGCTTTGGATACTGGACTGCTGACTGTTTTCTCTTGAAAAATATGAGATTTTTTGCTTATTTCATTGTAATTTTTTATATATTTTAATTATATAAAAAGTTTTGCATGATTTTTTTTTTTTTAAGAAAGAAAGTTCTTAACCATTTGAATTCTTAAGATTTTGCAACAGGAAGTTGGTTAATTTATTTATTAGGATAATTAAAGTTTGTATTAAGGGATATTGCTTATTTTCTTGTAATTTGATAAATCAATGCTGCCATTGTTGCTGATATCAGCACTGTTGCCACTCCGAGAAATGAATGGGATAATTCTGTGCAGTTTTTAAATTTAATGTTTCTCTTGGATACTGGATGTTTGTCTAGAGAAGACAACAGGAAACTGATCGATTTATTTATTAGGATAATTAATATTTGTATTAAGAGATATTGCTTATTTCATTGTAATTTTTTTATATGTAAAATATTTTTATTGATTTTTTTTATTATTATTGTAAAGTAGTTTTGCAGAGAAAAATTCTGTGGAATTTTCTCCCTTTAGGCATTTTTCCAGTACATTTAAAAGCCAGATGAAGGCTGGCTGTGTAGTGGCTAGTTTAAAATATTCAGATTAATTTATATCCGAATAAAGATTAATTTATAACCAGCCACATGAATACAATAAAATTTTGAAAATTCAGATATTGGAAATCTGGAGCAGCTATGAATCTGAAATTACTTGAAGTTCATAATGAATTTAAAATTTGTAATGGATGTAGGGATTCAGTTTTGCCAGTTTCAAAATCCAATTCTGAAAATATTTCTACAAAGAACTGCTGTAAAGAAAATAATTTATGGGTATACTGGAGAAAAGCTACAGAATTAATCTATACTAAGAATCAAGGCATTTTCTTACGGAGTACTTTTACAATTAAATGCAATTACCTACACATCTTCCTTAATGAAAACTGAATTGAATAAGTGAGAGCAATCACTAAAGGAATATTTTATTTATTTTATAAATATCAGTTTTTAAACACGGCATTGCATTCTTTTTCAAGAAATTTTTTTTGTGCAAGTCAGATATTATGGTTGTTTTTGAAAATATATTTGTTTTAATGAATGAATTAATAAACAAAGCATACTATATGTGCTATTAAATAAAATGTCGAAATTTATTGTGCTGTCTGTATTTTATTTAACTTTACCTTAGATTGTCATAAAATCCAGCTTCAAGAAATTAAAATATTCAGACTGTTGTTCTAATTATCTACTACATTGTTAATCATGATCATTATACATTGCACTCTTTTTCTAATTAAGTCTTCCTATGAATTTAAATGATATGGTGAAATCAATTTATTATGTATAAAAGAACTTTTGTAAAGAATGTTCTGATAGGGATTTTAAAGAAAACTATATTATGTAAGCCTTCCTCACAGATTTTTGATTTTTAACCATCAGCAATATGATGTTTCTTTTACCTAATTTCAATTCTAATGTTTTTTTAATATCTGAAATTTTTATACGATTTATTTATTTGTAGATTTTCAGTAACTAATTTCTTGGTAATACAAAGAACATATTTATGACAAAAAGAAATAATTTAGTAAAGGCCCATTTCCACTACTGCGTACAAACACGTTGCATCAATTGAAGGCACGCCTACGGCATCCGTACATGCTTTTCCACTGCCGCGTATCCGTAGATTATTTTCATTTTCCGTCGCTAAATGTCACTGTAATATTGTGGTGCCAAACAACCAGTTCGCGAGTTAAGATGCTGAACATCTGAATTTTTCCTGCTTAAGCGAGTATTGTTTGTTTTGGATTTGATATGGATCCTGACGTAAAACACAGAAAAGTTTTGTTTACTAAATTGCATGCTATTGGAAATTTTTATTTCTGCTTATGAACTGCGAAAGTAAAGTACGCTAGCAATTTTTGGATAAGTAAGGCTATAATGCATATTATGAACTTCACTAATTGCATAGAAGCTGAAGTAAATTTAAAAAATTTCTTTTTATTTCTAGAAGCTTTAACTATTAATGAAATAATATATATATATTATTAAAACTAAAATGTAATGTTACTGAAAAAATAAATAAATAAATAATTAAATAAAAAAGTTAAACAAATTTAAAAAATAGTTCGTACTTTAAAAATACAGAGCACCCTTAAAGAAAGGTTCACAATATTTACATAAAATTTTCTATGCTTGTATACTGCTGACTTCAGGGTCATAGCTGGATAATTTATTAGAAATGTCATTTGTTTTAAAATGCACTATGGGCAGTATATTTTATGCATAATCCATAAAATATTATTTTTAATTAAAGAATTTTTAATTCATATCTCTTTTTATAGAAGAAATTATAAAAATAAGCCTTTTCTCTTTATATATACACGCATTAAGTAAAGAAAATGGAAATATTTAATTAATTAATTCCTGCACTTCTGCTAGAGAGGACTGAATTTAAAAGTAATTATTATAATAATTTTTTCATAAAAAAATGTTTAGGGCATTAATACTGTCTCATGTTAATTGGTAATGAAAGTTTAGAGCCGTAAACATCCCAAAGTCTGAACACATGTATGTACATTCAGATAAAAGTGAAACGAAAATATATGTATATATGTACAAGGTTTTCAAAAGAATAAATAGTAAAGTTGAATTTAATTAAATAATTCTCTTGTGCCATTGCTGCAAGGAATGAAATTTGAATTTAATCCAATTAATCCTATTATTCCCTTATGCATTTTTATAAATTTTTCAGGATAAATAAATTTTTGGAATTGTATATTTATTCATGGATTTTGATACTTGCATTTGATTTACATATGCTCTCAGAATTTAAATGGTATTGTAGATTAGTTTGCAGCAATAATTAATTATTTATTTGTTTGAATTAAATTTAATTAACTTTAAATTTGCTTTTTACGAATAGAGAATGTTTGTTAAATTCAAATATATATATGTATATATATTCAAATATATATATATATATATATATATATATGTTATATCATAAGAATACTTTAAATTCGTATTGTATAATTTTCAAAATTTTTTGCAGGGAAAATTTAAATAAATAAGAGCATAAATAAAACAATATATTTAATGTGTATAATAAATAGAAATAAATTATAAAACATGAATATAGATCAATTGGAACAAATTGGAACAAAAAACTAAGAAAGTTGCAGACAGGGTCTAAAAACGTATGGAATTCGAACTCACGACCCCAAAAGTTAAACCTTGTTACCGTCAGCTTTACCACTAAGCTAGCATCACATGTGACTGGTATGCATATTTTGGCTTATATGACTAATCAATAAAAATCAAGTAAATCAATTCTTAAAATTAAATTTTTTAGTCCTATTTCAGTGTGCTATCGTCTAAAAAATTCACCAGAGTTTGTTCTTCAGCTTCTAGTACATTTCTTATAAAAAACATTATCTTTTAAAGTGGCATTCCGATTGAAGTTAAACGGACTGCTAAAAATATATTCCATGTGCTTACAAATTTGTGTTAGCCAAAAAGGTATATTTATAAATAGAGAAATACAAATTTAACATACTCTTTAATGGAGTGGAATATTTAAAAGGCTATCAAATTTAATTTATAATTAATGTTTTTTAGTTTTTACCTGTTTAAAAAAATAACAACTCTTTTAATGCTATATCTGATTTGCTACAGCAGTTTGATATAGTCAGACTTTCAGTTTTATTAAAGGTAAATGTGTATACAGAACTAGGAAATAATTGTCAGGACAAATTTTGCTATTTCATGGACTTGAAATTATATTTTTTTGTGCCTGAATTTCTTGAACTGAATTTCTTTGACTGCCTGATTTTCTATGCGAAAATAGTACTGTAGTTGCAGTTATCTTTTTTTTTTTTAAACTAAATTCAGCTGGTTGCTGACTTTTTCAGTACTCAGATTTCTCGCTATAATGTTAATTCAGAAATAAGTATTTTTTAGCAAAACATTCTTTCCCTAAGCCTGCATTCATCCCTACTTTTGCCTCCATTAATTTCTGGTGACAACACCTGATTGCCCTTTTTTTATCATGTGTCCCCAACGCATCCGCAGACATACGGATAGAAGTTGAATATTGTTGAATTCCATCTGTACGTTATCCGTCACCGCACATCGACTTAATGGCAGATATCAATCAAAGTGAATTTGCTCGTTGATTGGAGAAACACATAGACACCACAATGCATACGTAGCAGTGGAAATGGGCCTTAATTCAAAAAGTGAGTAAGGAAGTAAAATTCAGAAATGCTTAACCCTCAGAATTTACAGTAAACTAGTTATCCTTCATGTAACCATCTGACATGATGTATCACCTAGCAACCTAGGTCTAACTGACATTAGATGTACTATGTCCAGTTAGCTCTCTCATTTTGTTTTCCTGTATCCTGTACCTGCTATACTTGAGATTGCCCCAGAGATTTTTCTGGAAGTGCTTTTATATGCAGGGATTTTCCTGTCAAAAACGTGGAACTGATGTTATATTCAAAATAAATGTCTCATCTACAGTATAGTGTTATAAAGTGAAAATTTAATTTCCTAACAGTTGTGATCAGTATTCTTCAAATCCAGTTTTTCTGTATTATTTAAAATGTTATTGCGCCAGTTAGTGGAAAGTTTTGCAACATATTCAAAAGTGGAAGAAAACCAGATGAAATATTTTTGTAAAGTCATAGATGTGTTTAATGTCTAATTTACAAAAAGAATGAGTTCAAACAGAAAAGAAAAAGTTTTTTTTTTATTAATTTTTTTAATTAGTTTTGGAAACATGGGATCCACAGGGAAATATTTTTCCTTGGCATGGTATAATATCTGTCTTATTGAAAATAATGTTTCTTTATTCTTTTTCTAATCTTTGTTCTGCATTCATTTTTTCCTCCTTATCCATTCCTTGTGATTTTAGTTAATAATAGCCCTAAAACTTGAAATGAATTTTGAAAATTAAAGAACTAAACAATAAGCTGCAAAAGCAATCACATTATGAAATATGTCAGTCAAAATGTGCATGTTCTAACTTTTTACAACGATCTTTACCATGAACTATGAAATAGATCTATGTTTCTGATTGTTTATATAATGATACAATGCATATCAGGATTGTTATTGTAATATCATATGTTGAAACTGCATAATAATATATAGTAAATGACTTGCAGTGGTCTCAAACACAAAAATCACATGGAGGCCAAATGCACAATCCGAAAACACCTGATGAGCCAGAATTTTTAATAAGATGAAAAATTTTATAAAAATGTTTTAAATAAATATTAAATTTCTGTTCTAAATATTTATTAATACATGCACAAACAATAATACTACCACAGAGGGAAAAAGTTCAAATTCATGGCCTGTCTGAAATCTAATGTTCAGTGCCTGTAAGGCATTGTTGGGTGAAAATTGGTGAATTTTTTTGACGCCATTCCTGTTTACATGCAACACCTTCCCAAGTAAAATGGCATCAAAACATAAAAAAATTATAATCTCAATAAATTACATTTTAAATCAAAATAAAACAAATAACCTAAAAATGCAAATATACATTTTCTAAGTGCAGTACAAAAAGAAAATATTGACTTACCTGATTTAGAAATTTGTATCTTCGGTGTGTGACACACAGAATTCTGTAACAACATTAAAAAACTGTTTAAAATAATCTGAACTAGAATTTGTGCACTGCGGTCACCACAAATTCACAGAAGTAAGAATCAAAAATATCCTCTGTAGTGTTGGACTGTCGGTGGCATTTATTTTGAAAATCCTTTTTTGTTACTACCCACACCCCTTTGATAGTGTTGATATGAGCTCCCGTTTCTGAATCCTTAAATGTCGCTGGGTAATTTACTGATAGGTGAATGAAGTCATTGTCAGAAAGACAATCATACGACTTCCAGCAATTGGATATGATTGTTGTTCTAGGTAAGATATTCTGTTGATTTATGACTAAATCTTCATTGACACACCAATCAATTGATGCTTTCTTTTCCATTCATTCCAAATCATACAGAAACTTCAAATTAATTGTATTACCCACATCCGTTTTACTGGGTAAAGCACAAAATAAGCAACCTACTTCTAACTGACATCCAATGCAGAAATAAGGCTTGAGAAATATTTTCCCAACAATCAAATTCAGTGTGATCACGCATTACAACCATCAGTTCATGATAGGGTTTCCAAAACATACATTATAAAATACTCATGTTACCATAACTAAAACAACAACATGGAGATAAATGAAACAACAGCTTGGCGATAATGCAAGTGGTACCTCAAAATATAGACCATCCCATTGCTGGTTACACTTTGTAATTCAAATATATTAACTGCTAAATATTAAATTCTTTGACTGACATTTCTTTTAAGTAATCAAATGATTTCAAAATTTTTCTTAGATGCAGAAATAAAAATACATCTTTACATGTAAATAATTATAAACTTATTTATTTCTTACTACAACTTCCACCTGATGAATTTCAGTTCTGATAAATTTTGTAGCTTTGGATAGAAATTAGTAGAATTATTTTATCAGTAGAAATTATCGTTTATTGATGCTCATTGGTCAGTTGTGTTCTTTTTTTTTTAATTTTCAACTTTAAAAATAAAGCTGTTTGTGTATCTTGAAAAGAGTGATTATTCTTTGTGTAAAAATTCATAATTGAGCTTATTTAGTTTTTGAAAAGTACGAAGTAATAAAATCTGTATTTATACATTGTAAATTAATTAGCTCCATTTATATATTTTCTGTTGCATTATACATATTTGTTTTTAATAAAAATGAAAAATAATGTTAACTTCGACTTCAAATAACTAAAATCTTGAAATCTTTGCAGCATTAATGTAGTGCACAACACTTTTGCATGATCAGTTAAAGTTTACTATATTTGTGTGCATTGAATGTTATAAATATGAATATCAGGGTTAAACAGTAAATTCTCAGTCCATGAATTTAATTCATTCCTGAATGCCGTTCATCAGACAAAATGTTCTTAAACCAAAGCAATTTTCCATGTAGAAATTAATGTATAATGGATTAATTTGTTCTTTTACCACACTTAAATGTTTTTTTAGTCCAAAGGGGCAATTTGCCCTGAAGGACTATTAATTTCGTTTTTGCATTTTGTGTTGAAAACTTTAAAAGTCTGTATCACTTTTCAAATCATTGCCACCATATATTATCACCCTGCATTATATTTGAAGAAATTAAATAATGAAGAATCTACATTAATGTATGTATATTTCTCACATTGTGGTAAAACAATGGTACATAGAGTCATCAAAATTTGAATAATTTATTTTTCCATAGAATATGGGCATGTGGAAACCCTAACTGAATTTGAAATTTGTTTTATTATTGATTTCAGATTTTGTAACACTTGAACAAATTTTTGATTAAAAAAACTAAATGATTTCAAAGTCAACAATGGCAACACTATACGAAAGAAACATTTTTATCTCCAATGCACAAGACTCTGTATCAGAAATTCTAAAGATATGCTCATTTTAAAATTTGTGATAGTTGCTGTTGAACTGAATTTTTGAATTTTATAGTTTGAGTACATGATATTTAATCAACATGATATTTAATCAGTAAAGGCAACACACAAAATGTTAAAAAAAATGCCCCTTTGGATGTAATTTAACCTTTCAGATATATATATTAATATTACAACAGTACTGTGTGCACAAGTTTATAATCCCAAACCAATGGAAAGCAGTAAACATATAGCAAAAAAGACAAAAACAGTATTAAACATATAAAATAGAAACAACAAACCAGTCAAAATTGGCAAATGTAAACCAAAAAGCTAAACACGGTATTAAACAGATAAAATAGACAAAAATTTATTTAAATTTTACTGTAGGTGTGTGAAGAAAAATGGATAGCATAAATGGAAAATGCTATTGTTTGGATATGAAATTCCATCCATTAAAACATCAATTAACTGTCTTTGGCAAACATCTTTTACCTTCTCTTTGACAAAGTTCGTTGGGCTTCAGTTTCACTCAAAATTTGCCCAATTTGATATGTTACAGCCTATGTTTTAAAGAGTTTCTAAAAGTGAAATGTAGCAAAGTCACTGAAGATGCACAAGTTGTAGTTTGCTGCTGCTTTATCAGACTGATACATGAAAACTGCATCTTGCTCGATTTTGCTCAAATTTCGCCAGTCAGAGAACTAAGGTACTTTGTTTTCTCTTCTGAAGACAAATTCTTTCACATTCGCTTTTTTGTTGGTGCTTTCATAGTTGTAGCTTTTCTTGTTGAGCTTATTTTTAATGGCTTTATAGTAACATCTCTGTATCTTCGTTGTTAACTTCCTAGCCCATGGTTGTTTTCACTAGAAATACAATATCAGAAATAACAAGAAGCATTCTAGGTGTCCATGCACTCAGAATCTCTGCTTGTAACACAATCTGACCATAATTTCCTGCAAGCTGAATTCATGCTCTTCACTTGCTCGAAACCATGTTACATTTATTTTAAAGTACGAACTTATATGTTTTGGCAATATTGATTATTTAAGTGTACTGCATAATCATGGCACTTTATACATTACTATATAAAGAGATATAAATATATAAAGAGCTTTAAGATTTAATGCAGATTTTATTTGCGATGTTTTATTTCACATATTTAAATTATTTACTTTTTCACAGCTTGTTTGTCAAGAGAACTCCTAAAAGCAGTGGTTATCGACCAGATTGTAAGTACTGTCTTTAATGAGTTTTTAAGTATACAGTGAAACCTTGTTATAACAATATTTTAGGGCCCAAATAAATATATTGTTGTAGAGAGGCATATTGTTATATTGAGGGCCCACATATTTTGAGCATTTAATAAGAGTTTTTTTTATTATTATTATTAGTTTAAGGTGCATAACATACTACTTTTAAGTCTATATTTAGAAGAAATTAATTTGTAAAATACTAATAATAGTGGTTTAAATACTAAAAAAATAAATAAATAAGATAAGTTCAGAAAATAAGCACAGAAATATTCACATACCTGAAAACACTTTTTATTGAAAATAATCCAATATTTTTGTTTGTTTATTGATTTTTTTAACTGTTAAGTTTACCAATACTGTATGCATTGAGTCTAGTGCATGAAAATGTTCTTCATTTGTCGACGGAAGGCTTGAAAAAAATGTCCGTAGAGAATTCACAGATTGAAGAGCTTCCTGGGATGACAATAAGGACTGCGATGGACCTGTATTATCATCATCATCTTCATCATTGTTTCCTATCTCATCAGTAATTTCAGAGAGAATATCTTCATCAGTAACTCCTGCGAAAACCATAAGATCATCATCTGCTGTTAAATAGTCTTCTATACTAATTCCAAACTTTTTACCGCTTGTTTCCTCAAGTTGGGATACGGATTTTTTGATGTGCAAAACACATTCTTGATCATCTGAGAGATCATTGTCTATAGAATTTTCACCGTTATCAGATTTCTTATCTTCCATAACACAGAGACCGGCCTTTTTCCAGCAATTCCGAATGGTTTTTTCTGTTACTTCCCACCAACTTCCAGCAATATTGTCACACGCTTCCTTGACATTTATAGCTTTGAAAGGGTCTTCTACTTTATTTTCAAAGTTTACAAGTATGGAGTCCACCAACCGTTTTCTGTAATATCCTTTGAAGCACTTAATTATGCCCATATCAAGAGGCTGTAAAATTGAAGTGCAATTGGCAGGGAAAAAAGCGATTTCGATATTTTGTAGCTTTGGAAATGACGTGTGAGCACCGCAGTTATCTATCAACAAAACAATTTTTTTCTTTCTCTTCTTCATTTCATTGTCTAACTTCTTTAACCATTCAGAAAAAAATTTAGACGTCATCCAAGCCTTCTTATTTGCTTTATACTCCACGGGAAGATTTTTCACGTTCTTAAAGCACCTTGGCTTCAATGATTTACCAATGACAAGAGGTTGTATTCTATGCATTCCTGTGCTATTTGTACACAGAAGAACAGTCAGTCTCTGCTTTGATTTCTTCCCTCCATAACACTTTTCACCCTTGAATGCCAATGTTCGATCGGGTAGTCATTGGAAAAACAGCCCAGCTTCATCTGCATTATAAATGTCTTCTGGAGCATACTTTTCTAAGATTTCTTTCATATTGTTTTGCCGCCATTCATTTGCGTCGTTTATCGGGGCTGACTTTTTCTCTCCGTGAACTTCTTGGAAAGTTATTCCATGACGATCTCGAAAACGCATTAACCAACCATTGCTAGCTTTGAAAGTTTCATTCCCTAGCATTGCTGCAAATTTCCGTGCTTTTGCACATAATAAAGGTCCATTTATTGGGACATTTGTTGCTCTCATCTCTTGAAACCATTTTAAAACAGCAGCATCAATGTTTTCATTTGTTGCAACTTTCAGTCGTTTTCGCTCTGGGTTAATTTCATTTGAAGTTACAGCATCTTCGATTTGCTTTCTCTTCTTTAGGAACGTTGCAACTGTAGATTGCGATAATCCATGTTTCTTAGCCGCATCAATCTGCTTCATTCTTTCATCAATATCATTGATAACGTTCAGTTTATCTCGAAAAGATAGTTGCTTTCGCCCTACCATCTTAGGGAACAATATCGCATGAAAGAAAGAAAAGTTTAAACCAAATGTTTTGCGTAGAACTCAAAATCATTAAAGACTATAAAACAACCTTTGAACTCACTTTTCAGTACGTCACTTAACAACACCCCGCCTCCATTTCCCCCTGTTCCTCTAACAAAGGGCACTTGTTCTGTGACAAGGTGACCAGACAGGTCTAGATGTCCTTAAACCTTATCAGAATTCCAAAGCTTACCGGGAAATAAGACTAGGCATACATTTACACTTCATCCCCCCTCACCCACTCCAATTCCTAAAAGGGTGGTCTTCATCTGTTTTGAAATCTGAAAAATAGCTATTTATTCAGGGATAAGTTGAATATCCACAATGAGTCTTAATAGACGGAAAAAATAACAAAAGAAAACGAAAAAAAAAAAAAAAGCATTTGAAAATCAAAGTATTATTATAAAGGGAGAAAATAATACTGAAATTTAGATTGAAAATATCGTTTTACAGAGGTTTATTGTTCTAGAGAATATAGCAATATTGAGGGGAGATTAACATTAGTTTATATGCAAAATCACCGGGACCACAAAACATTATTGTAGTAGAGGGAGTTATTGTTGTATCGGGTATCGTTGTAGCGAGAGTTTACTGTATTTAAAACAGAATTACAAAGTGCTGAATTTTTGTCTATATCTAAAAGTCAATACTAGTTACATATAATTAGTATGATGTGCTGTTTATTTTTAAAAATGCTTTTGTGATAAATTTAGCCTGTTGATGAACGAGTTGAAAGAACACTAAACACTGGTACATGTAGCTGGATCCAGGTTCTAGCCTTCACAAGTAAGCTCACTCTATAGGAGTTTTTATGGTTTTCTCGTTTGTAATGTGAATATGAATTGGTTTTCCTTAATAAATCCTCCATGGAAAGCATCCCACCCTTTAGGTTGTAGACTTTGCATGCTTTGCCATTGTCAAAATAATTAACTATTGTTACAATGTGGTGACCAGCTTCTGTATCCTTGAGGGCGAATTTAAGTAATGTCTTGGGACCATGGGCCACACATGTTTAGCAAATATTTAGGAATATGTGCTGGATTGTCTGACTTATCAGCCAGTACTTACATAAATGATGATGAATAATCTCTTTAAAAAAAAAAAAAACAAGAGTTATAATTCTTCTCTTTAAAATTTATTTTATTTTTATCTAACTCTGGTGCTTTTATAACTTATCTATAATAGACAGTTGTAATTTCATATTGGTATGTGTGATTTAAAGGAAGCAGAATTATGTGTTGCATTTGGAAAAAGTTACTGTAGGCTCTGTTATTTGGTATTGAAGACACTAAGAGCAAAATTTCTTAAAATAAGATAGATTTTCTGAGCCTCATTTGTAATTGAAAATGTTGAGGTTTTATTAAAAACTCACACAATATGAGAAATTTAGTATTCAAATCTAATAATACTCTGAGTTTTTTCTTGATGCATACTTTTAAATTTATACTATTATATTTTTATTGGTAATAATGTGTTATTTGCTTCTGAATTCTTTATACATATAACCTTCATTTATCTTGATTTCGTCATTGGATATATCTGGATCTTCTATCATTTTGTAGTCGATGGTTTTGAGTAATCATCTTTAAAACCACTAAAATGTTGTCATTTAAAATTTCTCTGATTACTCAAAATAATCTTTTTCTGAGTGTTGGAAATGCCATATTCAAAGGTTTTTTTAGTTAGGTTTTGGCGTCTGGCTGTCTGATGGAAAAGGCAATTCTAGTCATTTTCTATTTCTCATTATCCAATTTTTTGCCCATATTGAAAAAACAACAGTTTACATTAGCAAGGTATTGTTACAGTAAACTTTTGTATTTTTGTTTTCTACCATGGCTAATTGACATTTTTTATTGTTTATTATTAATTATGTAGCTTTTGTGTACTGAAATTTAGTGAGGTTTCTTTCCCTTTCTCTTTTCCTTTACTAGTGATTTAGGCAATTTGTATTGCTTTCTTTGCTGCCCATGTTCCAAGTTAAATTATAACTTATGCATTTCATGTATTATAAATTTGAGAGTTATTGTTAAGAAAAGAAAGCATTACCATTATTATTAACAAATTTTTATGATTTTATTCATTGTAAATATGTATTAACTAATCATTTATTTACTTAATTTTTATAATTGAAATTCATTGCTTATAACTTTTTGTTTTTTTAATTAGATACTGGGTTTGAAGTTCCTAATAAGTTTATAGTTGGATATGCTCTTGACTATAATGAGTATTTTAGAGATCTAAATGTAAGTTTTTCTGTACTTTTTATTTATGAAATTTATTGATTTTTAAATAGAGGCATATTAAAATGTATATGTGATAGTATTACTTTCTCAGTTATAGTGTCCTGAATTTTAATTTTTATATGTTTTGCTGACATAATACGTGTGGAAGCTAAAATTTCATAATTTTTGTTGATTAGTGTCTATTTGCATCTGTTTCAATGTCAGGATTTCACAGATATTGCATTTTTCTCAGGACAGGACAGGACTAAGTTTGGGAAGCACCAACCCATTGCCATTGGCAGAACTGGTGTCGCTCCTTCATACTAACTGTCTTGAGAACACCTCCACAGGGCGTACTTAAGTCACGCATAGGTGTTAATTGAAACGCTGTCATTAGGGTATATAGAGAACTTGTGGGCCGGGAGATACAGTTGCTGATGACAATGACATTACAATACAATATTATACATTACAGTTGATGGTGAAATATAACTATAAATATCAGTATATGTACACAAATATTAGTTCATGAAAAGTACATGGATTGAGTCAGAGTTCATACATACAGTAGAGTTCACCAGTTCCAATTATGCCATTTTTGATGTGCATAACTGTGGTCATATTGTCTAGGTGCTAAATCAGTACTGACCTTGATACACTAAGATAATCTATTGCAACGACTATAAAGGCACTCCCATTGGAATGTGTTTGTGCCAGAGAAGAAGCACTTATAACAGTTATGGTGCACACAGTTCCAACCCGTATTTCTCAATTTTCAAAATCTTCAACTATTACTTTAATTCTCATATCATCTCGGAGATACCTATTCCGCTTGTGCGGTGGTTCATCTCCACGTACAAATTGTTCATAACATTGATCAATTGATTTTTGAACACGCCTGAGACCATCTATGAATTCTCATAATGTGGGGTGTGAAATACCAAATAATGATGATACCAAATTTATTTGAATGAGGATGCAAACTTATTCTAAAAATAAATAAAAATACAAAAAGTATGGCGCCTATCAAAAGCAAAAAAAGTATGGTGTCGAACTGACCCTGCGTTGAAACGACCTCGTGTCGAATTGACCACGCGTCGAACCATTGGCGTCAAACTGACCTGTACCGGCATGCTTTACATAGACTGTTACTGCACAACTATTTCTCTAGTAAATAAGCATCTCAAAAACAAAACAACATTATGTGAAACACTGTGATCGAAAAAAAAAATATCTTTCCAAAGAGGTTGAGAATGCAAAGCTAAAATTAAATGGAACAATCGCATAGAGAATGCAGTTGGGATGAAATGACAAGACTAAGAAGATGTCCTTATGCTTACAACTGAACATTCTGGTAAAATAAAGATCTCGGGTGAAACGAATCGAAAAGGGTAATCCATCACCAAATTAAATTATGTTCTAGATTATAACAAACACATGTGTGACATTAGTAGAATAGATCCACTGCTTTCTTATTGAGGAAATCACAAAAATTTCCATCTGGAAATTTCTGGAACTTGGAGTTCAATTGCTTTCCTATTTTGGAAATCACTGAAATGGTACAGAATGTCTTACTTTAAAATTTGGATATGGACGTTTCTATACAAAAGTTTCATATACATAAGTAAGTGGAAAGCAAACTTAGATCTGGTTTCAAAAAGAAATATGTTCACTTCTAAATTCTAGTAATCACATGGATACACCAATTCCTAGAAATCATGTCATGCACCATAAATCTTCAGATATGTCACAAATAGAAGGCCAACATTACATGGACACAATACTCGCAATATCAGTTAAAGCTGTGCCAACATGAAAGCATGTCGTGTGTAATTCCCACCAAATTTGATAGAAAACACAATAGCTATGCAAAACATGCACATCAGAGCCTACGTTATGTATAGTGCCTTGCTTTGAAAAACATAATACAGTCAAAAGTCGTTAATCCGGACTCGTCGGGACTTCGGCGATTCGGGATTATCGATTTTTCCGGATTATAGATCATCAGTTTAAATCTGGTAAAATGGCATGAAGAAATTATAAAATTAAAAATATGAAACCGTAATTTACGAAATAAAGAACAATTATGATCTAAAGTGTATCAAAATTTACAAAAAAAAAAAAAAGCTTAATATTTATTTGTTTACTTTATCAAACATTTCTTTCAGTGTAAGTTGTTTAAGTTGCTTCGTTTTTTATGTGATAATACATTCTCTTTAATTCTATAAACATACATAATTTCTTGTTCAGTTACAAAGTTCTGCTGTTCAAGTCCTATAATTGCTGTGTCGAGAATACTGACTAATTTGTCAATCGAAATTTTTTTCGTCTTCAATAACCTCTGTCACTTTCTTTGCTATCGGAAGCGAATTATAATGACAAGGCATTTGATTTAAATCATATCAAAGACGGA
Source organism: Stegodyphus dumicola (assembly GCF_044657685.1). Classification (NCBI taxonomy): domain Eukaryota; kingdom Metazoa; phylum Arthropoda; class Arachnida; order Araneae; family Eresidae; genus Stegodyphus; species Stegodyphus dumicola. The sequence continues at coordinate 73,844,914 of NC_140769.1, forward strand.
GTATATCGAAATGAAATACTACATTTAGTAAGCAATTATAAGCCAAATAAAATAAAAACATCTGCCCTGAAGATAAGGATAGTGCTGACAGATCAACTTCCAATTCATTGGGCGCCCGCCACCGCGTTAAAGATAAACAAAGTTTAGATAAACAAACGTTAAAGTTTAGATAAACAAAGGATGTGCCTTTATCCATTTTTTGCAGCAATTCCACTTTTTGTTTAATGGACTCCGAAACATACTTTCTCTTTGTAGATCTGTTACATATTAGTAAATATAAATCGGAAATTCTATTTGACATAATCGAAAGTTCAAGCTTACTTTTATAAAATTGCTCTAACAGTCTGCAAAAAATAATAAGCCGGATCCAATTCGAAGATTAAGGAACAACGCAATCTGCAACATTAACTGAAATAGATAATTAGAGCTTAGGTTATACCGTCCGTTATACATTAAATGGCGCATTCGTAAACGTATTTTGTGCACGTGCACTCGCAAATTCACAACCGTAAAGGTCTTGCGCGCATGCATCAACTCGACGCATGCGCAGAAAGTTTGTAGCTTTGAGATCTGGATTATGGGTGTCCGAATTAACAATGTTTGACTGTAGTTTAGCCCAAAAGAGACTATTAGTCTCAAATGGTATTTTGCATCAATTCACTATAAACAACAAGTCACTTTTCAAATTATTGCCACCAAATCTTATCGCCCTGTATTATTTTTAAAGAAATTAAATAATGAAGAATCTGCATGTATGTAGGTTCCTTGCATTGTGAGAAAACAATGGTACCTAGAGCCATCAAATTTTGAATAATGTAATCCTCCACCCAAACATATTCATAAATTTTGAATTTTATGTTTAATATTTTGTAAAACTTTAAAGAATTTTTGTTTGAAAAACTCAACACTTTCAAAGCGAGCAGTGGCAACACTGTTTGGAATAAAACATTTTTATCTCCAATGTGTGAGACTGTATATCAGAAATTGTAAAGATATGCTGTTTTTAAATATTTTGCTGTTGCATTGAATTTTATATGCATAAGTGCGAAGAACATGATATTTAATTAGTAAATTTAACACAAGATATCAATGATAAAAAGACCAAAAAAATTTGCAGCCGTCTGTCTTTCAAAGAAAACTGTGACTGAACATGGATGTGATAAACTGCGATAAAACTAAAAATTTTTTTTTAATATATGCCGACACTTAATATTGCATCTGGAATTCTAAACATATGTTGTTATTCTGCTTTTAAAATTTTTGTAATTTAACTGTTGAATTGCATTAAATGTGAAGGAAATGATATTCATTAATAAAACAAAGATAAAAAGAAATGGTTTGGGAGGAGTGAGTGCAACAGCAGACTGGTGTACTATGAGCTCAGTGAGAGCATAAAAAGCCAACATATGCTTTTGGGCGATTGTTAAAACAAAAAAACTTTTCAGATTAAAAAAAAATATATATATTATTATTGTCATTTTATGTCAATATACACAAATAAGTTTTAAATTGTTATAGGGATTATTATTGAATACATTTGATAATTATCTTTTAATATAGTAAGCAAATTTTAAAGGAATTAAACTTTAGCATTAGAGGAGATCTCTTACAGGGAATAAGACATGCCATTGCCACAATAAATGTGTTGATACATGCATGAAGAACTACTTTCGATGGAAATAAGCCATTTTACCTTTCTTATACCAAAAACAGATCTCAAACTACCTGCAGGTGCAGGACAATTAGTCTGTTGCTTTGCATATGTAAAAAATTTCAGGAAGTTATACAGAAAAGAATTCTTGACCATCTCACAAAGTACAGTCTTATTAAAAACAACTAGTTTGGCTTTCTTCAAAAACTACAGCACTTTTATGCAAATATTAAATGTTGTTAAATATGTAGCTTCTCTAAAAAATTGTCAGTTGTGATGTTTTTAGATTTTGAGAAAGCATCCAACCACATCTGGCAGCAAGACCTAGTATTTAAATGAGATGAAATGAATTTTCCTGATAATTATATCGTATTAGATTTTACCTCAAATGCTATACTTATTAAGTACAAGTTGGAAATGCATATTTCAACAGGAAGTATATGTGTGCTGGCATTTTTCAAGGGTCAGTTTTAGGACCAGTCTTTTTAATATATGTGTATATATTCTGATGATAAAGTAGTAGTGATATAGTCAGTTCAGTTTCAACGTGCAATTAATAACTCCAGTTCAGCCTAAATTCAGCCTTCAAAATGCTGTGGACTGTGGAGAATAAAACTATGGGCTTCAAGAAACTGTATCATTTGCTTCTGGAGATACCAGAAAGATAAATATGTGAATACTGACATTAGTATTAATGATGAAATTCTTTCAATATTTAGCTCCACAAAATATTTTAAAATTTATATCAATCAAGAGCTTAAAGATAAAGTTAATTATGCTTTTCAGAAAGCAAATACTGCTGTCAGCTTATTGGTTATTTATTAAAATTGGGTCTTTGTGTCAGATGGATATTTTATATAACTATATTTCATCCTGTTCTGTTTTATACAATTCCTATATGGTGACAGCCGCCAAATCGTATAGCACAGTGATTGTGATTTTTTTTTTTTTTTTTTTTTTTTGCCCAATGCACTTCTTTCATCATTGGTATAGGATCATTCCGAAACTAGATAAATGGATAGATACATTATTTAGATTTTAAAGGGTTTTATATTTTTAACTGAAAAAAGTACAGAAAATGTTAATAATTATCAAAGTTTGAATAAAAGTAGTTTTTTATATTCATAAACTAAAACTAAATACTCAGTAGTAAAAAAAAAAGAGCTGACCTCATTACCCCCTCTGAAGCAAATGAAATTCCCCTCTGATTAAGAAGATATAGAAGGAAGCATTCTATTTTTGAAAATAAAATGTGTAGAGCTATGACCAATGCACCATGCTTCATGAGAAATGTGCAGTTATATAAAGAACTCAACATTTAGCATGCTCAAGTCTCATTATTGCACACAATTTCATTTCACAAAATTCTGAATATGCACATATTATCATTTTTGCCAACTCACCACTAATGCAACATAATAGTGCTCACTAGCCATTTTACTTTATTTGTCAAAAGGGGTGTTAGCACAAATGAGCTATTAGTCTCAAATTGGGATTTTGTTATGAATAATTGTAAACAGCATATCAGTTTTCATTTCATTACCACCATGTATTATCACTCTGTATCATATTTAAAGAAATGAAATCATGAAGAATGGGCATGAATGTATGAAGGTTTTTTTTTATAGTATGAAAAAATGATGGTTAGAGCCATCAAAATTTTAATAACATGGTCTTCTAGCTGCACATGTGCACCTGAAAGCCTGAATTTTGAATTTTTTTACTATCTTCTTCATATTTTATAAAACTTCAATCAATTTTTTGATTAACAAACTCAATGATTTGAAAGTGAGCAGTTTCAACACTGTATGGAATAAATCATTTTCAACATTTTTAGTGCATGAGACTGCCTATCAAAAATTCTTGACATATGCTGTTTTTAAATATCTGGTGACTTTGCTGTTGAATTGAATTTTATGTGGTGAGAAGCGTAATTCTTAATAAGTAAAGTTAGTACTCAAAACATTGATAATTAAAAGAGAAAAAACATTTTTTGCTAGCCATTTACTAAAAAATACTGAACACTGACATGATAAGAAAAGAGTGAAAAAGTATAAAAATGTATGCCAACACTTAACACTGCACTGAGAATTCTAAATTTTATTAAATTAAATAAAAATATATGTGATTTATATGTAGCATAAATGTGCAGAAAATGATGCTTAATAATGAAGCTAAAAAGACTTAAACATATGGGTTAGAAGTAAGTATAATAGCAGACTAAATAGACTGCAAGCTCAGCAAGAGCATAAAAAACTTTTAATAGATCCTTTTGAGTGGCTGTTAAATTCTGAAACCTTTCAGATTTTTTAAAAACATATTTGTAGGTAGTCCAGTTTGTAGTAATCCAGTGCTCCTTTGCATAATGTACAGTATGGTCACAAAAACGTTTCCTTATATATAAGCCCTAGTGGCCTATCCGCTCAACCAATTAAAGTGAAATTTATTTTTATTTGAAGATATGTGTTTGAGATTGTGATGATTTAAAACAACAGACCTCTCACAGTTATAGTGAAAAACTTTAGAAATTTTCAAATGGCAGCATCCAGTTTTTTTTCCATCATAAATTGATAAGTGCATTGAAAAACCGTGAGAGATGTTGGAATAATACACATGTTTTGAAAATTGCTGGAGTAAAGCATTTACAGAGAAGAGTATTGTAAAGGACCAATTACAACACAAGAGGAGAGGAATAAAAACATTAACTGGAATTACAAGTTTTCAGTGTGTACAATGTTTCAAGATGGAAGCTTCTCTCATAACTTTGCAGTTTTGTGGCCTTCTCCTTCTGGGTTTATCTGAAAGCTATGTTGTAAACATAAAATCCGGGAGATTTGTCGGAACAGAATGATGCCATAACATGGGTTCTGCAGTGTTACATTTGTCATTGTTGTCAACAATCTCCTGCATGCAACAAGTTATCAGTTGTGAATGTGGGCATGTTGAAATCTTGTAATTCCAACAAAAGGTTTTTCCCCCTCTCCTCTCTTTTGTCTTTCTTCACAATGTTCTTCTTTGTTTTATGCCAGCAATTTTTATCATACATGTATCCATCCAATGCCATTTATGTTTCTCAATGTGTTGATGAATTTGTGTAGGAAAAAAGTTTGTGTTGCCAATTTTCCAAATTTTTTCACTGTAACCATACCCATGAGAGTTCTATTGTTTTAAATCATCACAATCTCGAGCATTTACCTTCCAATAACAATGTCTGCAATTTCATTTTCTTTGTTTGAGTGGAGAATCCACTAAGGGTTCAAACATTGAGGAAGCTTTTCAGCTTGTAGTTTTCTCAAAACAATTTCACACCAAGAACTCTGTCTAATGATGTACATTTTAAGGACTTTTAACATCTCATGTTGCTCTTGTAACCTCGATCCCATTCTACTCTTTATCCTCTTACTTGAACAACTTTCATTTCTAGTCTGTGTGATGAAGCCTGTGTGCTTATTTTGTAATTAAAATTAATGCCATAAGCGACCTTCATCTACAGGTAATAACTCAAAGTGATTGTTAAGCCTGAAGCATAATCATGGTCTTGTTTCCTTATTGTTTGTTTTTTGTAGATTTGCCATATGTTAGAAGATGAAATTCAAACGAACATAAAACTGAATTTGATTGGCACAAATTGTTGCATATTCTTGCTTTCATTGGTGTGAATTTTCCATTACCATACCAATATGGAATTGATGGATCCAGGAGAGAAAATAATTTGCAGTATCACAACATATCTGCTCAACAAGTCAGATATGTTATGCATATGACTAGTAAACAGTCGCAAATTATAAGTCTTTGTTTGCAAAGAGCCATTGCGTTGCTTATCTTTAAGAATCCAGCACAGGCTTCTGTGCTGCATTGGTACCATGAACATTCCATGTTCTCTGATGATGGTGTAACATCTTTTCAGATGAATCTAACAAACACTATAATATCCATATCTATGTGTGCAAGAACCATAGGGTCTGATCATATGAAATTTTGCATTATCCATCATCACATTGACTCAGGCATTTAGATTATGATATAGGATGGCATGATGTTGAAAATGAATCCTGTTTAATTTATCAAATACTCTAATTAGCTAGCACCTGGCAAAGGTACTAGACTTGATGGTTGATCTATATCTTCAGGGACTTTAATGGAAATACCTATAGCGCTATATGTAATGTCAGGTATTTTCTCAATAGATAGCATGTTCTACTTTTACTCTAGCCAGTGCAGTCACTAGATCTTTTTCTAGTTGAATTCATCAGGCCTGTAATTACACTCGTATGATAATAGACTAGTAGCTACAGCAAATGAACTATGAAAAGATTGAAGTCTAGATTGTAGTACCCCCAGCTGCTACCTTTAGTCTGTTCCACCGTGCGACTCATTCAGGAACAGTTATTGCTAGCCATGGAACTATTTCTGCTTCTAGTCTCTGCATATTCTGTGTTTGCAAGTTGTACAACGTTATTTAAATTTCATTGCTTGCATTGTCAAATATACCTTGAATTTCTGGTTTGAATGAATTGTGCGATGAAAGATGAAGAGAACAGGAAAGCAAAGGAACTTTAAAAGGGAGGAGAGAAAATTATAATGGTCATGCAGTGAGTTATCCCTGAACTGAACTTAATAGGCTAAAAAAAAAAAAAAAAAAAAAAAAAAATGATTTTGAGCTGTTGTAATTTTCAAAATTTATCCAATAAATAGCTCTAGTAATGTTATGAAACATTATATAGATACGTATATTAGTTAATTGCTTTGTTAACCAAAGTTCTACCAGTGAAATGAAAAGATGTTCTTTCTGTTATTCTATATTTTTATTATGATATTTATAATAATTTACTGTGAAACTGTGTTACAGAAGCTAGAGAATCAGAAACTTCTTAATAGGAAATCTTATTGAAAGTAATAGTATAATTAATAAGCAACTTTAAAAGCATCAAGAGAGAAAACTTATAAATTTTTACTCATATATACGAGGGCCATCCAGGAAGTAGATTACGTTTCCGTCTGTGTCCGCTAGGGGCGGGGCTAGCGCGGCCATCTTGGGGTCAGAGCGTTGCGCAGCTCAGTCTGCATCTAGCCGTGCTAGTGAGAGGTTCGTGCTGTGCTCCGTTCAGATACTGTGACGGTTTGAAATGTCTGCGTTAATTGAAAATCCCGCGAGCTGCGAGGTGCGCTCAGTAATAAGGTTTCTGACTGCAAAAAACTGTAAACCGATAGAAATCTATCGGCAGCTTCGTGAAGTGTATGGGGACAACATTATCACTGAAGGTGGAGTGCGTCAGTGGGTCATAAGATTTCAAAATGGCCGAACCAATGTTCACGACGAAGATCGAAGTGGGAGACCCAGCATAGTGACTGCCAAACTTCTCGAAAAAGTCGATGCTAAAGTCCGTGAAAATCGAAATTTCACAATAACGGAACTTTCTTTGAGTTTTCCACAAATTTCGCAAAGTTTGTTGCACGAAATCATCAGCGAAAAGCTTGGTTACCACAAGTTTTGTGCAAGATGGATTCCAAAAATCTTGACAGAGGACCACAAAAATCAGCGAATGGCTGCAGCGTTGAACTTTTTGGACGCTTACCATAAGGATGGTGACTCTTTACTCGATCGCATCGTTACTGGTGACGAAACATGGGTGAAACATGTGAACTGTGAAACGAAATTGCAATGAATGCAGTGGGGGCGCACAAGTTCTCCCCAAAAACCCAAGAAATGCATGCAAACAATGTCGGCAAGGAAGATGATGGCGACTGTTTTTTTGGGACAGAAAAGGTGTAATTTTGGTGGACTTCCTGGAAAGAGGCACTACAATAAACTCTCAAAGGTATTGCCAAACTCTCCAAAAACTCAGAAGAGCAATTCAAAACAAGCGCAGAGGAATGTTGAGCTCTAAGATCTTGTTGATTCACGACAACGCCCGGCCCCACACGGCAAATGTCACTCGTAAAGTTCTTGAATCTTTTAAGTGGGAGTTGTTTCCTCATCCGCCGTACAGTCCCGACCTGGCACCGAGCGACTTCCACCTATTCCCAGCAATGAAGAAGTGGCTGGCTATGCAGCGTTTTGATGACGACGCACAGCTGCAAGAAGAGGTAACGAAGTGGTTGAAGGCGCAGGCGGCCGAATTTTTCGACAAAGGAATTTCCAAGCTCGTACATCGCTACGATAAATGCCTTAATTTGTATGGTGACTATGTAGAAAAGTAGTATTTGAGTGTGGCTTTCATCTGTATATAATAAAATTTGTTTCCTATACTTTGTTTATTTTTTATTCCAAAACGTAATCTACTTTCTGGATAGCCCTCGTATAATAAATATGTTAAAAAGTTTGTCTTCAATTTTAGTAAACTGTAGAAATTTTCATCACAGAGTGCATACATCTCGTATGAATTCATGAAGTTTTCTGGGAATAATATAAACTTCAGTAATTAGCAGATATATGCAGAATGTAGTATGCAATAGCATATATATACAGTGGTGGCCAAAATTGTGGACACTTTTGGAAATTTTTATGTTTTTAAACTTTGTATGCTTATAGAAAATGTTAGGTTTCGTAAAATGCAAACTTGTATATATCATTTTATAAAGAGAATTTATTACTGAATTCAACACAAAACACAAAGTTCAATTATTTGCAATACAAAAAAAGTTATATGTACTTTAATATAAATAAAAAACACAGTTATGAAGTGGTTTGTAATGTCTAGCTTTCCTGGCCAATCACTGTTCTTGTTCTGAGAACCAATGAAATGTTAGTAACTGCCAGTAGAAGCTGAAATCATGTTTACACTTGAAACAATTCATTATTTTGCTTTGTTCTGTAGAAGGAGGACCTGTTTCTTATACATTGCAATTACAAGTAGGAATTTTTGTAAAAATTTTCAATATTTAGTCAAGAAGCAAGGACATCAAATAAAAGAGTACATTGGACACCTAGAAAGAGATGTAATATTATTGTGTTACGAGAAAGTGGTCTTTCCTATGCAGAAATTGCAAGACAGGTGGGTGGTTCAGTGACTACATCTGGAGTCCGAAAGTTTTGTTTACGATATCGGGAGACAAATTCAATACAAAACAAAGAAGGAAAAGGCCGAAAAAGGTGCACCACATCTATTGATGACAGAAGAATAAAAAGACTATGTTTGTTTCCAAGATAGAAAAATGTCATCAGCGGCCATCAGAAATGATCTGAATGATGCTGGTGTATCTGTCAGTTCAAGAACAATCAGGAGAAGATTAACAGATGTTGGACTGAAAGGTAGAATTCCACGAAAAAAGCCCTATCTTAATTTTTCAGCAACGATAAAAAAGACTACAGTGGGCAAAGGAACACATCAATTGGACAGATGATCAGTGATCACAAGTTATATGGAGTGATGAAACTAAGATATCGTTATTCGGTAGTGATGGGCGAAAATATGTAAGATGTAGAATAGGAGAAGAGCTACATTCTGACTGCATTCAAGCAACTGTGAAGAACCCAGTTAGTGTTATGATTTGGTCATACATATCAGCAGATGGTATTGGTCGCCTTCATGTCATCAATGGGACACTGAATGCCAGAAAATAAATTGACACTATTCTAGAACCAAAACTTCTACTTTCCATCAAAGATCTCTTTTCCAACAATGCTTCATTTATTTTTCAGCAGGATTCTGCTCCTTGCCACATGGCCAAAATATCGAAAGAGTGGTTTTGTACAAAGAGCATTAAATTGCTGTCATGGCCAAAAACAGTCCTGACTTCAATCCTATCCAAAATTTGTGGCACCATTTGAAAACTCTTGTCCGAATGAGGCGCCCATCAAATAAAAGGGAACTAATTGAGGCTGTAATTGTTTCCTGGCATCATGTAATAACGAAAGAAGAGCTTAACACTCTTGTCAGCTCAATGAAACGTCGATGTGAAGCTGTAATAAAAAATAAAGGGTACCCTACTAAGTACTGATAACTCACTGCAATCATCACTATCTAATGTATATTGATAACTATTATTGTTTAACTTTTTTTGTATTGCAAAGAATTGAATTTTGTGTTTTGTATTGAATTCAGTAATAAATTCTCTTTAAAATGATATATACAAGTTTGCATTTTGTGAAACATAACGTTTTCTATAAGCGTACAAAATTCAAAAAGATAAAAATTTCCAAAAGTGTCCACAATTTTGACCACTGTATAATTATTGATACATCATCTGATTAATTGACATACCAGCACATAACTGCTTTGATTTTATCCACTTGAAACACTCCAAGAAATCTTCATATTTTTTCATCCTTTGGTCACATGTATGGATTGTTACTGTCTGAATGTATGTCAACAGTTAGATAGTAAGATTCTAAGAGACCAGTCAGTTGATTAGAATTTAAAAGATTTTTAATGTTTGAAGAAAATAAAACTTTTTAAAATGGAATTTTTATATGTAATTATGAAGCTTAATATAAAATTATGCGCTTTTGGTATCAAATGGTATAGTTTGGTATAGAATTAGAATATTTATGGGAAAAGCTTTGTAAGTGGAAATTTCATATCTGGAGAAAAACTGTTTGTGCAGTTTTATTTTGGAACTTCAAATGTTAAGCTTCCTAGAGAGAAAAACTTTTATGGGAACTGTTTCATAGGTTCTTCTGTACATCAAAACAGCCATAGTTTAAGTAACTCTTGGAAATAGTCCCTTGTAATATTTTATATATGTCATAGATTCCAGATTAACTAGGGTAATTCGGGGGATAATATGCATGATTAACACTAAATCGTGGTTAATCTGAAGAACAGGAATAAGAATAATAAATATTATAATTAATAGAAAAATGCTATTAAGAACTTGGTTGTACTTTTCAGCAGTGTATTATAGAGAACACATCCACTTGTGTAAATTAAATCAAGCAGCACTCAAAGCAAAAAGAACATACTATAAGTAACTGAAGAAAAAATTACATTAAGGAACCTTATTTACAAGAACTTGATCAATAATATTGAGTATAAACTCGAATAAAATAGATAGAACTCTGTTTTTTGCCAGAATTTTTTAAAAATCTTTTATCTGATCTTGTGCCAGAATTTTTTAAAAATCTTTTATCTGATCTTGTGCCAGAATTTTTTAAAAATCTTTTATCTGATCTTGTGAAATGTTATCTTGTCTTTCCAAGTAAATGAAGAAACAATAATAAATCAAATTTTCTTGATATAGTGTCACTGATCACTACAATAATATTTGACAGTGAAATAATTAAAGCCAAAACTAATATAAATAATTGGCATGGTTTTTAGAAAAGTCCAAAGGAGCTATATTGAAAGTAGAAAGTATATGACAGTAGTACCCTGCTCTTTGTTTATGGATTAAATATTTCAGTTAGACTCATTGTGAAATACAAGACTAATTGGTTGCACTCTTGATTTTTTTTTATTAAATTGCTGATTTTTATTGAATGATTTAACAATTTTTGTTGCCATATTTCCTTGCATATTTTCCCCTTTTTTAATAATTTATCATCCAGAAATCGAAATTGGGAAAAAATTATGCAAATAATTTAATTTCTGAAACACTTTTGAATGACTTTTCATTTGCTGTATTCTTTATAGTAAGAGCACAGCAAATGAAAATTAATCATGGAAAAACTGCAGGTGACTATCACAGTGTTATTTCTTTAAAAGAAACCTACATTCCAATAAGAATACATAGTAATATTAACATTAAGATATATAATAAGATATCTTCATTTTTGCTTCCTTGTAACCTAAATCATGTCTATTCTTATTGCTGTCTATATCATACCTTGGACGTCAAATCATCCATAAATAATTAGAGAAGGTGATCGTGCAGCTGCCTTAGCTAAATCTTAGGCTGAATGTCAGCTTGTATTTGTTTTGGTGTGATTTTTTTATGCTTGTATTAGGCTGGCAGGAAATTAAGCAGTTAAAAAGGGAAGGTTTTCAGAAGGAAATACAGTGTATTCTGAATTATGAACAGTTAACTTCCAAATGTTGTAGCATCATTTGTTATCACTACTATTATTCCATATGCTCTCTTTTACCTGTTGGTTTCTTTTTGTCCTACCCTGACAGTTTATAATAGCAATTTTTTCATCATTCTACAACTAACAAACTGCACTTTTTTAGGTTGAGCTCCATTAGTCTGCAATCCAGTTAATTGGGAGACTGTAGTACATTAAATTTTGAAACATAACTGTTTACTTCTGGTAATGTTATAAATTTATGAATTGTCAAATGAGCAACATGAATTTATTTTAAATAAATAAATTTTTGCTGTTCATTTGTAAGCATGAAGCTTTGAAAATATTAAAAGAATTTGCTTTATTATTTTTGCATATTCTGTTATGATGAGCAATTTTTTTTTCCTTTCAGCATGTATGCATTATCAATGAAAATGGCAAAGTTAAATATGCAAAGAAATGCTGAAGAATTTTGCTTGCATTTTTTATGTGTTCATTCATTTTATTGTGTATATTTGACCCTGTCATATCGCATAACTTTATTTATGTATTGCATAATCATGTAAGTGAAGGAAGAGTTGAATGTTTTAAGCATATCAAAAGTTCTTATTGTTATGTATGTGTGGACTCTACAAAGTGTTTAATAAACTCTACAAAGTGTTTAATATTTAAATAAATTATTTTTGAAAATGTACATAATTTATTGGCATATTTCCTACATATATAATGTTTCATATAAATTTTTCTTGAAAACTAGCAGTGCATTGTAACTGTGTAGCTTTCTTTTTGTAATAACTTCCGAGTTTATATGAAATTAAGTGCAAATGATCATTTTCATGTAACTAATTCTTGAAAAATAATTTCTTTTTTATATATTACTTCTAATGTGTTCTTGTTGTGCTAGCTTTTTATAAATTTACATTAAATATTACATATAGATGAGAGAAAATCAAAATATCTGTACGAGGAAGGAAAGTAAAAAAAAAAAAAAAAATGTATAAATTTATAAGCTATGTGTAATGGAATTATATAGATTCTTTTACAAATTATTGATCTGATATTTTCATATATGTGCATTGACTTGAAAATTGTTTATTACATTAGAATATGATAATAAATTAATAAACCACTTATTATTATTATTATTATTATTCATTCCATTAAACAAAATTAGATTCTTATAGATTTCTTATATGTAGCTATAAAATGTTGGTCTTTTTTATATTTTAAAAATGAAATGTTAAAATAAATGAAAATATGTAATGCACAGTAATTTTTTTAAATTTTCATACAGACTTTATAAAACTGAAGCAGTTCGGATGCTGCCTTAGTTTTATAAAGCTCACATGAAAAATTGGATGTGAATTGAATGTGGTCTCATTGAATTTTCATTAATTAAAATTTGCATGGGAACTAATTACTATTAAAACATTTTGTGTTGTATAGTTTTTTTTTTTTCCTTTTGTCTTTTGTCCTTTATATTTATTTTGATTTAGAGATTAAAAGTAATAATAATTGTAAAATGCAAGAACTACTTTCAAAACTGGCTAATGTAACTCTTAATTAATTTAAACAAACAAACAAAACAAAAAAAAAACAAAAAAAAAAAAAAAACTTTTTTTTAACCTCCCATTTTCATCATCCTGTTTCTCTGTTATCTGTTAAAACAAATTTATATTATTATCAAAAGTAATGCCAGGTTTTGACATCTGTTCTTTTACTTTACAACTATTTTAATCCTTTGTTTAATACCCCTCTGTTAAAAAAGTTTCTGGAAAAGTCATGTCATTTGCATGGAACTTACAGTAATTAAATTTTGTTGCTAAAAGCCATTAGTATACTCTCTATAGAAGAAATGCATGAAGTGACATTATCTAAGACAGCATAATTCGTGTTGCAGGGCAAAATAGTCACTTTTTAAGCAGAGAAGCTAAGGTGTCTTTCATGAGAAACAGATCCTTGTGTATCATAGCCATTTTATTTCCAAATTTGTCTTCTGACCCTGCTATTGCCTTATTTCAAGATGATTTTTTGAGCAAGTGTCACCTTGATTGGTTATTGTGATTTGCAATACTTGCTGCCATATTATTAGGCTCAGTTTAGAATATTAGAAAAGGCAGGCAAATTTGTAAATATAAAATGTCTTTGTAGCAAGTTTGTAGCAAGTTTGTCCTTTAAACTGTCATTGAGCAGAAAGTTACCTCGACAGTTTGATGGTACAGGAAGAGAGGTAGGAGACCTTTAGATCCATCCACTAATGTGTTCAATTAAAACATGATGAAGCTGGGCAAACTCATCCAAAGCTGTTGCCAATAACAGGAGCTACATTTTGTCTCTTGACCGTAATAAAATTTGTGAAATTAATGTGTCTACTGAGTTCAGATCAGCAGGTTTAGTACCAACATAAACTACATTATCATGCTATTTGAAATGGCATGATAGCTAGTTTATGACAGTTATGAAAAGAGGTATTTTGCAATTGCTTCCAGGAATATCAGGAATATTAAATGAATGTGCTGTTTGGACGGATGTTATTTGAATGTGACTAGGTAGTAATTTTTAACATTTCTAAGTTCCCGTATGATACAGATATGGGATCTACTCAACTTATTAAGAGAACTGGTTTATTTCACTAAATGAGCAAATGACAGTTCAACAAAAAGCAGTAACTGCTGTACAGTTCACCTTCCACCCTGCTGGTAGAAGGTTAATTATGCTGACTGCCGTACCATTGGGCCAAAAATCAAATCCCAGAGAAGATATAGATATTTCTAAGCATATATTGTCTTGCAACAAGGAAGTACTAAAAAAATACACAGTGAGCTGAAAGTCCTCTCAGGCAGCTGCTGCTAAGAAAAGAGGTGTGGGAAACTCTTGGACTGCCCCTCAGAGTGTTCCCCTTCAGAAATAGAGGCAGAACTGCTTAGTGCAGCAGAAATATAACTATATGACCAGTAGTGAAATTCTGGTGTCTTGCCTATGTTTACTTGTATCTGTGGAGTACACCCAGTGAGAGCATTCGTAGGAAGCTTGTCAGATAGATTTGATTCCTTTTTAAGGGAGAAGGAAAAAAAATTCTATTCTCTGATATAAAACTGAGTTTGATTTGTATTATTTCCTAGCTTTTTGAACATTTTTTATTCCAGAATTTAATTGTTAGTTCTATGTATGAAGGAAGTTTTAGGAATCTCAAAACTACATTTGAAAGAAATTCAGTCTTTTGAGTGAGTGATTCAATTCAGTCACTTCTAAATCCCACTCTTTGTTGGACTATTTCAACTCTTTGCTTCATCCTCACACACTGCTCTTGATTTACTCTCTGCTTCTGTCTTATTTATCAAGTTCAGTGAGCAAATGGTTCTGATCTGATGTCATAAAAGAGCAGTTTTATTCACCTCTATCCTATACACATTTTCTGCAAGCTTTGTTAACATAGGAATGTGTTTACAAACTGATATGTTTTTAAGAATACTCAATATTTGTTCTTTTAATTTATAGAAATTGTTTGCTTTAGTTAATTTGATAAATAAATTAATGTATAAAATTCATTACCTTTCTAATTTAAATATATTTAAGAACGGTAATTTTTTTTTTTGCATGATTTTTAATTTTAAGCATTCCATTTTGTTAACAATGCCTGTAAATCTGATGAGCTTTTGCAAGATTATACTTTTGTAATTTATCATTTATAAGCTTGTGAAAGTGCAGTCCTCACCGTCCATTTGCCCTTTTAGTTGCTGCGTAAATTTCATATTACATTTAATTTTGCTTTCTTCATAGATGTAGTAGATGTTTTGCAGGAATTTTCTGAAAAAAAAATTCTTATGAAAGTGTAGTCTGACAATTATCAAAGTATAGTAAATCTGCTTGTATGAAATGATCCATGTGCATAAATACTTTTCTGTACTAATAGTGAATGAATGGATATAAATGATAATTAGTACCAATATGAAATTAGGGTATAAGATGGAAGCAATTATTTCCTCTTCTGCAGTATCAAAGACTACATAATAAATACTAGTACTAACATTAAGACATACTGCTTATTTTTGTAGCTGTAACATAACATGGTCATGCATAAAGAATGTGAACTTCTTAAAACATAATTTGATATACTAATTAGATTTTCCTTAACAGCTTACCATATCTAACTATTTAATTGGAAAATTAATATGCATAAGTTTGTGTTTTGATTTACATTTTTGCTATTGTGAAGAGCATGATAAATACTATATTTGTATTTTACTCGATATTTTCTTCATTTTAAAATAGTCACATTGCACTTAGTTTAAAGATACAAATTTCAGTCTTGAGTTCCTCTGAAACTGTTGAATAGCATTAATGCAAAAAAGATTTATTTTAATGCTGTGGATATAAAAATGAATAGAAATCTTTTAGATTTATGTGAAAATTCTGAAAGTAAGATGAACATATTTTACTGTTCTAAAGACTATGTTAATGTATGTCTGTTTTTTTTTTTTTTTTTTTTTTTTTTGTTTTTTTAAATTTCATATTAGCATATACTGTTTCAGCTATTTATTATGCTGTAAAATATTTCAATTTAAATATAAATGCATTAGTTTAAAAATACCTCTGATTTTTGTCTCAAATTTATTACCTGTATTGCATTAGGAAATCATTTTGAAGTTTATTACTACGTACATGATATGTAAAATGCGGAAGGAACAGTGTGATAGTTAAAGGTCTTATTATTGTCATGTTTTACTTACAGTAGTATAATAGAGATAGATTTAATTATTTATATTTTATTTTCAGAATCTTATTTTTCTCTGTCATTTTCTTGACAGGTGTAACAAATTAGACATAATTCAAAATATCAACTGTCTTTCATCTGTGGTATCAACTTTTTAAATTGCTGTTATAATGAAAGATTCCCTGAAAAATGTCAATGGGAAAATACAGGTTCATCCTTTAATACAAGATCATATCAGAGAAGCAATATTTTATACTTCTGAAAATATTCGGAATGAATTTTACTATTTTTTTCATGCTACTTGCAAAATCCTTGCTTTTATTAAATTCATTTTATAACTGATAGTGATACATTGGTGATACTAAACGTATGTTTATGTTATGTCTGAGAATATACTGTATATTGATTTTATTAGTTTTGCTTAATGCAGTAGTACCATTAATCTTTCCATATATATTTCATGGTTTTTTTTTTTTTTTTTTTTTTTTCCAAATTTAGAATAATAAATTTTTTTAGTTAGTATACTTGAGAATAATTTCTTGTTGAATATAAAACCCTTCTTACATTTTAAGATAAATTTTAAGAAATAAAAATGTAACTGAATAATTATTTTTGTCTTACAAGTAATTCTGATAAAGATAATCCTTCTCAGTGTTTTTTCCTCTTCCTTCACAATTTCCAACAGTATCATAAACTGTGGTATAAGGATATTGTTAATGATATATATATTTCGTCTGTTTTCGAACATACCAGGGATCAATGCAGTAGATTCAACCTTAAATTCAAATCATCATTTAGCTAGGTGTAACTATTATAATTAATAGTTATGCAGTTTATATATATGATAATTACCAGTGTGGTTTATTTAGTGTTTAAACTGTGCAATTATTCTTTGTAGTATAATAATTAAAAGTCATTCTACAGTTTTATTTGTCAAAGTAACTATTAAGAACCTACCAAATTTTAGATTAAAAAATTTATCAAAAAGGTGAATCTAATTTGCAAGTAAATATGATTAATACTTAGGCTCAAAATAGGGTATCTGCTGAAAATTTCAATTGTGTTTTATCTTCATAAATAAATCTACAAGACAGAGAATGTGATATTTTGAATGTGTTCAGAAGTGGTATTTAGATAATGATGATAATGATGTTTGTTTACTTATTTATACATTTGTCTTATTTATTTTGAATTAAAAGCAGAACTTTGGAAATCATGTGTTCTCATTTCGGAGAAATAATAGTCATTATCATGTGCATTGAAATTCCAAATCCAGCATAATTTTCATTTAAATTTTTTGAACCTTAATATTTTTTAAATTTCTTTTTGTTCACTAATTTATATCAAATTGACACCCAAAAGAGTTATTTTATATGTTATCCCATATCTAGATTACTTTCCTTAGCTATTAATAAGCAATTGTTTTGGCATAAAACTGATTTTAACTGGGTTTTTTTTTGGGGGGGGGGGCTACGTGTGTGTGCACGCTCGAGTAGCTGCAATAGCTTTTTCAATACTTGTTATTAATCAAGCGGTTAAATAGTTTTTAGAAAATTATTGCATTGTCCCTTAAAATTATGTAGTTATATAGCATTTATATTCCTTTGAAGTGCTTTTAATTTCTTCTAGTAAAAATGTAATGCAAACAAAAGGGAATAAATCAAAATATTTTTAAACTGCAGGCAACTTTAATGTATAGTTCCTGCAGAAATTTAAAGTAAAAAAAATTTAAAAAATTACATTTCTATACTCATAAGATCTGATTTCTGTGATTAAACATGTAGTTAAACACTTTTTTACAGTTATTTTGATGCGATAGTTTAAGAACTGAAAATAAGGAAAGTTTTTTTATTTCTGTGAAAACTAGAAAATGCTTTTGCATTTTAAAAATATGCATGTGTATTTTATTTTGACTATTTATTTTTAAATTAAAATTATAATTAAAATTATATATAATTCATTCAATGAATTGGATACAGTGTTACTTTTGACCTCGTTAATGTATTGGTTATCGAGCTATATATATTAATTAAATTGCTTTTCATTGATATTTTGGTTTCAAATTTGTATTCATTGTGTGTGTGATAGTAATTTTTTGTATTATGAGATTTTACAAATGCTTTTGATGTATCAGAAAAGTATTTTATTTTGTTCTTATTTAAAAGAAGTATTTTTGTTGAATCTGAACTATCATCTGTGATTTACATACTGTAATACTGACTTTTATTAAGAAATGCATTTTAAAATGAATTTCTTTTGTTCAAAGTATCATATGAATTACTCTCAAAGAGTCATGAAATTCTGTTATATGTGTGGTCTTGCATTTTTCATGAGTTTCTTACTTTCATTTTGTTTTAAACATGCTTAGTTTTGTGTTCATTTGACAGAATTCTATTTTTAGCTGTTAAATTGTCAATAAAACTTTGTCATCCATATATTTTCCATTTTTTTATTAGCATTAATTTTTCCTTTCACCATGAAATTTTATCAGACTTTTATATTTTGATTAGTTAATGCAGCAAGTCTCTTGAGGGCTGTCACCTTTGGAGGACTTTGCAAAGAAAATTAGCTTGCATTCATATAATTTATCAAATTAAGGACACCGGATTTTCTAGGCGACCAGATACAGTCAAATGCAGTCCTGTTAGTTTACCATTAGGACCATATTTAACAGTTTATCACATAGATTTTTTTATAGTGATTATGGAATTATTTTGCAGCCACCTAGTAGACAAGCAAGATCCTAAATTAAAATAGTATCATATTGGTCACTTTTAAATTTGCTGTCCATTAACCAATAAGTATAGGGGAAAACCATGGAAACCTAATTTAGTCAACCTTCACTCTTACTGAGAGCCATACTCTGGATAAAAAAAGTGTTCAATAATCTTATATATGCGGCTATTTGTAAGGCTTACATCTATTTCTTTTGACTTATTAAGTCATTTTTAAGGCTTAAACCTCTGTAAGCATAAGTGTTTTAGTCTATTTGATACAATCTAATAGATTAAAACACTTAAATGTGAAATATGCTCCGACAGCTTTAAAAAATAATCAAAATTCTGCTAGATTGTTTGATAGTATTATTAGGCTTATTGTTGCAATGGAAACCTTCATTTGGCAGCAGCTGGCACTTTGAGCTGAACTTGAAATTATTTGTATTATCTATGTGCATTATTTAAATTTTAATCTCTTGATTGTCTAAAAATGGACATTAAGAATCCCCTCTTTTTTCCCTCTTTATTTATTATCCACATGGGAGAGCATAAAATAAAATGCCATTATTGTACACAGAATGATTTATATATGTTGTGTGTAGTTGCATAAGTATTGTGGTGGTAAACTTCCATTTGATTTATCATAATGTTTTTGCTCATCCAAATATTAGGAAAGCGCAAACCAGATCATTAAGGAGAAAAAGATAACCCTTGTACATCTAATTTATTAAATAGTGTAGATCTGGTATAATTATGTACCAGATCATTAAGGGGAAAAAGTTATCACTTGTACATAATCCCTGCATATAACAGAATAATTGTATATATAAAAATTATTACCTGTTTCAAATTTGCTTTCGATATTTGCCTAAAAATGATCCAAAATCTTAAAATTGTTATGGTCTCTATTTTTTAATGCAATTTCTGCTCTACATTTCTTTAACTCTCAGTAAAATTTTTGGATTAATAACTTTGGATTGTAATCTTATAGGGTTCCAACCTTGGATATACAGCTATGTGTGTGGAACCTCGAGAATTGGTAAGCGACTAATCGCTTTAGCTCAGGAAACAGAAACATAAACTTAAGAAGAGTTAATTACCCTTTATTGCTCAAATAAAGATTAACAGACGGCTCCTTTCTCAGGACCTACAGAAAAGCCTCCACTTGGACTTAAACTCATATTACTAAGAAAACCAAACTTAACTAATGCTTAGCTAAAAAGGTATAGCCGGAGCTATCAAAATTCTAAAGGAGTTGGCCCCTAAAATATTTATTAAACGGCGAAGCTTTCAATGGCCTGTAATACGGCCGAGCATAGTAATAGCTTAGAGAGAGTGTAGCCAAAAGGCAAATGCGTGCTAGTCAGAATCTCTAGCTGTCTAACCAAGTCAGAGGAAATTCGACTTAAGTACCGTTCTTCCTACATTTGCATTAACCGCGATTCTAAAAACACACTCTGGCAGGAAATTTGTAAGCTGAAATTAGAAGGGACAGGAAAGTAGCTTTAACTAAAGATAACTGTTAAAAACTTAGGATAAACCTTACGAGCTTATCTCGAAAAACAGCGACTTTAAAGAGTTGAAGCCATCAATAAAAATCTAACATCGCAGTCAAAGATTAGCCAGTTTAAAATCTACTCCATAGCTCTATTACAATTTGTACTGATACAAATTGTAATTGATGAACTAATGTTAATAGAAGTTGTCGGTATCCATTGATGTATGCAGGTTCTATTATTAATCTGGTTTAAAAATAAGAAAAAAACTTCGTTACCTTTGTACAGGACTGTAATACGGCCGAGCATACAGGTGGTGTGGTGTATTTAATTATGGCAAAGCACACTAGGGCTATCTGCCTAAGGGGAGGGATGCCTTTGTGGAGGACTTTCTAAGGGAAACTGGCTCGTATACACATTACACATGGGGAAAACCACGAAAGCACCCATGCAGCCAGCCCGTTCGCGGGATTCGAACCTCGGACTGAACTACCAGTGTTCAGCGACTTTACCGCTCGGTCGCTGGTGGGTCCGAGCATACAGGACAGGGACTTGTGTACAGGGACTGGAAACATGATGTCTCAGCTTAGAAAAGAACCTTCTCCACGGAAACACAATTTATTTTTCGACACCACATTTTGATTCGCACATTCCATTAAACATTGAAAGGGAAAACAAATATTTAATAGCTCTTTCATAAGTGTTACATCTTCTGTCTATTTCTTATTTTTGCCTGTAAAATTAATTAATGGGTCAGAAAGCCTAACTCTGCTCTTTTCTTACGCGGCCATACTGACTGGCACAAACCCAAATTGTAATTAACTGTAGCTGTTAAGTCAAGAAAGGATTTAAAGGGCAAGAAAGGATTTAAACTGATTAAAATTTAAAGAGCAAAATTTACACTGTTTACACATTTTAAATGCTTGTAACTTCTTTAAAAATTATAATATTTCAACTCGGTTTTTTGCATATGATGTATGCGGAATATTACGAGAGTAAAAATAAAATTCAATATTTTGGTTGATTTTTAGCTATTTATAGTCCCCAGTTCCCTTAAATACTTTTTATTGCGTTTCTGTTTATTTTCTGTATTGAAATACTGTAATTGTTTTACTTTGTTATTTGTTGCTTTTAGGGTAATATAGCTTTAGATTTTATTTTGTAAGTAGTTAATTTTGGTTCGTATGTTTTGTATATAAGTGTATAAGGATTTATTTATTTTTAACTAGCCAGTTATTTTATGTTCAGTAGATTTTCTATTATTGTCGCTTTCCGTTTTTCTAGCAGACTGCTAATTTTAGTTCGCGCGTATTCAAATGAGATAGAAAGAAATGGTATTTAAAGGAAGGTTTTATATTGTTGAATCAGCGTGTGTTCTTTGGAAGTCCACGCTACTAACTGAATCTCTTGACAGCAGTATGTCTGTGGAGTTGCGTTATTCGCGCCATTAGGCTTGCCGCTCCGTTATTATATTTGAGCCAACTTGCGAGTATTATCTCTGTGTATCCTTTGGGCTAATTTATAATTTTCTTAGTTTAATTTTGAATTCATTGGAATTCATTGTTTTGTTCAATGAATTCATTGTTTTGTAAATGCTGGCTGGTTCTGTAAGCACAAGCAGTGCCTTCTGTTAATCTACCGAGTTTAATAAAACCGTCTTTTAAACCCTTAGCACGTCTCTGTTATAATTTCCAAGATACCGATAATGACACCGATAAGTGGTTTATATATATATAGAACTTTAGATCTTTAAATATTGAGTCTGACAACCATTGAATTGTGAGCATTGCTCTGCAGAGTGCAATATATGGGCAAATAGGTAAATTTAAACACATAGGTAAATTTAAAATTTAAATACTTTTGATTCATAATAATGCATATAGATATAAGTAAAGATAAACTACATTTCAACAGGCCAGTGCGTGATCACATGGTTTACGCAATGTTCAAACTTTTTTCTTATCCCATCATACTGCACTGTTACTCTAGCCTGCCCATTCTCCAGATTTATTGCCCATCGAACATGTCTGGTCAAAATAATTGAAGAACGCCTAGTCCGGTATGCTGCACCGCAGTATACTAGGTGAACTTTACTTACGTGTGAAGATAGAATTAGCTGCCATTCAGCAACGCCACATCCAAAACCTCAGAATTAGCTGCCATTCAGCAACGCCACATCCAAAACCTCTTTCTCAAACGTTGAGGCAACACTCATTACTAATTTTCTCGTCTTCCTCACTTCAAAGAAGGCTGTATTTCAAATTAATTAATATTGATACTATGTACAATCTCTGAAATTTATTTGACTTTGATATATCTTATCCTTCTTCGTACTGCATTTTGGATGGCTAGCAGTGTATTATACAGAAAAAAACTGGCGCCTTTGCTTTACGCACACCAGGTGATTAGATCTCACCAGCTGGAAACAGAACGATAGAAGTTTTGAAAGAATCGTAATAAAAGCGTCATATTTGACATAATTCTCGAATTGAGACCAGAGCCTTATTAAGAAATTTTTCGATCCTCTATACTGTTACGAATTTCGTATTTAGTTAGAAATTTTTAGCAGAATTATAATTTAAGTTATTTTATTTTCTGGTGCAATGCAGCACCAGACATATTTTAAGAGAAAGCTACGCAGGAAAAGTAAAAATACATGAGCACATGCATTTAACATTGAATGAAAATTTATCTCAGTAATTTATATTTAATTTGAATAAATTTCATTGACTTCTATGTTAGCTGTAACCGTAATTCTACTCTTTTTGCTTTCCAGAAATTGCTAGAACCGTCTCGCGCGCCCGATTTAAAAATCTATAAAAGGCCAGACAGAGAACATCTCATCTCAGTTGTTTACTTAGCTACTGTAATTCTTGTTGATCGGATAAGCTTTCTCTACGTTGTGGAATTGCGGTATATTTAACGTTTTAGTAGTTTAAAGTATAGCTGATGATTATATTACGTGATATTGCGATATTGTACGAATATCTTTGAAGAAAAATCCAGCGTTCTGTTATATTTCTTTTGATAGAATAAATTTTATTAACCTTTTATTGGACTTGTGCATTCAATCTATTACGAACCCGTACGCACGCATATTCTTTCGTGAGTCCCCAACGATAATTGTTCTTAAGGAAATAAACAATATATTTCTAAGTTTATAATACGTAATAAATACGCACTAAAAGTACTTTTTTTTTTTTTTTTTTTTTTCTTTGTATGACATTTACAATGGGAACTCTGTGCTTTGGAGATCTTTGGATAGTAAACTGAAATTACTAATTTTCGGACGTCTTGCAATTTTAGAAGTTAGGAAGTTATTCGGGTTGACTGGTAGTTTATTATGAGCTATTCAAGAAGCTAATTCAAAAAAGAACTTTGCAGTGCAGCAAATAAAATCGAGCAGACGAAATTCATGATTATTTTTCTAATTTGATTTTGTTGGGAAGGGCAATGATATAAGCTAGAAAGAAGGGACTGCATGTGCTCTATCTTACTACGAAAAAAGAAGTAAGGAAAGCAATTTTTATAATTAAGTTGGTATATTATTCATCCGCTGACAAATTAAAATGATTCGGCTTCAACGATGTTCAGTACTGAAAGCTCGAAGTTGAGACCTTACATTTTCTGACACCATTCAATAAAATAATTTTCTAAGTGTTAAATAATCTACATATTACATTTACAAATTCTATTAAACTATATTCTATAAAATTACTTTGAAAATATTTAATTTACATTTTTAATCCTGAATTTAAAATATTTATATTTCATTTGCATTTGTCGTGATTCAAAATGATGTACTCGTATTTAAAGTGAGAACGTTATTTACTCAATCACATTAAAGATGCTTAGTTTTGCTTTCAAAATCATAAATTTAGAGCATACTATATTTATATTAATAAGGTTAAATAATGATATGCTTTAATGTGTGAATCAAAAAGTAATCATTTCGGTATTCCGTGAAGAATAATAATCTGCTTCAAGACTGCTAATTAACTCTTTCCCAAATTAAATCTTGTAGAAACAATCAAGACTTCTGGTTCTAGAAGACAAATTACGTTGAGGAAATTCCAAAGGGATTTAACACCTGATTGAACAAGCAGAAGATAACAGACTTGTTAGGCGAAAAGGATTGTTTTTATGTTTTCCTAATTTTTTTTTATATTTTTCCGACTTAACGGCAGTTGATTTAAGTTAGCAAGACACATCTATTTTGTTTCGAATATATATAAAGATGTGAAGTTTATTCGATTTTTCAGTAATTAATTAAATTAATTAATTTGATTTACTTTCAGTTTACAGTGAATTCTAAGTATTAACTAAGGAATTAATCCGTATTGATTAATGAATGTTTGGAAGTATAAAATACTTTCATTTAATTCATAGATTTTTCATTAAACATCTAAAACACTAAAAGTGCTAATTAATGAAACCTTACAATAAAAAGACGTGAGGTGTTACTGGTAAATAATTATATTAGCTTTTGTAATGGCAAGAGTTACAACCATGAAAAAATAAATTTAGAAGTCCAATTCAACTATTATACATTTCGGGAAAACTAGAAGATTTCCAGAACATTGTTTTCTACAGGAATACCAATATAAATTTATATTTTCAATATTTGAATAGACGTAAACAGTAGGATTTCTTTTCTCTCTAGCAAGAAACTTTTTACATTCACATTCCAAGGATTTTGTCTATTCAAGGGATTTTGTTTCCTAGGATTTCGTTTTCCCTGGTTAGAGGAAAAGTGACATTACTGCCTTTTACGATTTTTCCTTTTGCTCATTCTTATGATACTTATAGCGCTCGCTTCTTAATTTCGTGATTTGGTGCTATGGAATTTCCGTCTTTTTTTCCTTGTATAAAGTAAATCTGAGCAAATGTCTGTTGTAAAATTCTTCACGAAAGCATTCCTTTTCTTTGGAGACAGCCCTCAAGATACTTTCGATAATTAAATTACAAGGACTATCCTTTATGGCTGCCAGTAATTTACAATTTAATCGGTAAACATTTCAACATTTTGAGCGACTGATTATTATTTTGTAATTTTACTTCTAAAAATAATAAAAAGAGTAAAATTATAACTACACTTTTATTAATGATTAGAATCCTATCAGTTGCAATAAAACCGAAAAATGATTGGCTGCTAAAACAAACTACACTACTGCTCACCAGACAGGTTATTAACTTAAAATTTATAAACAAAATTTGTGAACAACTAGTAAATACTGTTTATACCATACCCTTGTCAAAATTCGAATTCTGGAAAAATAATTTAAGTATGGTACAAAGAATTATTGTTTCTCCTAAGTGTTCCTTAGCAGCATATCCAGTTAGCCATGGAGGATCTCGAGTTCAGCTCATAAGTTTTCAAGATTTTAGTTCGCAAATGATCTAATTAGTACTTTACATGGTAACTTAAAAAATTAATCTTTAAAAATTAGTTTGAAACAAAAATTACTCGTAGCAGAGCTCTCGACGTCAGACCATTAGTTTTGCTACTGATTTAATCTTGTACTGAGAATTTGCCCAAACAGCAGAAAAATGCAATTCGTGAAACAATACTATGCACCTAATGCTAGCTCAATATCTCTAGCGTTCAACATTTTTAGCATCTTCTTCTATTCTATGTATAGTTTCTACAAAATGTGACACGATTCAGAAATAGGGGATGAAAAAGATAATGTCACGGATTTCTATCTAGGTAGTCAAAGTAAAACGCTACATACTAACTATCAAATCTCATGTCACCAAATATTGTCAGTGATTATTACAAGACCAATATTTATTGTGAAGTACTTGAAGGACAAGACACACTAAAACTGGATAGCTCGGAATTTTAAAATTTTATTACTGTATGTCATTTGAAAAATATTTTAATTTTATTTTGCTATTCAATATAAGAGATGGAAAGAATGTAAGAAAGGAAAACACACTCTGCAGAAAATAAATGAGGCTTTGCTGAAAAGAGGAACAATTTTATGAAAAAGGGATTTTAAATGTCAGCTTTCAAAGAATAGAGAGTGGGAGGAAGACGGTTTACAGATGAAAAAGATTTATTTACATTTACGCTGTCTATGGTACTATGTTTTGCAGTATGCTGAAATTATTCTTTTATGCAGTTAGTCTTGCAACCTAATGAATTTCTTGAATGCTTAAAATAGTATATATTTTTTTAAATAATACATGAAGTAGTATTTGAAAGAAGTGAAAATGTAGTAAGAGGGGAGAATTATTATTGCAGTTTTCTGCATTTCAAAACATCCCATTCAAGCTAACCTTGTTAAAAAATATTTCAAGGAAAAATTATCTTCTCATTTTCTCAAGTGAAAAAAACGAGATAAGAACTCAAAATTCTTATCGAATCTATTTCTTTAAATGGAGTTAATTAGTTAATAAATCTATTTAAAGTGTAGTATAACTTTATTAATTTTAGAATGAAGGACTTTTGTTACTTCATATATTATTATTCTGCTATTTTGTATTTCTTTATTGTATCTACTTAGAATTTTATTTAATTTCAGTGGAGATTTTAGGTTTCAACATGCATATAATTCTATATTACTCTTATATTTTATTTTCCTTTTGCAATTTTTATATAGAGGAATTCACTCTAAAATAAATTACATGAACTATATTAATTTTGCAGATATATTTATTTTCACGGCTGTCTTATAAAAGAAATTAGTCTAAAGGATAACATTTTGTAAGCTAAAAATACCATGGTTAAACTTAACATAATTTTGTTAACAACATTATATCAACACGATTACAACGTTGACTGAAAATAAGTCATGCGATTATTTATGTCGAGGTGGGTGTTTTTGTGGATTTAAACTGTCTAAAATTTAATTATATGACTACTAGGAAGTTCTAACTGCCATTTTAACAATCGTCTTAGGATATTTAAGACTTATAGATAAGATAGGGGCTCCAATCTCACTGACATCAGCTGATTTTATATTTGCTGTAATTCTTAATTCTCTAAGTTGATCACGACTCTAAACAGATGTTCAGGCGGAAATTGAATCCAAGATCTTTATGCAGAAGGCAATAAAGCTATTTTTGAGACAGAACTGCAGAAGCCAGCAACCATTTTGCGATGGTAGTTATTTTTCACTAAGATTCCATTGTTATCCCCTTTGATTTAAGTTGTGACTATGATTTGAAGAGAAGGCCTTCGCAAAGATATATGTTAAAACAAAATAATAATGATAAACTACTTGATATATTCACTGATCAAAAATTTCCAAACAGGATTAATCTATTTAGAGAACACCGTTTAGATGATCGAATTTATTAAATTATTTTACATATGCCAAACATTATAGCGCCTAAGCCATTAGTTTACGGGCTCTCCAGTCCTTTTTAACAATGTCCTCTTATCGAGAAAGTGAAATACAGGTACAGGAGAGAGCGGCAAATTTGTAGCAGATTTAGTTTTAAAAAAATTCTCAGTGCTTTTTCGACAGAAGGAGAAAATACTTAAATTACTTAAAGTTACCTGAAAAGACATTAGTTGTTTTATTGCAATGGGTTATTTTGATTGAATTATTGACAGAAACATAAAGTTGCAGCATTATGATTTAAAATGAAAATTTATTAAATAAAAGTGTTCAAAGTACATGTTTAACTATACTATATGTAAATGCGTGCATTTTTTTTTTTTTTTTTTGTCTAAATGAGGAAGTATCTAGACACGATTCTGGTTAGCACTGTAGTAAATTTAGCTCTAATTACGATATACTACAAACAGATCAATCACATTGAAAGCTCCACAAAAAGAAGCTATATTTTGATAATTATTCAGGCTAATGGTCGAGTATGCAATCTACCGCTTTTAGTTAGCCATTTATTCTTTAGATGGCACCACTAAAATGCTATTCTTAAATGCGGACGTGGAATAAAAGAACAGGGAAAAAAAAAAAAGATAAAAACAACAACCAGTTTTAGAGTAGCCATCTAAAAATAAATCATTAACTAAAAGTGGTAAATCGCTTATTACATCATTGCCTAGTCAAGCTCAGTTTGCCAGTCTAGAATACTGTTGGTTTGTGCATTAGCACTGAAGGCATAATGAGTAAGTTTCCTCAGGCGCAGTTTTCATTAAAGAATCATAAGTCAAAAATTAACTACGAAATCTTTATTTAACAAGTATGAGAATTCTGCTTAACTTAAGTAGAACACCAATTAAAGTAACAATCTTCACAGGCATTAAAAATTGAAGTATTGAAAAGAATAACATACATAGAATCATCATCAGTCTTAAATATCATCAGGCTTACCTATTTAGGCAATAAAAAAAAAAAAAAAAAAAAAAAAAAAAAAACACGAACATACTTTGACACAGTACCTGAAAGAGAAAGCACTAACTGAATTAGACCTTTGGCCGTGATACACTCCACGTAGCTAAGGTGAAAGTCAAATATACTGCATTGCTCGCGAACTTTACTTTCTCTCGCCAATATATATATCTTGGAGCACGTTCGTTTCGTATGCCTTTCGAGTTTCATTATGCAAAATACCTAAATTTATGCTAACATTGCCCCTGTTTTGCTAATGAAACTCATACCAATTGCAATTAATTCCTGCAAAACTGAAATTTAGCTTTAGGAATTGGTTTAGTCATAATATCAGCAACCATTTGCTCTGTTGAAAGAAAAGCAAGTTTTACTATTCCTTTGTTCTTCAAGTCGCGTATATGATGAACTTTTGTATCAATATGTTTTGTGCGCGAACTGAATTTTTCAGATTCTACAAGTCTTATAGTAGACTGATTATCTTCAAATACCTTTATCGGTAGAGTTTGGGGTAGATTGAAAACTTCTGTTAATTTTAATAACCTGATAGTTCTTGCGTAGCTTGCGATAGTGCAACATATTCAGCTTCTGCTGAGGATAAAGAAACACAAGTTTGTTTTCTTGAAAACCACGAAATACAGTTTTTTCC
This sequence comes from Stegodyphus dumicola, assembly GCF_044657685.1. Taxonomy (NCBI): domain Eukaryota; kingdom Metazoa; phylum Arthropoda; class Arachnida; order Araneae; family Eresidae; genus Stegodyphus; species Stegodyphus dumicola. Next base: position 73,874,393 of record NC_140769.1, read on the forward strand.
TAATAAAATAACACTTCCTGGTGTAGATTTTCTATCTTCAATATCTTGTCCCCAATCAGCATCTGAATAAACTGTAATATTAGGTTCTTCACTCGACGAAATTTGTAAGGATAGATTCTTTGTCGTGTTTAAGTATCTAATGATTCTTTTAACAGCATTCCAGTCCTTTTGACGTGGATTATTACACCTTCTGCTGAGTATGTGAGTTGAAGCTGTGATATCTGGTCTTGAGATAGACGATATATACAAAAGACTTCCAATAGCTTGGCGAAATTTATCATTTGAAGTTAGGAGATTTTCTTCCTTGTTTAGGTTATAATAGTTTGTTTCCATTGGTGTGCTAGCGGGTTTCGCTTCTTCAAGTTGAAATTGCTTGACAAGTTGATTTATTTTATTTTTCTGTGATAAGAGATAACTTCCATCTTCCTTGCGATTTATTTCCATGCCTAAGAAATATTTAGCTTCACCAAGATGCGTTATTTGGTAACGTTTCTTTAAATCATTAATTGTTTGAAGAATTAGTCCTTCTTCTGTAGAACTTATTAGGATGTCATCAACATACACTATTAAATTAATTCTTTTATCACGAACCACTTTTGTGAAAAGACACGGATCTGCTTTGCTTTGACTGATTCTTCAATGTATTTTCAATTTCTGCATTCCAGCACCTAGCTGCTTGTTTGAGACCATAAATCGACTTCTGTAATTTACAAACTTTATGTCTTTCTTCCGGAACCACGAATCCTTCTGGTTATTCCATATATATTTCTTCATTTAAGTTGCCATACAAAAAAGCTGTTTTAACATCTAGTTGATGTACCTTGGCATTATTATACGCTGCCCATGCTCTTATCGTAGTGTATTTCACTACTGGTGAAAACGTTTCATCATAATGACTGCCGTATTTTTGAGTAAATCCTTTGGCTACTAAGCGTGCTTTGTATTTTATATTTTTCTCAGTTTCATCATATTTTGTCTTAAACACCCATTTGCTGCCTACTGCATGTTTTCCTGGTGGTAATTCTGTAAGTGTATAGGTTTCATTTTCTTTTAGAGAATGTATTTCTTCTTGCATAGCCTTCATCCAATCTTCTTGTTCACGTTTTGGTAAGTTTAGAATTTCTTCAAAGCTTTCTGAATCTTTATTTTTAGGTAAGATTGATTCTTCGTCTTCTGCTTCATAAGAGAATCTTTCCGATGGGACCCCTTTGGTTGATCTGCTAGAAACCCTTCTTTCTACATTTTCTTCACATTTAATTAACTCTTCAGAACTTTTTGAATCTTCTGTAAAATCATCGCCAAGAGATGTTTCTTCATTATTTTCTTCATCTTCTTGCGAGTTATTGAAGTGAATTAATTCTAAATCTTCAGCATTATTTTCTGCATGTTTGTCAGATAAAGACGCGTTTTCTGAAAATTTAACAGATCTACTAACTATTATTTTCCTTCCACCTACATAAATCCTGTATACCTTACTTCGTAAATCGTATCCTACGAATATTCCTTCTTCAGCTTTGTTGTCGAATTTACGCCGTTTTTGTTTGTTCACGTAATAAAATGCTTCACAGCCAAATCGTAAGTAACCAGGAACCAAGTAAGCCAGGAACATGAAATATCATTAGCTAATCGTAAGTGTAATCTTTACAGTCACACTCGTAAGTGACTTAAGTTTGGTTTTCTACCATTCCACAATTCATATGGTGTTCTATCTGTGGCTTTAGTTAGTAACCTATTTTGAAGATATGCGGCAGTAGCAGCTGCTTCAGCCCAGAATCCTTTCTGTAATTTAGAGTTTATTAGCATAGCTTTTGTCATTTCTATTAAAAAGCGATTTTTCCTTTCTGCGACGCCGTTCTGTGCCGAACAATAAGGAACCGTAGTTTGATGAAAAATACCAAGTTTCTTTAAATAATTTTCAGTAGTTGCGTTACAGTATTCTATACCGTTGTCGGATCTGAGAACCTTTATTTTCTTTCTAAATTTATTTGTTGTCGATGCAACATACTGTTTGAAATTGTCGAATACTTCATCTTTTGAAGTAATAAAATAAATTTGAGTATAACGCGAATAGTCATCAACGAAACTTACGAAATATCTTTTCTCTCCTGGGGGGGGGGATAAGATTTTTCAGTTAGTTTCGCTTTTACACAAGTAGAACATTCGACACTATGAGTGCATTTGCCAAGTTTAATGCCGTCTGCTAAATCATTTTTCTCAAGTGTTTTTATGGCATCTATATTTCTGGGGCCTAATCTTTGATGCCATTTTAGTATATAGTTCGTATTAGAACATGAAATATCATTAGCTAAGTATGCTTTCTCTTTAATTGAGTTTACGGTCATATTATATAAACCTTGCTGAGCGTTGCCGTCGGCTACGAGTATATTGTTAAGCTTTATGTAACACTTATTACTATCAAATGTAACAATGCAACCTTTATTCGTAATAGATTGAACAGAAAGTAAATTACTATCTAAACCTAGTACATACAATATATTTTCTAATTTTTTATTTGTGTAACCTGACCGTTTAAGTTTTGAACTTTAAAATAGCCTTCACCAATACCATAAGAATTTAATTTAGCACCATTGACTACAGTTACTATTTGTTTATTAGAGTCATTTAATTGAGAGAAAAAATTCTTATCACTCGTCATATGAGTTGAGGCTTCTGAGTCGATAACCCATTCTCGCGTTTGCGTGTTTTCATGTTTATTTTCCACTTTTAGAACTTGATTAAACTGAATCTGCGAATTTTCAGTTTCAATACTTTTAAGATACTTATTTTCTTTAAGTTTTGTTATGTTTTCTACACTTTGCGTATTTGTTATTTGGCATTCATTACTTTTATAATTTTGAGAATAATTTCTTACTTTACTGTTATTTACATCTGTTTTCGGGGAAGTCCTATCGTTGCGTTTTAAATGAAAACAGTCATTTATCGTATGGTTATTTCTCTTACCATAAGTACAATATCGTGTAACATACTTTGATTTATTTTCGCTTTTACTTTTTAAAGCAACTGAATCGTATTTTTGAACTTTCTTAGTTTCCACATGTTTACAATACTCATCTACTAGTATGTTTTTAACATATTCTAGCGACAATTCAGCTTCCGATTTACTTTCTATTGCAGTTATTAAGGAGTTGAATGAATTTGGTAAAGAACAGTAATATTGCTATTAAGTTATTTTCTTTAATTTCTTCACCTATACTACGCAGGTTTTCAGCCAATTCTAGTACTCCCTTGATATGTTCCTGCATTTTAGAACTTTCATTATATCTAATGGAATATAGTTTTCTAAGAAGAAATAACTTGTTTGTTAAATTTACACGTTCATGGACACATTTTAACTTCTGCCAAACTTCTTTTGCAGATTTACTATGCAAAACATTGATAATTTGTGAATCCGAAATGTTTAGGCATATTAAAGCTTTAGCTTTACGATCATTCTTTAACCAAATATCAGTAACAGTTCCCGGTTTTTCTTCGAATACAACATCATCTAAACCTTCTTTTATTAGAAGTTGTTCTATTTTAAATTTCCACAGTGAATAATTTTCATCTGTTAACTTTTCTATACAAATTGATTCTTTTAGAATAGACATTATTATTTGTTACAATTATTCTTATAAACTTTGTAACTAGTATTTTCAACAAAGAGTTTTAACACTTTATGCCCCTGGAATCTTACAACATTACAAAATTTCAATTTTAGAATTTCGTTTTTTTTTTTAGAAGCGTTTCCACAAGGCAATTACCCTATTCAGTCTCATAATCTTTTGTTGGTTTGTGCATTAGCACTGAAGGCATAATGAGTAAGTTTCCTCAGGCGCAGTTTTCATTAAAGAATCATAAGTCAAAAATTAACTACGAAATCTTTATTTAACAAGTATGAGAATTCTGCTTAACTTAAGTAGAACACCAATTAAAGTAACAATCTTCACAGGCATTAAAATTGAAGTATTGAAAAGAATAACATACATAGAATCATCATTAGTCCTAAATATCATCAGGCTTACCTATTTAGGCAATAAATAAAAAAAAAAAAAAAAAAAAAAAAAGAAACACGAACATACTTTGACGCAGTATCTGAAAGAGAAAGCACTAACTGAATTAGATTTTTGGCCGTGATACACTCCACGTAGCTAAGGTGAAAGTCAAATATAGTATATTGGCGATAAGATATATATTGGCGCACGTTCGTTTCGTATGCCTTTCGAGTTTCATTATGCAAAATACTAAATTTATGCTAACAAATACAGTATTACAATGCCTAGATTTTATAAATACTTGATTCTAGCAGTACGTATACGTATTACATAATATACGTAATTACGTATTCGGATACATAAATGCACTATTTCTATACATAAATACTATAAATGCGTTGATTTACTATATGTTGATATTTATGACTGATTTCTAATATATTCGTATTATCTTAATGTATCATTTTTTATTTATTGACCAAACAAATTGTTTTATGTGATTAAAAGCATATCTAATATATGACTGAAAACTTCTCTCCTGATCATTAAAAAACCCTTCTATAATGATATGTTTTTATATGATTGGAAACATCTTTTTTATTTGTTAAACATGTTTTTCTGCATTTAAAATTCCATTTAATACATACGAATGCTGTATTTTAAAACGACTTTTGCAGCAGTGTATATAAAATGAATTCTCTTCTATTTGAAATAATGCCTGCTATAGCCTAAAAAGAGCAAAACACAATTTCCAATATTCCATTTATTCAGAATATACTGTTTTCAAAGAGATGTTATTCGGAAAGCCCATTTTCTGCATGCTACCGAGATGGAAAAGCTAGAAATAAATTTATTCTTTTGCAAAATCGAAAAAAAGGCAGAAACACATTAAAAAGACGAGGGTATCGTGAAGGAGAAAACGTCGATCATATCTTATAGATTAAGAAGAGTAACAAAAGAGATAAGTTATCTGGCTTTCAGCCAATCGGTTTTCCGCTGATGACGTATGTCTTATGTATGGTAGAAGATTGAAGTACAAAGAATTACTTTAAATGCTTTTGAGATTGTCATTAGAAAAAGTAAGGAAAGTTTAATCACGAGAAGACTTGAATTTTACAAAGAATAAATCCACACTAAATTGAAATTTTTCTTTTACATGGTTTTATAATTATAATTATTATTATTATAATTTCTGTAAAACGTTTTTCCTTTTTATATCTAGAAATAGTGCATTTTTTTTTTTTTTGAGTTTTTTTTATAAAGATTGTCTTTGAAATAAAAAGAGTTACGTCAAAAGAATTAGTTTCTAACATTTCTAAGGCTTATAAATGGCTATCGATAATACTGCTGAGGAAAAATTTAGATTTATATTACCGTATTTACTTAAAAGTAAGATTCTCTTACATTTTGAATATATTTAAAAAAAAAAAAAAAAGAAATGTAGGTAAATATTTGTTGAAAGAATACACCTGGTTAAAATTAATTTATTTCTGATTACAATGAAAGAAAAACAAACTAATTTAAATACAGTATTTTACTGTATGGTATAAGAAAAACAGGAAACGTTAATGATACATTTTATGCTAATTTGTTCTCAGGCATACCAAACCCAGTATAGCAGACGCAGACTAAATCACTCAGCTATAGATATGGCTATTATAGTTCGCAGTAATAACTGAAGTTGAAATATAATTAATTACTAAAATTATCAGTTTATATGCACTGTAATTACCCATGTGATTTATTTAGTACTATTTAAAAAGTATAACTATTTTGTATACTATCATAAAAATATAACTAGTTACTAAAACTATCAGTTTACATTATAATCATATACTATCAGTTTACATATCTTCCGCCTTCATAGTGTAGTGGTCAGCACGCTCAACGCGTGTTCGAGAGGTTCGTGGTTCGAGTCCCGGCGAGGTCATTGCTCATTTTTCATCTTTCTGCTTCGAAATAACCTATTGTCTCTACAGTGGCGCCCGAACTAAAAGGGTGGTGGATGATGATTCTACACACCCAGGATTTGGCGATTGGGTCCCCTAATCCCCAGTCACCCTGGGGAGTATGTAAGGAGTTTTCTCCGCCTTCTTAGCATGCCTTCGTAGTGTAGTGGTCAACACGTGTACTCGACGTATATTCGAGAGGTCCGTGGTTTATTATGTCCGACGTATATTCGAGAGGTCCGACGTATATTCGAGAGTCCCTGTGAGGACATTGCTCATTTTTCATCTTTCAGCTTCGAAATAGCCTAATGTCTCTACAGTATGTACGGTAATTACCTATGCGATTTATTTAGTATTTAAAATGTGTAATTATTTTATATAGTATGACAATTAAGCTTCTCTTCTCATTCTGAAATAACCTTTTTTAAAATACCCGATTATAAGACGCTTGCTAGGAAATTTTAGAACAAGAATACAGCGAAAGAGGGTTCATTTCTCTCAAGCACAGTGTGCTTAAAAGGTCTTTTTGACAGGTTAGTAAGTAATCATATGTTTTTGATTAGAAGCTACAGGACACTAGTTCCGTTTGAATTTTTATATGAAAAGAAAGTATTTTGAGAATAAAAACGACAGCAAAGGTTTATTAAAGCAAAATATCAGAATAATTTTCGTAATAGATTGTTTACATTTCATCCTTTTTCCAAAGTGATAGATTCTCTTCCTTTACGAAAAACCTTAAATACCAATTATTAAATTCCAGTGTAATTTTAGCGCCGATAAGATCTACAGCATTTATTGTCAGTTTAAACTTTTTTTGACGTAGTACGTCAATCCAATGATAGCCTGCAGTTATTACGCATCTAATTCATCACTAACGTAATAACATCCAAAACCGTCGAACCTCATGCGACTTCAGGGGGGTATCAAACTCTAGCTGCAGCGTATTGGGACAATATCTGTTTGATTCTATATAGTGAAGTTTCTGATGCCCCATGCACTTTAACCTGTTTACCTTAAGGCAGAGATCTCCAGCCCTATGCCCGCTGCTGGCCAGCGGTTTTACGTATGCCCGTTGCCGTGCAATCATGATAATAATTATTTAAGTTTCCAATAAAAAATTATGTAACATTTTTAGAGTTAGTAATTAATTAGAGGAATATAAGCTTATTTGTTAAAAAAATTATTTGTTTATAATACTATGTTTATAATTTTAAATGTGCTTATCAGACATCCCGGTTGCAAAGATATTATCCCTAGTTGAAGTTATGGTTCTCGCTTTCTGGCCATTTTGTCTTTTTGACCCGGTTATTAAAATATCAAATATCATTGTTTTCAACAATGAATATTAAAATCAAAGAACTTATCTCGACTTATAGATGAACACCTTGATGACTGCATACAAACAGGAATATCATCATACTCTCCTAACAATGGCCTACAAAATGCAATTCCAAATATCACATTGAATTTCACGAATTACATTTTTGTATGGAAAACTTTTATCAATGAATTGTAAACCGAAGATTTTGCAAATCTTTTTTTCTGTTCTATTTAGTAATTATTTATCGTACATAAGAATACTATTACTAAATTTACATCTTAAAATAATGTTTTTGTATATTATATGTATTACTACCGTTATTAAGTATGTCAACCTATAAATTTACCCTAAAAGAATAAATATGCAAGCAAGGTATTTTCTCCTTCCTCCACTATGCCTTTATCGTGTAACAGTAGCACACTTCGCGCGTATTCGAGAGGTCCAGTTACCAGTCCCGGGAATGAAGTTGTATATTTTTCGGGTTCTTGTTTAAAAAAATAACTTAATGACTCTACAAATGGCGCCCGAACTAATAGGTGGTGGATAATAGTTTGTCACCACCAGAATTTTGCGATTCGGTCGCATAATCCCCGATCGTCCTTTAAAGGGGGGAATATATAAGGTATTTTGACCCTTCTTCCCACATGTCTTCGAGGAATAACGGTAGAACACTTGACGCGTATTTGAGAGGTCCAGGTTAGAGTTCCGGTGAGGACATTGCGCATTTTTCACGTTCGTTCCTGCATTAAAAAAAAGCAACGTAATGACTCTACAACCTCGCCGATAATCTATAATGTGCTGTAAGTTACAAAAAGGTTGGGATACTTGACTTAAGGGCAGGAGGGACATTACATTCACTTTAATGAAGATCAAAATATGAATATTTCTAAAGTGGAACATTTTTCTCTATCATTTGCAGAATAAACGAAAAATGCTTTCAAAACTTTTGCAGTAATATCAAATTTCTAGTAATTTATTTAATGTTAGTTTAAATTTTCTATCTTGTTTAATTCTGTGGTGAATTTAGTGAACAAATGGTCTTTTGAGGCCATATGGATTATGTTAAAAACAGTAACCCTTTAATTTAATTAATGATTGCTGTTTAGATAAGTAAAACAAATTACCATAATTAGAAAAATAATTATCAATAGTAACGATACAAATATCACTCAGAGTTAATCTATTTTTTAAAATTACAAGCTTATTTTCACAATCGTCACGATGCACTCATTTGTTTTTCTTAATTTTTTTAATGTTTTCATTTGTTTCACCTTTCCTAGATACATGTTATTCAAATTTCTGCCTATGTATAGTCTTTAAGTATCTGAAAATGTCAACGTCATCTCAGGAAGAACCAGGGTGATAGATATATTGTAGATTGCTCCTTCTATTGTTTACTACCTTGCATATACACCGAAAGATGCGCGATAACACATACTGTTGATACGTAAAATCAGTTAGCGCATACTGTTTCGTGCTTGTTGTATTATATTTCATTTCAAGCAATAGCATTACAACATAAGTCAAGATATTAGTTAAAGAAATGTCTGCGAAAGTATTAGAGAACGAGAAAGGTTATTGATAATTCTGAGAAACAAAAATTTGCAATAAATAAACTAAGAAGCCAATAATAAATTTTATGACACTGCAACAGTGGAAAATTCACGGAGATTTGTTTTTTGCATACATAAATAAATGTTCAAAACACCCCCTTTTTTGTACGAGAGACCTTTATAACAAAATCTGTTTCGCAATCACATCCGGTACATATTACAGAATGGGTATATAATCTGGTTGCAGATACCAAGAAAATGACTTGTTCCCTAAACATAAATGCACATAGGGTGAAATTCGAAGAAATGAATTGCTGTAAATTTAACGTGTCATCTTCTTTTCATGTGCGTCTTTCAATCCCTGTAATAAATTTGAACTGAGATATTCGTGCAAAGAGTGTCTGAGTTTGAGACATTTCACGGGAATGCTTTCGAAATTTTAGGATTTTTATGTGGTCTCTGTGGCACTACCTTGTTGATCATCCTCGTTTCCATTCTACTAATGCTACATAAGTTAGCTTTCTAATTTATATTTAATTTCAAATCTATATTTTCTAATTTAAATCAGTTCTCCTTCTGTTTCATATACATGTGCCACGCCTAAAAGATGGGTTCATTGAGAGTTTGTAAAATATGTAATTAATTTACATATTTTACAAACTAATAAATTAATAATTAATTTAAATAATATTAATCGTAAATAAATTTAACGAGGCAACCTTCATTTCAATTCACATCTTTCAGTACTCAAACGCAGAAAGTGAATATTCTCGTTCAGCAATTATGTGCTTGAAGAATGGATTTAATCCTGTACTAATATAAGGTAGTAGAGATATAGTAAGTATCTCATTGAATCACATCAATTTTCAACTATTAATTACAAGTGTTTATATTCCTCCGAAATTCGAGACGAATTTCATCGAACAATGATTGAATTCTCCACTCCACATATGATCTGTGGAGACTTTAACTGTCAAAATCAATCATAGGGCTATTCATTTACCACCCTGAAGAAGCCATCAACTTGAAGACTGCATTAGCGAACGTAACATCATTATTCACAATAATCCTGCAGATGATCCTTTGGTAGACACAAGTCAAGAATGTGGCTGGCCAAATCTGACAATTATGACTTACCATCTAGCAAATAAGATTGACAACATAAGAATCGTGGATGATATTTCTAAATCCGACCATGTTTATATTGCATTTAACGTATCAAATCCGACATTCATAAATGCCCTAAAACGGTTTAAAATCACAAAAGATAAAATAAAAGACGTTTATTGCCCTCATTTTATTCCGAAACAAAAAATATCCTCGAAGCGAAGCCATTTATTTCTGCAATAATAAGGAAGACACATACGAAGCAGCAAAAGCTTTGACTTTTAAAATCCAGTTTGAATGCTCAACAATTTTCAGACGTAAAAGAAAAATTTCTCCGACAAATAATTACTGATGGAACAAAGGACTGAAAGTCCAAAAAGCAAAACGAGAGCAATAAGCTGGAGCTTAAAAGACGAAAATTTAAAATTACGAGGAACAGGCAATCTAGAAGGAAATTATTATTGCAGCAAAACTGAGATACTGCATACCTACTGCACTACAAACAAGAATACATATGCCCCCTTTACAGAATCGCAGCGAATTAGGTATGCAAATCTTCCAAAATACATCTCCCAGCCTGCCTGTAGCCTTCAAAAAAACAGATGATTGCCACACCTACACACATTACTCTATATTTTTGTATCAGTTTCTTTTAAAGAAGACACTGAAAAACAGAGGATACTAAGAAAAGGCTGCACAGAAATTCCCTCCACACCAGAACAACCATTTTCATCTTTCGAGATCACTAGATAATCAAAAATGAAGCAAGAAAGCATCAGGGTCAGACTCGGTAGACAACTGAATCATGAAATTACTTGATTCAAGTCATGCGGCAGACAATAACTTGAGAGAATTACTTTATAGGAATGAAGTCAAGCGGCAGACAATAGAACAGTGCTCCGCAACCTCTTCTCACCTGCGACGCACAAAAAATCTTTCTGGAATTTCGTGGCACACCAAAGAGTTCCGAGTTATCAAGGAAGTGCCGAAAAAATTCAAATGCTGACACACTTACAATCACACACACAACCACACAACAGTGAAATATATAAAAACATTTAAAATAGACATTATTAAGAAAAAAAATTGTCATTGTGTATTAAATACATGATAAAAAATTGCAAAATGTCAAATACATGTATTTGATTGCGGCACACCTATATCCTACTCATGGCACACCGGTTGCGAAGCACTGCAATAGAATATAAAATGATTTTTGTAACAAATGCTACAACTACGTGCTTTCCGCTTCTGCCTCAAATTCGGGCATAAGTCCTGAAAAAAACTCTAAAAGAATGCAAAGAACAATTATAAACCCTCACCAGTGCGAATTCCACAGTCAATTTTCCACAGTTAACGCCATAGCTTCATTAATCAAAAAGATAAACAGCAATAAAGCGAATAAACTACATTTCATAATCATATGCCTTGACCTTGTTAACGTCTCTGACTCGCTCTGGTGGCATCGGTACTCCAGGCACTCAGGAATATTAATTACTCTAAAACATCTTTTCGATTACTAAAGAATTTATGTGCAACCACAAGAGTGCCGTTCTGCATAGCAATAAAATTATCTCAAAGAGCCAATCCAGAGAATGGCGACTAAAATCCTTCGTGAGAACACACATGTGAAACATTACATTCGACAAAATCGTCAATTTGAATTGACCTTCTCATTCTAATTTTTTTTTCTGTGCAGACGGCTTAGGTTTTATGACAAGTGAAAACATAGTAGAAGCACTAAAGTATAATACTAATGACACACATAATATCTTCAAAAACCTCTGTCAACAAATGAAGCTAAAAATCGCATCCTTGAAATCTCAAGCGCTAATAACTCATAAATCGAGAGAAAAAATCACAAAAAGTATACCTTTGAAAACCGATGGCCATAGAATTAAAAATGTAAAAAGAATCAAATATCTTGGTAGTACAATAGACCACAAACTTTCTTGGATTCCTTATGTCCTTACGCAGTATGCAAGGTTTCTAACAGGGTCTAAATCCTCATACTAATTAAAACAAATATATTCAAAAGGATCACAAATGAAATAGAACTCGAAGAAATTGAAATAAACATTAGAAAATTACGAAATATAAGAAATATAATGCAATCTTTGCAAAAAAAAAAAAAAAAAAAAAAAAAAAATCAAAATTGAAATTTAAAATATATATAATAAGAAAAGGGAATGTACATGAATATATAAAAGGCCAGAAAAAGAATTAATTAACTTACGTGCTTTCTAGTGGGAAATGGGCAAAGTGTTTTCTTCGGGTCTTACTCAGAAGGGTTGTGTTTTCGAAATTCTTTATCGGCAGCGGGGGCTTTGAATTATTTCAGTCGGCGCAACTTGTGTGAAATAATTTATGGGAGAGGAAGTGACTAGGAATGCTTGAGGGACGTATGTTGTGGAGTTCTTATTTGAGTGAAACCGTCTTATAAAATTTTTGAATTTGGAGTGGCAATATGGAACATCTGATGACTACCAGAAAAATAACTGTACAAAGGCTTTTCTTTGTAAATCACTACGGCCGACAGAACAACATCAGATGTAGCCCTAAATGTTCTTGCGGGGTAATTCCTCTCAACAATATTGTCTTGTGCCAAGTAACATTAAACTGCTATTATTAGTATCGTAGAACTGCTACAATAGTTCTAAATGAAACATGATTTTAGGACTGTATTTAGTGATGTATTTAATTTTACTTATTATTAATTGCATTAAAATCTTATTCAAAAATATCTATATTGAGACTGCATTTAGGACTATAGTTAGGAGTACATTTAGGACTATTATTTTAGGACCAAATTTTATGTGCTACTGTACAATTAAGAAGGAATAAACTTTATCAATGTGCTACCAATGAAATAGTGTAAATGTAAATAATTAAATATTTTTTTTGAAAATAAAAATGTGAATACTGATGCTGGGCGTTCTTGAGATACTCTCTGAACAATGTTCTCTCTGTCAGCTGTTGTGGATGTGGACGTGGTTGAGTGTTCAGTGGATGTTCATAGTAGTCGTTGGATGACGGTGCTGAAGATGGTTAGTGGATAGAGGCGTTACTTGGAGGCTAATTGGAGATGGGCTTAGGCCCCCTTTCCCATGTATCTCTACCTATTTACTTCAATGCAAAAATACAATATCGGTTGTACAGTTTATCTGCAATGTATTTTAAACATATTTCGCAGAATTATGAACAACTATGTATAATAACTTCTTACTATAGGGAATGGGACTGATGATTGAGATCAATGATATGCTTTCAGACTTTCGGCATTGTTTCTAAAAGTAATGATATTATTTCACATAAAGAATGAATTTATAGAACTTAATATAAATTCATTAAGAAGACTCGCTAATTCAATTCCGAGTGAAAAGCAATTTATGCAGTAAAATTGCTAAATTACCTGAGTAATTGTCCCCTGACACCCTCGTGTTTGTGCACTTTAATTCAAAACTACTTGTAAAAAATCAAACATTGGAAATTGGCATTATGAAATAGAACTCGAAGTAATTGAAATAAGCATTAGAAAATTATGAAATATAAGAAATATAATGCAATCTTTGCAAAAAAAATCAAAAAATCAAAATTTAACTTTAAAATATATATAATAAGAAAAGGGAATGTACATGAATATATAAAAGGCCAGAAAAAGCATTAATTAACTTACGTGCTTTCTAGTGGGAAATGGGCAAAGTGTTTTCTTCGGGTCTTACTCAGAAGGGTTGTGTTTTCGAAATTCTTTATCGGCAGCGGGGGCTTTGAATTATTTCAGTCGGCGAAACATGTGTGAAATAATTTATGGGAGAGGAAGTGACTAGGAATGCTTGAGGGACGTATGTTGTGGAGTTCTTATTTGAGTGAAACCGTCTGTTAAAATTTTTGAATATACTAGTGAATGAAAATTAATTAATTTCTGGCTAATTGTCTTGTCGTAACGAGTAAGAAATTAAGAAAAAGGGATTTTTCACTGTCAAAGAGCTATTTGACAGACTAAAGATTATGAAATAGGCCCATTTTTTTTAGTAACAGCATAAGTCTGAAGATTATTGCTATTGTGCAAGTAGTAGAATAACTCGATTTCGCACTAAGTGAATTTAAGGTAATACAACATATATATATATATGTATATAATCTGCTTAACAAAGGATAAACAAACAGGTTTCACATATTGTTTTTAATAATCAGGATATAAAATCGAATTGCATAAAAACGAGAAACCTTAATAAAAAATCAAAGATTTCCTGAAAATTTATCTGTCATGATAGCAAATGACAAACTAATCGAACATATTAGAACATTTAGAAGAGCATATTCTAAATGTGAGAAGAGATTAAATCATTGCTTGCATAAATGCAAGTATTTTAATTGGAAAAATCAGAGAAACATTTTAATTTATAATAAAACCTTTTGATAATACTTTTGATGAACCATGACCAGTGAAACGAAACTTTCACTGGATTAGAATATCTATGAAATTTTATGACTATGGAATTAAAAGAAATACAGCATTTTTAATAAAGAAGGAAATAAAACTAGAAACGTGTCTTAAATCTTTCGATGTACTGTTCAAATTCTCTTCAAAAAATTTTTAATTAGGTACATCTAAAATTAATTAAGGAGTGTTTGAAATAACGCTTAGTGCTTCATCTCCTGATTTTAATAAGCTGAACAGCTTTCGTTTTAATTAATTTCTTTTATTAAAGATGGCAGCTTGACTAGGATACGAAAAATTAGCTTTATTTTATTCAGGTCATAATGGCAGATGAATTATTACTTCGTCAGAAACAACTGTTTGAAAGGAAAACGTAATTAGCCAAAGATTAAATCTGATGATTTGTTTCGAGCCTGTCCGTGATATCATGCACGGATGTAACTTTTTCAATGCTATAATAGCGCCGATGCTTGCAAAAAATTAAATATAATTTGCGGCTATATAAATTATAAAAATATCACATCAGTTTTAACACACAATAAGTAGATTAAGTTTTATGATCGAATAAGGCTTTTAAAAAACGGAATTTTAGAAGAAAATTTTAAATACTAACGCTAAAAAAGTTTTTACTCTGCTGAAATTTAAAAGTAGAGTACCTTTTCATTATAAGATATAATTTCATACTTAAGATAACACTGCATTTTTAAGGGCGAATTTGGATTCTGAAATTTCGCTGATACCGAAGTCAGTTCCCTAGCTTGCCAATAAATAACAGCACGGAATTGCCCTAAAACTAATCGTGACTTTCAATCTTAATAAGGCAGTGGAGCAAGAAACAAAGCTGTGTTAACATCAAGACTTATTATAGTAGTATTTTTGTGATTACTTGTATCTGATAGTCTGTGACTATATTATGGTTGGAAAGGTGGAAACTCGAATGAGCGGGAAATTCTAAGTTAAACTGAGAAAATGGGCTGCAGAGTTATTGTACATATTTGAGTAATGAATCGTTCACAACGTTTTAAATTATGCAGGTGCTTCAAAGAAAGAAAATTCCCTTGAAGACATGGAATGATCTGGAAGAAATTCCATTAGCATAACTCTCGAAATTGTGGAAAGAATTAAGAATCTTTGCATGCCAAACGGCGAAGAATGATAAAAAATATTGCAGATAGTGTTATTATATCGGAAGAGATAATCCTAATGTCTCGAATATGCGACATATGCATTGGATTTTCCATGACGACAATATACTCTGTCAAGGAGAACTTCTCACAGAGCATTTTCTTGTCATCAATAACACATAATCGTTTCCGCAACTGAAGTACTCGCCAAATTTAGCTCCAGCTGATTTCTACCTTTTTGCAAAAACGAAGATGCAATTGAAAGGCTGCCATCTTCACTCTGACTCCGTTGCCAAGACACAGCAGAAATTGCAAAAGGTTATAGACTTCGAGTTTCCATTCCTTTGTAAGGTTTATATTTATTTTAACAAACATTTATTTTAAGTCTAAGCTATCTTTCTTGTCAAGCCTTTAATTTCCCCTAGAATTGCCAATGCTAGAATATGTAAATTGTAGTAGAGCACGCAGTATATTCAAATTTAGCAGAAGTAAGTTGCGTTTAAATAGAAGGAAAACGAGTTTGTAGGTGTGCTTCTTGAATCGCGAACGTGAAGGTTGCTAGGTAGAAATTTAAGAACCGCGTGTTTCGGCTTGCGTGCCTATCTCGGCAGTTTTTGCTAAATCTTTTAACTGCTTAATTAGTAAGCTCGTTGAATCTCAGCGGTATTGTAGAACGCGGTTAGGTTAGTTTAAGATCTCAGAGCCTCGTGGATCGTGATCTCGTTATTTATTCATCTAGTCATTATTTAAAAATTCTCACAAAATTTAAAATTCTGTCAAATTTGTTACCTCAAGAACTATTTATTACTCGGAAATAACTATCTATATCTCTTTAGTTATTTATGACTCTACAATAATTAAATAATTCCTTTACTCATACTCTCAAAATGAGAAAAACAAAAGTTACATTAACTCTCTAAAAAGAACAACATCAAAGTATGTTGCCATTCTCTGAAACATAAACTGTTACAAAACATAGATAATAATAATATGAATAGATAATGAATAAAAAAACCTATAAAGAAAACGATTACATCTGCTTGAAGCTTGTGCAATATTACTCAGAAGCAGTTAGAAAAAAATATAAACAAAAATATTAGAGTCAAAATATTGTTCATCCTCCCACCTTGCAATATGAAATTCGGGATTGAGTATTGCAAAATAATAAAAAATTAAACATTATTCTCACAAGTCCAATCGATGAGGAACTCTAATTGTCCTTCCTGATTTGGTTATCGTGGCCGATTTTAAATGGGTATGAATTATTCTGTTTGTTTCTACAGGTACATCATCAATTGGAGTTTGCTCTACCGAAATATTTTCGCATGTTTGACTTCCGCTGAATTTCGATGGAAGTTCCTCGGCAGTCGATAATTCCAAAGGATAAAGATTTTGTACAGCTCTTATGACTTCTCCATTTTGCACTTCTTATAAGAGGATGATCACTTGGCAAAATAGCAGGAGTTCTGAACTCAGATGTATCTTCTCTTTGAAATATCGCTGTTTTAGTTCTGATGATACCACAATCAATGAATGGATTAAGACTTAAAATCCGTTTATCTTCTATTCCATTAAAGGACTCATTTTGTATTAAACGAATCAAGATATTCTCAGCTTCATTTAACTCAGATACAGTAAGTTCATCCTTTTTCTTGTTTTGATGTTTACAGTTGTAAATAAAACGACACATCCACGCTACCAGTTTGATTGTCTTACAATAACTTGAGAATCTAGTAGCAACTATTTCACTAGCATTAAGATTTATTAAGGACGAAATAAACCTTTTCTTTTTCTCAAGAGCTATTTCTTCTTCATCAGCACTAAAATCTTCTTTTGGCCATTTTTCAGGTGATAAATATAGCCATTTAGGTCCTTCCCACCATCTGGATTTAATTAAATAAGAAGTAGAGCATCCTCTACTGGGCAAATCAGCAGGATTCAGTGATCCTGGTACGTGCCTCCAGGATTCAATAGAAGTCAGTTGCTTTATTTCCTTAATTCTGTTGTGAACAAATACGTCCCATACTTCATTTCTCTGTATCCAAGCTAGCACAGTAGACGAATCTGTCCAAAAATAAATATCATCAGCTTGAAATTCAGGTATTATGCTGGATGCTAAACGTGCACATATTGTAGCTTCAAGAAGTTCCAATCGAGCTATTGTTGACTTTTTCCTTCCACTGGGTGCAACTCTCGCTTTAGCTTGCACTAAATGAACTTGAACCGAATCTCTTGTTTGTACTCGAACAAAGGCCACAGCTGAATATACAAGTTTACTCGCATCACTGAAGAAATGAACTGAGATATTTTCACTCTCACGATCACAGTTTAACCATCTTGGTATTCTCATTCTTTCCAGACACTGCAAATCATTCAACCATTTACAAGCTTGTGATTTTGAATTTGAATCAACTTCTTGGTCCCAAGATAACTTAACTTCCCATAGGTGCTGAAGTAAAAGTTTCGGGACAAGAGTTACGGGGCAAGCTTTTCCTAAAGGGTCGAATATTTTGTGTGTAGTAGCTAAAATCTCTCTTTTAGACAAAATTTCTGGTAGATTGTAGGTGATGTTAGTAATATTAAGGCAAAGGTAATCTCCACATCGTTCCAAAATCATTCCTGTTCTCTTTAAGCTCTTGAATCCACTCGCCATTAGCAACTGGTGGTATACTTCCACAAATAATATCTTGGCTAAGAGCTTTGAAGTTACAATGATAAGTTCCATCCGTTTTAGACAAGAACACTGTAAAAACATCGTGGTTTATGACATCAGTACATGACCCGCCAAATAATGAATGGCTCAATCTTTCTTTAGATGTACTCTCAAATTTCATTTCATCTGCAGTGCTTTTTAAAATATAAGATCTCTGTGAAGCTGAATCGATAATAGCACGGGCCTGGCGCTTTCTATCTCGCCCTTTCAATGTAACCGTTAAAGTTTGCAAAAACACATTTGTTGTTCTCGCCAAACTGGCGAGGGTTTCATCTCGTTCAAGTACTGCAACCGTATTTTCATCCTTATTCGTGCTAACAGGAACTGGAGATTTTGATTCAGCTTGGATATTTCTACATAAAAGTATGTGGTGTTTCTTCCCACAAATCACACACGATGTTCGTTTTTTACATTTAGCTATTACATGTTTTCTGTCTAAACATAAAAAGCAACTGCGACTATTTAGGACTGCTTTTTGCCTTTCCTCAGACGTCATCTTTCTTGCTTTAACGCAATCACCAGATGCATGATTTCCAGCACAAAAAATACATCCAGTTGCATTTTGTTCAGATGTTGCTATTAGAGTAGAAGCAGAAGGTGTTTTGGAAAATTCTCCACGGTTTTTGAAACCAAAGTATTTAGCATTCCCAGGCTTAGGTGTCTGATATTTAGTAAAGCACTGAGTAGCTATAGATACTCTCTCTTCACCTTCAATTTCATCGAGCAAAAATGAAAGCAAACCATCTAAATCCATGCGATGTGTTGACGCATTTTTCTCTTTTTGCTCACTACTTTCAGATTCTCTCTGACTGCGATTAATAACTCGGAATCTTTGCCATGGTCTTAATGTATCATCCGGCAATGACGATTCGACTAGAGGATATAACATCGCCGCATATTTATCTCTAGCAACACCCAGAACTTCTAACGCTCTTAGTTTCGATTCTAAGTTATCATAGAGTTTTCATAATGAAAATTTCTGCTGAGAGTTTTTAAAAATACTAACGAAAGTAGATCTCTAACATAGACTTCTATAAGAAGGTCTTCTTTCCCAAAACGCGATTGTAGTTGTTCTAAAGCTTTACTATAACTTTCGCCACCGGGCGGAAAGCTTTTGATTAACTCTTCAGCAGATGACCCTTTTTCCATAGACTGCAATAAATATGCAAATTTATCATGATCATCTAAATTGGAATCATTATCGATCTTTTTAAACTGGCCCCAAAATCCTAACCAGCTTTTAATATCCCCATCAAAAATCGGAAGTTTAAGCTTAGGATAACGAATAATAGCATTTTGAGTTAAGCTTTCATTAACAACAGAACCGTTTTCCTTTTCAGCTAAAAGCGAAACTAATTTACTTTCTACCATTCTCCACTTATCAATATAGCATTTCGACTCATCAAACTCGTTATTTATCACAGTTTCATTTTTTTCAATTTTAATTAATTCTTCGCTATAAGTCTGTTCTATTTCAATCATAGGTCTTGCTTTGTTCTCAACTAGTTTAAGTTTCGAAATTTTTCCGTCTAAAGATAAATCATTTTCATTCTTCTCAAAATCATTTAAAGCTTTTGTAAACAATCTCCTAAATTGAGATCGTTTGCACTTCAAAACATCCATTATAAATAAACGAAAGAATTCTACTTACAGATAACAGTCCAGTCAGCGGACGCCAAATGTTCAAAAATTCTCACCAAATTTGTTACCTCAAGAACTATTTATTACTCGGAAATAATTATCTATATCTCTTTAGTTATTTATTACTCTACAATAATTAAATAATTCCTTTACTCATACTCTCAAAATGAGGAAAACAAAAGTTACATTAACTCTCTAAAAAGAACAACATCAAAGTATGTTGCCATTCTCTGAAACATAAACTGTTACAAAACATAGATAATAATAATATGAATAGATAATGAATAAAAAAACCTATAAAGAAAACGATTACATCTGCTTGAAGCTTGTGCAATATTACTCAGAAGCTGCAGTTAGAAAAAAATATAAACAAAAATATTAGAGTCAAAATATTGTTCAGAAAACGAGTTTGTAGGTGTGCTTCTTGAATCGCGAACGTGAAGGTTGCTAGGTAGAAATTTAAGAACAGCGTGTTTCGGCTTGTGTGCCTATCTCGGCAGTTTTTGCTAAATCTTTTAACTGCTTAATTAGTAAGCTCGTTGAATCTCAGCGGTATTGTAGAACGCGGTTAGGTTAGTTTAAGATCTCAGAGCCTCGTGGATAGTGATCTCGTTATTTATTCATCTAGTCATTATTTTTCAGTTTTACATTCTGTTTCAGTTAAACCGCTGGTTCAGCGTAGTTTGTGAGCGTCAAGTGGACGCAGCTGTTATTTTAAAAGTTAAATAAAAAAAAGGGCTTTAAAGCCTTCTTACGTGTCTGTGTAAATTCAAATTTCGTAGCAGTCACTACCACAATTGCTGACAAGTTGGGCCACCAAGAAATACCACACCTTAAAGGGCAGGAAGAGCGATATACGTGCATTTCTCCACATGAATATTTCAATGGACATAAGGGTTAAAAATTAGGTAATTAATTATATTTATTGGGAACAAAAATAATCAGGGAGTATGGTTTATCCTAAGATTTTAAGAGTTAAATTTTAGTTAAAGCCACTTCCCTGTCGCTTCTAATTTCAGCTTACAAATTTC
Organism: Stegodyphus dumicola; assembly: GCF_044657685.1. Taxonomy (NCBI): domain Eukaryota; kingdom Metazoa; phylum Arthropoda; class Arachnida; order Araneae; family Eresidae; genus Stegodyphus; species Stegodyphus dumicola. Next base: position 73,895,265 of record NC_140769.1, read on the forward strand.
CTGACAGAATGTGTTTTCAGAATCGCGGTTAAATGCAAATGAAAGAAGAGAATATATTTAAATATGAAGTTCTACTAACTTCGTTAGACAGCCAGAGATTCTGACCAGCGTGTGTTCGCCTTTTAGGCTACACTCTCTCTAAGCTATTTCTACGCTCGGTCCTATTTCAGGCTCTTGATAGCTTCATAGTTTAGTTAGCGTTAAGGGGCCAACTACTATAGAATTTTGATAGCTTCGGCTATCTCGTTTTAGTTTGGTTAAGATTTATTTCTTAGTATTACGTTCGAGCCCAAGTAGAGGCTTTTCTGTACGTCCTGAGAGAGGACCGACTGTGAACTTTATTTTGAGCAATAAAGGGTAATTAACCGTTCGTGAGTTTACGTTTCTATCTTTCTGAACTAAGTGATTTTTCGCTTACCAGTTCTCAAGGTTCCACACACATTGCTGTAAATTCTAGGTTGGAACATTAAATCTGATTTACCCGTGTAATTATGTATTATTTACCTGAGCATTATATTAAGTAAGGAAGAGCCAGAGCAGTTTAATAGTAATAATTTAATGATGCTAATATGAATAATTTTAAAGGTGATCGAGAAATAATATTAAAGATTAGTAGGGGAAATTATTATAATTATCTGTTGCACTTATATTCTTCTGAATTATGAACTAAAACAGTACTCGCGAAACTGAGAAACAGACTGGTGATGCTTACAGTTTCTCTCATATTCACAGTAACCAAACAAAACCTGTAGAGTTTTCTGATATTGCTTACATTTCGTGCTAGTGCGAACTGAGATGTTAACAGACCGTACTACTTGAGAGTACGAGATATTTTTTCAAGTACAAATTCGCGCTTTTGGTTTTACAGTAGACAGAGATTGTAACTTGTTATTTGAGCATATCCTTGGAATGCTACGTACACAGCGAAAAAAAAAGTGGGGGGACAGTTCTGTATGTCCCGTTCTACTGGACCGTTTGACGAAATTCAACTTGCATTTTTCATGTCTGGAAAGCGCGAATTAGGATATGTATTAAATTTATATATAGCATTGTTCTAATATATGTATTTTGACACAAAACCGAACTTTTTCTGATATGGCATGCAATGTTTTTCCATATTTCGAATCCACGACTCAAATAATGTCAAACTGGCAAGTTCTGTAAAACTCGCACGAGTAGTTTTTAAAAAACTAGCTCTCAAACGTTTAACTCCTCAGTGTTAATTGAATTTGATATATATTTATTAATATGTCTTATTTATTAAACTTATTTGATTATTTCTATCACATTTCTAAATTTAGGCTCATTCCAAATAAAATTCGCCATCTTTTATTAATTATTTTTATAATTTATATTTTTAGATAATCTTTATAAATTTTTCGAAAAAATAATTAATTATGACCTATAAAAGTTTTGCCATGATCTTAAAGTAGATGTATTTCTAAGCATACTTGGAAAAAATCAGATATTTTTATTCAAAATTTCCTAAAATATACGTGAATTTACATTTTGACTCGTTTTGAAATTTGGCGTATTTATTATAAGCAATAACAACAAAAATGTGGTTTTACGCACTTTGTTAAAATTACTTTAAAGTACGAACGATGACATTTTTTCGCTCGTGGACAATAAAAAGAAAAGGTTGCTATAAAGTAAGAAGTTCGCCAAGTAAATTTTTCTTGGCGCAAAGTAAAAAAAAAAAAAAAAAAAAGCGCTAAGATAAATTTTTAAATTTCTACATAACTTTCTCCCCAAAAGTTACAAAATTTAATATCTAGGCGTAATTTGAGTCGTAGAATCGAAATACGGAAAAAATTGGTATGTTATTTCAAGAAAAGTCAGATTTTGTGTCAAAATACATATGTAGAACAATGCTATATATAAATCTAATATATAGCTTAAGTCGCGTTTTGAGACATGGAAAACGCAATTTGAACTTCGTCAATCGGTCCAGCAGAACGGAATATACAACTATCCATCCCATTCTCCCCCACCCTCACCCCCGCAGTGCACCTGCAATTTAGAAGAACATATATGAAGCGTCTACTAACGTGATTAATTAAGATTTCTATGAAAATATTTAAAAGTAAATTCAATTTCAAGCGTGTTCTTATCCTTATTTGCTACTAGTCCCCAAAGTAGAAAACTTTGATGTGATTTAAAAACATGGCAAAATTTGGTTAACGTAATTTTACCAGTCTGTCTAGAATTACGGATCTTAATTTTTAACGACCGCAAAGAAGGTATTAATGAAATGACCGCAATGAAGGTAATTTTAATGAAGGTATCTTTGAGCATGGATAAGAAATTTTCATATTAACAAATAACATATTTGTTTGATTCATTTTAAAATAAATTGTCTTACTGTCTTTCGAAAGCAAAAGATGCAGTTACCTTACTTTAGGAATGACTTTGTTGGTCTTTGCATTTGAATTTGTGACTGAAATTTTCTGCTTGCGTATTTTGCAGTTTGGTTAATCTACGTCAGCTGAGTTACAGGTGCTACTTTGGTAGACGGTTGCACGGATTTTGGCGATTTTTTGGTGATTTTTCCTTTGGAGAGTAATACAACTTATGGTAAACCTATTGCTGGATAAATTATTTATGGTAACCGATACTTTGTTGTCATTTATTAAAAAAATAATGCGTTTTATTATGCATAACTTCCGTGTTTTAAATATTATTTATGGCTTCTAAATATTAAAAATCAATTTAATTTTACATTTTTATTTGAAATAAAAATTTTGTTGTTTATAATATTTTATATAATTTTATGTTGTGGATGATGTAATCAATGACGTCACCTTACAAAAGTAATTGGTTTTATTAATATCTATAAATTTAATCTTTTGTTTTAAACATTATTTATGGCTGTTAAATATTAAAATACAATTTAATTTTGCATTTGTTTTAAAAATGATTTTATTATGAAGGATTATTTGAATAATTTTAATTCTATGCGTGATGTAATCAGCTCCCTGATTGGTTACTGAATATTTGTGCATTACCGCGCCATTTTAAAATTTTATTATTCATCTCTTCGAATTCCTCAGATTTCAAATGGAATGGATATCTCCGTTTCGAAGAAGAGATGTTGTTATTGGTAATTACCAAGAATTATTGGTATTGGAATAAAAAAATTGCCCTTTGAGACCTTATTTTGGCTAACCTGTCTTTCCTAATTAAAGATTTATTTATAAATTGTTAATAGCGTCAGAGGAAATTTATTTTAAATTTTTGACGGAAACCTCGCTAATTGCTTCTTCAATGAAGTGCGAGATATGTGGATAACAGATGAAGATGATTAAAAGAGCCGATTCAATTATGATTCGATTTTTTTGTGGTACTTATCAATAAATAAGAGGTTAAATTACTCAAAAAAATCTAAGTACATATATTTCTTTTATTTTATAATTGTATACTTCAATTTGTGTTAAAAAAAATTAATACACTATTTTCAAAAATTGCTGAGAAAATTATTGTCACATATGTTTTAATGTTAATTATATTTTATATAACGTACTTTAAAGTATTTGAATTTAATAATATTCTAATTCTTTTAAATGTTGGTAGGATGGTTTTTAATTCGATATTCAATTTCAATAATATTTTAATCTAATTAAATGTTGGCACAATGTTTTTGTAGCGGTGTTTTTATTCTCGTTTTTGCTATATGAAAGTAATAATAGCCTTACTTTAGTATTTTATACTCATAGTAAATGTATTTATTTACACTTGCCTGCCATCTTAAAAAACGACATTTTCAACAAAAAATTAATCCATTACTTTTAACGATATTTATTTTATTTTAAGTTTCGAATACTTTACTATGCGTAAAAACAGCGTTTTTCAAGATGGCTGACAATTGTAAAAATCACGCCAACAATTGCGTCAACGTAATTCGCCAAAAATCCGTGCAACCGTCTACCAAAGTAGCACCGAGTTACATAAATGTTTATTTATAAAACCTGTATTACTTAGAAAATCACACGAGAGCTATCTGCTTAAGGAGGATGGTTGTCTTCATGCTGTAATTTCTAGAATTACATGAAGAAAGTAAAAGGTAAAATAATAATTTCCTCCAAAACCACATGATTGAGTCACAATCAGATAAATAAAATTTTTGCCAAATTATCGAAGAAAATCAGATTGAGTTTAAAGCACAAAGAAACAAACAGTTAAAAATATACATAATATATAAAAAAGAAAAATAAATAAAGCCTTGTAAATAGATTTATAAGTACACCTGTTATGAATCCTCAGTTAATACTACGTAATAGGATGCGAACAAAATCTTGCTTTTCCAAGAATGTTTGACTAAACTACAAAAAATAAAAAGATTACCATATCAACACCAAATACAATTTTATTCACCAACTCAGAAGTAATCAAAAACTCATCAATATATTTTTAAAAACAAACTGGATTCCAAAGATAAAAAGTATTGCCAAAACGATAAAACAATAATATGCAAAGCAAATATTTATAATTATTAAAATATTTTTGAGTTACTTTTAAACTAATTATTTACATTTTGTGCTGTTACATTCATTCCCCTTCCAGTAACGAACGTTAAGTTAGATAGATTGGAATAAGTAATAGTGCTTATCATCAAAATGATAACAAAATTAATTTATAAATAAAATATCAATTTTTGAATCTCAAAGGTTCTTAAGAATTCTACTTGTTCGTGATTTTCTTAAAGCTAATTGTAGATTAAGCCACAGTTATTTTGCTTTGAATTTCAATCGGCTTAGGCGAATTGTTTACATAATTTGGAGTCATAGGTTTCTTTTGTTCAGGGATTTGTTGTGGTAGAATATATGCTGGCTTCAATCTGTCTATCAATACATTTACTTCTTTATTCTTTACCTGAGAGTAAAATGTTTTGATGAACGATTGGTAACCAAATACGAACCTTCAGATGAGGTTCGAGTTGCTTCCGAATTCTGTCAATCCGAAGAAAACCGTGAGAACCTGATAATAAATCTTTATGTACAAATAATTTAGGGATACTTTTCTGTTATATTTCCTTCGGCCGAATTAATTCGATATATTTTTGTAATTTATGTTATAAGGTATTTTCTCCCGCCTTCCTAGCGTGCCTTCGTGGGGTAGTGGTTCTGCACGCTGGGCCGGTATTCCAGAGGCCTGTGGTTCGATTCCCGGCGAAGGCTGTTGCTAATTTTTCATCTCTCCAGCTTTTCCAAATAACCTAATGTCTTTACAATGGCGCCCGAACTAAAAGATTGTTGGATGAGGATTCTCCACACCCAGGATTTAGCGATTGGGTCCTCTAAAAACCCCAGTCGTCTTTTGAAAAGGGGAGTATATAAGGTATTTCTCCCACTTTCCTAGCGTGCCTTCGTGGTATAGTGGTTCTGTACGCTATGCCGGTAATCCAGAGGTCCATGGTTCGATTCCCGGCGAAGGCGTTTGCTAATTTTTCATCTCTACGGCTTTTCCAATTAGCCTAATTCTCTACAATGTATAAAAGTTTGTTGGTTGTTGGTGGTGTGTGACTTATTTTCTCTTCAAAGAATTCTCCAGGAAGTTTAATAGTCTCTCCATATACCATTTCTGCTATTGTATAGTTAGTATCATTGTGTATTACCGTCTGTAGGCCTAAAAGATTCTTTGGTAATGTTTCACTCCATATTTTATTATTATGACCTCTTAAAGCAGCCTTTATTGATCTGTGGAGCAGTTCTACCTTGCCGCTGCACTGCGAGTGACTGTAGTGTGTGAAAGCTTAATGTCGCAGATTCTTGACAGAGTTTGAAATATTTCGTATGAAAAGTGATTTCCTCAATCAGTTGTTAGATTGCAAGATTATTCCAAATCTTGCTATACAATTTCTAGAAAGCTTTCGCTACAGTTTCTGCCGAGACGATTTCGAGCGGAATAGCTTACATCCACTTTGTGTATTTATATATGTTAGACAGTAGGTGTTACCATTTGATGGTGATAATCGACCAATAAAAAAGTATGTGTTCTTCTCGAAATTTTTCTGATGGCTTTCGATATTCGCCATTTATTGATTTCGTATGCTAGGATATTCGTATGCTAGGATGCTAGAATACAAGAGTTCACCCAATGCTGAACATCTTTTTTGATATTTGACCAAATAAATTTCGAATAGATTAATTTTGTTGTTGATTTGATTCCAAGATGGAATAATCGGTAAAATTGATGAAATATTTTCATACGATAACTCTTGGGTATATAAGGTCTAAGATGCCGTGTTAAAGTATCACAGCATAATTTTTTTTCAGATAGAAGGGAAAACTGTTTCAAAGTCAAATTTGTAGATTTCTGCAATGTCTTAAATTCATAATCTCGCTTTTGTTCTTTGACAATTTCGTCATAATTAATTAAGGCGTTTTCTTCGATTCTGGCTAATGTATCCGTTACTACTTTATTATCTTCTGTAATATACCTAATATCTGTCGTAAATTATGTAATGTATTGGAATTGTTTTAAAGATGCTCTATCTGGGTTTTAGGAAAATGCATAGATTAAGGACTTGTGGTCAGTATATGCTATGAATTTTCCGTCCGTCTAAACAAATGTTTGAAATATTTAATGGACAGATAAAATGCGAGAAGTTCACTATCATATGTTCTGGAATTTTGTTGTGTTACGTTAAGATTCTTAGAAAAAAATCCAATTTGTTTTCAATTATCATTTTAAAATTGTTGTAAAACTGAACTGACTACCGAATCCGAAGCATCTGTGCAGAACGAAAATGTCTGCGTCGGGGTGAGAGAAAAGAGCAGCATTTGCTATATTTCTTGACAGTTTTCAAATTTCTCAATGGCCTAATCCAAGTTATTTTACGATTATTTCTTTTCTTTGTACCTTTTAGATAGTCGTGTAAAACAGCTTGAGTACTTGCAGCTTTTTCCAAAAAACGACGGTAGAAATTAACCATTCCGAGAAAGGTTCGTAGTTGATGAACAGTGTAAGGCAATTCAATATTAAAAATAGTTTTAACCTTGTCAGGAAGAGGTTTTGATCCTTCCAGGTGTAATTAAGAAGAATAAAAATTCTAATTCATTAACTCAAAAAAAATAGATTTGAAATATTAAGTCTCAATCCATATTTTTGCAATTCATCAAAAACTAATTTTAAATGCTTTCCGTGTTCCTCTTCATTATTTGACGCAATTGAAACATCATCCAAATATGGAAAAACAAAATTTATCCCTCTAAATACCTCATTAATAAATCTCTGAAAGGTAGAAGGTGCGTTACGTAACCCGACACTCATGACTTTAAATTCATATATCCCGAAACGGGTTATAATGACAACTTTGCGCTTATCATTTCATCAATGGGAATCTGAAAATATGCTTTATGCAAATTAATTTTAGAAAATATTCTAGTATTTTTTTAACTGTGGTTGAAATCTTCTAATCAAGGTTTAGAATAACGATCGGATAGGACCTCATATACAAATTTCGACGTTATATGGCTAATCGTTTTTGAGTTATGCCAGTTACATATATACGTCCGTATGTACGTACAGACGTCACGAGAAAAAATTGCCTTCTGAATCCATTTTACAACCAGTTTGGAAACATTATTTCAACTGCTAGTAGAGCAGCTGTCACGAAAAAAACGGTCTAAATAGAGTGTGGAGCTGTCAAAAGGGGTATTTTCTTTGAAATATGATACCCGAATTTTTTTCGATTACAATACTTCGTACAATGAAGTAAACATTAATATTTTAAAATAATATCAACCATTCATTTTGTCTTTGTTGAAAATAATTTAGAAAAATTTCAATTTCTTTTTGGTAGAGAAACAAAAGCAGTTTGTGTTATAAATTTTTTTAAATTAGTCCAAAATTTATATTAAAATTTTATTTGTTACAAAATGATTTTTCAGCGTTAGTTATTGATAGATTTAAAGATAATCCTTCTGCCATGCATCATAACACAAATTTATATAAAGGTTAAACAGAGAAATTAGTGTCCTGACGTTTATTAAATTTAGGTTTGAATGAAAAATCACATTCTCTCTTGCCTAAAACGAATTTCGTATTGTTGCTGTTCCTAGCACGTAATGTAATACGTTTTCCGTTATTTATTTCTTATTAGAACAAATGAGATCTTTGGACTCAAAATGAACAGACTTAAGATCTAACGTCCAATGATACCACATTCATTTAAAAAAGAAAATGTATAAGGAATAGAGAACTTTTTGCGTATGTGAAATCTTTATTCTTTTATCAAAGAGGATTATACGATCTGTTGACGATAAAAATACAGAATAAAAATTTTCATTGTTTTGAAAACTGTGTTATATATATTTTTCAGCCGTTTTTTATTTTCTTCTATCTGTAGGTCATAAGATATCGGGATACCTATGTTGTTAAAGTTGAGAATACTTCAGCTATTGTCTAAAACATACATGGCACGGCCATATGTCTAACATGTAAAAACTAATATGAATCAGGGAAAATTAATAGCAATCTGATTCAATGTATAATCGGCTATTGATTGCATGAATATTTTTGAAGTTATTTTTACGCTTTTCAAAAAACATCTTTAAGTCTTTCTTATTTATACTACTCCAATATTCAACATTTCAATTTCCGCGGACTGCTGGATGATCAAACTTCTTTGACATCCATTCGTCGCAGCTACCTCATAAGCATTTCCACGGCTGATGAGCAATCACTTCATATTACATGACAGGATCAGCGTCATCTGTTGACAAAATTCGAAACTAAAATCACGGACTGCTAGACAGGTATGCAAATATAATTGTCAAAGAATGTAAAATAAGTTTGTTTAAAAGGACTGCGTACATAAAAACACACCAAAAAGTCAAAATTGATATTTATCGCAAGAAAATACCTAAAAAAGACATTTTCTCCAAAACATTTTCAATATAGATAAAATAGGAAAATATAGTATTTTGCTTAAAAATTTAGGATTCAGCAATCGCATTTATTCAAAAAATATATCAGCTCTGTTCAGTGTTCAGATCTTGATTTAAAAAAAAAAAAACTTTCTTTTGAAAACTGCAATTATTTATACTTTTGGTCGTTCTTTATTTTATGACAGTTTTATCTCATAAATGTAGCTTAAAAAGCAATTTTGTATTCTCAGAGTTTTTTCTTTTCTGTTTCATTACTTCATTCCTTTAAAGCTAGTACTATATATATATCGTTTCATTTCACTGCAGAAAATTTGGACTCACTGCAAAAAATGGAGTTCTTTATTCGTACCTAAAAAGCGGAATGTTTTCCGTATTGAAAATTTCTATTCGGTTCCAGAAAGTAATAGCATTTGATGAAGTGGAGAATTTTTTATGGATATATATTTTACATCAAAGAAGAAGGAAGTAAAGTAAAAGTTCATTCATTCAATATATTGTTAAAATTTTAAGATTATAAAAGTAACTTCAAGTTAAATATTCAACATAACGTGATACCTTGTAGTATTTTTCACGAATTGGTACGCCTAAATTTTACAATTGAGATTTACAATTTAAAAAAGACATTACTTTGATATGAGATAAATAATATCAATTATGAACCATGTTTTCGGACAAGGAAAGCAAGAAATCACAGATAATTAACAAGCAGTATAAATATCAAAATCCTTTGCATTAAAATTGGGGAATTGCGCCTAAATGCAGTTTTATTGGCCTAGATATTTATATTTGCAAAAACCTCTACCTGGACTGCAGCAACACTCCAGGTTTCCTGATTGGTTATGTAAGAAGTAAATTTTCCTGATGGGTTTAGATGAACATGACATCATTTCAACTACTTTTCTGCCTCCTAAGTATAGATTATTTACGATGCAAATGTAATCTTCCAAATTTATATTACCTTATGAATTTTTAATTCAAACTGATGCTTTCTTTCAAGAAGCAAGGAGTTTCCACGCCTTTCTTTATCTCTTTGATTATTCTTTAACCGTGTATCTCATAAGTTTAAATAATGTAAGGATTTTTCTTATTTAAATCATATAAAGCAAATCGAAAAGGCTTTCAGCCTTAAGTCAGTGTATATGTATTATGTTATGATAATATAGCAAAACGCTGAGATTAAACATTTTATAATTGAGAACTTAACCGCACAACATACATGTCAACATGATAAATGTTTCAAACGTTAATTTGTTCTACTAAAGCCTTTGTCGTTTGACAAGTTCTGATGTCGAAATTGTGCTTAGAACTTGTCCTTAAATCTCGCTCAGATGCTCTTCTTTCAAGTCAGACCTGGTTAATTCTTTGTATATCCTTCTTACGACAACATCAAGGGCACAGCAGCAACATTGGCAACGACATTAATGACAATCTCATAAAAGAAGCAGCTCTATCCCTAGAAGGTGAATTCCTTAATATCAAATTTCCAAAATCGCAGCTACGACAAATGCTAAACGAACACCTAAGCCACGAGTGGCAAGAAAAATGGAATAATGTCACGACAGGCCGGCGCACCCATCTAGTTCTTCCAAATTAGCATACAAATCAGAAGCTCTAAATGTTTCCTAACATATTTACTTCACCGATTTTGACACACATCCAGATTATTTTCTTAAGAAGAATCTGTCTAATAGTGATAATTGCGTCTGTAGAGTGAAAGGAGCTGCAAACAATTACCTGTTCTTCTGCCCTCTTACAAGTGACCTGCGAATCCAAAAGCTCACTGATCTAGATCTTAACTTCGAAGGACAGGTGATACCTGAATGCCACCTATATCCAAAAATCAAGAAAATGCTTCAAAAGTTCAGAGCTCTAAGGCTGGACCTAAGCCAAATCCCAGCTTAGCAACGAAAATTAAAGGCGCAAAGTGCAATGACTAGACTACACCCCAATAATTGATTCCGAGCAACATCAACAGTTTCAGTCATGCTTCAAAACACCAAACGTACTGAGCTGAACCCATCAACTCTGGATTTTAGTCTGGGAGATTTGAGCTCAGTACAGTTTTACCCGTAACAAGTATCCTCTCATAACAAGAATCAGGCATTCTAATATATTAGAAAATTAAATCCTATATGTTTATCTACTTACATACAAATGCAAACCTTCCAGTGCAACGGTTTTCAAAGTATTAACTCTATTATATTTACGTAATCCAGTACTCTAATGAGTATACTCAACAGTTTGTGTTAGGTTATAAGATATTTCTCCCGCCTTCCTAGCGTGCCTTCGTGGTGTAGTGGTTCTGCATGCTGGGGCGGTAGTTCAAAGGTCCGTGGTTCGATTCCCGGCGAAAGCGATTGCTAATTTTTCATCTTGCCTACTTCCAAAATACCTAATGTCACTACAGTGGCGCCCGAACTAAAAGGATGGTGGATGATGATTTCTCCCGCCTTCCTAGCGTGCTTTCGTGGTGTAGTGGTTCTGCACGCTGGTCCGGTAGTCCAGAGATCCCTGGTTTGATTCCCGGTGAAGGCGATTGCACATTTTTCGTCTTACCTGCTTCCAAAATACCTAATGTCTTTACAAGGTTATGTTAACTTTGCCTAATTTTATATTGTTATCCTCTTCTGTTTAAATGTAACAACTCCGATGTGTAATAACTCCAGTGTTCCTTAGAAGAAATCGCCTACAATCAATTCCTGTGTTTCTGACTGGTTAGAGTATTGGGCAATGCGTGCTCGATTCTGTGGTGAAATCTCTGGGGCTCCATCTCTGTGGACACCCTGTAAATACTTAAACGTTTATCTGTTTATACTACATTGTACGTGCACACACTTCCCGTGCAGCTTGTGCTGCGTTTAGTCTTGTAATGAAGTTATAAATTGAAAAATGATTGTTATAGATTTCTTACTCCTTTACAACCACATTATTTTCTTTCTCACCAGAATATCAAACGACAACTATTAACACGCTTTCTCACTGATTCTTTTATTTAACTGCATCATCTGCATCTAAAGAAGATGGCATTGGCGACCAATCATCTATACAAATTCATAAAACGCGTTTTTCGAACAATACATTAGCAGGAAAATTGTACGTTCGTGACTGTCTGAAGTAGGTTTGAAAATTTCAATGAAACAAAATGCTATTTTGTTAAATTTCAGCACTACAACTGAACGCAAACTTTAAATACAGATGATTACTGTGCTATCATTTCTATAAGCGTATACAGACATTAGGATTTTATTTTTGAAGCCATAAAGATGAAAAATTACTAATCGCCTTCGCTGGGAATCGAACCACGGACCTCTGAAATACCGGCTCAGTGTGCTGATCACTACACCACGAAGGCATGCTATGAAGGCGTGAGAAATACCTTATAAGCGTATACACGAATAAGGATTCTGGAGGGTTGAGAGCATAGCTTTTTAAAGTCCTTTCTTAATTAAATAGTTGATAATAAAGAAACAAAAATTAGAAATAACATGACGGCAGATGAGAGGTTGTAAATCTGTCATTAGTTAGATTTCTCTCACTCGCAGGACAACAGCTAAATGGAAAGAGCGAATAATGCACTCTGGATCATCTTAAGTATTTACGTGAAATTGCTTCTTCTTCAAGTATATAAGCATGGAAGAAAAGCACATAATTAAATTTGAATTCGTCAGCATATAAAACAATACGAATATCCTTTTTTGTGGCTGTAAAATCGAATGTCACCTGTAGTGCACTTTGACCAACATTTTCGGTGATGAGACTTCAAAATGACAGATGAGTTCAGCTGTAATTTTCCAAGAACTTGCATGTGTCCATCTGTTGGGGGGGAATAAGAATATTACTGACGAAAACTGATGGTCTGGCAGAAATGGGATATTCGATCATTCTTTAAAAGCACTTACATAACTTTGCATTTAGTTTTACTAGTTAAGTTATTTCTCCCGCCTTTCTAGCGTGCCTTCGTGGTGTAGTGGTTCTGCACGCTGGGCCGGTATTAATTGGATTATTTCGTTAAGCGATGAACACGAAGATTATGTATGCGCTTCAACTGAATTTGACTCCAGGTGTTAGAATACGACCGTCTAGTATCTTCTGTCATAACCTGTTTAAAAAGATTTTAGAATCGACAGATTTTAAGTGCTCTTATCGCTATCCCTGCAGTGTAAAACGCTCATGTTTTACCTGGGATGTGAGTGCATATTCAACAGTGATTGAGTCGTTAATCTTCTGCTCCCAACTATATCGTCTGTAATAGGAGTATAGTAAACGGAATGAATTTAGAATTCATTCTTTAAATAATGATAGACAATTAAACATAATAAAGCTCCATTTTCACATATTTTCGCGTTTATTTGATGTAGCTCTTACTTTAGCATGGATTTTACTGAGGATTCAGGCTGGTAATATAACTGAATTCTGGAGTTGAGAAATTGTAGTAATTAATGTTTGAAAACTGGGAGGGTTTTTTTTTAAACATTGTTTTGATAATACAAAACTGCTAATACTTTGTAAGAATTATGTTAATTTTATTAACAGTTAAATTTGGATTTAAACTTCTTTTCCTATTGCTTCTTATCGCATTTCAACTTACCACTTCCGGCCAGAATATAGTTTTAGAATCACGTCTTAGTGCTAATGAGGAAGAGCGGTATTTAACCGCGAAGTTGTACTGTCTGAGTCAGAGAGATATCAGATATTTTGGCTGCACGCGTCCGCCTTTTTAGGCTACTCTCTGATAAGCTTTTATTACGCTCGGCCGTACGTTAGGCCCTTGATAGCTTCGCAGTCAATTAACGTTAAGGAGCCAACTCTGTTAGAATTTTGATAGCTTCGGCAAGCCCAAATGTCGGCTTTTTTGTACAACTCCAAGACGGAGTTTTGTTAAATTTTGGTTGGAATAAATAAAAGGCTATTTCACCCTTCTTACTTGTTTTCTGTCTCACGAACTCAAGCGATTATTCGCTTACCAGTTCTTAAGATTCTTCACTTTCAACTGCAACTTAGAAATACACAGTGGGGGAATCCTACAACTTATTAGAGTAATACAAAAATATTCTAAAGAAATGTATTAAAAGTTTAAAAGCTGTTAACAACTGATACCAACGCAGCAAATAGCTTCCAGGCATGGTCGAACACTTTGCCATAATAAACGTCTTTAACGTTATAACATACGTATTTCGATTAAATAATCTAGTATTTACGTTTAGAATAAGTAGACTGAATTTATGTATGTCTGAAAAGATGAATTGTAAAAAGTGCAAATATTGACACTCTAAAAATAGCACCTTATTGAAATAATGAGAATAGAATAATATGCCGTTTCATTAATGGAACGTATAAATTTGACTTGATTGTTATTTCATTAATTCATTAATAAAATACTGAAAGCGTAGTTTAAAAAAAGGAAAACATGAAATGAAACGTAAACTAATAAAAACATTAATATGAGACATAACTTCCCCAATTTGTTATAGATAATTTCTGCTTAATGAATTTGTAAAATATTTGTTAAGCAATTTCAAATAATACTTTCTCAGTGGAATTAAAGTTTAAAAAGAACACTTAAACATTAATACTGAACATGAGGATAAATTTTTGTAATCCATTAATAATTAAAATCAATGTCTGCTTTAAATACAAGTAAAATTAAATAATCTGAACTTTAAGAAATATTCTGTAAACTTTCGGATGGTTAAATCACGTTATTTAGTAACTAGGGTCTCCTCGAAAACTTCAGAAGCCGTTCTTTCAGTTCACATCTGGAGAATTATCCTCAAAACGTAATTTGCTTAAATTTTATAAAACTCATTAAAATGCAGTATTTTATATTATGAAACTGTTCTTTACTTAAAATTATATTGATAAATAATATATAGGTAAAGCGAAATTCTTCGTGAATTAATGTGCTTTACACATGAACAGTTTGCAATGAGAAAATAAGGTTTAGAGAAAAATGTGTTCTATTTTCTTTTCTATGAAACTCTTTCCATAATTAAATGGAATAAAGGCAGTACTTTATTCTGTAAAATTTTGTGTTTAATGTAAGAAAGCGTGATAAATATTTAACTAATTGGAATTTTGCTCTACCAGAAAGACATAAAATTCACTTTTGCATTTGGACAGCTACTTAATCTTAAACAGCTGAAAACGTTTCAATAAAATACTCATTTTACAAAACTTCTGGAAGTACATATTTAGCATCAATTATTCACTAAATAAAACCTATATTCACATTTTTTCGAATACCCTACATTAGGATTTGGTAAATTTCTGCATTAAATCTCATCTTTAACTTTTAACGAGTCTCAAATGAGAAATAATATAGTAAATAAAATGAGGTCTAAAATAGTCACGTATGTTTTATTCAATACAAGTTAATATAATCTTGGTTTATTATTTTAGTTAATGTTGCTACAGCTGTATTTAAAGACTTTTCAATTAATTTCTGCGTCAGAGGAGTTTTTTGTCTTGTTACTAATAGTTTAGTTTTAGTAACTTCAGAAACAGTACGTACCTTTCTAGAGTATTCATTTAGAATCTTCTTTCGATGTGGAAGTAATGACTGACAGTTTTCCCCTTTCCGACTAATAAAGCTGCTTATGTTGCACATATAATCTTTAATTCTCTGCATTTCTCAATGTTTTGGTTTATGGAACAGAGATATTTTTTTTCGGATAGTGCAAAACGGTACTTCAGAAACAGTACGAACTTTTTTTATACGTACCTTTTTTATGAGTATTCGTTTAGAATCTTCTTCCCATGTAGAAGTAATGAGTCACAGTTTCCCCCTTTCCGGTTAATAATGCTGCTTATGTCGCATTTAAAATCTTTAATACTCTGCATTTCTCAACAGAATGGAATAGAGATATTTTTCTTCGGATAATGCAAAACTGCATCCTTAAATCCGCAGCTTTACATGGGACATATTGAAAGAAGAATAAATTTAAAAGCAGCAAATGATATTCTTCTTTCACATAATAAGTTTGCAAGGATTATGTTAATTTTATTAACAGTTAAATTTTGAGTTAAACTTTCTTTCGTATCACTTCTTAATTTCAACTTACCACTTCTGGCCAGAACCGTAGTTTTAGAATCACGTCTGAATGGTAATGAGGAAGAGCGATATTTAACCGCGACATTCTACTGTCTTAGTGAGAGAGATATCAGATATTCAGTACAAAGGATCTGTTTCAAAGATACAGCAACATGTGATCCAGATTTAACTAAGCAAAACTTGAAATAAATATTATAAGCTCAAGTAGTAAATCAAAGAGACATTAAGGAGTCATAGGATATTTAGCTACATAGAAAACGATTGAACGTAATGTAATTAAAAGTATTTCACTCTTGAAAGGTTTTGAGACTAAATCAGTAGAAAATAAGTTTAAAATGTTGTGATTTAAAGTTATGCAATTCAGAATTTTATTTTGAATTTTAATACTGTATTTCTAAATGTCAGAAATTTTTACTGCATACTCATAATTATCATGTTGATAATAATTCTGTAAGTGGCTTGTAGTTTGGAAAAGTGAAAGTTTGGAAAAGTTGTGCATTCGTGCAAAGGAAGGTTACGTGTAGTATTCTAGCCTATCTCTTAAATGAGATTTAAGTCAAAAAGCCTTTCCTCCCAACTACACTCTTTCCGTCTGGTTCAGTACTCTTTCGGTTACTGTCGACTGTTTGCCAAAACAATGTTTTATATTTATTTATGAAAATAAATCTCATGATATAAGATATAAACAAAGATATCCTGATATGTGATGTAAGCAAAGTTATATTATTTGGTTTTACAACTACTAGAGATAGGAACTAAGAAAATTTACAAAAGATTGAGATTTGCAAGATTAAATGAAGACTTTGTTTAAATCA
Organism: Stegodyphus dumicola; assembly: GCF_044657685.1. NCBI lineage: Eukaryota > Metazoa > Arthropoda > Arachnida > Araneae > Eresidae > Stegodyphus > Stegodyphus dumicola. The sequence continues at coordinate 73,912,022 of NC_140769.1, forward strand.
AGTAGTAGACACTTTAGGCTCTCTTATGTTTATAATGAAGTTCAAATTCTCTTAAAAAGCAGAAGTTTCAGTTCAACTCTTCGAAAGGCCTAGAACTGAATGAACGATAGGCTAAACTTCTAATTGTCTATTTTGAGGGTTATCCGTATAAGAGTTTTAGTGAATGTTTGAGGTAAATAAAGATCTTCTGCGTCATCGACTGGCAGAAACTTCTCATCTTCATTGCTGGGAAATAAAATCGTTAAGTGAAAACAATAACATGCCTCGGAGGAGTCGAAAAATACCCAAAAATTGTTTGGAAAGAGTTTTGAAAATAATTTTATTTTTATTATAATGTTTATTTATTTGTACAAATGGTTAGTGAAGTGATTACAACGCAGTTAAAAAAGGAATTTGTATCACATTTGATAGACTGATTTGGGAAAAAAAATTAGCCATTTTATTTAACAATACGCACTAGTATTCTACTAACTTTGAATGTACAATTGTTTTAAAGTTCTTTACTTATAACGATACGGAGCACATCCAGATTACAAATTAAGATATAATATTAAATATAAAAACACATTTACAGAAAATATTTCTAATGAAGGGTTGCTGTTTTACGCAGTGCTACAAAATTCTCAAAAATGTTATATTTATATATATAAATATATAAATAATATTCATTATTACTTCAGATCAGCCCTATTTCAAACAGCATATAATACGAAGTTCATAAAAATCTAAAAAGAAATGCTTCATTTCATATTACTCATGCTTTGCGATTTTTCGTGCACACCATGCATTAATTAGCATAGATGAACGCGAGTTCAGTCCTTCAAACTTACTTCAAAATTGAATTACTTACACTCTAGAGTGCATTTCACTCTAGTGTTACAGCAGCTGTGTTGCTTTAATTCTTGCGAAAATTGTTATTACACTAGTAGGACCACTTCGGACAGCGATGCACGAAGAAACGCGTCTAAACATAGAGTCAATAAGAATGCGGATGGTGTCCTGAGAGATGGCTCTCCATTCCCTTTCAACCATTTGCCACAGTTCGCCTTCTGAACGAGGCAGGGGCAGAGTATGCAAACGGCGTTCCATCACATCGCACACATGTTCGATTGGTGACAGGTCAGGAGAGTACGGTGGCCAGGGAAGCATCTGCATACCTTGCAGAACATGTTGGCAGATGCGATCACTGTGTGGTCGGGCGTTATCCTGCTGAAAAATTGCACTAGGCAGCCCCTGAGGGTAGGGAATAGCGCCGGTCGCAGTACATTTTCTAAGTATCGTTGGGCCGTTGTAGTGTCCTGAATACGAACTAGAAGTGACGTGGAATCGTAGGCAATAGCGCGCCAAACCATTATGCCACGTTGTCGCGCGGTGGGGCGTTCCACAGTTATTGCTGTATTAGATCTGTCTCCACGTCGACGCCACACACGTATGTGGCGAATGTCACTGGATAAACAGAAGCGTGACTCATCTGAGAACACGATGCTTCGTCATTCTGTCATCCACATTGCTCCAGTCCGGCACCATTCTAAGCGTTGCCGTCTATACTGTGGGGTCAATGGCAGTCTTCTTAACGGACGCCGTGGGTGCAGGCCACGTTCATCCAATCGACGGGAAATGGTTCTGGTCGACACGGGAACATCCAGGGTATCTTGAACATGCTGCAGAATCGCGGTACAAATGACTTTTGGGACCGCCACAGCTTGTCGGCGGATGCGTCGATCCACGAGTGCTGACGTCACTCTGGCTGCACCTGCACCCCTCCTTCTTCCCACATTTCCTTTTTTCAACCATGTTCGCTATAGCCGATGCACCGTGCTCGCATCCATGTGGGTATCAGCTACGATTTGCCGTAAGGACCAAACCGCCCTTCTCAGTCCGATCACCATACCCCTCGTAAAATCGTCTATCTGCTAGAAGTGCCTTCGTTGACAGCGGCCTGGCATTCTCTTCTATCACACGTATATTAACATAGAGTAATGTTCTATATAGTTTTCAACACTCTTTAATAGTGTTATGTAATTTTGAAATACTGCAATAGCAACTACTTATGTCCTTCTTGATTGATTGTTAATTCATTAATAGGGTACTATTATGTAAATCTATTTCCATACTGCATAATATTATCTGTATTGAAAATGTATTGAAATCATTTAGTCCAGCATAGTATAATCTAATACCCTAGATCTATTATGTGGTATTATAATCTCATGCAAATCTTTCTGTATTGTATGCAAATAATGTATGGCATATTTTGTAAAATTTGTATGGCATCATTTTAACAATTGGGTTCAGTACTTTAGAAATGTTTCAATTGCATTTACTTATATTTCTACCGTATGATGGTAATCTTTCTTATTGGCAATCATATAAAGTATTGTAATGTATTCTGATATAATACTGAATTGTAAACTCATCTTCTCTTAACAAGGTCATGTAATTTAGAAATACTGCAATTGCACCTTTTTAATGTCATCTCTGTTTGAATGTAATCTATTTTAATGACCACATATTGTATCTTATTTATATAGATAACTATCCTAGCGCAACTATATAAACGCATTGCACTATACTGTAACGATTTGGTATGGCATTATTATATAAACCCATTTTCATACCGTGCTGTACTCTTTGTTTAGAAATTGTGTTAGTATCATGTAATTAAGTACCGCAAAATTTAATAGCCTAGAATTCTTGTATAATATAGTATCATAATCTTATGTATAGTATATCTTGTGTATAGTATAATTTTGTGTATTGTATAGTATATTTTATTGTATAGTATCATAATCTTGTGCAAATTATATATTTAATTACTATTGTATAACATGCAAACAAAGAATGGCATATATTGTAAAATCTGCATGGCATTCTTTTGTATTTTATATATTGTATTGTAATATATTCTAGTATAGTACAGTATTATCAACATAGCATAATGCTCTGTAATATTCATCATTCTTCAATAAGGTTGTGTAATTTAGAAATACTGCAACTGCAACTATTTATGTCTTTATAGTTTTCTCAAATTGGCAACATATTGTCTTTTCAGTCACATAAAGATAATTTACCTTGTGCAATTATAAAAGTCTCGCATCATACTGTAATAATTTTGTATGGTACTGTTATGTAAATCTAATCTACTATTATACTGCATTATTTTCTTTGTGTAAATATTGTAATTATACAATCGAGTCCAGTACCATTTGCTCTTTCAGTTAGTTATTTAATATTTAAATGGTTTGTAGTACTGTTTTATGTTATGTACAACTTATCATGCCTGTTACAGTCGTTTATTTCTGTTTATTTATGAAAATGTAATCCTTTCATGGCAGTATGTAAATTCATATATAATCATTCCAGCCCTTGTTTGGCCGTGTATTTGTTGTTTTGATATTCAATAAATATGGCTCTAGATGGGGGTGGGCACGGTGCTAAACCGGTTAACCTAATGGTAAAGGGACAGTGCCCGTGCCCCCCGTCACCTATCACCTACCTATCACACGTATCCTCTGAAATAAAAACCAACTTTCTTCAATAATTCGTCTGGCAGAAATAACGACACGAATATTGCCCATTCTGCAACGGCATTCTGCCCATTCTTCCCTTATATTCTTACTTCACGTGCGTCAAAGAGTTGCGCATTTCACATCATTCGCATAACTCAGTGACGTGCGTATACTCTAAAATTTGCATAAATTTCTGACCACTCCTACTTGGTGTTGCATTTTCAATGTCGAGCAGTGTATATGGGACATTATAGACGTTTTGAGATTTTCATAAATGAAAACAGGCAAAAATGAAATGGTCATAGAACCCTTGCAAAGTCTTTATTAGATTACTTAGTGTACATTGCCATATTCTGAAATTATTAAAAAAATCAAAGCAAATGAGTTCTCTGGTGTTTCTCAGAATTTTTTCAGATGTTGCAACTACGTGATTCTGTGATGTAAACTCTCCAATGAAAGCCAAATTTTGAATCCATATAAAACGAATAAAGGGATAGAAAATTATTAGTACATTAAAGAAATATCAGAATTAAATATTAGAGATAAAATCATTACTATTCATAGAATCATTATAAATTACTTATAAAATCATTACTAAAACCAGAAGTTCTTACAGCTGTCAAATACGGATGTATTTCTCAACAACAAGATTTTGGGTCTCCTTTTGGATCATTTTGAAGAACTGCAAAGTATATTCATAATAGAATCATGAGCAATAGCTCATGATTCTATTATGAACATACTTTGCGGCTGAAACTTGACCAATAAAAGCTGGTCACCTTCAGAAGCAAAGGATGCTATTATTCTTTTGTTCGTGCTTTTCCTTTCTTCTTTCTGGCCTTGAGATTTGACTGACAAATTTCCTACCTGAGAAATGCTGTGTCATCAATGGGCCATGCAAATAAATTCACACTTCATCATCTATAGCGACTTCGAAGATGAGATGAGATGAGGACGAAAAAATGAGCTGCCTCTCTGGAAACTCACTTTTGAAAAGCCAAATCAATCGAGAAGAATAGCGGAGGCAGGCCCCGATTGGAGTTTTAACATGTTCTTGGTATTCGAATGGAGGATATTGAATAATATATTTGTATCTGGTATTACATGATTAACGCAAGGAAATATACTTTTGAATATATATTGTATAATATAAGTATTTGCCTATTGTTAAATGTTTTGCATATAACTTCTGTAATGGATGTATATATATATATAAAGCAAATATAAAATTCTGTATTCGTATAAAGCAAATATAAATTTAAATTTAAAATTTAATTAAGAAATTTTAATTGCAAGGAAATAAAAATAGTTATTATTGTTGTGAACTTTTTTACAATATCATTTAAATTCTAATAGCATATGTAAATTAATTTCACTTATCTAAAACCATGAAAAAATATATTATTCCAAAAAAATATTATTCCTAAAAATTGCATAAGTGAATAATTGTTCAGCAGGCAGGAGACAGACCTATCCAAGGGGAAGCTGCTCCCATACCTAACTCTTCAATTACTCAATTCGTGTTTCGTCATCCATATAGGCAAGGGTAAGAGTAAAATTCAAAACCAAAAGTAAAATAAAATGCTGTGAATTACAAAAAAGGAAATTTAAACAGTGGAATTTTGAGAAAATGGCAAGTAACTGACTAGAATTAAAATTAATTAAATTAATAAAAAGTAAATTAAGAGTAGAAAACTAATTTTTTTTCGAAAACCAAAGTAATTTAGAAACTTGCCTACAGGAAACTTCTCCTACACGTAATATATATAATTACGTTACAGCAGTATTTTATTCACAGATGAATATGAATATTCTGGTTTACTATATAAGCTGTCGAATACTGTATGCATATTATAAAAACACAAAGTAGGCTTTAGTACCAGATTTTGGTATACTGCAAATGTTCTTATAAACATCTTCGTGTGCAAAATGAAGAGAAATTTGAAATTATGCCTATTTCTACGTAATGTATTGAACCAAAGGTTAAATATTCAGAATATATATCACATATTCAAACACATAAGCATATACATACATGTCTGTGAAGCTGTGTCTGTGTAAGGAACATAACCTCACGAGAGGTTTCCGATGATTTGTATACTCATTCTTTTCACGACATTTTTTTTGCAATAGTTGGATACATTTTATAAGATATCAGATAAGAAGTGTAACCACGAGCGTATGGATGACGAGATAAGATGGAAAATTGTAGGTAGATTGAAGGTAGGCTAATCATAAGCACAAATGACTACATAGCCGTCACAGCCGAAAACATTGCTGCAAAAACATCGCAGACGAAAACTTCTCAGCGAAAACGTAGAGGTACAAAACATCGTGGGAGAAAAGAAAGCGATTCCAAAACTTCGCAGTTTAAAAACATCGTTGTCGAAAATATCATGGTAAAAATAAAATACCTAAAAATCATCGCATGACGATAACATACGCTTTTCAGGTTTTAAAATCTGTAAATGCATTTTTGGACAACAATTTGATAGCGCAAGAAGAAAAGAGGGTGCAAATGTTAACGACATTTTAAGAATAAACCAAAACGAGCTATAATTTTCACTAAAACTATAATAGATTAACAAACCTGAAAGAAAATAACTTGATAATTAACTAAATTTGTATAAGGTAACCTGATGCAGTTATTGATCTTCTCTTTTCTAAACATTTTAGGCTGTATTTTTCATGAAAAATTATCAATAAAACTTTATTAAAAAATTAATCAAATTTGTAATTAACTACGTAAATTTAAAATTAAGTGCTGTAAGTTGCATTAGTTTTCTTTTCATTTTCAGTTTTAAAATGCTTAAATTTTATTCTTACTTTTTCAGCAAAACGTTATTAGTTCATTGAAAAAAATATGAAATATAGAAGTAAAAATATTCCTCTTTCTTTCTTGCGCTCCCAAATCATTATGCGAAAATGCACTTACCTTTAAAACCTGAAAAACGCATGTGTGCGATGTTATCGTCATGCGATGATTTGTCGGTACATTATTTTTTACCACGATAATTTCGACGACGATGTTTTTAAACTGCTTTATTTTCGACCACGATAGGGGTAATAGGGGAATCGGAAAGTAATGTCGTTTCTGCGCATGTCGACAACAACATGCTAAGTGCAAAGTGGAAGTAAATCCATGTCAAACACTCTTAACCAACCTTGGTCGACCATCCAAGAACATTTAAAGCAGAATGGAAAAATAAGCAAAGCAGGTGTTTGAGTCCCCCATAATCTGTCCGAAGAGAACAAAGCCAACCGATCCATCACATGCAACGTATTGCTTCAACGGCACCATACAGAACCGTTTTTTGATCATTTGATTACTGGAGACGAAAAAAGGGTCCTATATGATAATCCTAAACGCAAAAGGTAGTTTTCATAGGGGTTACAAAGAGTTTACATCACAAAAAGGCGCTTCTGTGTGTTTGGTGGAGTATTCGCGGAATTGTTCATTTTGAATTGCTGAAAACTGGACAAACTGTTAATGCAGATCTTTATTGTGAACAACTGGATCGAGTGAACCAATCTTTAATCGAAAAATATCCGGCGATTGTCAATAGAAAAGGCATCATTCTGCAACACGACAAAGCAAGACCGCACTGTGCAAGACGGACACTGGAAAAAACGAATGAATTGAGATGGGATTTGCTGCATCACCCACCATACTCGTCCGATATCGTATACTCGGATTTCCATTTATTCCAATCCCTACATTTTCTTAGTGCCAAAAAATTTGAAAATTTGAATGATGTCCAAAATGCCATCTTGAGATATTTTACTCAAAAACCATTTGATTTATATCGGTCTGGGGATTGAAAATCTGCAGACCAGATGGCAAAATTTTGTTGATAACGAGGGTGATTACATTATTGATTTAAAATAAAAAAGTGTTAAAAATTTATTCGTGTGAATTTAATGTAAGAAAGCGACATTACTTTCCGGTCCCCCTATTACTACGACCTTTTCGCCTGGCTTCGTTTCCTCCGCGCCGTTTTCGTCAGCGATGTTTTCGACGGACGCCCTCAATGTAATGGCCAGTGGCATTTGCAGTTTGTGGGAACAGTTTCAGGACACTGGGTCGTATTGCGAACACCTGGACAAGGTTGACCAATATCCATAACAACCAATGAGAATCGTTTTTGACACATAGGAAAGGAAAAAGCGGCGACGCAACCAGAACTGCGATGCAGGACTGCTACAGTTTTACAGCTCTCATGTGAGCTCTAGGCTGCTAATGGAATCTGAGGTTGATGGTCTGCAGTTGCCTGAACGTTTATCTTATGTTCCATGAGATACGGCTGTATGCCGGAAGACCTGCTGTTTGTGTCCTGCTCAGTGCAGCATACAAGACAGCATGTTTAGCATAGGGTAGTGGACAGTTGAGAGCAGAGTCTGAACACCGTTGTGGCTTATTTGAACTAGTCCGGTCTCCGCAACTATCCGGGGCAACACCTATCGTGGGCCTCACACGGGCTTACATTGAACCTGTTTCATACACAGTTCATAAAACATGCTTACATAGATCATGATAATTCATAGTCTATAATACATACATATTTCATAATGTATATCGTATATACACAATGCTGATTCCTACTGAAACTGCGGCAATTCTGAATTTAAAAAAGAGAGAGAGAAGAAGAGGCTGCAGGGGTTCATGAGATGCTTAAGTACTTGCTTGCTTTTGCAAGTTCTCTGTTTTTGCATATTTTCCTTAATTGATTGGGATCTATTCGCCACTGCACAAGTCTCTTGCAGTTCCTCCAGCTTCTACATTATTTTTCATATTTTGATGCGAAATGCTGGCTGTTTGATCAGACAACGTTATGAGATACTGCCTGTTCCGTAAGCTGCACATTTAATACAAATATAGGGCATTGGGTCAAGTAGTGGTCTGGCTTGCCCATGACTCCACAGACACAGCTATCGGTGTTTAAAATTCTTTGTTCGTAGTAATAGGAGGAGAAGGAACTGCCACAAATCTCGTTATTTGTGGAGATGGCTTAAGACGGTCGGACGAGACTTCATGGTAATATTCAAAGGACCTTCTACTTTGTTGGGTAGTGTTCCACTCCCATTGCCACTTGTTGCTGTCCTTGTCACTTTTTTAAGGTGATGCCACGAGAGTTTATTTATAATGCTTTGAGCATCAACATAGTAAGCTGCTTCATTTGTTAGCCTGTCTACTTCCTAATTACCTTGAATGCCAACATGTGCCTTTATTCAAGGAATGAGGGGTTTCATTGTGGGCGGACGCCCCTTCGGCATCTCCTGAATCTCATGTATGATGGAAGAGGGATGTCTAGAATTTCGTGAGAAAAGTGTGACCGGCAATGTGTCTGTACGATTATAGATTGTGGATTCTGCTGGGGGCTGCTTAACTCGAAAGCTTTGCGAGTTGCAATTCCTTCAGCCTGGAATACTGAATTATTCTGTCCTATATGGCCTTTCCATGTTATCAGCGTTTCTTTGTTTTTAGTTCCTCTGAAGCCACAGCCTACTTGTTCGTCAACTTTTGATCCATCCGTGAATACATAATATTGATCCTTTATATCATTTTCTGTAGTGGTCGGATGGATAACAGTTACTGGCTTTTTTTCTTCATACTCCTTGGAAACATTAAATTGTGATCTGTAGGTAGCTGTTTCTCACAGCTATCATACCTTTGTGAGCACAGTCTATGTTGCTTTCAACCAGCATAATTTGTTCCCATTTTTTTAAAGTTAATTTTTATTTAAATATTTTAATTTTTCTTTTTTCTCTTTTGGTAACATTTACTATGTTAGATTTGTGTTTATTTTATGTGCTTCTTGTAATTGTAAAGGTTGAAAATTTTTAAGTATGTTTCTAGAAATTGCTACTTGTTAATTAATGCTGTAATAGCGTTTAATTATTGGAATGACTAAATTAGATTTTATATGTTAATAAATTAATGTAAGTTTCTCTATACATATGTATGTGTGTGTGTAATTGTTATGATTCCGTAACGTAAATGACATTTTTTTTCCAACTGCGCACATAGACTGACAGATCTGTGTAGTTGGAATGATGGACTTGCAGACAGACGTGGTCGAAATCAACAGTCTGATTTTGATTTATAATAAGTATTCATTTTATTAGAATTTCTTGAATATACAACATAAATATGTTGATTACAACGCATACATTTTATAACAGATTTTTACAAGACTTCAAATTTTCTTATACGTTCTTCCGGCCACGTCAAGAACTTTACAAAACTTACATTTTAGAGAGTTTCAAAATGGACTCTAAATGCAGTTTACAGAATCATTTTTGTTCCAGTATTTCTAAATTATATCTTGAAGGCTTATTTGCTTTATTATTTAAGTTTTAAATATTGCACAAAATTTCCCTCCCATTTGTTAACATTAATAATGTTTTTCCTCAAAAGGCTTTACTGTCACCAAGCCATTTTCTCCTTGAAAGAGGGGGGGGTGGGAATGAGTGAGATATAAAATATTAAAGACAAATACTGAAAATATTTTTTATTTAATAAGCAATAGCCTTTTAAATTTCTATTTTCAATTTAAATACATCACTTCTTCAATGATACGTATTGCACTATTCTGCATCATCATTTCTCCGCATTGCAAAACCTCTTGCCCATTCGCCGTGCAGGATTGATACAAAGATCATAAATATTCCGGCCACGATGCGCGTACTCTCTTTTGTAACTTAAACTGTCTTGTTAAAAGACATCTCTTGCTTGGAGGCTTTCATTTATAATTAAAAATGCAATACTTCAGAATTAAAATTGTGAGGTGCAGATTGCCAGCATTGTGCTAGCTATACCATGCCTATAAGATGTGTCTAGATAGAGTAATCAACAAGTCATAAAGATGTGTTTGGATTATCAAGTGATTATGTAATTGTTCAAAAGTTCTCGTCGTCTTCTATTACGAAATCTTATGTCGTCAGCTATATCTCATCTTTCTCCACTTTGGCCATATTTGGAAAATAATTGGTGTTTCTCCTAGTCAAGCACTCATCTAATATCTTATCTGCAACGAACTAAATTATCATGACTTATATATATTACATATGTTATTGTCTTACAGCTCATTACTTTCTCTGGGATGTAATATTACACTCCAACAGTATCCTATTGAAATATTTTAATGAGATTGATGCTTGCAAACCTTTGTTTAAGCAATATGAGCGCAGTGTGTTATTAAATAGTAGAGAAATATTACTTATTATTAAATAGTAGAGACTCTTACTATGTTTAGTTCCGTTTCTTTTGATTTCTTAAACTTAGAAGCTATTTTTCTGTTCTAGTTTTAATCCAGATTCTTAATTATACAATATACACTGATTTCTTAACAACCGACAAATTCGTTTCTTAAAATTTTAAGGAGGTTTTAATGATACAAACATGCACTTTCTATTTTAATAATGTATAATTAATGTAATGCTATTATTGAAGTAAATCTAGTATATATTTAAATTACGTTATAATATTTGCAAAAAACAATGATTTAAGAATAAATCATACAATATTACGATTTATAATGCCGATTTATATGTCCGATTAATGCTGCTTAAACAAAAAAGAAAAATACAGTAAGACCCCGCTTAACGCGGGGGATACGTTCCATCAAAGTAGAGCGTAATGCGAAACAGCGCTAAACGAGGTTATCTTAACATGTAAACTATGGAGTTAGGGGAAGATGGACAGAAAATTGGTCAGGTATTAAATTTAACATTTTTTTAATTAAAATAAAACCAAACATTTATTTCTTACAAAAATAAAAACAATATAAACGAATATACTTATAAAAACAAATAAAATTCTCAGTCAGTCAGATCATTCGGTCTATTCTGTGTTTCCCATTTTCTGCCTTTTTGTCAAGATGGCATTATGATAGATTGGCTTAATGGTATATTGCGTTCAATTTCGTCGTCAATCCATATAGACAGCCGTTTTTCCATTTCCTCTATAATGTTATATCTAGAACGGGTAATTCTAGTTGCAGAGCTTGATGTAGTTACAGTTGCCGATGACAGTATTTTTTCTTTATTCTTAAGAATTGTCCTTATTGTTGAAGTTGCCAAATTCAATTCAGCACTAATTTGAGATTGACGTTCACCATAATCTAATCTTTTAATCACTTGCATTTTAGTTTCCAGTGAAATGCTTTTTCTGGTTGCTTTCTTTTCTTGTTTTTTATTATCAGCCATGATAAAAACTGAAGATCATAATATTTGTCACTGTATTAATCGTTATAGTATTATATAAATTTATACTTACAATAATGTCAACAATGTTTCAAATGATAAAAATGCGTCCGTACAGCACCACACCAAACAAGAAATACAACTATACCTGTTTCTTCGGGTAATCCTCGTAGTGCAGCGAGCAATTTCGGAAAATCCCCGGGTTGAAATAAAAGAGCGCTAAACCGAAACAGCGTACATATATGTAATAATTATGTAGATATGTAGATAATTTGAGGATTAGAAGATAGTTGCATAGATAGATAAGATGGTTTAACAGAGAAGCAAAACTCTTAGAAGTGGTTTTTCATTCAACACAGGTTTATGTCTGAATAAAGCAAACATTTAAAAGCATAAATAAGTTCAAACATAATCAGAAGGCGCGCGCTATGCATTCCACAGTTTTATCTAGCTATTTACATCTTTAAACTATGCACGAAGCAGAGCAATGAAAAGCACATGTTGGCAGCAGTAAGGGAAGTGAAAAAAATAGTTGCACATGCAAGTAGCAGGGATATTTATAGACTTGATTCTTTATTGAAATTTTGATCTGTGATTGAATAAGAGCTATCGCGTTGCAGCAGGATTACTGAAGCAAGCATGAAACAGATTAATTTTGAAATATGCAGAAAGTTATTATACACATATTTCAAACAATTCCTGCTTTATATCTTACATATATTTATTACATAATCAGAAACTTTGCAACTGAACTTCTAACTGGAAAAATTTAGAATAATAATAATAAGCACTAAATCAGCAGTTCCAAAAGCAGTAATCTATCTAAAAATTTTTAAATCAGTTTTTTGGTTTGTTTTCATTGTCTTGTTATTTCAAGAGTTCTACCACATATATAAGCAATGATATTATATCGTAATTCAGAAGTAATACACTGTGAAATTTCTGTTCAGGAGATGACTGATGTCATGAACCAGATTGCCGCAACATGACGTATTATGTTAAGTAAACTTTATTTTGTCATAAAAGTATTTCCGGAAAGCTTATAACTAACAAAAACTAAAATGCGAAAGATGAAGTAAAGCATAAAATATTTTTGTGTTACACATCTAAAATGAATTTTGTTGTTCTTTTGAGGAAATGTCAAGAATTAACACTGATGTTAACATTACTTCAAATGGGAATTTTTTAAACAGGAAACTTACGATTATTTGTTAGAAATTACGAGCTTATTAATTTCACATATTTTTTAAAGATGTACATTTTTGTAAGCAGCCATGGATTTATATTAGACTACTATTTAAATTTCACTAATTCACTAAATTTTCTCCCTTCATCTGCGACAACTGAAATAAAAACGCGAAATTCTGAAATTTTTTTTTAAACCTTACGGATGTATAATATTCGTTAATGAGAATTAAATGGAAATGGAAAGCTTAACATTTTCTCCATTGTGTAAAAAACACAAACTAACTCTGATAATCGGTTTATCGAAAAATTTCTTCACAATTTGTAGTAGTCCATTATGATATGCAATTCTTCTCGTAGTATGATGATGCTTGTAAAACATATATCTTACCAATTATTTTGTAGTAGACTTCCAAACTGGCAGAGAAGAATTTATTTGCATTCTTTTTATTTTCCCTTTTATTTTTTCCTTCAGAAAATGCTTAAATATCAAATGGAAAAACCAAAACTGCTGCGAAAAATCCACGGCGTGCTTAAAAAGTTTTAGCAGCCCTCCAAAGAGTTGCAACATGTCTGTCGAAAGCAAATTATCTTAAGCTATTCTCTTATTTTAATGCAAATTAAGGTCAAAATAAGTAATCGTGTAAAACAAACTGTTCCGTATGTACAATATATAAATCTCCGATTAAAAGTACAGATATTTTATTACTTTTAATATTTATAGTCTGGTCTCTTTTAAAACTATGATTCTTTTATATCTATACTGAATATTTATCTAGTTAAAAATTGTGCTTAAACCATTATCTGTGAAATCACAAATATGTTTCAAGGTACTCGAATTAAAATTTATTATTTAAAAATGTCTTTAATTTTTCCTGTTATTTTTAAATATGTCGCTGATGAAAGGACTTACGTATTATTAAGACTGCAAGACAAAAGAAAGTTCTGCTTACTATTTCTGACATTTGAAAAACTAGGTAACCAGTTGCTGCAGTGGAAAGATTGCTAGAAGACAAATTTTAATTTAAAAATAGCTTTTACTTCGAATTCTATTTCTTTTTGGTAGACGATAGAAGAGAGCAGAGCTATATAAAAACAATCTTATTCATCGATTTAGCTCTCAGTTAGTCAGCGTTTTTCTGTTTGTATCTGTCTTATCTTGCATTCCTTCTGAAAGAAAATTCTTACATTTTTTATATGTACCATTAAACTCTCATGGTGACTTTGCTTACTTTTCTTTTTGGTTCCATTTACGATCTTTGTAGATTTCTTTCCCACATATATATTCTTTGCTTTTTGCGTTAGTGGTGAACTTGAAGCAGATTAAGTAAGACATGAAAGGATGTAAGAGAAAAAATGTATCAGTGGTCTCATATATATATATTATTAGGCTTTTCTTGCTTGAAGATTTATGATTTTACATATTTAAAAACTTTATTCACCTATACGTTTCAGGAAGTAAATATTTTACACTGATTCCTATAGTCTCTAATGTACTTGCTTACTTCTAGCTTAAGTACGTGCGACATATAAAAAATATTTTGATAAATCAGAAAGCATTTCTTTAAAAAATACAGAAACTTCATAACATTTTTAGAGTCGAACGTTTGACAGTAACCTAGCTAGGCAGTTGACATCATAAAAGCTTCGTTTCCTTTAAGATTAACCAAGTTTGAAAACACTTTTGAAAAATTTTTGAGATCATTAAAGGTCAAACGCATCAACTTAAGTCGACTCAATAATATTAAAAATGTGAAAACTACTCGTATACGTGACTTAACCGTGTTTTTGCGTTCATTTCTTTAGATGAAATATTGAAATAAATTTTTTATCGCTTTCCAAAGGCATGATTTGTTTCTTTAATTTACGACGATACTATTATACTGAACAGAAATATTTTAGAAATTTTATTTTAGAGTTGCATTCTTTTTCACATACCCTTGTTTAACAAGGTTTAACGAGAAAGAGCGTCAAAAAACTTTGATTGCCAAAACATTTTGATAACAGCTCAAAACTTATTCATTGAGTGACTAACACACATCTGCATTGCAGCGTTGTATAAGGCGGCATGATATGGATTAATCCGAAATGATTTAAATTAAATTCATAATATCTGTTAAAGCAGCTTCTATTTTAGGAGAGAAAGAGAAATTACCGATGTTAAAATAAAAGAGCTATTGCCAATTAATATCTGAAATTTGCTTTACATATTTTTATCTTACATTATGCTTTCTCTTCAAAGAGAAATAGGCTTATTGACAGAAAGTCTTTTTAAAGAATGAAGTGTTAAAGCATTAGGAAATAAGAGTAACATACTTTGAAAAATATAAATCATAAAATTTTATCCAAATAATATTTAAATAATTATAAAAATTTGAATATAATATTTTTGACAATAAATATATTTTGTAAAATTTTCAAAACAAAAGTCTTTGTATTTTACAGTTCACATAATCACTAGGAAAGACTTCTCAAACTTTTCACAGAATATCACAAATGTAAAAATTTTACGTATTTACTATTTTTATTTGTAACACAATAATTTTATAACACAATAAGACCACTGTTTCTAAACCAATACTACCTCAACATATTCTATACTTAGCAGACAATTATTCATTAAATTAAAGCATTCAGTTACCATAATTTAAAATTACTTCCTCTATTAATTTCACTTTTTAATTACAGTCATTCAATTCCTTAAATTATTAATATTTTTATATTCATTATAACACTATTCAATATCAAAACCTTTAATATTTGCAATATTAATACTCAAAACACAATTTTGTATTATTTTCTATGCCAGTTTTTCAAAATTATTTTATTCATTTTTTATATTTTCCACATTCTTAATACATTCGAAATTCTTAAAATTCAAAATTTTGTTTCCAAAATTCTTAATATTAATTCAAAGGTTTTTTAAACAATAATTTAAAAATATAGTAATAATATTAAAATTTATTATCCTTCGCTAAATAAAACAATACAAAAATCATAAAAGTAAATTTATTAAAAATAATTATTAAGAACTGAATAATTAATTTGCTATTTTTTCTGCACAGAATTTTGCTATTTTAATAAAATAACACTACTTTTTAAAATGCAACATAAAAAGAAAAAATCATTATGTGCTCAAATCTCAAAATACTAATAATTATTATTATTAGCAAATTTCTATTCTATAAAACATTTTAGTTTTACCATGAAATAGGTAATAATTAAATTACCTATTTCATGGACATAAAAACTTTTAGTGTACGATATGATTATAACATTAAAAAGGATTAAAAATAAATTAAGAATTAACATTAAAAACATTCACAGAATTTATTAATAAGTTTTAAACCATTTAAAAAGATACAAAATTATTTCGCTTTTATAACTTGCACAATAATATTTTTCACGTTCTTTTTAAATGACACAATCAAATTTCAAAACTAATTTTGGATGCAAAATGTAATGAGTCCACAGAAATGTAATAATTTTGTTTGACTGGAAACGGACCTGATTAAAGTCACTCGAATATAACAATTTAAAATACTCGATTGACGAACCTTATGCATTCAAAAAAGGCTGACACCAAATTTCATTTCACTGGATGTTAGAAATTTTAAACTGAAGATAAACAATATACTTATTTGAATTGTGTAGATAATACGTTTCGGCCAGACAGTTGTCATTCTCCACAGAAGAACGTAACTTTCAAGCAAGGATTTTTGAGACACATAACATCCAGTTGACTAGCTGCAATACATTGGAGAGAGTTATTGCGTATGGATAGGATGATGAGACATGTAGGTAAAAGCAGGTGTAGTTTCCCACAATTTATTTTCTGGACAAACTATTTCTTGAGTCGCATATTTTGATTTACATATCATCATAAGCTGAATCTGTACCCCTATTTTTGAAAGTTTATTGCATCTTAATACAATGAATAATACAGAAAAGGGAACTGCTACGTATTTAGATGAAAGTAAGCAAGAGAGAAGTGAAAAGCATTGAGAGGAAAGCCTCGAGGAAGAGTGTCAAAAGGTTTTGTCTCTCAGATCGCTTTGATTTCAATTAAATCTTATTCGCTGATTGCTTAAAAAGTATCTGCATTTCAGCGTTGTATAAGATCGGATTAATTTCATATGATGCAGTTTATATTGATATGCTATAAATAATTATTATTTTTAAGACAGAAACGAGAAATACCAAAATTAAAATGAAGAATAAAATAGGGGACCATAGGAATTAAATTCAGAAGTTTTCTCTCTATAGTTTTTCTTACGTACTTACGTTGTTCTTACGTACTTCTAGGCCTTATGCAAATTTTTATCTGACTTGACACTGATTCGCAGAGTTTGAGGGAAACTTTCGTGAGATTTTTTCGACAACTCTTTCCAATTGCCGAGGTAAACCGGTAACATCCTTGGGTTGTCAGATGCATTGCTGATTACCTTTTGCGGACTAGCATTATCCTTTTGAAATATAAGATCGGGGTGCTTTGAAACAAAAAGTAAAACCAAGGAGCGTAGAATATTATTGACGTACCTCCGTACTATTATTACTATCCTTACGAATATTATGGATGAAAATCAGACAGGTCTGACTATTAAAGAAGTTATCAGGTTCAATGTTCCGTCTTACTTTCTTTGGGAACATGCAAGGACCTGACTCGGAACAGAGAGCTTACTAAAGCTATGTTCAATAACTGTGGGAGGTAGACAGGATACACAAGAAGGGTATACAAAACCCTTTATTTTTCTCTCTTTACAATAATTTCCGTACTTCGGAATACAAAGACCCACTACTTGTGGTCTAAACGTAGGAATAAAAAAATATAACTAAACTCTAACTTGACTTTGAAATAATAAACGTGGAAGATTGGCCTTATATTCACAGGAAGCCGTATGTAGTACAGAGAACTGTTAACACTACAATACGTTTAAAATTATCAAGAGGATTAAACCTCTGGCCTGGAAGGCAACCAGCAACTCAGTAAAACTTCTAAGGTAAGCGGCCTGCTTCGACTCACTCCTTCCTCTCTCTCGCTTGGCAAAAAGCCACAACTTAAGTACTTGGCGTTTGCCAGACAAATTTTGCATAAATAAGTTAACGCTTATAATTCTGGCCGGAAGTAGAAAATAAGAAGTGATAGTAAAGATTTAAAATAAAATAAACGTTAGTAAAACTTAAGATCCTTACAAAGTGAAAACCGGTGTGACGCGTGACGCTCAGTCACGTCTTCTCTAATCATCGTGGCTCAGTTTGAAGCGGTTTGAAGTTCTCAGTTTGAAGTACTGAAGAAAATTTTACTACAGTGAATGAGATTACAGACGAGCTTCGGCACCATTGTAAAAGTGTTAGGTTATACAGGCAAGGGGGAGTCAGCGCATTCGACATCAGAAGCGCACATTCTATCTTTTGTATTTCCTAGTGTTTTCTTAGGGACAGTAGGCCACATATCAGATCGTTTATGGTGTTTCTACAACTGATTTTACTATGGCTCTGTCGTCTTCTTTGATCGGCCGCCGCCTTCTTGATACTGTGCTCATGGTTCAACCATTCCTGCAAACACAGTAGGATGGCGGCCTCACTGCGAAACAACTACAGCACGAATTTTTCCTCTTTCGTATACCATTCGTATGCTCAACTGCGATGTTCTGTAGCTCCAGTTATTCATTCATGGCTGCCAAAATTTCATACCTTGCATATTAAGCAGAAAGGTTTTCGCATATGAAACGTTATTACATATCAATTGTATGTACATCCGATATCTTGTATATATACATATATAATATATAATTTAAAATTTAGCTTCTGAAAAGTTAGAACTTACTGTTTACTATTTTTATTTAAATTTTAATATATGTTTATACATTCATATGTACATTGTATATGCGTGTGTGTGTATTAAAATGTATGAGAACAATCGCATTTAATTGACGTGGATTATTCACTAAAATTTCTCCTCGACTATTTTGATTTAAAATGTACCATTTTTTTTGTCAGGTTTTATTTTTAGGCGCATGTGAAAAAATATTATGAAAGCTTAAAAAAATCATTCTTTACTTGCTAGTGCATTAAGCTAAAGTACTCTAATTCAGAAAAACGCTTTTCATATATTTTAAAGTTTCAGAAACTAACACGAAATCCTAAGATTTAAAAGAAACTGCAGTTGCTTAATTGGTTAATTAAGTTGTTACAATATACCTATTAGTTAATTATTGTACTACAGAAATTTAAAGTATAAACCATGAAATCTTATATTTGAAATTAGTTGTTCAAAATGAAAAAGCTAAAAGGTAGAAAAGGATTTTCTAAGGTATTATTTTAAATTAAGAGGACACGGAATTTGTGCACGTATTTAATAATGAAAAGATTTAGTTACGTGCGATATTGATGTACATTTATCACGAGATTTGCAAAAAATATTCACTCAAGTGTCAATACTTTTCTATTTTATCAGGGTACCACATAAGGGCAAGTGAAATCAGCTAATATGTGGATGGGGTTTCTACGAGAATAAAAAATAAATAGATGTATGAAAATATTTAAATTGCGTTAGTGTTCATCATACCATTATCTAACTCATAGATATTCGTCAAAATATTACTATAATGCAGCACTTAAAATTTATGTTGGTAATGGTCTACTAAAACATACACCTAAATCTTTTTAGAGAGATATTAAGTGGATAAATTAATGCAGTTTGTAATTGCTTGCAGAATTTCCGGAGCATCTTTTAGTAATCCACATTTTGCGACAAGTTCTGAACCTATATATTTTCAATTAAATTTTAAAACATGCCAAATAAACTTCTACCTCAGTGAATTGACGTGGATTATTCAAATGCCGCAGGGTATTTTTTCCGGCTTTAGAACAAAGTGGAATATTTTATTGTAACCAAAAGAATAATTTATAACTAAATCTGAATTTCTAGAAAGCAGTCGGATTTATATATTTCTGCAACCGACAAAGATGAAAAATAAGTCTGTGGAGTAGAAGGAATAAGAATTATTATTTTACACTGAAGGAGATGGTAAATGTAATTTTGATATTCATTTTCTTTTACGTCTTACATATTTGCGTGTGAAAGAATCATTTGAATTAATGTACATGCAAAATAAGGCATACACGTATTTTCAGTTCCATTAGAGGAACCGAAAAAGAAGTATCTTAGTTAAAAGAATACTAGACATGAAAATTTCTCGGTATCTCACAGCAAATAAAATTTCTATCAGCACTGCATTTTTTAATATATACTCATTGCCATAAAAATTTGCGTACCAAGTAAGAATTAACAAAATCGAACGAAATGTCATATATGTAATTGGAAAGTTTATATAAGAAAGTGATTACAAAATCTACGCAAGATTATAAATTATTACGGGAAGCTCTAGAAATAAATGTAGGTTATAATACTTTGTTGAGCCACCTCTAGCGTGAACGAGATGCAGGCGGGCATTAAGACATGAAGTTTCCGTGTCGTGGCCTGTTTAGTCTCATTCCACATTTGCTGCAAACATACCTCTAGTTCGGCCAAACTCCTGCATGCTGTCCAAATTGTGGTCCCAAGTGATCACAGACATACTCGATCGGTGACAAATCTGAGGATCGAGCTGTCAGTAGGCCTTCAAGTTTTTAAAATTAAACAGCACACGTCAAGATAAGGAAAGCGTTAATAACTCGGCATTATTTTAGATGATAAATTCAGTTGGATTCCGTATATAGAATACCTAGAAGATAAAACAACTGGGCAGTACAGCAGCTTGCTCCGGATGACAAGGAAAACCTTTGGCATCTGCTCAGCACTTCTAAAAATGTGGTATCACACAATGAAAGAGCCAACAGTTTGCCATAGAGCATCAGTTTGGTGTACTCCCTTAAATGCACATGAAGTAAAAAAAAATTCTCAGCCAGCAAAGATGGATAGCCCTTTTAATCACCAAAACTTACAGGACTGTGCCAAAAAAATGCAATAATCAACCCTGCAGGCATTAGATCGCATTAGGTAATGCATGAGGGTGCATGGCGGAGAAATTCCCAAGATTAAGAGTAAACGTCACCACACATGTTACTACCTACCTCAGCACTGGCTACGAGAACAGCAGTACCGTCTATATAAAGTTATCCTGCAGAATATAATTATGAGGTCTTTATTAGTGATACAGCAGAAATGACATAAGAATGTGAAATATATAAGGATAGCTCAAAAACGGAGGACGGTTGCAGCCAAAACCGAAGACGGCCATCTATGTGCAGTGTCTTCTACACACAGATGGGGAATGACTATATTTTTCAATGGTCGAGTAGACTGAGAAACCTTAATTCTTTCTTTTAGGCAGAATTATTTGCAGTTTTCAAATCAGTAAAGTGGACTCTCTGTGAAAAATTTAGAGCAGTTTGTAAGGATTATGCTAATTTTATTAACAGTTAAATTTTGAGTTAAACTTTCTTTCCTATCGATTCTTAAGTTCAACTTATCACTTCCGTCCAGAACTTAGTTTTAGAATCACGTCTGAATGCTAATGAGGAAGAGCGGTATTTCGCATCCGCCTTTTTTGGGCTACTCTCTCGTAAGCTATTATTACTCTTGGCCGTACTTTAGGCCCTTGATATTTTCGCAATCAATTAGCGTTAAGGGGCCAACTCTGTTAGAATTTGGATAGCTTCGGCTATATCTTTTTAGTTAAGATTAGTTTAGTTTAGTTTTTTAGTCTCTAAAGTTGAAGCCCAAATGTCGGCTTTATTGTACAACTCCAAGACGGAGTTCTTTTAAATCTTAGTTGAATAATAAAGAATCTTTTAACACATTCTAAGTTTATTTTTTGTCTCACGAACTCAAGAAATTATTCGCTTTCTAATTCTTAAGATTTTTCCTTTTTAACTGTAACTTAGAATTACACAGTGGAGAATCCTACAAGTTATACCCACAAACAATATGTCTAATATTGAAGCTATAAGTGGTGGTACCTCTAAAAGTGAACTAGTATGTCATTAGGGAATTTCATTTCAGTAGTGAGGGTTTCATCACTTGCAATAGATCAAAGACTACGTAGGGCAAGAGGGAAATGAAAAGACGAACATGTTGGCAAAGTAGTAACAATATATACTTTTCCGGTTACGGGACTTATTCCGAACCTGGTCATCACTGAGAAGGAAACTCAAAATAAATGAAAAATAAATACAGAGACTACGAGCATATCAGCAATGACTATTTTCTGCTTGTCTCATAAGCCCTAAAATCAGAAAGCTCTATGCTGACCTAATTATACACTGAATTTAGCCCTAAAACGGCTATCTGTCTAGGCTGGGCCTTACAGACTCAAACCAGTACTCCTATGGTTAAGTAGGCAGTACTTAAATGAATGCATCTTAATACATTAGATGCATCTTTCGGAACACACTAAAGTTAATCTTCAGACTTGGATAGCTCGATTAGTGGAAAATGAAAAAGGTCTACAGAAAGCTGTCAACGTAATTGCATATATTAACGATATTGCCGATAACACTTACGCCTTTCGCACAGCATCAGAATTGTCTATTGCAAAGTACTTGGCACAGTCTTGCATAACGTTTAACTGTAATGCGTATATTTTCTTCATGTAGTCTAAACCGTTACTTGTAAATACTATGCAAGTATTTCTGTGAATTATTATTTCGATAGTTGCATATATTTTGTAAAATGTTCCTATAATAATTGGCACAGTATCTGATTCTATGAAACTGATGTAAATAATCCTGTACTTTATGCAGTGCAAATTTTAAGCTTATGATACACTATTCATTTGTAGCAGGATTCTTTACACAGGATTCCTATGTATTTCTTTCAAAGACCTTGTATGCTAATGTAACTCAACAAAAATTGCTTAAATTAACACCTAGGCAAATGACGTAATCTTCCTATGAATATGGGCATGTGGAAGACAAATTTGAAATTTGGAATTATTTTTATTGTCGATTTCCTATTTTCTAAAACTTTAACGAATTTTTGATTAACAAACTCAAGGATTTCAAAGCGAGCAACGGCAACGTTATACAGAAAAAAACATTTTTATCTCCAGCACGTGAATCTCTGTATCGGAAATTCTAAAGATATGCTCATTTTAAAAATATTTTGCGACATTGCTGTTGAACTGAATTTTACGGTTTAAGTGCGAAGAATATAATCTCTACATATAATAAAAGAAAGAATCTGTCTCTGTGTGTGTGTGTCTTTGAGACATAATGGGCTATAGGAAAGCGAGATTTTACTCTACACACTCCATTATCACATCGTCATGAAACGTGGGCACGTAGCTGTTTTACGAACTTAAAATAAATTTCGTGTTTCAATAAATCTATTAAATACGAATTTATTTAACAAAGAGAACTTAAA
Source organism: Stegodyphus dumicola (assembly GCF_044657685.1). Classification (NCBI taxonomy): domain Eukaryota; kingdom Metazoa; phylum Arthropoda; class Arachnida; order Araneae; family Eresidae; genus Stegodyphus; species Stegodyphus dumicola. Next base: position 73,935,290 of record NC_140769.1, read on the forward strand.
CACCTTTACAACGGGATTTTTCTAAAAAATGTTTATTTTTAAAAATGTACAGTTTATTTTTCTTTGAATTTTGGATACGTTAAACTTTCATCCTTGCGACTGCTTTTACAAAAAGAATTTTGGAAAAATGATAATATTTTGTATTTTAAAAAATTGTTTTAAAAGAAGCTTCCGAGTACACTTCTCACATCTCACATCTTTAAAAATGTGATTTGGGCAAAATTTTTTATTGTATTCCTTATGTCACTGTTTTTAAGAGATTGGCATATTTCATTGTCATTTTTATATATACATAATACATTTTTATTGCTTTTTTTTTGATAAAGTTGTTCTGTAGAATAAAATTCTGCGCGGAATTTTATGATTTTTGAGTTGCTTTTATGTTAATTTTTGCTTATTTCACTGTTTTTAAGATAATGAAAAGTTTTGAGTGATTTTTTTAGGAAACAAAGTTAACCTCCTTTATACCATTTGAATTCATAAGATTTTGTTAAGAGAATTTGGTTAATTTATTTATTAGGATAATTAATATTTGTATTAAGGGATATTGCTTATTTCATTGCAATTTTGTTATAGGTAATAACTTTTTTTTATGAAGTTGTTCTGCAGAGTAAAATTCTACGCAGTTTTAAAATTTAACGTTTGGTGTTCCCTTCAGCCATTTTTCCGGTACATTTAAAAGCCAGACAAAGGCTGGCAGCGAAGCTACTAGTATTAAATAAATAAAGCTAACATACAAAACGTTAAGAAAACGCCCCTTTGGACGTAATAGGATTTACCTAAAGCTTTCAGATTGTTTTACTATAATTTGAGATTAATATTTGATTTATTATATTTTTCTAAGTACGCGTACAGATAATAAGTGAACCCATTCCTTATCAGAATATAAATATTTAAAATAATTTCAGTTGCTCTTTAAGTCAAGGAAAATAACGTAAATAAGCAGTAATGTTGTGCCACTGTTTTAATTATCGTTGTTGGCTTATCTCATATTCCGAAATCTCTTTTAATCTAAAGTTTTTCATAAAATAAAATCCTAAAACGTAGATTTATTATTTAAAAATATGACTTAAGTTTTGAAGAAGTGGGCTATTTAAGGGAGCATGTTATTAAAAGCAGCAATATAAAAATTCATCTAAAGTAGCATTAATATTAAAGTGGCAATATTTTTCCGCTTTAAAACTGATAGTTTCTAATTTCTAATCCTTAATTGGATAGTCAGGGATATTTTTGCTGTGAATGCATTAAGGGGTTTTCCTTTAAGTGAGTTTTATCGGATTTTCTTTTTGTGTTTAACGGTGAAAGAAACATATCACCACTTGCGAAAATACATTTGAAAGTGTTCTGTATTTAAGAAACATTTTGATTACCAGATTTTTAAAGTTTGCAAGATTAATATTGCTTATCTTTCTTATTCTAGGATAAATTAAAATGACACCCGAAGGAAGTTAAATTATTGTTATTATGACCAAATATTATAAAACTGCAGAATTATTCAATATATTCGTAATATATTAATGTACGTAAATTCGTTATAATTTATCGCAGTTTAAATAGTATTAATGTGGTATTAAGCTATTGCTTTTAATCTATTAAGCCCTTTTTGACTGAATAAAATAATAAAATTCACACTGCAATACATTTAAAAAAATTTAATAGTAATAAATTATTATTTTAGAGATGAAAAGTCAAAAGGATCTGTGCTTTTCTGTGAAAATGAGGCTTTAGCAACTAATTCATGAAGCCGTTTAAATCCGAGTATTTGAATAGAAGTAATGCGATCCGAATAACCGAACATATCAGATATCTAGATTTTAGATATCAATGGGAAAGTTTCATGGGCTTATCTACCACTGGGAGAGAGGCTTGAGTACCGAAATTATCTTTAAATATGATGTTACTAGTTTTATGAAAGGTATAAGATTTTAAAAATAAATTTCAAAATAGTCATTTATCAAAGTGGATAGTAGAGAACAAATACTAGCCATTTATTAACCCTAAGGAGATTTAGCTCAATAGGGCTATTATTCTCCAAACGGAAATTTGAGTTGAATCATCCTGTAAATTGCTGAATCTCTTATCAAATTGTTGCCACCAAATATTATCGACCTGTTAAATAAAGAAGAATGTGCATGAATGTAGGTGTTTCTAGCATTGTGAAAAAACGACTGTACCTAGAGCCATGAAATTTTGAACAACGTAATCCTTCTTCCGAACATGGACACGCGGAAGCCCGAATTTTGAACTTCGAATTTGGTTTGTTATCTATTTCGCAATTTTTAAAACTTTAGCGAACTTTTGATTAACAAACTCGGCGATTTCAAAGCGATCAATGGTAACACTGTACGTAAGGAGGAATTTCTCTCTCCAGCTCGGAAGACTGTTTCTAAAGATTTGCTGTTTTGAAATATTTTGTGATATTGCTGTTGAATTGAATTTTATGTAGTTTAACTGAGAAGAACGTGATGTTTAATAAATAAAGATAACGCTCAAAACGTTAAAATACACCGCTTTGAGTGCAATATAGAATCTGAAGGCTCTCAGAATTTTTTTATTTATTTTTTAATCCAATGGCGGGCAGTTGCCTATTCAGCATTGGCCACTTCTAAGGCTAAAAGGTGGTGGCCCTTTTATTGTGCAGGCACCTAATATTCGACCACGTTGCTTCCTATGAACGGACGGACAGTTGCAACCATACCTCTTCCAGGATTCGAACCCGAGCGGTTTGGTACCGCAGAAGGCTCCCGTAACCATTTATACCATCTCTGCGGCTTTCCGAAACTTATTATTAAAGTTTGTGTTGATTATTTCTATCGTATAAAATTCCTTACTCTGTTCTTAAACTGAACTGCAAATACTGAATCATTCTTTCAATATTACACTATTAAATGTCTGCTATAATATTGTTACGAATTTTGCATTTAGTTATATATTTTTAGTAGAATTATAATTAAAATTGTTTTATTTCCCAGTGCAATGCAGCGCGTGACGAGTTTTAAGAGAATGCTACACCGAAAAAGTAAAAATACATTAGCACATGCATTTAACATTGAATAAAAGTTAAAAGTTTAGCTCAATAATTTATATTTAATTTGAATAAATGTAATTGACTACTATGTTACCTGTAAATGGTAATTATACTCTTTTTGCTTTCCAGAAATTGCTAGAACTATCTTGCGTGGCCGATTTAAAAAGCTAAGCTATAAAAGCCGGAGAGAAGCATCTCAGCTCAGTTGTTTAGATAACTGTTGTTTATTGTAGCAAATTCGAGGTGAGATCGGATTAGCATTCTATTTAATCTTTCAGCAGTTTCAAATATAGCTACTGAATATATTGCTATTTTTAATAGAATTGTTATTAAACTCTTTCATTTCCCAGTGCAATGCTGCACGCGACTTATTTGAAGATAAAGCTACGGCTGAAAAATTCAAAATACAGGAGCATAAATAGATATCTCGTAATATCACGCACGTGATTTTCGGGAAAATTCGAGAAAATACCAGAATATGCTCGTGCGTGATGTAAAAATCTTATGAAAAGGAGGTACATCTCAATTCAGTAGTTGTTTTATGAGTTTGTTTAGAAAACTGTTATTGTTTTACTTTAGCGAATTTGCGGTGAAATCGAATTAGCTTTCTTTGTTTAGAATTAAGTTCTGTTGAACATTTGAGTAGTTTAAAAGATAACTACTGTGAGATATTGCAATATTGTACGAATATCTTTGAGGAAACATCCAGCGTTTTATTATATTTCTTGTGATAAGAATAAATTTTATTAACTTTTTTACCGGACTTGTGCATTCAATCAATTACGAACCGGTACGCACGCAACAATATTGAAGAAATATTACATAATACAGTTTTAGTGCACATGAAAAAATAAAATTAAACTTAATTTAAAATTCCTAGCCTATCCGGTCGTAGTTTTTAAAAAAGACGGAATTTAAACTCACAAGATTCAAGATCGAGAACAGTCTAAAATCGTCTTCGCACCAATGAGAAAGTTAAATGTAATCTACTTAATCTTATGTTTCTTAAAGAAAAATTAAGTTTTATTTGAAGTGCTTTTTAATCGGGTTTCCATCATCAACCTTTACTCGAACTTTTGTTACGAATCCTCTTCAGATGAACATGAAACACTCACTGGAACCATGCTCCAGTCACTGCGCTTGCTGGAAAGCCTAGGGCTAAACATCTAAGTGTATTCCTTTAATAAAAAGGCTTATTTCACTTGAAAAAAAAATCGCATTTTAATTTTATGTGTGCAGTGACTTGAAACTAGTTTAATATTTGGAATTTATCTTTGTCCAAATATTTCCTTTAAAACATAGATTTTATTCTTTTAATTTCTGAGTATGTAGATCATTCAATATGGAGCCGATCTTTGCTAAGACAGCTGGCTTCCATTTGAATTATTGAAGTATTCACTTTAAAGATGTGCGCATAATTTTAAGGAGTAATTTAATTAAAGTATTAAAAGTTTTAAGCGAAATTTAATGGAATATCAATATTAGCGGAATTTTTAAGTTAAAATTTTTTTATAAGCATTGCTCCCAAAAATGCTTAAGTTATTGCTAAAATGGGGCGGAAACAGGAGATGACGCAGCTTTTCTTTGATAATCAATACTGAACCATTTCAAGGCGGTTAGGCGAATGTGAATGCATAACTTAGATCAATTTCAGTCAAATGGTGGTAGTTTGAATACAGATTCGACAGAATAATTGAAAGAAAATCTTTAATTTTCAGATGTAAGAACACATTTAACAACCAATAATTCTCCCATAAAATTATTTTCAACAGCTAGTTTAAAATAAAATAGGAAACATTAAATTTAAAAAAAAAATTAATAATTTAACTAAATATTTACCGCTGAAAGTATTTTACATAAAGTATATAAATTAAGATTTTGCAGATCACTCTTAAGAGTGCATTCACTTAAGAGTGATTTGAAAATTGAAACCCAAATCAAAAACTAATGTCCAACAAATTTACATCTATTAACAATCTCAACTTAACGACGCAAAACAGTCGAAACCTGCAATTTGAACAAATTTCTAGAAACAAATTGTTTACAAACAAATTGCTTATATTTGTTTTACAAAGCAGAAAACATTCGGAATCAATTGTTTCTTAGTCGGGATTCGAACATCATATTGCTAATTTAACGTGTGATGATTTCTTTCATTTTCTCTTGCTTAAAGGGTGGCTGGAGAGACAGAATACTCAATAAACCTAACCGAATGCTGTGGAAATTAACATCTCTTACATTTTAGTTCGAGTGCCACCTCAGATTCGAAGCCAGTAAATATGAGATGATGAATCACCCTTAGCAGGATTCGAACCATGTTGCTTGCGAACTATCTGGATGTCTTAATTATTTAAGTATCTGCACTTTTATTTAATGTACAGAAAATTGCAGTAATCATTTCAAAGAGATATTACAAATCAAAAGTTATTTTCTCAAATAAATCATCAAACCAAAACGCGAGGTGGAGTCTTTAATCTACATTTTTAGCAGCACTGAGAAAGTGTTTGTACCAATCCTCAAAATTTCATGAACATAATTATTATTGCAACCGCTTCAATCTACTTTAAATATTTTAGTTCCTTAAATTTTTATCACTATTTGGAGAAAAATGTATTAGTGGGAGGTGCATATCATTCGTTTTTCTACAAGGTGGATAATAACTTGTTAGAAAGGAAAATCTATCAAACTTGTACACTCAGTACTCCTGAAATGCACATATAATATAGTACATATATACATATATACATGTGTGTGTGTGATAAAAGTGAACTAAAATCTGCATATATTTTAGTATTAAGATATATTAAAGCAAAATCAGCTATAGTATGGTAATACAACTAGAAATAAATTCAAATCTACTTCCTAGCACCGAAAAAACGTTTTGAGAATAATGCATGACTAAAACAGTAATCTGGCTTCAAGTAAAAACTTGAGTGAAAGTAAAGTAATAATTATACTGAATTTAAATTTTTTAAAAAGATAATAACGAATAATAAATTGATCTGATTGCGGTGTTTTTCGGGAAAATGTCCTCTTCCGTTTCTTCGTTTACGTTATTAGACACTAATCCAAAGTTGTTCCACTAAATTGCGAGTGATTCTAAAAAACCATTCGGAAATTAGTGAAACGTCTTTGGATTACTGTGAGAACTGAGAATTCCGAAGAAAGCATATCAATATTGCTTTTTTTTTTTCAAAACATCCTTAGGTATAATAGGTTATCAGGTTAACTGTTAACTATCAAGAATGATGAAAACGTTTTGTAAGACTTCTAGCAGTAACAGAGAGAAATATTTCAAAATATTTATCCCACCAAAAGATGTCTATTTGAAGTGTTTCAGTTTGTTACACCAATATTATTTTTTTCAATTGTTTTCAACTTTTAGGCAACTCGGCTATTTTTCCATTTTTATATTGTTTTTGCCCAAGGCGTTTTCATGTACATTTGCTTGTCAAATGAAATTCATTTTTTAAAAAATACTTTAATCTTAATTTTCAATTATTCTTAAGTAATTTCAAAAAGCATGCCCTGGTGAGTAGGGATTTATTTACTTAAATTGTATAGTTGCCCCCGAATATAAGCTACGAAACGGTTAAAACCTAGTCTTATACCCTGCAGAGTTTCAGCATGGAGTCAACTAAACGGTTATACATGTTGTAAACTTTCTGTTTTATTTAATTGTCAGACCTAAATTTTTCCGCATCGACTTAAATCAGATATAATAACCGACAAATATTCAAGTCGATGTGGAAATATATTTGCCTCATATGATTAACTAATTCAAATTTTAGTTTTAAATAATTAAAGTTTTTCAGTTTTTTATTTAAATACTTTGTAAGGATCTTCAGTTTTACTAACGTTTATTTTATTTTAAATCTTTACTATCACTTCTTATTTTCTACTTCCGGCCAGAATTATAAGCGTTAACTTATTTATGCAAAATTTGTCCGACGAACGCCAAGTATTTAAGTTGTGGCTTTTTGCCAAGCGAGAGAGGGAAAGCAGTGAGTCGAAGCAGGCCGCTTACCTTAGAAGTTTTACGCAGTTGCTGGTTGTCTTCCAGGCCAGAGGTTTTAATCCTCTTGATAAATTTTAAACGTATTCTAGTTTTCACAGTTCTCTGTACTACATACGGCTTCCTGTTAATATAAGGCCAATCTTCCACGTTTATTATTTTAAAGTAAAATTAGAGTTTAGTTCTATTTTTATATTTTTACGTTAGACCCCAAGTAGCGGGTCTGTGTATTCCGAAGTACGGAAGTTATTGTAAATAGAGAAAAATAAAGGGTTTTGTATACCCTTCTTGTGTATCCTGTCTACTTCCCACAGTTTTTAACATAGCTTTAGTAAGCTCTCTGTTCCGAGTCAGGTCCTTGCATGTTCCCGAAGAAGGTAAGACGGAACATTGATCCTGATAGTGGCGCCCAACGAAGAAGAATAACCATGGCCGAGTTTCAAGAAGAACCTGTGCTGCCTGCAGAAGCGGCTCAGAATCCAGAAATGCCAGCTGCCGCCCTGGAAGGATTTGGTTACATCGTCCAGACCATGCGCGCTTCGATGAAACCAGAAGCAACATTTAAAGGAAACTCACCGGTTACCAGTTTTTTGGAAAAACTAGATGACCACTTCATGCTCTACCCCGTGCACGAGTCTCAGAAAGTTACCTTAGCTACCAGCGCTTTGAGGGTCCAAGCGCTTAACTGGTTCAAATGTATAGGCAGAAGTCTCTTGGGTCAAGCAGGAAGTCCCACCTATACTTATGAGAATTTCAAGACTGCCCTAGTAAAAGCCTTCCCTGTTGTAAGGGATCGTGCGAAATTAGAAACGGAACATTTTAGTATATATCAACAAAGATTCGAAAACCTCTCAAGCTTAATTTTAAGAAAAATTCACGTCTTCAAACTCTTGTATGGAAACCGTCCGGATCCTGAGATAATTCAAGTGATTTTGCCGAGGTTACTGCCCCAAGTGCAAGACTTTATTGAATTAAGAAATCCGACTACACTGGAAAAGTTATTTGAGCTAGCAATCCAGTTTGAAAGTAGAAGAACGGCGGACGTTGAAAGAGGACGCCACTATCAACAGCGAAACCAATTTGGTGCGCCAAGACTACAGCAAACTCAAGCACAAGGCTACGGAAGCAAAGCGAATCAGTGGGCAAGGAAACCCGAGCATTCAAAAACAGCCGGCGAACGTCGACAGTTCAATAGCAATCCAGGAAAAAAGTCTCAAGGCCAGTGGAAAAAGAAGGAAAGCACGGAAATGAAAAATAATTTAAACTAAAACGGATTTCTGCTGACGACAGGGTGCGGAAATCCGAAGGCCACGAAAACCCCTCTTCCTTCAAGTTAAATACAGTAATGGTGAAAAATTTGACTCTTCCGAAGATTGAAGTGTTGGTGAATAATATCCCAGCCACCGCACTCCTGGATACAGGCGCGCAGTGTTCCTGTGTGGCAGAAGAATTTTTTAGGAAGTATTTTCGGAAATACCGCATATATAATTCGGATAATACGACAGTGTTAGCGGCGCAAGGAGAAAAATGTAAGTGTATAGGTAAAGTACCGCTGTATGTCCGTATCAAGGACGAACAAGTAAAGGTGATGTTTTTTATAGTAAAGAATCTGCAAGCACATATAATCTTAGGAATAGATTTTCTTTCAGAAGCACAAGCAACGCTGGATTTTAATGAAGCGTCCCCTAAGCTGACAATGAAACCAGTTTGTGCAGAAAAGGCTGAACCGCCGATGTTAAATCTTGACCACGTGCCTAATGACGTGCAAGGAAGAATCCGACAAGTGGTAAGTGAATTTGCTTCGTTATTTAGTGAAATTCGAGGATTTACTCAGGTTACTAACCATAGTATTGACACCGGAGATTCAATGCCAGTTCGCCACAAAGCATACCGGTATGATAAGAATAAGGAAAAAATTATAGAATGGCATATCACCGATATGCTACGTAAAAAGATCATAACGCCCATCTCAAGTAGTTATGCTAGCCCGGTGGTTTTATATAAGAAAAATAATGACTATCCTTTGACACATCCAAAAAGGTGGAGATTCGCGATTGATTACCGTAAATTAAACTCCATAACTAAATATCCGGTATATCCGTTACCTATTATTGAAGAAATTCTAAGGAACATAACATCCACTAAATATATGACAACTTTAGACTTAACGACTGGTTATTTTCAAATAGGGGTTAGGCCTGAGGACGTGCCTAAGACTGCTTTTATAACCAAGTCTGGCACTTATGCATTTTTGCGTATGTCGTTTGGCCTTTCAGGGGACCCGGCAACATTTCAGCGATGTATGGACATTGTGTTAAGACCTGTTCTTGGAAAGTCCACATTTATCTATTTAGACGATATCATTATTACTAGTGATAATCTCGACCTACATGTACAGGATTTAAGACAGGTGTTTTCTTTATTAAATGAGGCCGGTCTAAAAGTTAATGTCGAAAAGTGCAAATTTGCAGCCGCTGAATTAAAATATTTAGGTTATATCTCAGAAAGGAATAGAGACAGACGAATCAAAAATAATTGCTGTACAAAAGTATCCGACTCCAAACACGGCAAAGAAGCTCTCTTTTTTTCTAGGACTTTGTTCGTATTATAGGTCCTTTATAAAAGATTTTGCAGCTATCGCTGAGCCATTGTTAAAATTAAAAAGGAAAAAGGCAAGATTCTCGTGGACGGCCGAAGCCAATAGTGCTTTCGAAAAATTAAAACAAGCATTAACGCAAGCCCCTGTGTTGAAATTTCCTAAAAAGGATGAGAATTTAGAAATTTCAGCGGATGCTTCGTATTATGCGGTAGGAGCGATACTTTCGCAAAATCAGCAGCCCGTGGCATTTTTTAGCCGAACTTTAAATCAAACACAAAGAAACTATTCCGCGACCGAGAGAGAGGCACTTGCAGTTCTGTTAGCAGTGCAAAAGTTCCGAGTCTATTTTGGAAAGGCGCCAATAACCGTGTACTCTGATCATGCGGCGGTAACTAGATTGTACTCAGGGAAAAACGTATCCCCAAGGTTAATAAGATGGGCACTCAAGCTACAAGAATATAATCTGGTAATCAAGCATACCCATGGAAAGGAAAATATCGTAGCAGATGCCCTATCCAGAATTAAAATAGATGAAGAAGGTAATACCGTAAAGGTGGCAATGGTCACAGCATGTACAATAAATTCCCGAGAAACTGTAATAACCGAACTGGGTAAGGATCCTGAGTTTGGAAGCATTTATGAGTATTTAAAGGATCCTGAAAATTTTAGCCACCAAGATATTGTGGCGTTAAGAAATAGGGCGGCCCATTACGAACTACTAGATGGTCTATTATTCTATACAAAAACTACGAATTCCAACAACGAATTTCGACCTGTTATCCCAGCTAGTCTTAGATTAGATATCCTGCAGGAGCTCCATGACAGCCCTTTAGCTTCTCATGCTGGTATTCGAAAAACTATCCAACGCGTACGCGAGGCAGTCTATTTTCCTGAACTGCAAAAGTTAACAAGGGCGTATGTCCAGTCCTGCCCAACATGTCAAGCAGTTAATTATATTAATTTCCGCCCGGCCGGGTTTCTAAATAGTATTAAATCCGAATTTCCAAATGAAATAATTGGCATCGATTTATTGGGCCCTTTCCCAAAAAGTCAGTTAAATAAAAGTCGGTATCTCCTTGTTATGGTTCATCATTTTAGTAAGTGGACCGAAATTGTTCCCTTAAAACGAGCCTCCGCGAAATTGGTTACTGATTCTATTTTAAATAAATATATTTTAAAATACGGGGCGCCCCTAAAAGTTATATCGGATAATGGTCCTCAATTTGTAAGTAATGTATTTGAAGACATGTGCCAAAAACTGTGCATATGTCATTTAAAAATGGTCCCGTATCGGCCGCAATCAAATATAGCGGAACGGGTCAATAGAAATATAGTGAAAATTATCCGTAGTTATGTTAAAAGGTTTCATAAAAGCTGGGATAACTATGTCAATGAATTTGCTTTCGCCCTTAGGACCGCAAAACGTAGTTATGTTAAAAATTTTCATAAAAGCTGGGATAACTATGTCAATGAATTTGCTTTCGCCCTTAGGACCGCAAAACATGATACAACGGGCAAAACTCCTGCTGAGTTATTTCTAGGCAGAAAGATTATAACGCCGCTAGATAAATTATTTTATGTGCAACAAAGGGCCCCAGAATTTAAAATGGGTGATATAGAAAAATTAATTAAGGAAGCAAAGAAGAATACTGAAGTAGCACAGAGAAAAAAAACTCTATTACGACTTGAAACGACGGGGAGTAACTTATAAAGTAGGGGATGAAGTTTTAAAAATTAAGCATTCACTTTCTTCAGCACCAGAAGATAAAACTGCCAAATTTTTTCCACGATTTGAAGGACCATATGTCATAGAAAAAATAACTCACGCTGTAGTATTGTTAAAAGATAGAAATGGTGAAACCTGCTCCGCAAACATTGATCAAATCAAACCCTACTATGATCGTAATAAAATGCAAATCTTTACAGATCTTTTGCAGGATCCGGTACGGCAGACACCGCAGGCACAAGCTCCAGAGGGGGAAAAACGACAAGTACAAGGGCAAGCCATTAAGAGGCAGGAGCAAGTGAAAAGAATGTTTCCCCGCGGAAAAATTGAAGGTAGCAAGAAAAAGAAGCCGTTCCACCGTCCAGAAAAGAGAGTTCACGAACACCCCCAGAATGAAGAAGGGAGAAGGACGACGTATGCAAAGAGAACCAGGAGAAATGACGGCAACTATAACCCGGCTCTAAAACGGAAGATCTACTCATCCGACAGGACTCTCCGCAGCAAATGTCGCCGAACTGCGGAAGGGCCACCAGCGACGGAGGAAAAGTTACAAGGAAAATTTGAACGGCCAGCAACGAGGTCCAAGCAGGAACACGAAAGAAGTTTCCCGGTTCCGCCAAGACCAGCTGCCATCAAACGACCAAGACCACAGGCAGAAGCGAAAATAAGGTATTCAAGTTTGACCGAACTGGAGAAAAAAGAAAGCATCTAGAGGAAGGCACTGAAGGGCGAGCCCGTACAAGAAGGAGGATAAATCAAACAACTATCTGCACTACCTTTAAGGACTGGGCCCAGAAAAGAATGTCCGAATATCACAAAGATAAGTAAAATTTTATGTTACTTTGCAAACTTAAGTTAATCTTTCATTCTTACTGCAAGTGGCAGATTTCAAGAAGTTTTACCTCATGCGAGGTCTACCTTTGTCGCCAAAAGGGAGAGAAATAAGTTGTTACCGATTTTGGTATTATGTTTTTCAATTACTCGCGCGTAAAACTAAAGTTCATGTATAATAGCGTTGTGTAAAGACTTAAATATTGTAAAAAGTTATTGTATAAATATTATTTAAAACATTCTGGCAAGAAAGAAGTTTTAGTCTGAAAGACTTTTTGAAATGTATTATTTCAATGTTGAATTGGCACTTGCTTTGAAAAGAATAGAAGTTAACAATGTACTACTAATGTATGTTTTCAAATGTGTAATATTAACGGCATGTTAATATGTTCTTATATACAATGTGAACTGTTATTTTAAATATTAAGAAATACCGTGATATGGTAAAAGTGAAAGTAATGTTAAATTTTTTTTTATTCGTTTGAATGTAAAAAATATAAATCATGGTGAATATGTGTTAAAGGTTGAATGAATGTAGTTAGGCTCTCTGACGCTACACTTCAGAGTTAGCCACTTTCAGAATAGTACCTCAGGGTTTAGAGTTGAAATTAGGGTGTGTTACGAGGTCTTGGTATGTTGAATTTTAACACGTTAGTGTTTTGATTGTAGGAGGAAGTGTTGAACACATAGACATAAACACATTCGTGTTTGGTGTTCTTTTACAACACATGTCAGAGAGCACGGGGAGAGATAATTAAAATAGTCATGAATGAAATAAGAATGTTAAGAGAAATATAATTATACATGTTACTTGCCATTTCATTTTGTAACATTTCATTAAACTAGTTTTCCTTCCAGATCTCTGGAAGGAACCAGATTTGAATAAAAGCTCCTGTTTAGATGCAGTACAGATGAAAAAAATTGTGTGTCCTGGGAGCTGCTATTGTAAAAACAAATTTCTTTCTTTTAAATTTCTAGTTTTTAGCGAAAAATGTTTGTAAAAGATTGGCCTCGCGTTAGATTCTAGAGCTAAAAGTTTTCAACAAGGTCGTTTTAGACCTCAGTTTCAAACTAATTAACTCTGGCGGGAAGTATGTAAGGATCTTAAGTTTTACTAACGTTTATTTTATTTTAAATCTTTACTATCACTTCTTATTTTCTACTTCCGGCCAGAATTATAAGTGTTAAAGTATTTATGCAAAATTTGTCTGACGAACGCCAAGTATTTAAGTTGTGGCTTTTTGCCGAGCGAGAGAGAGGAAGCAGTGAGTCGAAGCAGGCCGCTTACCTTAGAAGTTTTACGCAGTTGCTGGTTGTCTTCCAGGCCAGAGGTTTTAATCCTCTTGATAAATTTTAAACGTATTGTAGTTTTCACAGTTCTCTGTACTACATACGGCTTCCTGTTAATAATAATAATAAGGCCAATCTTCCACGTTTATTATTTTAATGTTAAAATAATAATTCTTCCACGTAGGCCCTTGTTTATTATTCCAAAGTTAAGTTAGAATTTAGTTAATATTTTTATATTCTTACGTTCAGACCACAAGTAGTTGGTCTCTGTATTCCGAAGTACGGAAATTATTGTAAAGATTGAAAAATAAAGGGTTTCGTATACCCTTCCTGTGTATCTTGTCTAGTTCCCACATTTATTGAACATAGCTTTAGTAAGCTCCCTGTTCCGAGTCAGGTTCCTCAATGTTCCCGAAGCAAGTAAGGAGAAACACTGAACCTGATAATTGTTGTTACATAGAAATGTAAATGGTGCGATTATGTTATTTTATTTACATAATTGCCTCTGAATATTTTCTCCAAAAATGTTGTTTGATTAAACTTAGCTCCAAAGTTGAAACATTGTTAGGTAACCAAATAAGGTAGTGACGGATTATAGTCCTTTTTTAGTTCGGGAATCCCGTGTAGAATAATTCGAATTTTTAGAAGCAGGATTCCTAAAAATATGCAATGTCATTTCCGGGACTCGATCCCTGGACCTCTCGAATATGCATCGAGTATGCTTCCAATAACAGGCATGTGGGAAGATTTGAAGAAGTACCTTATAAAGTTAACCCTAACAACTTACGAAAACTTCAGCAACAGAGAAAATTAAAGATGTAGAAGGGGATAAAAAATGCAAAAAGAGCAACAGAGATCAATTTTCAGCATAAAAACATTTATTTACTTCCATTCATTACCTTTGAGTTTTTTTTTCCGCCTGATACACGAAATTAATCCATGTAACGGAGAATGGCGCAAAATTCATTATTTTTACTTTTCCCTAATTTCAATTTTTTTGTTACAACAGGAAAGCTAATGCTTATTTTAAAAGTGAAATTTTTATACCAACTGCATTTATAACTACATTGGCTTAATTTTCCTTTACTTTTTATCAGGATTGAAATCATTTAAATGCACGGAAATCTTTTCCTTTTCACTATATCTTTCCCCTTTTTAGAGATTTTCAGTAAAAGAAATTCCATTCATTTCAAAACAAAAGTAAGTTTTACATTCCATCTTGGAATTTGATTTAATTTAAAAAATGCATTTGTCTTAAAAAAGTGATATAACTTTTTAGAAGTACTTTTTTTTTAGAACTGCAAAATTAAATCAGGCTATTATAAAAATTACTTAGCATTAAGAAGAGAGCTATAAGAGGAAAAGACTCTTTTTTAATTAATAGCATGAATAAGTATTCCAGTAAATTCTTGAAAGTTAAAAGAAATATTTTTTATGCTTGTCGAAACGAAATTATGGACACTTAAAAAGTCAAAGAGCATAGCACAAATTTGCGCAGCAAAAAGAAGTGGGATTAGAAAAAGATCCTGGGATTTAATTTTTGTGCTTGGTTTATAGATCGTATAATGAAGCATATTATAATTTTTGCAGCGGAAAAACATTTCACAAATAAAAGCCTGGAATATGAAAAGCGATTATAAAGCATCACTTATATAATATATTTTTAGATATCACTGATTCAGCCTTTAAATATAATTTTCTGTATTCTTTTCTTCTGTTTATCTTTCGCTCATTTTTCTTATGCTTTTTAACTTTTTTACTAAATGTAATCGTAATGAATTCTTTATCATTAGATTACGATTACTTTGACGAGTAGTTACGTATAACTACTCGATCGTTGGTATCGATCTACTTGATACCAATGATAAAGTAGTTAAAGTCGCAGAACATTAGCAACGCAAAGCAGGAGCTGAAAACTTGCATTGGGTTCATCGTATTTATGAAATATAAGCAATTTTTCTTCTAAACAAGTCTTGACGAGTCTTTTCTCTTGGGCGGCTAACCGTGGACTACTTATTGGATTAAAGATCTCTGGGGCTTCTCGACGTCACTGCGATTGGAATCCCAGTATCATGCAGCTACATTACCTATGAAATATTCAGGTATATATCTATACTCTTATATAATAATGTATATAGAAGTTGATTATCCATAGCTAATTTTAATACCGTTTCTTAGGAAGAACTGAGAACTATCATTAAATTCTTAAAAGCTTCTATGTGATTAAAAGAAAAACTAGCAGTTTATAGTATAGCAAAATTTTTAAAATGTCTCATGTAATTCCTAGTTCTTAATATAAAAATATGTGTATATATCTGTAAGTAAACGATAAAAGTAAAGAGAAACATTGAACTGGAAAACAATGAAAACATTTTCTACAGTGATAGCATAGATTTCTTTATGTTTGCTGGGCTTGCAATATAAAATTATAGGCATATTCCGATTCAGATCTCATCTTCAGCCGAAAATTATAATTTCTTTCGGCTGCTATGGGCGATCTTCATTTGCTCTTATAAATTATTCATCTTTGAAAGAGAAAGCATTAAGGGGACGGTGGACTTTAAAAATTAATTTTTGTGTTCTCAACAAGAAATTATATATATATATACATATTATAACATAAGTTTATAAAATATGTGTTAAAAATTTCAATTTATTTTAAATTAAAAGTATTAAAACAAATAATTAATTATTTTAATTAAAGATTTAAAATGCTCCTTGTGCGCTAATTTGCAATATTTTTTCTTTAAGTTAGTTATAAAGACTTGACAAAAGGTTTGTGTATCCGTTATTGAATATGATGGATCAGAAATTTTTAAAAAGGATTTTTGTGAACTTAAAAAAAGCGCCTTTTGTTAAACATTATCACAAGTTTAAACATCTTAATAACCTCATATCCAAAAATGCATACACAGATCTACTGTAACATATAACAAGATAGTTTCTTCCAAATATCATTCATTTTTAATTCAAAATCAGACGCATGGAGCATTTTCAAGACATACGAACTGAGAAAAATTTTTTTTTGAGAAAACCGAATTTAAAGTTTTTCTTCAAGCTTACCTTTCATACATGGTTATGAGAAACAGCAAATTAGCTTTAACTATGAATATATAGACACTAGATAACATTTTCGTCTCATTTAACTATTTTTAATCTCATAAGATTAAATTTGAGGAAAATAAACACATCGCAAATTGGTATGAGATTCGAAGTTTGAGGTAGAAACAGTTTATGCATTATATCCAATGAAACTTTTAAAATTCACCCGCATCATATGTTTTACCTTCATTTGTTACATTTACATTATTTTTTAATGCTCTACAATAGTAAAAAATCTTTTTTTTTCCCAAGTACGTAAACGTCTCTTTTTGCTTTAGTTCAAGCGACATTGATCACGCTTTTTTGCAATGACTAGGAAAAAACGAGTTGGCTGCCTCCTGTTGTACGCCTATAGCATGTACATAACCAAAGTTAAATTCATTAATAGGTGTCAATACTGACATTTCTAGCCTTCTTTTAAGAAATTGGTTTGGTTTATTTAAGTATGGCAAAGAACACTAGGGCTATCTGCCTAAGGGAAGGGATAGCCTTCGTGGAGGACTTTCTAAGGGAAACTGGCTCGTATACATGTTACACATGCGGAAAACCACGAAAACGTCTATGCAGCCAGCCCGGTCCCGGGATTCGAACCTCGGACCGAGCTACCAGTGTTCAGTGACTTGACCACTCGGCCGCTGGTGAGCCCTCTGTTAAGAAATAAATACTTTGTTTGGTCAAACATATAAATTATAACATCAGTAAATAACTGTTGAAATACAGGTTTTTACATTTTCTCCAAAATTTAAAGGGCAAAGTTTACGCTGTTTACACATTTTAAATGCTTCTAACTTCTTTAAAAATTATAATATTTGAACTCGGTTATTTTCATACGATGCAGTTACGTACGTGGAATATTACGAGAGTAAAAAAAAATTCAATATTTTGGTTGATTTTTTGCTATTTTAAAGTCCACCGTCCCCTTAAATGCGTTAAATCCAAATTGCGTTTGTAAACTTACTTCAAACAATTTTTTCTCTGTCCAAGCGTGTACACAGAAAACTGATGTTTGTGAATTTTGCTTTTTATTATTTAAATAACTATAAAACTAAACATTAAAGTTATATTTTTAAGTCTAAACAATTGTAAATATAAAATCTTCTTTTGACTATATATATTCAGCAAAAGCAAAATATCTAAAATAAATCGGTAATTAACACATATCGGGCGTTTTGAAGGCTCGATGATCCGTGGCGTGGTAAAAAATTAATGAATACTCTTTCTTTATATTTTCGATTCAGACTACTAAGCTGATTGGCAATACTTTTTTTTCCATTTCTGTTTTTTTTTTCCACTTCCGCAAACATAAATTACAAACATGAATCCTTAAGACGCTTTTCATAAAAGTGCATGCTTTTTGTACATTTTCTTGAAGGCCTGTGATTACTGTGAGGTAATAAAATCACTTACCTACATTTAACACTTCTCTATACATATCAACGATCTATTATACACCCATAAAAATGTATATGAAGTGTTTGTACATGCATTTTGTTTCCGATACTTTTTAGTATCTTAATTAATAATTAATGCAAAGAGCATTAAACTGAAAGGTTTGTGCAAATCCTTACTCAAAATACTCGGCATAACTCGCAACTTGCACTGACACTTTACCTAAAAACTTTAATAACATTTCCTTTTATTCTAGATCGACTATTTAGCATGCATATTCCGTAATCCCAAAATAGCTCAAAACCTAATGCTTCTAATACAATGCTTTTCTGTTTATCAATTTATTTTTTTTTTACTTTATAATCTACCATTTAATGGTTTCATAAAAGATAGTAGCTGTAATATTTATGGTGTAAGCAAGAATTTCATTCAGTCTTAATTGCGTTTTAGGCTTCAAATATTTTATCAGAACTTTCTACTATACTCGATAAAATAATGCAGTTTAACTATTATTTTATTATAGTTGATAAAACGTCCATTTGAAATTAAGAAGTATGGCGAACATAAGTGTAAGTTTTCTTTTTATTTAAAGATAAAATGGCGTTATTTTATGCTGTAAACATGATGGTAATAGTACTCTAATAATAACAATTTTATTAACTATTCTCAATATTTCTATATCTGTCTCTCTCTTTCATAGATATTAAAATCTTTTATCTACACTTAAAGACATTCTATCACTAATAGTTAAAATAGGATTTAATTTTCTAATCCCACTTTTCTTCTTACAGGAGCTCCATAATGGCGTCTCTAAAACTGATTCAGAATGGTAATATTAATAAAACTGTAATTGCTTAAATCTTGAGAAAATTCTCAAGATACTATCAGGTTCAATGTTTCTTCTAACCTTCTTCGGAAACATACAATGACCTGACTAGAACAGAGAGCTTACTAAAGCTATGTTCACTAATTGTAGTAAGTAGACAGGATACAGACGAAGGGTATACAAAACCCTTTATTTTTTCTTTATATACAATGACTTCCGTACTTCGGAATACAATGACCCTCCACTCGGGGTCTAACTTAAAAGATATCAAAATAAAACTAAACTCTAATTTAACTTTAGAATAAGATTGGCCTTATAATAACAGAAAGCGTATGTAGCGCAGAGACTGTGAACACTACAATACGTTTAATTTATCAAGAGGATTAAAACCTCTGGCCTGGAAGGCAAAGTAGCAACTGCGTAACTTCTAAGGTAAGCAGCCTGCTTCGAACTTACGGCTTCCTCTCTTCTGCTTGGCAAAAAGGCCACACTTAAATACTTGGCGTTCGCCAGACAACTTTGCATAAACTCCTTCACGCTTATAATTCTGGCCGGAAGTAGAAAATGAGAAGTGATAGTAAAGATTTAAAATAAAATAAACGTTAGTAAAACTTAAGATCCTTACAATACTTAACAAGCGTACCACAGATGTGAAAACCAAGCTTTAAAAATATTTTAAAGAGAGCTGTTCAACTGCTAATTAAAAACAAGTTTTTCCTTTCGTTAAAGGTTTTTACGAATAATTGCAATTAAATTTTATCAGAATATGTAACTATTTTATAAACGTAGGATTTTTAAGTGTTTGTTAAGCGAATTGTTTGATTAATTATAAATTTTCCACCTTAACTTCCGAGCGAATAAAATATATTTTTCTGCAGAGGATGAAAACATTGTTTACCTTTCTAAATAAAAGAAATATTAAATGTTAATTAAATTTTACAGACTACTTGAGATTGTAGAAAAAATGTACACCGTTTAAATTGTTACCTTTTATAAAAATTAGATAATTAGGTTTTACACAAACCTTTACATATATGTGACAGACATGACTGCACAGTGTTAATATTTATGGTGTTTTAAAAATTTTATTTAGGCAGTTGAAAGGGTTACTTACGATGACTATGTAAATAATGAAATATAAATTTTAAACAATACAAAGTTTCGTCATGAACATGAAAATTTTTATTAGTTTGTTAATAGAGATCTTTTTTTTCTTTCTCTTTGGTATTCCTTTCCATGTTCACGTAAAACGTGTAAAAATGAGAAGCGTAAAAGCTGTTGAAATGACGTCAACACGCACTTCTTTTGTTAGAATGAGATAAAATCGTACCCTCCAAGATTTAGTTAAGTTCTGTGTGAAAATCTACATAATTAAATCAGCGTAAAGTTTGCATTAAAAATCTATAAGTAGAAAAGGTTAATGAATTAATTTTATTTCATTGATTTTTAAAGCCTTATGCTGATTTGAATTAAAATTGCGATACAGTGAAGCAGAAGTTATGACTTGGTCTAAGGCGCAAGCTAGAACTTAGAAAAATCAAAAGTGCTATGTGAATTAACAAATTAACGAATCGTATACAACTAATTGAAAAGTTTTCGGCTATGTCCTCAAGCTAGCGTATCAGAATAAATAACTCATATTTTAAATACTATGTAATACATACTAGTAATTTAATCTCTGTTTCTTTATTTTTTTCTATATACAGCTGTAGCTTGGTACAGAAATTCTGCAACGTCTCTCGAAAACATGTATTCTGAGCCAATAACTATACTTCGATTAACTCCCATTCCAAATTTAATAAAACGACCATCACTTTAAAGTAATTTTATACACAATTCAAAACTGCTTACCACTTTAAAATAAACATATCGCTAGAAACGTTATGAAAGAAATAATGTCTCGTGAAAAGCAAAATGAATCGATAAAAAACTAAAACTGCTTTCTTACACGAATATAGCTAGATGTCTTCGATGTTGTAATTATGCCTGTAAAAGTATTAATTGTTTTATAATTTTGATATTGAGAGTTGTATACTGCACTTTTGTATTACTTTTAAATTAATTGCCGTTTAATTATTTAATGTCTTTTAAGTAACATTAATGTTTAATGACTTTTAAATTAAGTGTCGTTTATTTTGCATTGTTTTTAAATTAAATGTCTTTTGCACAAAAACAAAATTAAGTGTGCTGAAATAATTGCACTGCATAATGAAGGATTATCTTGCTGTCCATTTGCTATGAAGTCTGGTATGATTTTATAGTTTATCAAATGCATAAGTAATTTCAATTAACCAAGAAATTTGGAAGACTGGCACAAAAATGACAGAACAAGAAAAATTACAGTACAAAACGACCGAAGTTTTAACCATTTCTCTTCAAAAGATAATTTTTAGAGCTGTAAAAAATTGAAATGTGAATGACAAGCTGCTGAGTTAAGTGCAAATTCGAGACAAAAAAATAGCTTAAGAGCCCATAACTCTCTAAAGAAACATTTTGTTAATGAAACGTAAAGGCGAGCAACTACAATGGGTACGTGATCATGTACAATGGGCAATGACATATAAGGTGGGTCTGGTTCAATGGCGTAGTGTTATCTGGAGAGATGAAATGATATGTTTTTGTTCACATTCAATGACGATGCTCCATTTGAACGAGACCATTATGTGAAAACATTTAAATTACAACATAAAAGAAGACAGAATACCATCAATAGAGCAGCATCACCATCACTTAGACTTTCGGCTTGTACGCTGTATTGATGGTAACTATCTATCATCTGCAGCTGAGCGACATTTATTATAACAATTTGAGGTACATGTTACATTACAATTGGTTAATGCACTAAACAAAAGTAATTAAGAATGTTGAATACATAATATAACTTTAAATTTCGATACCTTTAAAAATATGAAGAAAAATATAAAAATAAAATTAAAAAATATAAAGTATATGCAGAAGTCTATATGTAGAATGTCCACATGTAGTAAAATTAATAAAGTAATAAAATAAAAATATAAAGCCCATGTAGAAGTCCAGTCCATATAATTACATGTAGAAGTTCCTATATAGAAGTCCATGTCTTGAAGAATATCCATATGTAGAATCTACATATGTAGAAGTTTATACATGTAGAAGTCCATAGTTTGAGAATATTGTTAATTATATCCGAATCCCTCTGTTGAATCATATTTATGAAGCTTTTAAATTTTTAAATTTTAAAGTTGATGAATAAATAGTTGATGATATTTTGAAGTTTATTGTAAAGGATGTTGCTTTTTAGGGTTTGTTTGAAACATAGTTGTGCTTATATTGTGGTAAATGACTTTAGGTAGAGATCTTACACTGTTATTTCACAGTTAATGTGGTAATGATCAAGAGTGTCAGTATGTCCGCAGATAGATAGGTTTGAGTGATGAAGATCGAATCTGTTAAAGTATTCAGGAAAAGGACCATGTGCGATGAAGAAGATGCAGATTGCTCTATTGATGGATAATAATTCTCTTGAAGGTACCGGTAGGCATAGGAAAGTTCTTCTGCCTGTATTTTCTAATATTCATTGCTATTTCCATAAGTAGATCTTTTAGTTTATTGTTTATGTAAGATAAAGGATTTGATAGGATATGTTGAGGTAAAGTCGGATTATTAACTGCATATTTAGTAGTTCATTAGCTATTTCGCTTCCTATTGTTCCAGAACGGTCTTTTGAAACGGTCTCGTAGAAATAGTAATATTTAATTTTGTATGAAAATCAGATGAATTTAAATCAATATTGTGAAACAGTTGTTCATATCTATCCGGTGAATATTGATTATTGTTCAGACTGCTATGGAGACGGAGTGTTGTTATTTGCACTTGTCACTTTTGTAGCTTCTTTGATTATTGAATGATAAATAGGTGAATTCCTGTTATTTTGTAATGCATTTGTAGGAGTAGTTCTGTATACTTCTGAAATTAGAAGAATAAATGGTCTTTGACTAGTTGAGAGATGACGTTTTGCGTTACTATTTACGTAATTGCTCCAGACTGAGAATTCATGTAATATTATTTTCTCGATGTCAGAAGAATACCAATTTTTTTGTAGATTTGAGTTAATGCCCCAAGTGCTTGAATAGGTGCGACGAAGAGTATTGGTGAGAATAATGGTTTTATTTTTTATACATTGAATATGAGGATGCCATGACATTTTTTGGTTTATTACAACACCACGATAGATGAGATTCTTGTCTAATTTTATTTTATTTTGAGATGTTTTGATAGTAGGATTTCTTAAGTTTCTAAGTGATGATCTTAATTTAGGTATATAAAGTGTTTTACATTGAGAAAAGGAAATCTTGAGATGCAATTTATTAACATATTCATTGAAGACATTGAGAGATCCAACGGAGTTTTCTTCTATTTGTTTCCGATTGCCTGCGTTTATTATTAGAAGGAAATCATCTGCATATGCCTGTGCATGTGTGTGATGAATATTGTCAAAAGATTGTAAAGCAATATTTTCGATGACATTCCAAAGAGTGGGTCCCAGGTATGAGCCGTGGGAATAGCCTTTTATTATTTTATAAGTAATGTTACCACTACTGGATGTATATTGCAGAATTCTATTGTTTAGATAATCTTTTATTAAGAGAAGAATGTCATTTGGGCAGTTGATGCTTTCTAGAATATTGATAATGTCTTTCCATATGATAGATTCGAATGCAGACTGAATGTCCAAGGATATTCAAATTTAATGTTGATTTTTTATAGAGTTACTTACTCTCTTGTTCCACATAAACTAGAGTGACTTAAAATGACCTGGCGAATTCTCGCATAGGCGTGAAGAAAACTACTGACTCAAGAAGAAGGGTGAAAAATAATCCTTAAATTAATTCAAAACAGTTAACACAAAGGCATGGTCTTCGTGGGTTACAAAGGCAGCGTCCAACTTGCAGTGAAACTAAAACGCAGAATTAAGTTACGCCTACCAGGTGGACTCACAAGAACCTAACCAGCGTAATGATCAATCCGATATGGCAGGGGCTCTCAACCGGTGGTACGCAAGAGAAAATAGGTGGTGCGCAAAGAAGCAAAGTATTTTTAACTATTAAACTAAAAATTAAAACCCCAACATCCTGATTGAGTTTTATCTCTAACACTCGTAAATTTATGCGATCTGAGCTTTGTTCAAAAGTGGTGGTGGTAGTAGTACTTTGTAGTGGTGGTACTAAAGGTTTTCAATTTTTGTTTAGATGGTACGCGTTAGTTAAAAGGTTGAGAACCGCTGCGATATGGCCAAGAGGCTTACTAGCGTAACAACGAAACGTACGCATGGCTAGCGAAACACGCTGTGAGTAATCTCAGAGATTCACCCATTTAAATAAGCACTTCACTTCACTTTAAATTTACATTACGGCGAGATAATGTGAGGAGAAGTTGAGAAGAAGTTCAGCTAAAGTATTAAACTTAAAGTAAATTTTTTTATGCAGAACAAGGAAAACCCTACAATTTGTTTCATTATTATGGACTAGCTGCTACACTACCAGCCGTCGTCTGGCTTTTAAATGTACCAGAAAAATGTCTGAAAGGAATACCAAACGTCTAATTTAAAAACTGCGCAGAATTTTACTTTGCAGAACAACTTCACCAAAAAAATGTTTTTTAAAATGTATTATATATAACAAAATTAGAATGAAATATGCAATAACCCTTAATACAAATATTAATTACCCTAATAAATAAATTAACCAACTTCCCGTTGCCTTCTCTCAGCAAACGTCCAGTTTTCAAGAAAAATTAAATTTAAAAACTGCACTGAATTATCGCTCTCATTTTCCCAAGTGGCAACAATGCTGATTTTCAACAGTCAGTATACAGTTGAGTTTCCAGTACACAATTAAATGAAAAACTGTTGCCAAAACCACATTTCTAAAAGAATGAAACTATTCAAAATGATTCGATAAAATTGAAAACATAAAAGAAAAAAGAACTGATTCGAATTTTGAAAAAATCGCTTTGAGGTGCACTGTGTCTTGTCTAGATGCACATATGTACCAAATTTCGTAACCCTGGGTCTATTAGCTTACGCGCACCACGGACGAAAAGACACGCAGACTCTTTCTTTTATTATATGTAGAGATAAATTCTTGAAGTCTTAAATCTTAAAAATCCTTAGCGTTAGCTTTAAATTTATGCATCGTTTATCAATGCTAGCATGATGCACAAATACATACTTTCATGAAGTATTACAGAAATTTTATCCCACGCTATGAGTTCACTTATCACCCCAAAGATCACTTCAATCAAAAGTTGAAGGTGATATGGCATTCAACCCGCTGCATTTTATTCACAATTGGAGGATTTCTACTTATGCATCAACCCTCCAGAAAAAAAATCATTACATAAGCGGTATGAATTTTCATGATTTCTTGAAATTGCACTAAATTTTAATTAATTTAAGATAATTTGAAGTGTACTTTTCGTTCGATGAATGATAACATAGAAACGAATTCATAGCACTGCATTCAAAATAAATACTGATACGTTTTGACAAATCTAGTGTATTTAGAAGTCCTTTATATCAGAAAAACTAGTGTTTTAAGGGGAAACATTCAAATATAAATTGATGTCGAAGGAAAGACAAAAATTCTTAATTATTTCCGTCAAATAATTTTTTTTTAAATAAAAATTGTCCTGATGGGAAGAAAAGATTTTACAGAAGATCCACTAGTGGATGGCTAAATTATGGAAACACCTTGTGAAATGCATGTTTGAAAAGAAAGATTGATTTTAATGAAATATGTAAGTGGCGCTGGCGTTTTTGACTACTGACGCCACCTATACAACTTCGTAAATGTGCTAAACAGTTCAGTTGTTGTCGGAGTACTGTTATGTGAGGTTGTCATTGCATTATGTCAGAGTTAACAGACTTCGAACGTGGGCAAATTGTTGGAGCACGTATGGTAGGTGCTTCCGTAAGCAAGGTAGCTGAGGTGTTTAGTGTTTCAAGAGGTACTGTATCGAAGATTTATTCCGTATATTTGAAAAGTGGAAAAACATCATCTGCTAAATCACAGCGCGGACGAAAGTGTGTCCTGAGTGATCGTGACAGACGATCATTAAGGGCAATTTTGACGAAAAATAAGAAGACCACAGCTGCAAAAGTTACTGCTGAAATGAATGTTGTGTTACCGAACCCATTGAGTACCAAAACAATTAAAAGGGAGCTTCATAAACAGGGAATTGCTGGCCGTGCTACAATTGAGAAGCCACTCATCAGCGATGCTAATGCCCGTAACAGGAAAAGGTGGTGTTTAAGTCATAAAGCCTGGACTATAGAGCAGTGGAAGCGAGTAATATGTTCTGACGAGTCTTCTTTCACATTGTTTCCTACTTCTGGCCTAGTTTACGTCTGGAGAACGCCATCTCAAGCCTATAATACAGACGGCTTGTTGCCAAGAGTGAAACATGGCGGGGGTTCTGTTATGGTTTGGGCAGCCATATCGTGGTTCTCTGCTATCCCCATGATAACTGTGTCAGGGCACATGACTGCCAAGACTTATGTGAACATTTTGGCCGATCAAGTTCATCCCATGGTACAAACTTTGTTCCCCGATGGTGATGCTGTCTTCCAAGACGACAAAACCCCTCTTCACACAGCTCACATTATCGACGACTGGTTTTCTGAGCACGAGGATGAGTTGTCCCATCTCCCCTGGCCACCACAGTCACCAGACCTGAATATTATCGAACCTTTGTGGTCTACATTGGAACGGAAAGTGCGTTCTCGTTATCCACCGCCAACATCGTTATCTGAACTTGCTACCATTTTGCAGGAAGAATGGTATAATATTCCCTTGGCAAACATACAGGAACTGTATTTATCCATTCCGAGAAGACTGCAAGCTGTTTTGGATGCCAGCGGGTTTCCTACACCATATTAAGCAAAGAAACATGTTTTTTTAAAGGTGTTTCCATATTTTTGTCCAACCCCTGTAGATTTAGTCCATTTAACTCTCAAAACCCACTAAAACATTTCATCTAAAATTAATATCAATTTAGATTAATTTAACTAGTTAACTAAGGTAATACAACTATTAACTAATATTTAAGACCATGAAACTTTTACAGCCTTTAATTTTAAGACAGGCATTTCAAGACTATTTCTTCCCTCACAAACCATGATCCTTATTTGTGGTAACGACTGATCCGAAAAAAAGTCGAATTCTCTAATTTGCTGAAATCCCCTAATTCCCTCTGTGCTGTGATAACCATACACGTTACGACTGTAAGTGAGAGTAGGATCGGTACTACTTTAAACTGCCTATTTTAAAGTAACAAATTGTAGTTTGTGTGAAGAAATATTGGCCAACGGAAAGTGAGTAAACTTTTGAGACGGTAAGTTATTTTGGAAATATTTTATATATATTTTTTTCATTTTGGACATTTTGACAATTAGATACATTTAATATCCGCATAAATCTATCGGAAAAAATATTCTTAATTTTTCAGTTAGTTTTTTTATTCTTTAATGTTGTACTCAACTCAACACAATGAACTAATTCTATTCCTAATGCTTATATAGATTGCATTGGGGACAAAAGAGAGTTGCAAAAGGAAAAAAGCGTTTTTTTTAAATACATAGCACCCAATAGCAAATTGAATTACTACAAATAGCTCAAAGAAAACAACAGAGATAAAACATTTAATAATAATTCTTCTAAATAAGCCAAAAATATCCCGAACGCCGATATCACACGAAGGGTTAACTGTAAACATTATTCGAAATTGTTCCTTTAGATAATTCTTTGAAATGAACTGACTCTCGTAGCTCAACTCAATCGTATATATTGTGATTTTCAGACGTCTGGAAGATTTGGAGAAATCAATAATAGGTCTTCAAAACTGCATTTTCCGAAAACCATCAGAATGTGATCAAATGCGTCAGGAAAGGTTTTGCCTGCATCTCGGTTTTTGACTAACCTGTTTTCACAATATAAACATTTATATATTTAGAATTACAAAATTTATAGCATGATATACAACATCAGGAACTTAACGAACACAATATATGATTACTAACTTGATTAAATAAAACTGCATTTGTAATTATTACATAAAGTCCATCAAATAAGCAAATGTATAAGTAAAAACAATAAATAACACTATAAAATGTACTAAATTTAAAATGCGATCGAACAAACACATATATATACATATATACGTATTAACAATTTGAGCGTTTTTGCTTACTTTTAACGTAATAAGGTTTCGGAGTACGAAGTCACAAATTTTTAATAATCTCGAATTCCTATAAAGTTACGTGTAATTATAAAACGTTATAATGTATTTCTCCCGCCTTCTTAGCATGCCTTCGTAGCGCAGTGGTCAGCACGCTCGGCGAGTATTCGAGAGGTACGTGGTTCGAGTCCCGGCGAGGGCATTGCTCATTTTTCGCATATCCTGCTTAAAAAAATACTAATGTCTCTACAACGCATTTATACGTATTGAAACAAAGTCCGTTTTTGACTTAATACTTATTTACAATTAGAACAATAACTTTATTCCTAAAGATTCCTGTCCATACCATTTTTATGGGCAGGAATGAGTACTAGCATATAGGCAGAAGTCTGTTTACTTGTTATTTCTGTTTACATTGTTCTGAATAAGTTAGGTATCTTTATTGAATAAATACGCAAAATGAATGCCCACGAAATATATAAATGGGGTATGATAAATATATGCTAAGTAATGCTGCCCATGACCTTCACATTCAAGAATTTTAAACTTCATAACACCATTGTTGAAATACTTTCATTTTATATCAAAGACTTTCGCAACTAAAGCGGTTCCGTAGATGCTAAGAGAATACATTATTCTCTCAGCACCAAGCTTACTATGCAAAACTCTTTCTGCTACTAGTGCAGTTTGTTAGTCCACCATTGAAGCTTCTCTTGAATCACTTATGATGTACTTATATTTCACAGGGCCGAGCTTTTGCTTTATTGTCTAGGAATACTCTCACTACGCTGCTTTATGTTTGGTTTTCTGTTGATAGCTTTAAAAACAGACCTTATTTGCTCAGAATATAGTATCAAGAAAACAAAAGCTAAAAATGTTAAAACTCATTTTTAATCGAATTCTAACTTCATTTTAAATGCTGATTTTCCGATAAGAATTAGCATTAGGCAAAAAATACAATCTAGGTTTAGCGCAGAGCTTAAAAAGAAAACTTTTTGTTCAGGGCGAGAGCGATCAAACATAGCTCCCTCTTCTTCAGGAGCAAATATTGTTTCAGTTATGAAAGAAGAAAGAAATAGTCTTCTCAAAATCAATAAAGTTTTACTTAAAATCTACGCCAAACTAAGGTTGCTTTTATGCCTAATATGTATTTTTAAATTGGTGTTTTTCTCTTCCTTTGAATTGCTTCAGGGGTGTTTGCTTGGAAAATGTACAGTAATATCTCAGCATACGTCCACTTTAAAATACATATAACTTGATATACGTGCTGTTTGGAGGCAAATGTTTTGTTTGTTTGCTACAATTTAATAAACAACTCGCGCTGTAACTCTGAATTTTCACGTAATTTTGTGTAATCTCTTGAAAATTCATAAAAAAATGAGTTTTTAAAACGTTAATAAGAAGAGTTAAGCAACGAAGAAATAATGGTTAGGATCAAATAACCACGGAAGTGAAGAGAGAAATAGTTAAAAGGTAAGATGATGACATGCTTATCCTGGTTTTGGATAGTGCCTACCGTATACTGAGAAAGACGGTAAATGTAAAGATTCTATTAAATAAATTAACCTTTACGAAGAGGATGAAAATAATTACGAAATAAAGATCAGAGACATTAGAGCATGTTGAGAAACTACGCCGAGAACTACGGTATTTACAGTTGCGAAAAGCAAATAGGCTGTTAAATAGATTAAGTTTTAAGAAGGGGATAAAATGATTACCAAACAAAGATCAGAGGCATGTTGAGAAACAGCTTTGGATCTGGATAACAGAAAATTATTTATGTAGAATATTATGTGCAGAATATTATGTGTAGAATATTATGTCATTTATATGCAGTATACATTTTACTCACTGCATTTGTATTTTAATATTACAGAGTGTTACAATTATAAAATTAGGATTTTTTATAAGAACGGATTAATTAGTTTTCCTTCATTTGAAAAGTTTGGTATACATCTAGTCTGGTATAAGTCTGAAAGGATTTGTAACGGATTAATGATGGATACGGAGGTACCACTGTAGTTGTTTGTTTATATATTCAAGTATGCTATAAGGTATTTCTACCGCCTTCTTGGCGTGCCTTCGTGGTGTAGTGGTTCTGCATGCTGGGCCGGTATCCAGAGGTCCCTGGTTCGATTCCCGGCGAAGGCAATTGCTCATTTTTCATCTTGCCTGCTTCAAAAAAATACTTAATGTCTCTACAGTGCTAATTAAAAAAGCTACTCGAAGCTTTAATATACTTACAGATTCTGTGTGACATTATTCACTAATATCACTTGATAGTATTAAATTTCCCTAATACTGTGTAGTTACTTCTACCGCATTACCTGCCTAAAATTCAGTGAGTTGTAAATGTCCAAAAATAATTTCGACACTCTGCTCTTAGCTATTAGAGAGGATTTTTAATCACGTAGAAAAATTACAAAACAGAATTTTGAATATTTCTGCTTTAAACAATGATTACCAGGCAAACTTTATGGTATAATCATTTTGGCTCTTTCAGAGATTATAGTTTGAGGCTTCTATAATTAAGACACAATCACACGCAGAACGAATACCAATTCAGAAGTCAAACAACAAAAATCAGCGTTATATTTACAAAATTTTCACAGTATGCAATCACAAAATGGCGGCCACACCACGTGCAAAAAAGAAAGCGAAAAATAAGCCTGTTTGGGGCTTCTATAATTAAGACACAATAACACGCCGAACAAATACCAATTCAGAAGTCAAACAACAAAAAAGTGAAAATTTTGTAAATATAACGCTGATTTTTGTTTTTTGACTTCTGAATTGGTATTATAGTTTGGTTTATTTGATCATGGCAAAATGCGCAAGGGCTATCTGTCTAAAGGGAAGGATGCCTTCGTAGAGGATGTTCTAAAGCAAACTAGCTTGTATACACGCAACACTTGCAAAAAATAACGAAAACGCCCACTTAAGCCAGCTCGTTCGTTATGACTCGAATCCCGGACAGAACTACCAGTGTTTAGCGACATTAACGCTCGGCCTGGTGGACACCACATCAGCTGGTGGGCTCCAGAGAGAATTTTGCTAATAGAAAGGTACTTTAGTTTGATAGCAGGTATAAAGCTCTGAAGTATTTAAACTGAAGAGATTAAGGATTATAAAAACAATGCATGATAACCGTAAAATGATCTTCAAAATCAAGCTTGTGTGTTTAAAAATTAGGCTTTCGTTTTCAAATTTATTTTGTATTTTGACATATTCATTACAACCATATTAACATATATTTAACACATTTCATTTTGGGTTCAATTTGGGTAAATGATTGCGTTTATTACCGTCTTTTGTAAAATTTTGGTAAAGATGACGTATAGATGTATATGAACAAACATCAACTCTCCGAGAAAATTGCCTGCACTATTGAACGTTTGTCCTCGGGACTTACGTATTGCGATGAAATTTGACGAAATAATAGTAAATATTGTTTTTCATTTGAAAATAAAATTATGCAATATACTATATAGAACGCCCAGTTTTGTGAATGACAAAGAAATTTTCTGCTTGAATAAAATTTGTAAAAGTTGCTTGTAAATGTTGCTTGTAAATTACATGTGTGAAATGCAGACATTTTTATTGTTCATAAAGTCATTAAATGTGTGAAGCAATTAAAATACTTAGATCTGATTAGTGAAAATAAACTCTCATGGCTGCCACATATCAGGCACATTTAACAACTTTTCCAGTTATTGGCACTGTAACATATTTAAATAGTATTAAAATCTTGTAGTTTAAATAATTTAAATAGATGAACATTAAGGTATTTGCTAATGGCAATATTTGAAACCAGACTCGAGTGCCACGTGCGACTCTCGCATGAAGAATGTAATTTATTTTTAAAGCTGTTAGAATTCCTTTTTGTTCTCGTTTTTAAGGTCGCCATTTTGAGTGCTAAATAAAGTTTTTTCTGTGTTCCATCAATGGAGTTGCTTCATATTGCCAAAAACGTATCACAGCACACTCGGTGCAGCGACGATCTTTCCTGAAAGTCAGGAGGAGTGTTGCAGTCCGTCGTCTTAGGGCACTGGTACCTTATGGTTTTAGAACAAGGTGTATTAAACGGTACCACTGCATGGGATGAAAAACTCAGCATTTAAAACTTACCATTAACTCAGTCCAACGTCAATTCCTATTGTGTATACTGTGTATTGCGCGCAACTTAAACTCTGTGGCTATTGCACAACTTCTACTAAAGGTAATACTACCACTAGATCTGAAAGTGGAAAAGAAGCTTTTTATAGGTAACATTTCAAGGCTTAAACAAAGCTAGGAAAGTGTATGGCACAAAATACAGTGTAAACGACTTTGAACAATCATCTAGCGCAATTAAATTTCGATGCAATAATCTACGTGTATTCATGTTATATAACCTAAGCTTCGTAAATTCTCTGTACAGATGGCTCAAAAACGGATAATGGTACAGAGAATGGCTTTAGCTATTAGTTTTTTAAGGAGAAGTATTTGCCCTTGAAGCAGCAATAAACTATGTTAAAAACTATCAAAGCTATGTTAACACTTAATAACGACTCAGCTTCAAGTCTTAAAGGCAGTCACAGGTATGCGTGGCAGAAGTACTGTAATGTATGGCGTCCTAGAAACCTTGTTTGTACTACAACCGGATGAAAGAATACAACCGGTGGTTTGTACTACAACCATTTGTATTGGGCTTTCGCCCATACTGGAATATAGGGAACGAGAATGCTGATGAACTTTATACAATTAAATCTGTTGTTGTTGCTTATACTCACTTGTCTACGTAGTCAGCCTAAGCCCACAAAATTCTTTATTGCAAGGAGCGCAAGATTACGCCTGCCGTTGGCAACAGCCTTCAGCGCAATTCAGGTGACAGTGCGATTTTGCTCAGTTCTGCCCCCAATTTTGATGGAGAGCATGCCGGGAGGACTGGTCTGAGGGTCTCTCACACCTCTCCCCTTCCACCAAACCACAGGAGAGGACTTTTGGCTCGCCGCATATTTAGAGTGTCGCCATGCCGCACCGATACTATAAATTTACAAACATCCATGCTTTCTCCGAGATTCGAACCTGGACCCTTCTGCACAGCAGTCAGCCTTGGTAACCACTCTACCGGTTGGGCGGCTCTTCCATTGACAATTAAATCTTCTTCCATTGGCTTAATTTTAAACGCATTACAAAAGTATGCCTTATAAATAAACGGTAGAAGCAACTGTCATCTTAGAGCTGTGAGGAGACTAGAGTTTCATTTCTGTCCGAAAGTCAGAATAGAGATTGATAGCAACAGCTTATCGATGGCACAGCTCTTAACAGGTCGTGATCCCTTTCTCAGTTACTTGAAGCGATCTAAGAAGAAAGCCTCAAGCCAGTGCCATTGTGGAGAGAAGTTTACTCACGATAACTATGTGTTTGATTTGGATACCACGTGTGCCTTATAAACTGACTTTTAAAGCCAAAAGCTGTGAAGACTTCTGGTAAAACTTTGAATACATTTGGGTTAGGATTCGCTTATCTGAGTAACTAATTTCTAAAAACACATGGAAAAATTTCAAAAAAAAACATTTTTAGGGATCACAATTAAAAAAAGTTTTTGGATCAGAAAGTGCATTAACAGCAAACTCCAAACTGAAAAGGTTGCATAGAAAGTCCCAAAAATTTTCTTGCAGAAATGCAAGCATAGACCTACCGATAAGTAAATATATAAATAACACAAATTATATTAGATAAACATATATTGGTTAATGTGACAATAAGGCATTCATCATTTTATCAGCAAAAAGGAAAGGTCACTTTCCCCCTTTGTGTGCTTTGTCACAATTAAAACGTCCAATCCATTCATTGATTTCTGTTACTTATGCATCAGATAATTTAATGAGACAGTAACAATATAAAGAACAGAAATTGCAACGTGGGAGAAGTAATTTAGTATTTGCATTTTAGAGTGCAATGGACTATCACTTTCTCAGATAGAATAAACGCTGTATTGGAAAACGTTTGATCATTTATCATAGCTTAAAACTTCTATCCCTTATTACAAAATTGTAACATATATATATATAAACACCAGTATATAAGTGTTATATAAGTTTCTTACATAAATACTATAATACGAAGTATTCGTTTTTGCTATATAAAAGGAACTGCTTTTTGCTTCTGAATGGCTTATTATTCTATACGAAAAACTCTAATCTGCAGCTAGAAGATATACGTAGGAAAGATACTAAAAAAACACATTTCCCTTTGTGACAAAACAACTTAGCAAACACTGGATTATGGCTAAAGAGTGCTATGAGGCGGAAAACACGTACCGGACCAATACTTTTCTAGTTTAACGCAATGAATCCTTTTCAGGAGTCGGTATAAGTATATACAGAGTTTCTATGGATTACGGAGCTTATATTCTACCTTTTGTATAAAAACATTTTGTGACTTTATTTCTGTCAAATAAAGAAGGTTGTTATTTGAAGTTTCTAGAATCGAATTTTTCCTTGCTGAGGAAAATGTTCTACTGACGAAGCTTAATTTTAGCTGCGTAGGCAATAAACATTACGCCATTGACCTCATGAACAGTTTTCATCTCCCATTACGCTTTGTTAAAAATAGGTATTATT
Source organism: Stegodyphus dumicola (assembly GCF_044657685.1). Taxonomy (NCBI): domain Eukaryota; kingdom Metazoa; phylum Arthropoda; class Arachnida; order Araneae; family Eresidae; genus Stegodyphus; species Stegodyphus dumicola. The sequence continues at coordinate 73,969,920 of NC_140769.1, forward strand.
GGAGGTCTGCCACTTAAACCATACTTTATTTCTTCTTTCAATCTTTTGTTCCTTATTCAATCATAACCGCTGGTATCTGAGAAACTTCTATGAGACATATTTTTCAAATTGTACTAAGCATTTAATGTTATGTTTTATAAAAGCTATTATTCATCCTTTTTCATGGTTATCTTTGGTTTGAAATTTCACGGTTACGAAATACGTTCTTGAGTGTTTATTACATATCCTTTTGTGTAATGAGTATCATGTTTTAACCCGATAACATCCCCTTACACTCTTCATATAAAGTAACATATTTCATATACTTTTTTCATTCAGTAATGGAAATTTTCATGGGAATTAATTACCGAATTTATAAAAATATATTTTCAGCCTGTATAATTGGTTAACCAACCTGAGGCAACAATCGATGACTAATTAAACAATCTAACCGTCCTCATGCTTCACTATGTCATCAAGATAAAATTAAATATAAAATATCGTTAATTTATATAATTCATGTTATGTTTAATTCTGTATATGTTTTTTCATGCTATTGTATTCTATTTCCTAACAAAATGTTTTTATGAGCTGCAAAATTATGTTTTCTTTTGCTTATTAGGAAATAAAATAATTAATTAAAACGGCTGAAATATGAACTCTTTGGAAACTACTTTTCTTGAAGTTTCATAAGTAAAGCATTTTATTCTGATTACCACTGCTTTTGCAGTATGTTTTCATTTTAAGCTTACATGCATTCTTTTTAGGTCCAATCTTCAACTTACAAAATTCAGGCATGAAAAAAGCATTACATAACTCTTTAGGCAGTAGCAATTTGTTCAAACTATTCAGATTTATATGGACTGTTTGCTATAAATAAATCTGAGAAATTCCTTACTCATCTATGACCCAATTATGAATTGCTATTAAAACGTTTGTAGCAGACTATTTTAAGACCAGTTTTTTTGTAAACTAATCATTTATAGTTAAATATTTTAATTTTATGAATTCATCAATCAGAACTAATTTACATGTACCAGTTGCTTCTTTTTTAAAATAAAAATATTTTGTTATACTAGTATTAGTGTTTTAGTCGCATCTTATTAGTTTGCAGATTAAAATTCTTTTGCCTGTTGTAGTATATGTTTTTCCCAATAGTTGCACATCTTATGAACTAAATGTACAGAAGCAAAGAAATTATATTTTATTATCAATTTTATATAACTATTTAATTCCATTACAAATAGATAAAATAATATTTATCGTAAAGAAAAGTGCATGTAGAGCAATAAAAAAGGTGGAACTGATATGTTATTCAAATGTTGAACTTTAAATGCAATGTTTAAAGTAGAAACAAAATATCCAAATGCATTTAAATGCTCTTGCAAATTCCCAGATGTAAGGTAAAATTAATATAATAATTCGGCCCTTTCCAAATCCATGCACCTTGGAAAGATATTTGATAAGTAAGAAGCAACATTTGAGAACTGTCTTTAATATTTCATACTGAACTATTAAAATTATATTATATAACCAAAGACCTGTGATTAAAAATATTTATCTATTTAAAGTTTATGAAATCTTATTTTAGTACACTCATGTCCATAAATTAAGAATAATGCAAAATTAGGCAAAGGAAGAGTTAGGAGCAAAACAAATTTGACTTATTTGTAAAGCTTATTTATTAAAAAAAAGGTAAAGAGCAAAAAAAGATGCTATATGTTTGATATTATTAAAAAAAAATTAGCAATTATTTCTCCCTGGAGCAAATTACCAAAAAAAAAAAAAACCTATTTACAAAAAAACAATATTTTATGGTTGGTATGATTGTTAATACATTGTATGTCTCCCAGACGATGCCATACAGTCCGTACAACGCCTAGGCATGCTGAGTATCAAATTATCGATCTGATCTTGGGGGATATTACATCACACAAAAAGCAATGCTCTCCGAAGTTCCGATAGGCATGTAGGAGGAGGTTGACGGGCTGCAACTCGTCGGCCAAGCATGTCCCACACGTGCTCTACTTGATTCAAGTCCGGTGAGAATGCTGGAAGGTCCAAACGGGTGATATCCTCCGATTGAAGGCATTCGCTTACGATGTTGGCACGGTGAGGATGGGCCTTGTCATCCATGAACACAAATTGTGCGCCCATGGCGCCCCGAAACAAACGTACATGTTGTTCCAGAATGATGTCTCGATAGATGTTGCTTGTCATGGTTCCTATTTGAACATGCATGTCAGTTCTGGAACCCAGAATAATTCCACCACAAACGAGCACTCCTGCATCACTGTAACGGTGTCGTTCAATGATGTTTTCTTGGTGGTAACGGATACCTGGAGCTCTCCGTATGAAAGTCAGGCAAGAATCAGACTGCAAGCTAAACTTAGACTCTCGGAAAACATCACACAAGCCCACTGTTGCGGTGTCCACAATGCATGCTCTCTACTCTAGCCTCTAGGCTAACAGCAGGCGACAGTAAGTTGCAGTAAGTGGAACGCATCTGACAGGTCTACGAGCATATAGACCAATCTGTCCTAAGCGTCTGTACACGGTCTGCCTTGAGATTGTCGTACCAGTGGCTAAAGAGAGCTGACGAGACAAGTCTGAGGCTGTGCTCCGCCTGTTTCTTTTGGCAGTAACTGCCAAATACCGGTCCGCATTCGGCGTTGTAATTCTGGGGCGACCTGTGCTGTAACGTCTACTCACATTACCATCATCTCGGAATCGTTGCCAAAACCTGGAGATGACACTCTGGGCAATTCCAAGTTCGTCTGATACTTCCAGTTGGGTACGCCCACATTCCAGACGGCCGATAATTCTACCACGTAAAAAAATCCTCCAAATGCGTCCTTTGTATCATAAGTATTCGGTTATTGCACTGAAATGCTTATAAAGCGATTGCGAACAATTTTACTTCTTTGCCTGTGTTCCCTATATATCACTCTCTTACACTCTCGTCATTGTGACGTACCATCGGTGTCATGTGGTTCCTTCCTGAAATTGGCATATGTTTCTTGAAGATGTGTGTAGTGATTTTACAGGTGATATATTTATTTTAGAGTTCTATTTCCGCGTGACTCCGAATTATCCTTAATTTATGGACATGAGTGTAAAACATTTTTTGGCCAAAATAACAGGGGGGAGGCGAAGTTCTGTCTTGGATAACCAAAGAGCTTTTTTATGCATTTGAACGCAGTATTAAATACTTATATAATAAACGCATGATATAAACAAAAGCGTGAATCTCAAAGTATTTTCATACCTATATTCCAATCCATTTACATGATACTAGCTAAATTATTGAGTGATTTTTCTGTTGGATAGTTGAGCGCATGTTTTATGAACAGTATTAAAGGATATCTTCTATGAAATGAATTAATATTCTAACATTTTTTACATAATTTATTTAAATGTTTCATTTTATACAAGTTTTGTCTTTAAAGAATTAATCAACGAGAGAAGCATTTTTGTGCATCATTTCATTTCGGTTAAAGTAGACTTCTTTGGGGTTATTATAATACCTAGATAGCTGGATAAATTTGATGTGAAAACTGAAATGCGCTGAAACGGTATTACAGTCTATCATCTTCAGTTTCTACATATTCAACAATGCGCATATTTAACACTATAGAGTCATTAGATTAGTTTAAAGCAGGAGACATTAAAAATGAGCAGTGCCCTCGCCTGCACTCGAACCTGAACCTCTCGTATACGCGCCGAGTGTGCTACCTCTACACCACGAAGGCATGCTGGAAAGAGGGATAAAATGTCTTATGACATTACGAGCGCTCCACATGCAGTCAATGAAAAGAGCAATTTGAATACTTTCTGACAAAATACTTAGGTAAGAAGCAAAATTTATTAAGAAAAATAAATGCATTTTACCTAAATTTACATAGAGCGTTATGGGAGTTGGGGCAAATAATTAAATCAATTAAATTCGACTTAATTATTTAATTTTTCACGTAAAATCATTTAGTACTTTATTATAGGCGAAAACATACCCCATGTTGCCTGCAGATAACATGTAGAGGATATATTGTTTACTTTTAGTGACGAAAGCAGGAACTGCTACCTACAACAGACCCTCAAAACTTATTTACAAAAGAAAGACATCAAAGACCTCTCACATATTCTAATAATGTTTGAAAATAATGTTAATAATGTTATGAAAAGAGTGATCTGATTGTACGAGGTGTGACACAAAAAAAAAAAAAAAAAAAAAAAAAAAAAAAAAAAAAACGAGACTAAGTGTGTAGCTTGAAAACAGAGAGGAGTTGGCAACAACTGTTTTGATGACTTATGGCAACACATCTCCTCTATCCATGCGCCAGTTTCGACTTAAACGACCACGCAAGTGGGGAGTACTGCGTCATTGAGTGAACACGTACAACTGCATTCTGTCGGGAAAATGTCTAATGTAAAAATCGAAAAGCGAATCAACATCACGTTTCTTGCGAAACTTAAATTAGCCCCGGAGGAAACATTTCAAATGTTAACCGAGGCTTGTGAAGATGAAACTTTGTCTCATGCACGCGTGTTTGAATGGCATAAGCGGTTTTGAGGGGAAAGGAACAGTGTGGAAAATAACGAACGCATCTATCATGTTCGAATGGGTTCCTAAGTGGTCAGACTGTTAATCAATACTACTATATTGAAGTTTTAAGGTATTTCTCCCGCCTTCCAAGCGTGCCTTCGTGGTGTAGCGGTTCTGCATGCTGGACCAGCATTCCAGAGGGTCACGGTTTGATTCCCTGGGAAAGCTTTGTTAATTTTGCATCTTTCCTGCTTCCAAAAAATACCTAATGTCTCTACAAAGTAATTAGAAAAAAGAATTTTTCTGTAAATTAAGCTTTAAATGGGCTTGATGAAAATATGTGCGCCATATTCGCAGACATTTTTTTCTTTTTTGGTGCATCGAAAAAATCAGGTGCGCGTCTTATTCGATGGCACGTGGTATCCGTGACAATACGGTATTTCATTTTTGTGGATGGTACCAGTGATTATTAATCTAAATTGCAAGCAATGATTTTTGTGCTTATTCTTTATTCAAAATTTCGGCGATCAGAGACATTAGAATATGCAAAATTTCAAACGGAAAACATAAATATGTAGGAATAAATGTATACATTTTTCCTTGACAACCAAGTCTATATAAAGTCTTTGTGACACAATATTTCTACTGTAAAACAATTATGCGTAATATAGCACGAGTTAAAACTGCAATTAGAGATGGACTTGATTGTGAAATAACATATCCATACCTCTAAACTGCAACTTAATTAAGAATATATTGAAACCTCGAAATAAATTCTCTACTTTTCATTTCAGACTTAATTGATTACTAATTAATTGAACATCTTTTCTCTACTTCCGCTCAGAATGAAACCGTCATATGTGCATGTGAAAACCTTTTACCTTTTTTTTTATCTTATTTAACTAGTTAATTATCAGAGTGCTTTCATCTAAACATAATTAAATGGACTAATCGTATTTTATGCTTCGGAAGATTGCATTTCTGTTTTCAGAAGCTAGGTAATCTATAACTTATTTTCGTAGTTTTTCCAAAGCAAAAAAAAATCTGATGTGTACACCACATGACTTCATTGTATGGAATATTAAATTATACGCATTTTTCTTGCATTTCATTTAAACTTATTGGATTCAATTAAATCTACTTCGCCGACAGCGCATAAACAACAATAGAATAAATGCATTCTTTAAATTTCACTCTAGTATTTGTTTACCATAGCGACACTCTGGCGCTAGATTCACTTAACAGTATTAATAATTACAGTTAACTTATATATTTCGTTCATATTATAACTCATAATGCACAAAATTTATATCATTTAAAGAATAGAATTATCTAATCGTTGCCACATTTTCTATTCAAATACTATAATAAAGCTAGAATGATGTATAAAAGAAATTAAGCAAGCAAAACAAAAAAGAAACGTTTTTCACAGACGATTGAGTATTTCTCATTCAATTAATTCAGTTCTCACTTTGGGAGAAGGCATAATACATAAAAACTCAAAATATCTATATTAAAAATTACGAAGTAAATTTTAAACACTTATTTCCTCGAAAAAATTCCAGAAAGAATTAAGCATGATTTAATTGGCAATAATAAATGAATGCGTTATCTTTGTTGTTGCGAAGCTAAGTTTCTCTAGATTGACAACAAATTCCCTAGTCCCCTGTTTCAAATGTAAACATCAATGGCCGCCATAAAAAAGGCTTAGCGGCACTTAGACAACTTTAAAATTGTTGATAATTCTAAAAATATTGCACACAGATTTACTAAAGGCATAAAAACCTTAACCGGAAGATAAAAACAACAAAATACAATCATTTTTAAAGCAAAAAATGTACAATTTACAAACATATAAGAGTAAAGAAACTGAGATTACTGAGCCGGGTAACAGAGTGGATATATATATAAATATATTTATATACGTTTGGTGCGGCCGATTGCAACCAAAATACGAGGTGCACATCTACATGTTATAGCAGTCCTATATACAAAATTTCAACGTTCTGAGGCTACTCGTTTTTGAGTTATGCGAGATACGTACGTACGTACGTACGCACGTACGTACATACGTTCGTACAGACACCACGAAAAATTCTCTTCAGAATTAATTTTAAAGCAGTTTTATAATTTTTTTTTGAAGGAAAAGATTATTTTATTCTGTCCTTACGTACAGATATCACGCAAAAACATGTTTAAATTATATTCGATAGCGGTCAAAATGGATATTTTCGTTGAAATATGGTGCCTGAAACGTTTCGCGATTACAATACTTCCTTTTTACTTCGTACATGGAAGTAAAAATAAAAGACATTTTTTATAATAATTGGCAAAGTAAGCTGCTTTCTTGAGATTTCATTATTGATTTCGTGATAAATATATGCTCACTTATATTCAGTTCCGCATTAAAATATTGGACAGTGTTTTTAATTAGTTTTTTTTTTTCTCTGTGTATCCTAAATTACAGTCACTATTAAAGAACGGTCTTAAGTTAAGTCTCCCTGTTTAGCTATTAAGTCACTAGAACTGTCATTAATAAACGCAATTAAGGAATAATTTATGTAAAAGTCATCAAAATCTATTGAGAGCTGGAAATTTCACAAGTTAACTGTGCTCTCGCTCCGAGTCAAGCCATACTAGATAGGTTTCCAGATACCAGTTGAGTTGCCCATCACTACACTACAAAAACACATGGGAATAATGCTTTAATGTCTCCTCTTCTTAATTTCAGAGTGAAGAAAGGAATTATGAAATATAAAATATAATCTCTTGGATGTGGCCAGCTTAATGTAGCGATCACTACACCTCAAGATATTATGTAGCAATACTTTTAAATCTTCCCGGAATTTCTGGTAACTACAATTCCTCAATTTCCTTTCAATAAACACCTTCCGCTCAGCTGCATCAAATTCGGCAACAATCTTGTGGTTGGTGTTAAAGTGCCGTCTGACACTAGATGGGCGACACTGAACATTTTTCTCGCACAGAACACATAATACTTTCCTGTTGTGTTTAGTAACTTCAAATGATTCTGTCTAGGTCTCATAAAATGATCGTCCACTATTAATGTTTAATTTTGCCTTTTTTGCTAGAGTCATTTGTGAGGGTTCAAGAACTGGAGTATAGAAAATCTATTTAACAATGAAAGTATTGAAACTCACAGGCAGTTTGCAATAAATTTGAATTCGTTTAGCAAACATTAGCTTCTTCAACTTTAACGTATTCTTTACCATTAACAAGTAATATGATTAGCCCAAACAATTAAAACGTTATTAATTGGGTCAATAAATATGTATATCATTTCTATGGTGATATATTAAAAGCTTATATCTAGGCTTAGGCCATACGCCAGTAGCATTATGCAATAAGTAAATAAGTGAAACGTTCTATCATTTTATCTATTTATCTGATTAATGAAGTAATATTTTAGTCGCGAGCCGGCTGATGAGGTTCTGCGTGCCGACTGTGGCACGCATGCAATAGGTTCACCATCACTGTCATATACCAATGTTATTTCTAATATAATAAAATAGTTTGGAAACGCAGATGGTTATTTTACAGATGTTTAACTGTATTTATTTGCGCAATCCGTTTGAAATGCTTTGTATATTTGGTTTTAATAAACTTTCCGTGGAGAAATTAATGAAAAATTTGAATTGCAGAAGACATTTCGTAATAATTTGCGTATTACTTTTGAGTTGCTACCGGTAAAAAATCATCATAATTGTATTTTATCGTCTACGTACTTTCCTATAAATCTTAAAAATTTGACATTTTTTAAGGATTTGAAAGCATTAAATTTCATTACACTGTATAAAAACTTTCTAGAAAAAGACAAAAGTGTTGTAATGTTCTTTCAGATTTTTTTGGCTCCTTACTTCTAGCTTTTTTTTACGGAAGTTCAAAATTACGTAAGGAATAATTCCTCTTGTGTGACCTTGTAGTATACTGATCAGCACATCCAGTTAGCAAACTGATGGCTTAATGTTTGCTTAAAAGTTTTGGTTAAGTTTTACTGCCCCTAAAATCTGAAGTGTTTCTGTGGTTACCAAACTAGCAAGCTAAGGTAGGTTTTAGTTTGGCCGATTAAGACTCATCTCATTCGCCCCTTACCAATCATTCATTAATTCCACAGCCTGAGGATATTTAAATGTATTGCTACAATATGTCTTGATGTGCAGTGATCAGTTAAGATTTCCATCCAACTGACTGCGTTTCATATTTCATGATTTCTTTCTGAACTATCCGTTTAAATAGAGGAAAAATTAATCTTCCCATGTCATTTTGTAGATCGGCCACTCAAGTGGTAACTGGAAACCCATCTAGTCTGTTTTGATTCGGAGCGAGAGCACGGTTGTCAGCATTACTGATCACATATATTTTAATGATTTTTGCAAAATTCTTTGCGTGGTTAATATTATACGCAGAATATTTTGCTTAGTTCCGCTTATTAATAGCAATTCTAGTGACTTTAGAGCTGAATAGGGAGACTTTACTTTAAAACAGTTCTTTGAAGGTGATTGTAATTTATAGAAATATTCAACGACTCAACCTTTAAGGTTTCCAAGATTTTAGCTACGTGAATATAAAGGAAAATAAATAACCGTACTTTACATAAGATTCATAGACCTAACGGAAATTATGTTACAAATTTTCTGTTTCTTCAGAATTTCTTAAGAAAGGTATGGAAATCATTTCAAACAAAATGCATAGGAAACATTACGCGAGAGGTCGTGTTCGCAGTTCGAAGCATGCAGAAGATACAGGGGTTGGACAAAAATATAGAAACACCTTTAAAAAAACATATTTCTTTGTGTAGGAAACCCGTTGGCATCCAAAACAGCTTGCAGTCTTCTCGGAATGGATAAATACAGTTCCTGTATGTTTGCCAAGGGAATATTATACCATTCTTCCTGCAAAACGGTGGCAAGTTGAGATAACGATGTTGGCGGTGGATAACGAGAACACACTTTTCGTTCCAATGTAGACCACAAAGGTTCGATAATATTCAGGTCTGGTGACTGTGGTGGCCAGGGGAGATGGGACAACTCATTCTCGTGCTCAGAAAACCAGTCCTGGACAATGTGAGCTGTGTGAAGAGGGGCCTTGTCGTCTTGGAAGACACCATCACCATCGGGGAACAAAGTTTGTACCATGGGATGAACTTGATCGGCCAAAATGTTCACATATGTCCTGGCAGTCATGTGCCCTGACACAGTTATCATGGGGCTAGCAGAGAACCACGATATGGCTGCCCAAACCATAACAGAACCCCCGCCATGTTTCACTCTTGGCAACAAGCAGTCTGTATTATAGGCTTGAGATGGCGTTCTCCAGACGTAAACTCGGCCAGAAGTGGGAAACAATGTGAAAGAAGACTCGTCAGACCATATTACTCGCTTCCACTGCTCTATAGTTCAGGCTTTATGACTTAAACACCACCTTTTACTGTTACGGGCATTAGCATCACTGATGAGTGGCTTCTCAATTGCAGCACGGCCAGCAATTCCCTGTTTATGAAGCTCCCTTCTAATTGTTTTGGTACTCACAGGGTTCGGTAACACAACATTCATTTCAGCAGTAACTTTTGCAGCTGTGGTCTTCTTATTTTTCGTCACAATTGCCCTTAATGATCGTCTGTCACGATCACTCAGGACACACTTTCGTCCTCGCTGTGATTTAGCAGATGATGTTTTTCCGCTTTTCAAATATGCGGAATAAATCTTCGATACAGTACCTCTTGAAACACTAAACACCTCGGCTACCTTGCTTACGGAAGCACCTACCATACGTGCTCCAACAATTTGCCCACGCTCGAAGTCTGTTAACTCTGACATAATGCAATGACAACCTCACATAACAGTACTCCGACAACAACTGAACTGTTTAGCACATTTACGAAGTTGTATAGGTGGCGTCAGTAGTCAAAAACGCCAGCGCCACCTACATATTTCATTAAAATCAATCTTTCTTTTCAAACATGCATCTCACAAGGTGTTTCCATATTTTTGTCCATCCACTGTAGCTACATAGCGCTATTAACAAAAGGAACCGGTGCAGCACTTATGTACTCTTTCTCGGATGAATTAAAGTTCAGTCTGTCGTCTGATCGCAAATGACAACTGATGTGATCGGAGAGTGGTATTGCATACAGTCCGGCAAACATAGAGGAACGGGACCGATATCATATATGTAGTACCATGGATATGGGCTGGGATCATGATCAACGGCAGTACGTCGGTCTGTCTGCTACTAGCTGAAACTATAACTACCCAACGATGCATTAATGATATTTACATGTTCCGTGGTGCTGTCCGTGATAAATTTGTTTTCATAGATGACAACGCAACATTCGAACAGTCGTTCTCCAACAGTATAGTGAGCGAGGATATTCAACGACTCGTATAGCCAGCCCGTTTTCCAGATCTGAATCCCATTGTTTGGAATGCTTTGGGAGGAAACTTGCTGATTAATTATGCCCTCCAATCAACAAAGACATCCTCATCCGTTCACTGACAGGAAAATGGAATAAATTACTCCAACAGCTGCTGGATAACATTGTGCAAATTATGACACGACGTATGCAATCTTGCATAGTCTTCCATGGTGGCCATACCCCTCATTGTAATCTTACGCCAGAATGCCTGCGGATAGTAACTGCATTTGTTTTCACTTTAACGTATTCAGATCAAAATGGCTGTTATGTATGTTGAACACTTTTCAAAGCTTTCTGGATTTGAGAGCACAATTTGTTGCTATTTCCACATTATTCACTTGGCATCTAAACACACTTAATTGTTTACGCACTATATAGCCGTTCATGAACCATCTTAGCAATCGTTCGCCAGTGTATTATACAGGAAATATAAAAGCCTTAATGCTGTAGAGTCATTAAGATTGTAGAAGGAGAAAAAGCATAGAAATTATGCAGTGTTTTCCCAGGATTCGAATTCTGGACCTCCCGACTGCCATCCGACGTACTTCCAACTATACCATAAAGGCGTGCGTTAAAGAGGGAGAAAATACCTTGCAGTGTAAGCTAAGGAAATTTGGAGTTGAAATAAAATTCAGAGGCTCACTTAAATTCTCTGAATTACAGTTCGTATGGTCTTTATTTCTCTTTTTTAAATAAGAAATGTTAATTAAGTGAGAACCGTGTTTAGCTAAAAATGCAATTATTTTAACTGAATGCATCATAGATTTACTCGATTCTTTAATATTCTTTTGATTACGTTCATTTTTTTTCCTTAACTACAACTTTAATCTATCTCGTGTAATAGAGACTGTAGGCTAACCTTTGATATTCAATCCTCTTACACCATTAACAACTGGTGTTAATTATCGAAAACACAGGAAATTGGAATTTTCTTTTTCGACAACATTTTCCACATACATATCCTTTCTGTGTAACGTGGCGGATATGAAAGAAACGTTAAACCTTCAATATGTTCTCTCGAGTAAGTAATTGATTTGAGTATTTTACTGTTAAAAGCACGAAATATTTCAGATGCGACATACAGTCCCTTGTCTTTCAGTCAGTATTGATAAATATTCTTAAATTATTAACATATTTCTGATGAAATAGCGAGACGTCACTATAATGTTTTATCATTAATGTGTCCAAATATCAAGAATGTTTGTAATTTCTGTATCAATAATTTTTAATAATTGTGTTAAGTAGATTCAATAAGGGGATATAAACTAACATAATTCAGTATCTTTCACAATGCAATTTAAAACTTTCAAACTGTTAATTATTTTTAAGGAAATTAATTCATTTGCGCGCACACAAAAAAACCTATGCTTTGTTCCTTTCTGCTTTCTTAAATTTCTCAGTATGCTTTAATTTAAAAAGTGATTATTCAGTTTGAAAATTTTGAACAAAGGAGCATTCAAGCAGTTACTTTACGAACTGTAGGGTAAATTTGCATTATTTCACGTAATGTAACATTCATTTACATAAAGCGAAACAAAATGTTTCCGCTGTGTGTTTCGTGCAAGATGTGTGTACATCATCCAGCCTATCTGATCCAGCAATATCAGAAGCAACTCTCAGCATCTACTAGGAAGTTCTGCTCGTTCAGAAACAGTTTGAAGACTAGACACACAACAACAAAATTTACTTAGATACATAAAAATTTGACTCGAAATGCCAAATGTTTTTATGCAGGGAAGTGATGAGAGCTACATTGCATTTCTACTTGGAATCCGAATGAAGGTATTGGCTGATGGCGTAATCTAGGTACTTAAGCGAAGTGTTTTGAAATGTTGTTATATCACGGATTTGGGAAAATTTAGCATCAAATCTGTAAGTTCCTTTAAATATTCGTTGTATTCAAAATTCTGTGGCGTTTTAAGTAGACCATAAATCCTTTTATCTGCAAATAGGCTGAAGACAATGCACATATATCTGATTACAATCTCTTGTTATAAAACGCAGCTTTTCTGAAATTTCATGGTAACATCAGTAAAGAGATTGCTTTTTGTGTCCGTCTTTCCGTAGTCCGGTTTGCGAAAATAACTTTTGGACGTTCTTACATGAAAGCCTTCATCCCTCTATTCAGTAATTACAATTGTGCAATTCTTCATTCTGGTAGAAGTTCACTTGAAGAACCGAAACTCTGGTTTAGAGAGGATATTAGTAGGGGTGTTTAAGCATTAGGACATTTGGAATGACACAGATAACGGAATTTCATTAAAATAGCATCTTAAATTTTATTTAACTTCGGATAACACCTAAACGCAGATATCAGTTTCTTTTAAATACATCGAAGTTGTTTATTAATACAGCCCCCGAGCGGAATTATTTAAACAGGTTATAATTATATATGTATTAACAAATATAGAAAACTATGCATACTATTGATGCATAAAAGATTATCCAAAACATTTTATTAGAAATTCCAAAATTGAGAGTTAAATAACGAAAAAGCATTTCGTATTTCCTAAGAAATTTCCAACGAAAGGACATAAGGTACCGCTCTAAGAAAGAACGCTAGAAATTGTGTTTTATCATATCAGACAGGATTGGTTAACAGTTTATTTTACATATTACTGTAATATTTATTTTTGATAGTCATAAAACATTGAAAAGGTTTAGCACGCCTTCTTAGATTTATTATAAAATGATGCATTTCATACTTTAACAGTAACGTATCTAGTCACAACAGTTTCTCTGCAAACTTCTCTAACAGTTTCTCTGCAATAAATCTGCGAAATCTAACATACAGGGATTTTATCAAAAAACATTGAAGCAAAATTACAAATAAAAAAGTCAGGTAAAAGAAAATTTAATTCAGAGAAAATTCATGAGCAGAAAACTCCAATAAAACTGCCTAAAATACTTAATTTTATTGCTATCTAAGTGAAAGTCCGATCCAAGTATTTTTTGAGAGCAAAAGACAACTTTCTGCGTTCTACCATACATCAGTTGCTTTTCATACTGGGAAACCTGCAACATTTTCTTCCCATTATTTCCTACTACTGAAAAAGAAATTTGGAGAATTTAAATTGTCTAGCTCTGTCTTCGCTCATTCGGATGCTTAAAAATAGTTTATTTTCGGGTATTTTTGAAGTTTCGAAACTTATTTAAACTAACAGGTTCAGAAGTTAGAGTAACGCATATGAGCTGAACAAAGCTAAATGTTTTTACTTAAAATTACTGGAGCAAACATGTAAAACCTTCATATTACTTTTGATATGAATCAAAATTTTGCCTATTTTCTCTTTAAAAGAAACTTAACTAAAATCCTTAAGACACATCTTTCGTTGCGGAAGAAATAAAACAATGGTAATCCATAAAATATTGTCGTTTGTACATATTATATATATATATATATATATATATATATATATATACATGTAAGTATATATAGACATGTCACGGTGTGTGTCAGTAACTGACACACGTAAGAGTGTGTCAATTTTCACTGTTGCTTTTATAGATTTTTAACTTTAATTTTAAGTTCAAAATTTGGCTTTAACTTCTTTAAGATTCTTATACAAAAGGCTTACTTATTTTCAATACTTTAATTTCTTCATTACACCTTTTCCTTAGATAGGATAATCAGGATTACTTTTCCTTATTTACTCAAACTTTATATCTCTATCTATGAAAAGTTTCGTAATATATATATATTTAAAGGAACTTTTCAAAATTTGACTTAAAAGTCATTGTGTAGGGCTCAGTTTTTTTCACATATCCTCTGTAAAGGTTAAACTAATTATCACAGCATTTTTATCCTTAAGTTTTCGGTTAAATCGAAAATTAACTTTTTAAATGAAATTTTTTTGAATTTCTAATATAAAAGATTTCTGTTATTATTATTATTATTATTATTATTATTTTTTATTCGGTTGAAATGTTTTTAGTTTTCGTGCATTTGCTAACAATGATGATTTTTTAAAAAAAGAAGTTTGTCGTTAGCACATCTACAATTTTAAATAACGGTGAGATCAGATTTTTAAACTAAACAGAAATTTATTTAAATTAGGAGTAATATTTCTACATTTATAGGCAGAAATGTATGTTATTTTATTGCTTTTCTGCATGGTACAGACTAAAATGTGTAGAACAAAGTACTTAAAAATCTTTTAAGGTCAATTGTTTTATTCAAATGCACATAAAAATAGGATTTCTACCTATTATATTCTTGATCATATGGGAGCAAAAACAAAGTCGTAGGCCTCAAATGTACAAAATATATTAATGATGTTAATAAAATTTTCAACGAATATTAGATAATATGCAAATAGCATAATAATTATATTAAATTCACTTTAATTTCCGTTAAAAAGGGACGACCAAGAATTGTTTTCACTTTTCGAACAAGATTCATTTTGATTTCAAATAAAATCTTTTAATATTAAAAAGTTTTTAATGCATCGTTTTGTATCTTGTAGAGATATTAGGTTATTTCGAAGCAGTAGATGTGAAAAATGAGCATTGACCTCGCCGGGATTCAAACCACGGAACTCTGGAATACACGTCAAGCGTACTGACCACTACACTACGAAGGCATGCTCAGAAGGCGGGGGAAATACCTTATAATCTTAATTGTAACAATTACATTAAAAAAGTTATCCTGTTCGAAACTTGAAGTACGTGTCAATTACAAATATCAGTATTTCACTTATTTATATACCTGAATAAATTAAATCATAATTACCGGTATGAGAAAGTATGCCCCTAATTTTGTTATACAAATCTGTAAACATATGCTAGGATGTAAACAAAAAAGTATTTGCGTTTTGGTATAAAAGAACGTCAGGAAATTTATTGCGCTACACTAATCTATGAGTAAAACATTTGTATACTTAACACTTCACATTTTCCGTAACTTGACATATTGCCAGACTTTATTCGGAATGGGACTGGAAGATTACACACAGAGGGATAATTCCATGGACTTAAATAAATGACACGGCAGGAAATTGTTACGATTTATCTACATTAAACGTCGCATTTGAGGTTGAAAACCTGAATGCTAAAGGGCGATAAAAAGCTCAGAACCTTTAATAAATTCTCCACTGAAACTACATTTATTAAATACAGCTTAATTTTTATTCTTTCACATGTAATAAGAGTAAATCGGTTTTCAAATATAAATGCCATCTTTAGCGCGATTCTTGTATTTAAAAATCTGATGTGTACACCACATGACTTCCTTGTACGGAATATTAAATTATACGCATTTTTTCATGCATTTTATTTAAACTTATTAGATTGAATTAAACCTACTTCGCCGACAGCGCATAAACCACAATAGAATAAATGCATTCTTTAAAATTCACTTTGTTTACCATAGCGACACTCTGGCGCTAGGTTTGCTTAACAGTATTATATTTCGTTCATATTATAACTCAGAATGCACAAAATTTATATAATTTAAAGAATAGAATTATCTAATCGTTGCCACATGTTCTATTCAAATACTATAACAAAGCTAGAACTATGTATAAAAGAAATTAAGCAAACAAAGCAAAAAAGAAACAGTTTTTCACAGACGACTGAGTATTTCTCATTTAATTAATTCAGTTCTCACTTCGCGAGAAGGCAAAAATACATAAAAACTCAAAATATCTATATTAAAAATTACGAAGTAAATCTCAAATGCTTATTTCCACGAAAAAATTCGAGAAAGAATTAAGCATGATTTAATTGGCAATAATAAATGAATGCGTTATCTTTGTTGTTGGGAAGCTAAGTTTCTCTAGATTGGCAACAAATCCACTAGTCTCCTGTTTCAAATGTAAACATCAATGGCCGCCATTAAAAACAGGCTTAGCGGCAATTAAACAACTTTAAAATTGCTGATAATTCTAAAAATATTGCACACAGATTTACTAAAGGCATAAAATCCTCAACCGGAAGATCGAAACAACATAATTCAATCATTTTTAAAGCAAAAAATGTACAATTTACAAACATATAAGAGTAAAGAAACTGAGATCACTGAGCCGGGTAACAGAGTGGATATATATATAAATATATTTATATACGTTTGGTGCGGCCGATTGCAACCAAAATACGAGGTGCACATCTACATGTTATTATAGCACTCCTATATACAAACTTTCAATGTTCTGAGGCTACTCGTTTTTTAGTTATGCGAGATACGCACGTACGTACAGACGTTCGTACAAACGCCACGAAAAATTCTCTTCAGAATTAATTTTAAAGCAGTTTTATAATTTTTTTGAAGGAAAAGAGTATTTTATTCTGTCCTTACGTACAGATATCACGCAAAACCATCGTTAAATTGCATTCGATAGCGGTCAAAATGGATATTTTCGTTGAAATATGCTGCCTGAAACTTTTCGCGATTACAATACTTCCTTTTTACTTCGTACAAGGAAGTAAAAATTAAAGTAATTCGTATGTTTTTTGTTCATCGAAAATGTTACTGGATGTTATTAAATATGGTAGCAGAGAAATTTATTTATAAGTTTTTATTTCACGAGCTTATCTTAAATTTCCGATGCACAAAAAATGTTTTCTTTTATCACCTAATAAATTAAAAAAGTACTTTCCGTTTTCAAGTAGTATGCACAGTAATGAATAATGATACTTTAAATAAAAAATATCCTTTCCCATTTGCATTCTGAGCACGCTGGTGTATAACTAGAATGAATGAATTAACTATGGTAACGTTTTTTGGAGGATAAGATGCATACTGAAGAATTTCTTCTAAGGAAGCTTTCTCTTATTTGCTTTGCATACAGAGAAAATTACGAAATCAAGATGCAGCCATCTTGTCGAGTTGCGGGCAGCCATATGAACCGCTAAAGTGTTGATATTCCGGTCACTGAAAAATATAAAATCGACCAAACGAAGTTAAAACATTTCTATTGAATCATTGCTAATCACCTACAAAAGTTAAAAATAAGAAACATTAAATTCCGTTTTTTTATTTTTGTTTGCTTTATAAGGTATTTATCCCACTTTCTTGGCGTGCCTTCGTGGTGTGGTGGTCTGCACACTGGGCCGGTATTCCAGAGGTCTGAGGTTCGATTCCCGGCTAAGGCGTGGCATATTTTTCATCTCTCCGGCTTTTCCAATAAACGTAATATCTCTACAGCTTAATTCCAATAATTTTTTAAGATTGTTTTGCGATAATTAATTCGATGATAATTTTCAATCTTATTATTTTCGCCATCTATTTTGGATTTAATAAATAAACTGCAAATCAACAGGCAAAACTTTATTAACTATGTACTACAGCTCATATTTTCAAGTTGGAAGAGATGCACACTAATAAAATTTTAAAATCAGGCAAAATAGTACCTTTTTTTGCGTACATCATGAAACTTAGTCTATTTCGAAGACGATCGTACACAGGTCTCTCTTCTTCAGGAACAAACAAATTGTTCAAGAGAATAGGAGATTCTGTAAAACCTAATTTTGCGAAGTTTATTTTACTTCTAAAGAAGAGAGTCCTCAAAATAATAGTCCTCAAAATCAACAGAGTTTTAATCAAAATCTACCCAAAAATAAGGTTGCTGCCTTAACTAATTTTAAATAAGCTCTGAATATGTCATTATACACAGCAATAATTTAAAATATAGCGTTTTCCTTAAACTAATAAGATATTTCTTACTGATATGTTGATAAAATAATATTAATGTCTAAATTAATAATTAATAAGCAAAACTGCAACCTTTTAGGTACAGATTCTAGGAGTAATTTTGCGCAAAATCAAAGGTTACTGTTTTGCCTAATTTTAAAAGATTAACTCTAGTTCACAAATTTCAATAAACTTAAAAAAGATACCTGCGGACTCATGATTATCTAAAATTAAAAAATGATTGCAAATTATCTCTCATTGTTTGAATGTCATAATTGACAAGGATATGGCTATATGCATATGAATTCCGCTTCCAAAAATAAAAGTGTAATGCACCGTATCATAAAATATTTGGTTGCAATCTTTATTATGAAATATATTGCTTTAGACATCACCAAATACTTCTACAGAAATTATTTGAACATCAGCAACTATATTTTAAGTGGCCAAGAATAAACTTTGAATAAAAATTTCAATCTTAGCCGATGAAGTTTTGATACCTCAACTTTAAATTACTATTAAATCTGTAGGGATTTCAAGACAGAAACTTTCGCCTGTAGATAGAGAAAAAATTCAGTTATCAGTTTTAAACAGTATTACGACAAATGGTAACCGTACCATAATTAGAGTATAAAATACAATAGGGGTTTCGTAACAAATACTTCGAGCAATGATTATACCTCTTAATGAGCTAAAGCACAAGAGTCAAAATATCCCGCTCATCGAACTCCATCTCATTTTACAAACTTCAAGCAAATATCTATTACATTTCTCTATTACATTTTGTTAAAACGTTAAATGCGAAGTTAAACTTGATTTACTTTCTGTTTAATTGTCACGTGAATGAAAGAATTTGCCTGTGCATAAATGTAAGCAAGAAGCAAAGGAGCGGGCAGATAAATACATTTAATAGTATTAAACTACTACTAAAGAATTGCTAAATCCGCTTAACCCTTTATATGCGTCTAGCAAAAAGCTTCTGTGAGCCTATGGGTGCCATATGCGTGCCCGGCGGAAGCCTTCGATGTAGATCGTGGACGCAAATGAGCGCTTGGCGAAGGCTTCGGCTGTTTACTGCTGTCTCGTGTTGTTATGTTCGGAAATTATTTCTGTCACATGTGTACAACACTCGCATAACCCTCATACCTCGTTAGCCTGTTAGCAACGAGGAAAAACTGAAATCTCATTTATTTGGTCAGTCCTTCTGCCGCCGCACGCCGTTTACGCGAAGCATTTCATATTAGAGCAATTAGTCAAAAGTTAAGTAAAACACGCGAGAAAGCTTCCCCAGAGAGAGATCTCTGATGGTGATAAATAGTTGTACTTCAAGGGGTTTTACCCACTAAAAACAAATAATAACTTAGAAGTAGGGAGATTGTCACAGCCATAATCAATAACTTTTGTTTTGGTTTTATTTTGGAATTGAAAAGTGGTGTTGTCACTTTATTTTCTATGATTATGTTTTATCCCCAAAACGCTTTGTGCAATGATGTTTAGAAATTGGGATATTTTTTTTATATATTTTGATCGAGAGTTTTGTTTGTTATTATAATCGGAATATATTTGTTTTCTATAACGATAAACTTTAAGGCGATGCTTTAATATAAAAAAACTTACTTCTGCCTATCTTAATTCAGCGAAGCATAACCCTCGATGTTTTCTTTGTCTATATTTTTCACTGAGAATGATTTCTTTTCAATGTTAAATTTTTAAGTATTTTTAATGTTCATGTCCTTATTTAGTTTTGAATATATTTTCAACAGGAAACGTTTAAAGTTGGTTCTGTTTTGAAAGCCTACCTGTAATAACTTTGGGAGTATTCCTATCAGAATAACTGATCAAATAATATGTTTGCTTCGCGTTAATTTTAAATGATACATCTAGACACATGTTTTCCATCTTCTGATGAAATTTATTAATGTGCTACCGAGTTTTGTTTTCTCTGAGGAGAAAGGAAATATTTCGTTGTCTATCTAAATACACTGACTTTCTCATCTGCAACAAGTGCCAAAGAGAAGTATAATTTTACCAGTTTTTAAAGATCAGGTTAGTAGGCATTTTGATAAAATACGAATTAAAATATTTTCATGTACCTAAAATTTCTCTTCTTTCTATCTTATCTATTTTGTTTTTTATGTTAGTGTGTAAAAATCAAGTTTTTGTTGTGTTATTTGATTTTTTCTGTTATCTTTATCCGAATCAAAAGCAAAGCATTTTTCATTTAAAAATATCTGATGTGGATACCACATGGCTTCTTTGTACGCCTATTAAAATTAGACTTTCTCTGCACTTCATTTAAGCTTGTTTCTTCATGTTAATGTAATTTAATCAACCGATTCCTCAAGGCAAACTGAAAACGACATCAAAAATTGAAAAGTTTGAAATTAGAGATCATGGTCATATATTGTAGGACAGGAGTCAAACTTCTTGCATTTTTACTTTTCATAGCGATTATACACTCATGTCCATAAATTAAGGATAATTCATCGTCACCCGGAAATCGAACTCTAAAATAAATATATCACCTTTAAAATCACTACACACATCTTCAAGAATCATACGAAGAATCATTCAAATATAAATTTCAGGAAGTAACCAGATGACACCGATGGTACGTCACAATGACGAGAGTGTAAGAGAGTGGTAAAATTGTTCGCAGGCGCTTTACAAGCATTTCAGTGCAATAACCGAATAGTTATGACACATAGGACGCATTTGGATGATTTTTTACGTGGTAGAATTATCGGCCGTCTGGAATGTGGGCGTACCCAACTGGAAGTATCAGACGAACTTGGAATTGCCCAGAGTGTCATCTCCAGGTTTTGGCAGCGATTCCAAGATAATGGTAATGTGAGTAGACGTTACAGCACAGGTCGTCCCACAGTTACAACGCCGAATGAGGACCGGTATTTAGCAGTTACTGCCAAAAGAAACAGGCGGAGCACAGCCTCAGACTTGTCTCTTCAGCTCTCTTCAGCCACTGGTACGACAATTTCAAGGCTGACCGTGTACAGACGATTAGGGCAGATTGGTCTATATGCTCGTAGACCTGTCAGATGCGTTTTCCCGACGAGTCCAGGTTTAGCTTGCAGTCTGACTTTCGTATGGAGAGCTCCAGGTACCCGTTACCACCAAGAAAACATCATTGAACGACACCGTTACTGTGATGCAGGACTGCTCGTTTGGGTTGGAATCATTCTGGGTTCCAGAACTGACCTGCATGTTCAAATTGGAACCATGACAAGCCAAATCTATCGGGACGTCATTCTGGAACAACATGTACGTTTGTTTCGGGGCGCCATGGCTGCACAATTTGTGTTTGTAGATGACAACGCCCGTCCTCACCGTGCAAACATCGTAAGCGAATGCCTTCAATCGGAGGATATCACCCGTATGAACTTCCGGCATTCTCACCGGACTTGAATCGAGTAGAGCACGTGTTGAAAATGCTTTGGGCCGACGAGTTGCAGCCCGTCAACCTCCTCCTACATGTCTACCGGAACTTCGGAGAGCATTGCTTTTTGAGTGGTGTAATATCCCCCAAGATCAGATCATAATTTGATACTCAGCATTCCTAGACGTTGTACGGACTGTATTGCATAGTCTGGGAGACATACAATGTATTAACAATCATACCAACCATGTAATATTGGTTTTTTGTAAATAGGTTTTTTTTTTTTTTTTGTAATTTGTTCCAGGGAGAAAAAATCGCTAATTTTTTTAATAATATCAAACGTATAGCATCTTTTTTTGCTCTTTACCTTTTTTTTAATAAATAAGCTTTACAAATAAGTCAAATGTGTTTTGCTTCTAACTCTTCCTTTGCCTGATTTTGCATTATCCTTAATTTATGGACATGAGGACATGCGTGTAAATCTTAAGTATAGTAAACGGGAGGCAGCATTAAAAGTGGGATTTCGCTATTTGTACAAAATTGCTTTTTTAAAATTTGAAATTGCCAAAACATGAATATTTCAAGGGTGCTGGTATATATATATATATATATATATATATATATATATATATATATATATATATATATATATATATATATATATATATATATATGTATATATATTCATATATACTTTGCCGATTGTAATAAAAAAGGCAAGTGTACAACTAGATGTTATAGCAGTTCCATATATAAAATTTCATTGTTCTACAGCTAAACTTTTGCGTTATGCGAGATACATGGTTCTATACGTACATACAGAGGTCACAAAAATACATATTTAGAATTTATTTTAAAATCCATTTTTGTACGTGCATATGTCATGGAAAATATTAGTCGAAATGGATTCGGAAATGGTCAAAATGGATATTTCCTTTAAAACATGCAAGATTACAATACTTCCTTTCCTTCCTACAAGGAAGTAAAAATAGGGAATTTCAAATTCGCACTATTACTTAGTATCATGTCATGGCTGAATTAAACTTAAGTTTTCCCCCGGTTTTTAAAAATTCTTAAAAATAATTATGTTTAATTTCTTGGATTCATATATTTTTATGAGAAATTCGTAGCAAAGTATTTTAGAATACAGACAAAATATTTTAAAAGAAAATGGAGTTTTGCAGTTTTACTAATTACGTTTGATTTATTTTGGTCAAAATAGGCTCAGAATCAGCAAATGTACGTGATCTACATTAAACCAAACCTTGAAAAAAATTATTTTTGTTAACTTAAATATGAAAGAATTTCATATACGCTGCTTATTTTTATTTTAAAAGTTCAGGAAACTGTTTAGTCTGTAAAAAGCGTGAAAGGCCGTAATCATGGCATTATCAGTGTTTATTCTGCTGCTTAATGAACTGATTTGTTGTGATCTTTAAACATGTATTTGTTCACGAAAATGATACCGATATAAAACTTCTTGTCTTACATTATTTTTTGTTAATATTGCTTTAATTAATATATATATATATATATATATATGCACTTTTATCCTTTTTTACACAGTTTTATCTAGCTTAGTTTCTTCATTTATTTGCTGATTTGGGCCAAATATCAAAATCAAATTTTCAACCAAGTCTACTGAATTGGTTTGCTTACAAATGTGCTTGCATATATGCGTATTTAAGATAACAGTTCATTTTGAGGTAGCAATACAATATTTCATTGTGATATTTGTCAAAATGCAATAGAGATTTGTTTTTCTATAGAGTTTTCTCATATATTCTTATTTAACGATCAAATTCATCAAGTCTAAATTCAGTTTGAGCACTGTTGGATAGATCAGTAAATACTCTTACATATAAAGTTAAGTCGAATCTCTAGCATAATCGATCGATTTTTAACATTTTAAACTAAAGTCGTTGAGCTGCTGTTAACAATGGCCTTGTTGATAACAATGACTGATTTTTAGATGACAGTTATTAGAGAGATATTTAAATGAGTTAAATGTGATCTTATACTAACAGGTAAATCAAAAGAAGACTTTGAACGTAAACTGACGTCATGTTCTTAGTGACTATAAAGATTAGAGGAAAAACTCTTTGCGAAAACGATGATTTCCTTTTTTTTTACCCCCTACCGTTTCCCTTCTATGAGCCAAAAGGAAATAGATAAAATATGTCAAAAATCTTTTAAGTTACACTTCTTTAATGAAATACTATAAAAATATAAATAAATAAATAAAACAAAATTATATGTTGCAACACTCTAGGTCTACGAGAAAAGTCTTCGGTCTCCTATGCAGATATTCTATTATGTATTTGACTATTACGAGAATTTCAAGGAACGATAAAGGTAATAGTACAGAAATGACACCTATAACTGAGTTCCATTCACTTAAATTCTCTTTGATAATTCTATTTTAAAGCTTTCTCGCTGTTTAGTATGTTATTTTACATAAAGCATTTTTTTTTCAACTTACTGCATTAAATAAACCCCAATAAGTTACAAGATTTTAATACATTTAATGCGTTTTGAATTACTGTGAAGTTCTGAAAATTTATTTTCTACATGGTATGTTTTAAAACATAGCGTATAATTATTGCGTAAATTGGTTTCATAATGTTTTGCGTTATGGTATTTTATGCAATAGATGATTATAATATGTAAGCAATTCTAACACATCTAAAGATATTACTTGCACAGATTTTACGAACTTGTGTTTTTTCTCAAAATATTGCAAATTTAGTTATTTTTTGAAGTCCTTTGAACTTCTGACGAAAAACCTCTAAGATCAATATGAGGAAAGATATGAGAAATTTCCGGTATTCATTTCTTTCTATAAAGAAAAAGAAATATTATCAAAAGAGGGTGGATGCAGACTGACAAACTATCAATGGAAGATATTAGTGATTTATATCGGAATTTTTTGGTTGTTTACCGAATGAGTATTTTGTGTATTGAGTGGTTATATTTGAATCCTGTTCTTCGAGTTATTATATTTTGGAACTGAGAACTTTTATCCTGTATCTTCAAAGGTAATAGAACTACTTGTTTGTCGATTGCGTTGAGTGTAATTGTATTGTAGTTTCAGCGAAGATCAAGCAAGACCTTTTATTTATTTTTTCAGCTGTTTCTAATTATATTAAGTAGATCAAGTACAAATATCTGTCACATAGAAATATTCATAACGAAATATATATATGTATCTACAGTACCACAAAATTTTATTTCAAAACGAAATTATCCCATTCTTATTTCCGCGAAATTTGCTGCTGAAAATTAATCAGTTATAGACAGATTAATTAAGTAATTAAGAGTAATTAAGTAATTAATTAAGTTATAGACAGATTCATTAAGTAATTAATCTATCTATAATTGATTAAGTAAGAAATTTAGAACCAACTTGACAAAGACTAAAAAAATGAAGTTCAAAATCAGTAAAAATTCCAAAAATATTTAAAAATTAACTAATAGCTAGAAGAATTAAAGAAATGTGAAAAACAATGACCACAAAAAATACAAAAAGCATAAGAAGAGGAATGCAATTAACTCTGGTTCAAGGTTTTCAAAAGTAGGTAGATGAGACTTAATTGAACCTTATTTCTTATGGAAAACTACTGCGTTTCTCTTCCTCCAAAATTAGCTAATGTACCTTTCTAAATTATTTAATATAACAGTTCACCCGAAAATTCTGAAACTTCACATCAACAGAAGTGTGTTCAATTATAGAAATATACAAAAAAATCCATGTGTAAACATTTCAATGTCAAATAAAGTGAAAGAAATTAAATAGATATATTTACTAAGTTTAAGATTAAAATTAAAATGTAGAAGTTCGGAAATACTTAGAAACTTTTATATCATAACTTAATCAGTTGACGCAGAGGCAATCCGTTAAAAAAATTTACACAAAATACATCCATATGTACAAAATTCCAGTGACAAACAAAGTTAAAGAAATTAATCAAATATTTTCATTGAATTGAAATTAAAATGTACTAATACGAAATATCTTAAAAAATAACATAGAACATAAAAATCAGAACATTCATTACGAAATAAAGATCAGAAGAGTTAGATTCAAACGTAGACTCTTAGGGGCTTCACTGGCGAAGAAATCTTCCCGACGGTGAATTAAAAGCCTGAGAGAAATTTTACAGTTTTTTAGATTTGGAAAGAATGAAAGTAAAGTAAGAAAAAGTAAGAAAATAATTAAAGGTTAGAAAAGAATAAAGTCTAGCGTGATGGGCTTAGTGAAGACTTAGAATACAGTAGGCCCTCTATTAAAAATAGTCAAAAATTATACAAATGTATACAATGGAAATTTACAAAATGTCTTCTTTATCCTTCTCTACTTGAGCTTTCAGATAAAAAATTCATGTCTTTAAAAAATGTTTGTAGGGTGTAGACCATTCCAGCGTTTGGTAAAGGTCTTCTAATGAAGTTAATTGGAATTTCATTTTTTTTTTTTTTTTTTTTTTTTTTGTAAAATTTTAGTAAGTAAAACAATTTTAACCTGTTATTGTCCAATTCCTGTGCAAAACATTTTTAATCTGATAATTTGATTAAAAACCGTATTTTCTATTACTTTTTAGAGGTATTGGTGTTCCAATTTATAAGTTTAATTGTAGAAAATTTACTATACTTTTATCAAACAATCTTATTTCTTTAAGATTATGAATGCTAAGATCTAGGTAATCTATTAGTAATTGATATTTATTGGTTTTATTGAGTTTTAGAATGTTGGAGTAGGTGTTCTTAATTTCATTAAGATTATTATTGTTGAAAGTAATAATATCATTGTACCTGAAAGAGTTTTCAAATTTACTGAAATCATTACGAGAAATGTGTTTAAGAAATTTAAAATTAGAAAGCAAATAGAAGTTACATAAGTGAGTAGAATAAGAACTTCTCATAGGAATATCATTTATTTGCAGGTAAAGAATATTTTCTTGCTTAATGTAGTTATTGAAAAGCGAGATACAGAGATATTCTTCCTATTTCTGCAACTGCATCATATAAAAATCATATGATACTTCTTTGAAATGACGCAATTCAGAAAACATTATCACAAACATGATACTATTTTTATGGCAGAAAGAAAAAGTAACCGTAAATTAAAAATGAGACTTTAGGAGCTGCTTAGAAATATAAAATGTAAACTGTGTTTTATTTGCCCACACAAATATATTACTTAAATGTTAGTTAAATTTAGCTATACAATTTAAATTTTTCAGAAATCTTAAGCTGTCGCATCAATATATTTTGTCTATCGATGTAGCAATTATGTAAGCTTAATTACTAATAAAGTTTTCATCGAAAGGTTCTGCTTTTCGATAAATTATGCATTTTATTTTGTGTTGTGTAAATCTACAAAAAATTGTTTTATATATAATTTGTTTTTTGCTTAACACCTCATTATTTGACTGTGAATTATTGGCATATACACTCGCTTGCAAGATTAAGAGAAGTGGAAAGCTATATCTGTTTTTACGAAAATATTGAACCAAAGCTATTAAGTGTGAAGCCGAGTAATTATACAAGGATTCAGAGTCGAATACGCAAGAGTACAAGCGCTGCTTGTGGAGCTGTAATTATGGACGGGATATAAGCACCTGAGAGGTTTTCGGTGACTTCTGTGTTTGGACGCCTTCACAACATTCGCTATGTTCGCTCAAGAACTGAGTATTCTTTAAAAGATATCAGGTAAAATTAGTGGCCGTGAACGTGTGGATAAAAAAATGGGGTGGAGAATTGCCGGTAGATTGGAATCAGGCCAATAACAAGCACAGGTGGCTACAGAGCTCAACGTAACGTCCATTGTCGTCTGCAATTTGTGGAAACAGTTTCAGGGGACAATAAATCCATATCAATAAAATCTGGACAGTGTCGACCACAAAGTCGATGTCCACAAAGAGGGACTGGGATCATTATTTGGCACTTTCAAAGAGGCGACACGAGACTGATACACATTCACAGATCTCAGTTAGCTGTATCCTGCCACTGTACCCCAAGTTTCACGGTGTACGATTGCCCAAAGCCTTCCTGAGTTAGTCCCGTATGCGAGATGACCGCTGCGTACGTTCCGCTCACTGCAGCACACAAGAGAGTACGTTTAACAATTTGCATACACCTTACACAGGGGGAAAACTAGAAAACGCCCACGTAGCCACCCCGTCCGCCGGGATTCAAACCTCAGACCGAACTACCAGTGTTCAGCGGCTTTACCGCTCGGCCGCTGTTAGGCCGGAACACGATGCCATCCCTCTCTAATCAGAGAAATGGATCACTACGGTGAGAGAGGTGTGCCGATTTGGGTAAGTATTATGTTGGAAGCTTGCACAGCCCTGTATGTGTTTGACAAGGCTCCCTGACTTCTATAAGATATGGAATGGAGATCTTAGAGCCCTACGTTCGCGTTTTTAGGGGTACTGTTGGTCCTGGGGTCCTGTCAATGAATGACAATACTCCTGTCCACATAGTGCTCAGGTGGTCGACGATTATCTGAAAAGTGAGGATATTCGCTGCATGAATTGGCCAGCCAGATCTTCTAATATTAACCCTATACAGCATGTTTTGAAAGCTGTTGGGAGGTGAATTTCATCTCACCATCCTTCTCCAAGAACTGCGCTTTGCGTACTTTCTGGCTGTAAGAGGGGGCCATACTCCATATTAGACTCAATATGAAGTATGTCCCCCTCTTACAGCCGGATAACTTTGATATCACAACTTGGATTTTAGAAATCCCTGCACTATGAAATATACTAATAATCATGCGTAGATAAGCTGACTTTTGAATTGTGTATCTCTTTCTCTGTTATAAATGTATATTAATACCCCATTTCATTAAAATATTTCCACTAAATCTGAAATTTTTATGAACACTTTCATCAAATCTGAAAATAGTTTTTCAGAAATTGGACATAATGTTCAGATTCTCTTAATTTTGCACACTTTCACCAGCAGTAGAACAAATATGTCTACCAACAGTTATTTCAATTTAATTTAAACCTTTCAGTATATTTCGAACTTTCGCGCACTTACAGTGAGTAGTATATAAAAGAACAGAAAGAAGCAAAATAATTGAATCCAACGCAAAGAAATAAATTCACACAGAATATAACACGTAAAGAAAGTCTTTTAATGCAGGAAATAATTTATTACAAAGTGTAATATGCATTCAACACATTTGATTTATTTCACTTTTAATATTTCAAATATAATCACCTTTGACATCCTCGGAAATCACATTACATTTCTTTTCAAAAATACATATGTACAACAACATCCTTTCTTCATGTACAAAATTTATATAGTATTATATAAGCAAGACATACATTATTTCTTTAAAACAACTATCTTACATCTTTGGCAGTCACTAGCTGATTTTTTTACCACTGACTTTACATATAATACACAATATAACGACCACTTCATTTTGATCTTTTAGTTGGAGTAAAGTAAACCTAATTTTTAAAGACAATTGCTACAATATAATCATAGATTAAAAACATCTATCAACTATAGCTGTTAGTACTTTAGTATTTGTTACAATAGTCTCTCAATTTAATTGCATTTTTTCATTCTATTTATCTATAAAAATTCAGCATAAAATTTCTCAATTATAAGATATACATTCAGAGAAGTTTGTTTGGTATGATGTTATGCATAGATTTTGTCCATATAGTTCTTTGGTTCCTAAGGAAACATGGTGAATATAGAGTTACGCTTACTTTTTGTACTATTTTTATATTAGCACTTTAGTACCCTAAATGTAACCTGTCATTTACAAGATTGTCGGTTTGAATTCTTTGTAAAAGAGAAATTTTTCATGGAATAATGAGACTTGATATCACTGCTGCTGAAGTCTTTCTTTAAATCACTACTGATAAGTTTGCATTAGTAAGATCTAAAATTAAAACTCAGCAAACATTTTAGGGAACATTACAGCTATAGTAAGTTTACACTCTCATCTACAACTTAATAATCCTCTGGGATGCTAATGTTAAGAATTAGGAAAAGAATAATGATAAGAGATATCATCAGTGGCTAGAATAATTTAAGAAGAAAGTAAGATATTCCTATTACTTTCACCAGCAGTAGAACAAATATGTCTACCAACAGTTATTTCAATTTAACTGCTTGAGCCTTTCAGTTAGACGGATGTGGTTTAAAGCTGATGAAAGAAACATCAAAGACGTAATATAGTTTAGATGGAGGTGAAAGTAAAATGCGGAGATGGGACAAATGAAGCTTCTGAATGAGTTTTTTTGGGGTAAAGACGTGCAACAAATATTCTTCATATTTCTATCAAACTGTCAAAGTCAAATATACAGCAGCAGTTCTCTTTCCTTTTTTACTTCCTTGTACGAATTAAAAAGGAAGTATTGTAATTGCAAAACGTTTCTTGCAGTATATTTCAACGAAAATATCCATTTTGACCGCTATCGAATGCAATTTAATGATGTTTTTTCCTGACATCTGTACGTAAGGACAGAATCAAAGACTCCAAAAAATTATAAAACTGCTTTAGAAGGAATTCTGAAGAGAATTTTCGTGGCGTATGTGCGTACGTACGTATGTACGTATCTCGCATAACTCAAAAACGAGTAATCTCAGAACGTTGAAATTTTGTATATAGGACTGCTATAACATGTAGTTGGGCCCCTCGTATTTTGGTTGCAATCAGCCACACCAAACGTATATAAATATATATCAACTCTGTTACCCTATAATATAGCATATAATATATATAATTTCTCTATATATCCTCTTTGGTACCCGGATCAGTGATTTCAGTTTCTTTACTCTTATACTATGTTTGTAAATTGTGCATTTTTTGCTTTAGAAATGATTGAATTATGTTGTTCATATCTTCCGGTTGAGGTTTTTATGCCTTTAAGAAATCTGCAAGCAATAGTCGTAGAATTATCAACAATTTAAAAGCTGTTTAAGGGCGGTTAAGCCTAACTTTTAAATAACATGACGGACATATTTGTTTACACTTGAAACAGCAGAATAGTAGATTTGTTGCCAATCTAGAGAGCTAAGCTTCGCAACAACAAAGATAACGCCTTCATTTATCATTGCGAATTAAATCATGCTTTATCCTTTCAGGAATTTTTTCGAGAAAATACGTGTTTAAAATTTACTTCGTAATTTTTAATATAGATATTTTGAGGTTTTATGTATTTTTGCCTTGTCGCGAATTGAGAACTGAATTAATTGAAAGATAAATACTGAATCGTCTGTGAAAAACTGTTTCTTTTTTGTTTTGTATGCTTAATTTCTTTTATACACCGTTTTATTATAGTATTTGAATGGAACATGTGGCAACGATTCGATAATTCTTCAAATGATATAAATTTTGTGCATTATGAGTTATAACATGAACAAAATATAACGCTGTTAAGTGAACCTAACGCCAGAGTGTCGATATGGTAAACAAATATAGTGAATTAAGACACAATAACACGCCGAATAAATACTAATTCAGAAGTCAAACAACAAAAATCAGCGTTAAATTTTGTGAATATAACGCTGATTTTTGTTGTTTGACTTCTGAATTAAATATAGTGAATTTTAAAGAGTGCATTTATTCTTGGTTTATGCGCTATCGACGAAGTAGATTTAATTCAATC
Organism: Stegodyphus dumicola; assembly: GCF_044657685.1. NCBI lineage: Eukaryota > Metazoa > Arthropoda > Arachnida > Araneae > Eresidae > Stegodyphus > Stegodyphus dumicola. The sequence goes on from NC_140769.1 coordinate 74,001,546, forward strand.
CAATAAGTTTAAATGAAATGCAAGAAAAAATGCGTATAATTTAATATTCCGTACAAGGAAGTCATGTGGTGTACACATCAGATTTTTTTAACTGCTGTACAAATAGGAAGACTGAAATAAAATAAAATATTGGGCATTATACAAGAATCGCGTAATTATTCATGGAAAGTTCCTTATACAGAATTGACGATGGTCTCTGAAATACATGTGAGAAGCTGAAACAGACTGACCTAGTATCTTATTTAACGTTTTCTAATAATTGTATGACTACTATTTGCAGTATATGTATTACATACAAAACCTTAAGAAAATACTTATTATGCATTCATTTAGGTTTTAATACTAGAATTACATAGTACATTAATACTAGAATTACAACCCTTTAAAATCACAAACTCTAATTTTTTAAAAGAAATAGGTGAATGTTACATTATGGCAGATCTAATTTCAAAATTTAACATTTTAATTTTTTTTAGGTTTTTGTCAAATGAAATATCATTTTTAGGACTATGGAGAAATTCAGATTATTAAATATTCATAAAACTTATCTCTGAGTTTTATAAAACAGAATTTTACATAGAATTTCATCACAAGAAATTATCCAAATATTATAAATTGAGAGGCTACTGTATTTCAAGAATAGGCACATTCACAGTATAAGTAAGAACAATTATTCCAAATATAAATAAAACTGCCCAAATAAATTTCTTTCAATATTCCTCAAAAGGATATATATATATATATATATATATATATATATAAAGGCATACGTAAATTTATAGATAACTGATTGACTTGAAGAATCATGTGCATGTCTTCTTGTCATAGCAATTTAAGTTTAAACTGCTTAAATTCGTAACCTAAATAAGTAAAGTAAGAACTAAAAAACAACGAGGATCTATGAAAATCATTAAGGTCAAACAATTTGAAACTAAATAATATGCATGATGGTATTGTAATAATTTTCAAATCAATAAGAATTGCACATAAACAGTTTAGAATAGTCTATAACCGATACTTTCACAAATGTTAGCGTAAATCTCTCTTACAAAGTTACCTGTTTTATTCTTTTTAGTATACTTTCAGCAAAAAATAAATGAAATACATATTTCTCATTAATAAAATTTACTCTAAGAAATATTTCTTTATAAATAAAAGTATTTGGCACATTATTATTAAACATTACAAATAAAGTGATATCTACAAGATTTGTTCTAGATGCTGCAACTTACATATATATGTGTATTTACATGAAGAAAATTACTATATGCATGATAAAATATACATTAGTTTCTTATTTTCATTAATAATGTAAACTACATCTCACTTCAGCTCAAAAATAAGTGAGTACATTTGAAACAAATATAAATTTTAAGTACAGTATGCATTTGGTTAACGGACGCAATGCTTTTATGGGAGCATGATTAATTCAGAGTTTATTGTGTATGAATTTCATATTTCATATAACTATTTTAAAATTTAAAAATATAATGTTAATCTATTATGAGTCATACTCCCGGGAAAGTAACGTACTTGTTGCATTAATTAATTTTTTTAGAAATTAATATTATTAAAATCTTAATGTTTATTATTAAAATCTTACTGTTTATTGTAACAATAATTTTGACTTTTAATTTAGAATCTCGCATTATTTTGATAACAAACAGAAGAAGTCTCACTTAGTTCCTAAAACGATTGAGTCCATCAGACAGATTCGATAAAACCGAGATGTTTGCAATATATTATCATTTTTATTATATCTGTTTGTAAGTTTATTTAACCATTTGGTATGTTTTGCTAAAGACGTTTTAAGATAGATTTTTTAGGACTGATTAATAATTGCAAACAGTAAGATACACTTATTACTAATAATCATACTGATAAAGGAAATCTTACAATACTAATTATTTATGAAAAAGTCGTAAAATGGACAAAATAGCTTTATATTTGCTTAACACCATGACGTTAATAAGAATTATGTATACGTATGCTTATATATATAGATGCAAGAAACAGGCTTGAAGTTTAGTATCTCGTATGATTCAATCACTGTCAGGTTTTAGACTGAGTGCTGTACACTCTGAAAGACAAACAATGGTGGTCTCCCTCCTTAAAAGAACAAAGCATATTCTCGCAATAATTTTTTCCCAGAGTAAATCATAATTAAGTGAAATTAATATCAAAGGCTGGATTTTCCTCATATGTAAGCATTCTTTACGTTGGTCCCTATACGAAATACTGATTTAGAATAGGTAACCTGATGGATTTAAAGAATTGTTTTATTTAATTTGGTTTCTAAACTTGGATTAAATTTTGAAATATACTTTTAATTCATTTATAACGATGCGATTTTCGTGAAACCTTTCACACAGGTACGACATATACAACAACAATACACTATCCTATGAGAACGTTTTCAAAATTTGATGCAAGTAATTTACATTTAGCGCTGAAATTTTAGAACAAATTCTTGTTGATCATTGCAGAATTCTGACTTTTACAGTATCGAATAGACTAAAACACAATCTTTTAAAAAATTTTACAAGAAATTCTAACATAATTTGCGGAATTGAAGGTGTTTTACAAAATTACTGAGTTTTTAGTTATTGTGCAGTTACTACTAGTGGTAAATATCTAAATCATCAAATTTAATCCTTCCTTGTTAGCAGTTTTATGATTTTCAATTATGACGAGGTCGGATTTCTGAATAACACAGAAACTTTAATGAATTAGAATGGATAATTTCTCATTGTTTAGAGGTAATGATTTCCTTCTGACTGCTTTTCCACATTCTGTATTTTAAAAATTATAAAGTACTGTATAAAGTACTGTATAAAGTATTATAAAGTAAAATGCAATAAAAAGTAAAAAAAAATAACATTTTTAGATAATATTACATTCTTTGTCATATTCAAATAAGCTTCGTGGGACAATTACATAGGAACTGTATAAAGACATTAACAGAATTTCGAAGAAAAGAAGGGTTAGCATAAAATTAACATGAGATGAGATGTAGAAAATGAGATTACAGGTTGAGAAATTTTATTTAAAATTTGCCACGTTTAGTGCTGCTAAAATTTTATGATAACTAAAAGTACACTTTTTACGATTTAGCGCATTTAACTAAAATCTTGAAATTTTAAAAGATGTTTTATTTATTATTATTATTATTTTTTGTATTGCCAAATAAAACTGCAATAAAAGCCTCTTCGTTAATCTTTCTGCATTCTTAAATGATTTCAAAATTTCATGGTTCTTTATTTTGGTCTTCATGAGAGTGTATTTGGAAAGTAATTTATTCTAACCTCTTCCAAATTTGAGAAAGATTACAAAATGGGCGACTCTTTTTTTCCTAAGGATACATAAAGAAATCTGAGCAGCACATTTTGATAAAAAAATGTATTGTTCCAAACATTTTACGAACAACAAAGAGTTTTAGTTAAATTTTGCCGCTTCTAACACAGATGTAAACAGTAAAACACACGCATTTAAGAAGATTTTAGGAAATATGTCTTAAAATAAGTCATACCACTTCCTTAAATAAGGAACGGAGTTTGGCAGATGAATTCAAGTAATAGCAAATGATTTATTTTAAAACTTTAAATTCCATTTTTTAAATACTGTACTTGATATGAATTTATTTTCCATTCGTATGATTTCAAAACCAGTATTTTCCAAAAGTAACTGCATAACCACCAAAAAAAAAAATGTATTTCGATCCAGAATTCTAAGACTACTCTTCAGTTTCAGAAACGCAACAGATGATCACTTGGAATCGTATACGCTAATTTCCTTAGGGTTATTTTTCGTTTAAAACTCGTTAAATATATCAGAGTTTCTCTCTTCATAGCTACTGCTTTACCATCTTGAATACCGTTCTTATTTCGAAATTCTGGACAAATACTTTGCAAAATACGTTAAAATTAAAGAAACCCTTTGCTTTTATAACTCACTGTTTAATTAGAGGTAAAATATGTGACCAAGAATTCAGTTCAAAAGCTTCCAACTTAATTTGTCTGTAATTTGTTGATAAGTTTGTATGAAGTATATATGTCACAGAAAGTACCTCTATTATTAAACAAAGTTTCTCTGTCGCTAGCATGAAGAGTAGAAATGGGCGGTTAATTATCAGTTAAGAAATTACGTACGCTATTACACCATTGTTTAACTAATGAAAAGAAGAAACAAAACCTGCCTAGCATTTAAGTTTTGAATTAATTCTTCAACAGTATGCATCTTGATATGGTTAAGTATGTAATTAGCAATTGTTTGAATAATTAAAAATTAATTAAATTATTCAAACAATTGCTCATGACTATTTTAATAAAAATAAAGACGTAAATTCTAATAAATCGGCATAATGACGCATGGCATTGACGTCGTATAACACTTGACGCTGGAAGTTTAAATATAAGTGATGATAGAACCCTTCATGGAGCATTAAACAGAGCTCGCTAGCTACTGAAAAAAAATATATAGAATTAAGTTTATTAAAAAAATAAACAAAAGCAGAAACTAAAGAAAGAAATCTCGGAAAAATAGGACAGATCATTTGACATGACAATTGTAAAATGCAATTTTTATTTTGCAGAGAAGTTATTAAAAAACTGAAATCTGAAAACATCTAATTAAATTCTAATTCCTCACAATAAAATTAATCATTAAATCATTTTTAAAATAAAAAAATGTATTAAAAATTTTAAAATGGAAAGAATCGTAAAAATTAAAATACCAAATATTTCTAAACAATTTACATAATGTACAGGTATGACGTTTAGATGCATGTTTCATTAATTACAGCAAAGCTGTAAATCTTCAATAAAATTATCAATTAGGACTAATATAAATTAAATTTATTTTATTTTAAATACATGATTCAAAAAAGTAAAATAAAAATTTAAAATATAAGAGTTCATTTATTGCATTTAGCTCTCTCATTTTGTTGAACATGTTATTGTTATGTCTGATTAAATTTGAAACGTAAATCAAAAATTTTACGTTCTTGCGAATGGCAGAATCTGAAAATCAGTGCAACAGTGTATCGAATACAAATTAAAGCTCTCATATTTTACGTTGCGACAACACTTGCCAAAGTATAAGGATAAAAAATGTTGCTTCTAAATTATTTCTCCTCTTGTTCTGTCAGTTTCTGAGATATGATTTCATTAACGAATTTTATTTTACTTGGATGTGATTTGAAATATATTAATCTAGGAATGAAATGAGAGAAAGAAAATGTTCTTTGATTTTCCTTTTCTTCTTCCTTTGATAAAATACGTAAATGTAATAATAAAAAAATTGGTCGCAAATGTGAAAATTGGTACATGCATGAAAAATGCGAAATTTTAGAAAAATGCATAATTTATTAAATGTTCAAGTACACAAAGTATCTGCAGGAAATATCTGAAGCCTTTTAAAAACCTGAACACGTATTGGTACACGTATTGTACTTTGATAATTCCAAGTAAGGAAACATGTTCGAATCCCGAAGAAGGCATGGATGTAATTGCCTGTCCTTTCATAGGAGGCATGGATGTAATTGCCTGTCCTTTCATAGGAGGCAAAGGGGGCCAACCTATTAGGTGCCTCCATAATAAAGAGACCACCACATCTGGCCTTAGGAGTAGCCGATGCCGACATAGGCAAGTGCCCGCAATTGGACCAAAAAGTAAGATATTTTAAATACAAAGTTAGATAATGATCTGCTGATCCAGATAATTCAATTCTTACTTCAAGATCAAAACATTCGTTAAACATGCATAAATTAGCTATCATTATATCTTCGAACAATAGTTTATGAGATATCTATAAAGTAACTGAGATTGTGATTGTTGAAAACATCGAAAATTCACTACGGAGTGCTCTAGAATTCTGAAAAGGATAGGAGAAAAAAGAAAAGAAATGTATTTTCGAAAATAAATACTAGCTGTACAAACGATAATGTTCTGTATTTGCAATTTCTGTACATAAAAAGTTATTCGTACGGCTTCTTGTACGTTTTGTAGGAGATTTAGAGAAGAAAGAAGTATTGATCAAAAGAAAGGGGAAATTGGAAAGAACTATACTGATGCTTCATATTTGAGGCTTTATGAAAAAGAACATATTAAATATGAAAACAGTTTTATGACTGAATTTTGAATAGTTTCTTGAATTCTATTCTCTGCGAAGTAAATGTTAGTCACATAGTAGTTGTAGTCTTATTTGATACGAATGCCACAAATTTTATTTCAGGAAAACTTTCGAATTCTATAAATTACATTGAAGTATTAATAATAACAAATTTCGCTTTTCAAAATAGATGAAACGAAAATAGAGCGAAGTCTATTAGAATAATTTGTTAAGCACATATTAATAGAAAAAAGACTATCAAACTTTCTCTTTTTATTAAAAATGTAATTTTTGTCTCCTTTACAAGTAAAGTTTCTAAATTAATTTTCAATTCAGAAAATTTTAAATTATTTCAACCATTCAAGTATGTATGCTCTTTGTTGTAATTCTCAATTACAGGACAGTTGTTTGAACATCGAAACCAGGCTGAAGAAAATTATGATAAGTACTAATTCCCATGATAAAGTCTGAATGGTAATCAATAACAATTAAATGCTTTACTTGTCAAAAATATAATCTTAGCAATTCAAAAGTAAATCTGATTCCAAAGTAAGATACTTTAACCATACGCGTATGGATGCACGAATTATATAAATAACTAGAAAGAGTATTTCTTTGGCCATAAATCGGAAATTTCATTCTACCCATGTAATATGAAGTTATTCCAAATAACTATCGACTATAGCCCATTAAAATAGCTCTTGATGTTAAATACTCTGAAAGGAAAACTACGGTGCTGAGTATTTTAAATTTAAATCCGAGAGGATTAATGAAATCTCTTAATTACCTTCTTCTGTCAGAGCTCTCCATACATAACCTAAACATACACAGACATCTATAAGCAACTAGAGCTATTATTTGATGCAGAATTCCTCCTTCGCCTAATCCTCATGTTGCTTCCATCACCTCTGCATACAAATGAGACAAGAGATAGGAAACAAGGCTGTGTATTGATTACTAGAGACTAAAACTTCCCACTAAGAGGGATATTGTGTTTATACCTAGAACAGATGGCATTGAAGCTCATTTAGTAATTCAAAATCTGATATCAAAGTCAAATAGAGCCCTTTATTTGATTTCATATCGGATTATGGACATTTTAATATCTTGTTATTTAACAAATAACTATATATATTATTGAAGTGGCAACGCCATATTTGTATGATGTAACCGTTGCTCAGGAACGTAAGAAATTGTTTAAAATTAGAATTCTGAAGTTTTACCAGCTAGTAGTAGTCAGCTAGTATGAAAATTTTGCTACTAAAGAATTGTATTCAAATTATCTATCTCCGTAAACTAAAAATAAAATTTATGTTTTACTAAGAAGATTATCTGTTATTTTGTCAATTACTGCAAAATACATTACAACATATTTGAGCTATTGAAAAGGAGGTTTAGAAATTAGCATTATGTCTAATACTGATTTTTGAGAATGGCTAAGGCTCTCATTTATATTAAAAATTAGTTAATGCTTTACGAAGACGTATTTAAGTAGTCCTGATCAAACACACAGCTAATAATACTTTAAGGCCTTTTAAGAAATTATGTTTTCTAGTGTTATTTAGAGGAAATGGCTAGTTTGTTTGAAAATAATTGTGATTTTTTATCAATTTGTGGAAACGGAAGTATGGAGCTGAAGCTTTTAAAACGTGAGTTCGATAAAGCAAATTTTTCATTGAGCTATGAGATGAAAACATAGCAACTATTCTTACTATCTTAAAGTTGAAGTTATTGAAGTACTAATGCGAAATAACAAAATTACAGCATTTTCTCCATAGTATCAACTGTTATTATAAATTTGTAAAGAAATGTTTAAATTTTGCAATAATTAGTAAGCTACTTAAAATAGGTTAAATAGATTTAAGACGACAAACGTCAAACGTTTATAATCTTTTCCATAGCATACAAAATACGAATTACAGAGCTCAACTGGAAGTTTTGAAACTGATTCCCGTATTCAAAATCAGATGGAGGAAACTGCAGTTTTTTATTCAAATTTGAGTCCTTTAAGTATATTTTTCACAGTACTTTATAAATGATTAAAAAACATAAAATAGACTTTTTGTGATATCCTCATTAACACTGCTCATATTATAAGGTATTTCTCCCACTCCCCTAGCGTGCCTTCGTGGTGTAACGGTAGCACGCTGGGCCGGTATTCCAGAGGTCCGTGGTTCGATTCCCGGCGAAGGCGGTTGCATATTTTCATCTTTTCTGCTTCCAATTAACCTAATGACTCTACAAGTGGCGCCCGAACTAAAAGGGTTGTGGATGATGATTCTCCGCACCCAGGATTTGACGACTAGGTCCTCTAAATCCCTAATCGCCCTTTAAAAAGGGAAGTATATAAGGTATTTCTCCCATTTCCCTAGTGTGTCTTCGTGGTGTAACGGTAGCACGCTGGGCCGGTATTCCAGAGGTCCGTGGTTCGATTCCCGGCGAAGGCGGTTGCATATTTTTTATCTTTTCTGCTTCCAATTAACCTAATGACTCTACAATATCACGTTTTTCTATTTGTCTCATCTGAGGAGAAACGTTTTCCAACATAAATGCCTTATCAGAATTGAGGACGTCTAAAATCACTTGTCATGAAGTTTAGGTTACATGCAAGTATTCTAGCGTTAACAAATTGATTTTGAACAGCGTTACCAATACCAAAACAGCAACATATGGTCGGGAATAGGCAACTATATGTTGTGTTTCTTGAGACCATACGTGCTTTCCATTATTATGGCCTCCCACACGACTTTCAAGACATAGTCGTCACGTTTTAAGATGAATGTGAAATTCTGATATCTAACCACGGTGAATAATCTGCCAGGACATGCATTATAGATTATTCATCTGTTATCTCCTAGAAATGCCTCTCTTAACGAAATATTAAAACATGGCTAAATATTTCATCACCATATGCATTCTGTAATATTTCAAGTACTTCATTGGAGCTCTTCTCAAATGTAACATATTCTATCAGATCTCTATTACATAATCATAAAAAAGTCTCCCTCCTACGCCACTTCAAAATATATTAGTTATCCCCACTCAGATCAAATACCGAAGGCCTTTAATTTAAATTGAAAATTCAAAAGCGTCGACGTATAATCTTCCTAGTACAAGATTGCTAAGGCTAAAATCGGGAAAGATAAACAGGAAATTACAAATATTTTTACTCAGCCATTGTAAGTATAAGCTTTAAGTAACAAAAATTTTACATATATTTTTAAGCTTTCAGACTACTCTTTTATAAAGGCCTTGTTGTCTTGTTTGACTGAAATCTTTCTCATACTTTCTTTCACAATGAATCTGCATATTATGTAAAGTGATTGCATGCATGTAATGCCACTTATACAAGATCTAACTCATACAGAGAAAACTTGCGTGAATTTTAGTTAAAGCAGTATTTTTGACATATCAGTCAAAATCTAAAGGATTACTTTCGGTTTAAAATAATAGTAGTTTGTTCCAGAGAGAAAAGATAAGAATCCTGTAAAATATAAATACGTATAGCAAAGTAAATATAAGGTAAAGAAAATGAAAAATGAATTCAACTGCAGTTTATACAAATATCAAGTTTACATTTGAAATATCTTTAAATGTGTCATCTATGAAAAGATTTGTGTCATGTAATATTAGTTAATGCAATGTGGTACTTAAAAAATTCATGTGCTTTACGAAATTTAAAACTATTAAAATGAAGTATAGATTGAAAGTGGTTCTCATTATTGCTAAAAATAAAAGTGCAGTTTCTTTTTTGAAAATTGTACAACCATCTTTAATGAAAGAATGTAAATTGTGTGAACACTTTTAAATCTTGTCTTCCGGTTATCGCTGTGCTTCCCGATTTATGCGTTTCACTCCCACTAGAACGACGTCTGTGTTTAACAGAAGCAACCAATCGATATAATAGAGGTCAAATGCCACATTGATTATTTCTGAAGCAAGTTTAATGAAGGAAAATTTTTTTCCATTTGAGCTTCTACTACAGGAGAAGAAAATAAAAAAGGTGTTTAATGCCTTCTCTTCGAGTCTTCCCTTCTTTAAAAATCTGAAGTACTTCGCATTTTTATAAGGCTTGAAAATTTAAGCTATTTCTTTTGCATTGAAATGTAATTAATTTTTTATTTGCTTCAACATCATTTGCATAAATTTTGAATGCATCTGAACTCTAGTTGAATCATGGTTAATGCATAGTAAAATTAATTGTTTAAAAAAAAAGAAAACTGCGTCGCTTGCATGCTAATTATACCGTCACTCGCTGGACGATAAATGTGTATCCCACTTTTAACACAGTTGAGAATACCAAATATTTTTAGACTCGAAGCAGGTGCAGTTAATTTGAAAACAAATAAAAATAAATACTATTAATTGGCTGGGAAATATTTTTGCAATTCTCGGACAGTTCCATAAAAATGCACCAAATTCATATAAAATTAAATCCTTACTTATTCTAAAGTGAATTTTATGTTACAGGAACAAATCAAAAGATTTCAAAAGTTAAATTGTAAAGACCCAACCCTCACTTGGGCATGGGGTTCTCAAGCTTCTGATATGCAACAAATTAGTGACTTTTAACAGGTGTACCCTTAGGACTTGTAGGACTTTTAACATACTTAACCACGAGATTTGAGTAAATGTTTGACTAACTGATGAGTTCGATGAGTAGCGACACAAAATACTTTTAAAATTTTCATTTGAAACTTACTGAAATAAACGTACGAGGCACAGTAAAATACACTGTTTTGAGAAACCTTTTTTCCTTTCATTAGAGATGACTGATATACAAAATAAATGAATTCTATCTGTAGACTTTGCTCAAATGCCCGATTAAAAACTGTATGATTATCTTTGTAAGAACTTTAATTTATTATTTCATCTTTTTTAATAGTTTATAAATTTTCCTAATCAGTAGTTTTTATGCAGTCATAGTTTACTTAAAACATGTTCAAAATATATTTTAGAGCTTATGTCATTGTAAGAAAGTACGAGTTCACCTATTGCTTGAAAATATAAGTTATTGGTCTTATGAATTTTATCATATATATAATTAAAGACGTTTCGGGTTCTTTACATTGAGTTTTTGTAAACATACATCTGGAAAAACAGGAAGAACCTTCAAGAACGAACGTAATTTGAATTGCTAATTTCCTAGGGTAAATTTATGTTCGCTAGTTACCTACATAATATCAGTTATTAATGCTAATCATCATATTAATGCAATTCAGTAATAAATCTGTTTGTTTCCGCAATAAATTTGTCATTAAAAGGATTTTTTTCAGTTTGATCTGTATCATTAATAATAAAGTAACAGTCTTGCATCTCTAGTTGAAGGCTAAGTTAGGATTACTTGGAGCATTTGGCTATTAGATTTGCTCTTTAAACACTTAAGCTATCAAATAAATTGCAAAATGTTTACTGCAAGGTTTTTCTCTAAGACACAATGGGTATTATATACCCCGATAGTATTGAGAATATAATTAATACTATTATTAACTCTAAGTTAACTAACTGTACGCGGATTTCCAGCTTCAAATTATCTACAACATCCAAGATTCTGATACTTTATGTTATAATTATTACTTATCACGGTTCTATAAATACAACATACTATTGGAACATTTTAAAATCTTCACTTCAGTTATAAGAGCTAGTTATTGGATCATAACTTCCCTATTAGATCATTATGAGAGCAATGGTTACATATACAACACTCATTTAAAAAAATGAGAAATTAACAGTAAAAATTATTAATTTTATGAAAATGCACTGTTTTCGATAATTATCTTGATAAGACAGATTTTTTTATGTTAAAGACCAACAGAAGATTTAAAATATTCTACGTCAAACAGATAAAAAAACTGCTTTTGCGAAACTTTCTAGATTTATATTAGCAATCGTAAATTAACAAAACATCATTTTACATGGTGGAGTAATATTTTATGGAAGAAAATGTTTAATATTTCTGTTTAATCTATCACTTCATTGCAACAAGTGTTGAGGATCTACGTAATACCGTAAAAAAATTAAAAGAAAGAAATTTATTTGAGATGTAACTCAAACTTTTACCGCAAAATACTTAGTATTGTTGAACATCGAATTAAGTACACTAGTACTTCTGGAAAAATTATAATTTAATGTATTTCTTTCTGATGGATCTCGTATTCAATGCAGTTGAAAGTTTTAACTAAGAACAACATGTATTTTCAATAAAATAAGATTTTTGATGTTCAGTTGGAAATTCCATAAATGGAAATTTAAAGGAATTTAAGTCTAGTTTTACGTGCCATAGCTAGTTTTAAAAGTATCGAGCATTCATTATAGTATTTTGATTTTTACATTATTTTCTGGAGTCGTTGAGCAAAAAATATTCCATACTATATTTTTGGTAGGTTTGTTCCAGCGAATCTCACGGTAGTGCTTAATCACTATTAAAATATATACATTATGATAAAAGTTTTCTTTCTTCCCCTTTTTTAAACACGTATGCCATTATTTACCCACAACGGAAAGGGAAAATTAAAATAAAAAAAAAGACATAAAGACTAATTTTCAAAAAAAAAAAAAAAAAAAAAAAGAGAGAGAGAGAGAGAATTTGAACTGATAAAAAGGAAATCGAATGTTATAAATTAAAATAAAATCTTCACTTCAGTTATAAGAGCTAGTTATTGGATCATAACTTCCCTATTAGATCATTATGAGAGCAATGGTTACATATACAACACTCATTTAAAAAAATGAGAAATTAACAGTAAAAATTATTAATTTTATGAAAATGCACTGTTTTCGATAATTATCTTGATAAGACAGATTTTTTTATGTTAAAGACCAACAGAAGATTTAAAATATTCTACGTCAAACAGATAAAAAAACTGCTTTTGCGAAACTTTCTAGATTTATATTAGCAATCGTAAATTAACAAAACATCATTTTACATGGTGGAGTAATATTTTATGGAAGAAAATGTTTAATATTTCTGTTTAATCTATCACTTCATTGCAACAAGTGTTGAGGATCTACGTAATACCGTAAAAAAATTAAAAGAAAGAAATTTATTTGAGATGTAACTCAAACTTTTACCGCAAAATACTTAGTATTGTTGAACATCGAATTAAGTACACTAGTACTTCTGGAAAAATTATAATTTAATGTATTTCTTTCTGATGGATCTCGTATTCAATGCAGTTGAAAGTTTTAACTAAGAACAACATGTATTTTCAATAAAATAAGATTTTTGATGTTCAGTTGGAAATTCCATAAATGGAAATTTAAAGGAATTTAAGTCTAGTTTTACGTGCCATAGCTAGTTTTAAAAGTATCGAGCATTCATTATAGTATTTTGATTTTTACATTATTTTCTGGAGTCGTTGAGCAAAAAATATTCCATACTATATTTTTGGTAGGTTTGTTCCAGCGAATCTCACGGTAGTGCTTAATCACTATTAAAATATATACATTATGATAAAAGTTTTCTTTCTTCCCCTTTTTTAAACACGTATGCCATTATTTACCCACAACGGAAAGGGAAAATTAAAATAAAAAAAAAGACATAAAGACTAATTTTCAAAAAAAAAAAAAAAGAGAGAGAGAGAGAGAATTTGAACTGATAAAAAGGAAATCGAATGTTATAAATTAAAATAATGGATTATGTTCAAAAAAGATTGTTTATCTTGCTTACTTTTACTAAAATAAAAATGGTACTTATATTAAGAATTAAAAAGCTTATCAAGTGAATAGTTTTTAATTCCTAATAAAACTGAAAGCCATGTTATTCATTTTATCTTTTTATAAAGATATTCTTAGATATTTAAATTCTTAAAAAAATGGGAAAAATATCAAATTTCTATCACTCATGTGAAAAGTCTTGCAAATATATATATTCCAATTAAATTATTCTCAGTTCGTTCACTAAAACGCTAAAATTGATACAAAATCACATTCAAAAAGAGAGTTCAACACTAATAGCACCAAAAATACTGATACATACTTTGATGACTTTCTCTAAAAGTTTACAAACAAAGTTTACAAAAAAAACGAAGCATTTACTGTACATATTAAATAATTTGTACAACATTAAATACAGACCGTATGGTACAATTGTGCAAAACTCAATAAAATGAAATCATCATAGAATTATATATTAATAGCATTGATAAAAATTTCATTTTAAAGCTGAAACAAAACATGCAGTAAAACATATGTTTGGAATAAAGTAAAATATTAAAAAATATTAACGTCGGCAATTAAAATCGCTGAAATGCTAACATTTGTTGAAGTTCTGGAATTTTAACCGAGCGACTAATTTTAAACCACAGCCTGCGAATTAAAAAAATTAATTTATTTATAGTATGTACTGTCATTAAGGATTTAAGAATTTCATTAGTTTCAACAGTATTTAATAAATTAAATTAAATTTAGTTCACATAAATTTAAGTTATTTTTGTTATGAATATTATAAATTATAGTCAATGTTTACTTGCCATTAATTTATAACATCTTCAATTTCCAAACATTTCCAATTTTCTAAATTTACGAAGAATTAAGCATAAGATCTGCATTTTAATTTGATCTTCAAAGATTTATTAGTTTTAATGAAATTATATGATATATTATGATATACATTTTTAAGACAGTAAGAAAAACTGTATACAAAATAAGTAAGAAATTAAAGTAATCAGTATAGCAATTAAAAACATTTAATTAACAAATGAAAATGCTTCACAAAATCTCGTTTGTTTGTCAGTCTAGCTCTAAAACTAAAGCCATTTAATTGTGAAATATGCGGAAGAGAATTATAAAATAATTCATACAGTAAATTATGCATAATATAGTCGCACCTTTAAAATGCATAATTTATTCTAGTTAAGAGATTTCTATTTTTTTCTATCACCACCTTTTCTGATCCTTCTCCAAGCAACTTTCAAATTATTTAAAGATGCATAAACTGAGTACCAATTTTGTTTCCGGGAAACTGCAAAGTTCTTCATTAAAATCTCCGCACGAAAATTTCTTGGAACTATTTGTGAAAAGACTATAACGATGTTTTAATGTAAATTTATTTCATTAACGTAATCTAAATGTAAGAATAGTCAGTGCCACAGAAAATATAATCATAAACATTTAAAACATTTAATATAAATATGGAAATGCAAAGCATATCTTATTTTGCATGTTCCTAACTCTTGTGTACTGGAATGCTCTCAATTCTTGCAATATTTATGAGATTTGTAAATAGTGATGCTCTCTTCTCGCTTCGTTTTTAAAATATAAAAATAAAATAGGTTTAGAATTCTTCATGATAATCTCGTTTCAGATCCTGCAAATTTGGAAAAATTCCTAACGTTCGGCCTTGAATTGAACAGTCTTCCAGTTTACTTCTAAAATCTTATAAATATACGAAGCATACACAAGATTTTACCTTTGCTTAAATTATTTACACTCTTACTAAGTGCTAAATAACTCACTGCTAAAATAAGTATAATACTGCGAAGAATAATGCGGTAGAACTAGCTAAAAGGCGGTGGGCAATGTCCGTTGCGCATGATTAACTTCGCGGCAAGTTCACGCAGTACAATGTTCTTGCTACAGAATGTCTCACAGTACAATTTAGTATTCAGAAAGTACTTCATGCATAATTACACGTTACATGAAATCAATGTTACTAAAACTTACTTCGTAGCAAAGAAGTATAATAGGCAAATTTGTTGTAATTTGAATTAATGTTCCAAAACGTGCAATGAGCTACTCGCTTAAAATATATGCAGAGAGTCCAAGATAATTTTTAAAATATTACAGAAGATTTCCAACGATTTAACTCATATGTCATCTAAAATGCTACTAAACATAATTACTTAAAAAATTAATTTTCTGAAGATCGCAAAAATGCATTTATTAGTTTATGAAGATAAACAAAATTAAAACTCTGATTATTTAAAATAAACTTTACTTTAATTTTTAAATAGCTATGAAGCAAATTAAATAACTTATATCCTAAACTTAATCTACTCTCGACAAATATTTCACTGTCTTGGACTATTTTAATTCCTTACAACTCACTCATTGAAACCGAAATTCCAGGAAAAAGAGTCAAATATAACCAAAATTTATTCGTAATTTATAATAACAGTAAGGATAATAATATATGGAATACAAAGCTAGAAGCCCTTCCATACATTGTGGATTTCAGAGTTTTTCGTAATTTTTAGAATTACTAAAAATAACCAATAAGCAGGATGTTTTGTTTCGGTTCATTTGATTCTTGCAAAACTCACGAGGGTTATCTGCTTTCGGAACGGATGCCTTCTTGGAGGACTTTTTAAGGGAAACTGACCTGTATTTATGTTACATAAGTGAAAACCACAAAAGTTCCCAAGCAGCCAGCTCGCTCATTGGGATTTGAACACGAATCGAACTTCTAGCATTTAGCAGTCTTTCCGCTAAGTTGCTAGTGGGGCATTAAATCAGGAGAGAATTCTCACTGGTCTAACCAAATGTAGGGTAACTGAAAGTCACTCAGCAAATTTCCCTGATTGTTAGAATATTTAGGTAATTTCCCAGATCCTTAGATCAGGATCGATCTAAGTATAAATAACATCCGATAAATCTCTTATAGTTCAGATGCTAGTTACATTGAACGACCTAGGCAGAAATGGAAAGACGGAAAGACAGTATAACTAAAGTATTTACTCTTTGAAAAGTTCTGAATTAGGATTAAATTAAAAAACAACTGGTGTGAATCGAAAACTACTGAATTTTGTAGAGTAATGTTCCTATGCTAAACTCTTAATTTCTTAGACCGTCGCAAACTCTCATTAGATGGCGGTCTAAGAAGTTGTAAGATGCGGACCTGCAGTTTCGTATTACGTAGAAAAGAATTGCACAAGTTTCACTTTTAAAGCGAGCTAGCTATTTCATTTCCTTGCTCACATTTCCATAGGAGATTGGTATGTAGTTGCAAAATGGCATCTACATTAATCGTAGCGAATAAATTTATTGAATATTTAAATCCTCTTGCTGGAAAAACGCCCTTTACTATGCAACGATTACCAGTCAATATCCAATCGTTCAAAAACTCAGTTTCTTATTATGAGCACCTAGATATTAATATAATAATCTAACACAGCTCCTCACTCCTGGCTGTCAAAAACGGCTGTGAAACATAATACTAGCAAGAACAACATACCTTTCGGGAAGCTGCTAAAAGTTTTGAATACTGTCTAAAAGGCAAAATATTTTAACTTGAAAAATTCAGCTATTATAATACCCTAACAAACATTTCACTTTTACATTAATCTATCTAATATCCAGTATTTTTACGCTCAGAAAATTACCATTCGTTTCTCAACCAATAACTCATAGAAAAAATATCACTATTGACGCCATCACGCAGTGTTGCCAAAAATATACACAAATGGCTAATAAATTAAATAATTGTAATTTATATATGCTTTATTCTCCGATTTTTAAATTTGTTTCAAGAATTCCTTTATAATAAGAATAGTTTAGTACTTTGAAATCATTATCGAAGCTTGTAAAATGCATCTTAAAATTATTCTCGAAAATCTTCTGCAATAAATTTAAACCATGTTCTACAGAAAAATTTGAATAATTTTGTTATTTAACACATGTTATGTATTACTTAATTTAAATGCTACTTTTAATCTTACAGTAAGTTCGCGGTGTAAAAGTTAATTAAAAAGGTTTTCAAACTTAAATTTTGCAATAAACTGATATTTAATTTGATCTAAAATGTTTACTCAGGACTATTGATATTTATTATTATTCATTTAATATATACTTTTAAAATACTAGTTTGATACCATGAATAAAATATAAAAGTCGCGTATGATGGTTTAAACCTGTTTTTCTTACACAGTCTCAAAAATCAATTTGAATCTTCATATTATGTGATAAGAAACACATATTTAATTAAAAATTATCTTTCGATAACACAATTTTAACCTGCCTCCAATGAAAGCAATAACTAAGAAACTAGCTAATGGAAATTTATAATGTATATGCTGTTTAAAAATGAATGTAGATATCCAAAGGTTTTCGATATATGCTTACAGCAAATAAACGGTAATAAACGTGAGATTATCCTCAAGCTATCATAATAAGTAAAATAATTTAGATGATTTAGATATAATTTAAAAATAAAGAATAAAATATTTGAAGTACGGACATAAATTTCAAATTATGAACATAGAAAAATCAGACATAAATACAAATATTTAAATCAAGTGATTATATGAAAAACATAACATTTGGATTTTCTTTCCGTTAAATGTATTCACTCACGATTAAGTTTTGACAGCATTATTACAATGAAACATAAATAACAGGTGATTAGCCATAACTGTTTCTTAAAAATGTGTGAAGAGGCTACATGTTATCAAATTAAACACTTCAGTGGAAATACAAAGGTAATTTACTAAAAAGGTGCAATTTTAGTCAATAAAATACAATAGACTCCCGATTAACCGAGATAATACTGGGAACGGCGTCCACGGTTAACTTGAAATCACAGTTCATCCTACAGTTACAAAATGCATAAAAGCAATTCTTAAATACTATAATATCATATGCAGGCAATGTTGTTATTTCAATCCATTTTCTTCTTCTCTCTGCATTTCCATTAGGAATTTTGCTTTATTTTAACGGTTTATGATAGTTCCTTTTTTCATCGTTCCACACTTAACAAAATTAAGCTTTTTCTAGACAAAGCTCGGATAATTCGCAATCCGATTAATTCACCCACGGTTAATCGAGAGCTAACTGTAATTTTCTCCTGAGAGCTAGTACATGAATAGAAGATGGCAACACACGTGCAAAAATTCATATCTTAGTCAAGCAACTGGACTAAGCGTGAATGTCCAAATAAACGGACATCGCTAAATGATTATAAATAACTAGACATTCAGAAACAGATCTATAATAATAATAAACTATTATATTGAGCTTGTTTACAGTTATCACATACTCATGCACGCATTATCCTAATACTGTTTAGATAAAGCATCTGAAAAGTGCATTAGTTAGCGCACAGGATTTCATCTATAAAAATAACATTCTATAATGTTCAGACCATAGAATACAAAGTACTCTACTAAGTATTATAGACGATGAGCATTTATCTCTGAAAGTTTTCATTTGGCATTTGGATACATATTTGTTTCAAGTTTATGATGACTCACCTCCCTTAGAAAACAAGTGTCGTTTTTGCGTAATAACAATCATATCTTTGCAAAATAGTTGCACATTTCATTCTCAAAAAATGTTTCAAATCAGAATATACAATAATCCATTTCGTAGAAGTAAACATATATAATGCCCATATATATCACGTAAGTGATATCACAATGCTTTGCTCGTAAGTGGAACAAAGTTTTCATTTAAAAAGATTTACAATACCCATATACAAAATGCATGTGATATCACAAACAAATTACATCAGTGTCTGTTACATTTGTTGGGAATGATGGAAATATGAATGAGAGAAAGAGTGCTTAAGTGATGAAAACTTGTAACGTTAAGTAATAAATAATAAAACTTTCTCCATCTTCTTTCATCAAAATACTAACTATATAAGCTTTTTTAACCCTAATCATTGGCAAGAGTACTTTTGCTGGCTTTTATTATTACAATTTCAAATCTCAAGGACAAATTTTATATTTTCGTACTAATCACACTAGATTTCTTTCAAATCAAACAACCTTTCTCTTTTTCACTTATAGCGTAAGTGAATTAGGAATGTGCGCATTATTTACTGTGCGTGTTTATGTGTATGAATAATAATATGCATTATTCATAAAAAAGGAGGAAGGAAGGAATAAATCATCATTAATTATTCAAATATTTTCACAGATGTAGTTGTAAATAAATTTTGAAGTAACCTTTAATCAATGAATGGAATTGGAAAATGTTGATTATTCAGTTATCGATTTCTTTTATGTCGAGAAAAAGATTTGGAGCCCGAAATTTATTGAATTATTTTAAAAAACATATTTAAAACTGCTTTTAAAGAACAATAGAAATAATTTTATGAATATGTAAGTTTTTATTAGTAAATTTTGAAACATATGTATAACCAAACAAATTGCTAAAATTCGAGGCTCTCAATCTTTTAAAATTTTATAAAAATGCAAAACGTTAAAAGTAAAATTCAATATCCTATATGGGAAATGAAAAACTCAACTTATTTTGAAAACTATCAAAAATAATATGCATTGAAAATAAAATATGTAGCTTATTTATCAAAGGATCATGACATCGTAATATGAAAAAAGTACATTTCCTAAATTTTATTTTTGTAATTTAAAAATGGCGTATATGCTCAAATATCTTTAATATCTTATCGTTTAGTTTTATACTATTTAAACAGCTTCTCTCTCTGTGTGTGTGCTATAGAAAACCTGTTTTCAAGGAAGGATTTCATTCATTTCATTTCAGCATTGGTTTAAATCTTCTCTAAAATAGCATACCTTTCAAAAAGTGAATGTATTTATAGGATTTAATAGAATGAAACATTTTAAATTACGTTTCTGTAATACATACTTAAAATGAAAACAAATGTGTTTACTGTTTACTAACATTTTGATACTAAAAATAATAATGACAGTTAATTATGTTATTAAATTCTTAATTCAGTTTTTTAAATAATTAATTATAATGCGACAGTTCCAAAAACTACTAAATTTACATATAATTCGCGTTTATGCTTCATTATAAGTTTTATCAATCGCAATTCCATTCATAAGTCACTGAAATCTTTCATCTTCTTTCTCATAAATAAACTTTTGGGATCTTCTTAAAGAATTATATGAAGAAAATTTCTAATGCTTGTTTATATCTAACCATTTTTAGAAGTACTGCAGGCTTTTAACTAATCGAATTGTAACAAAAGAAATTTTAGGAATATCAAAGCCAACTAACAATATATTGCTGGAAAAAAAACTAAGCAGATAGTCTTTAAACACTTTGAAAATATTACCTCATCAATTCTAGTATGATAGGGCTCTTGCAATATGTTTTAATTCAATAAATAGTACGGGATTTGAATTAATTATGTATGTGTATTTTATCAAACGATTGGCTTTAAACACTTGAATCATTATAATTACAGGATTTAAATGAAATTTCCAAGTTAAAAGAAAGAAATTGTATTTATTCTTGCGTGTAAATTAAAAAAGCAGTTAAATTTATGTGGGTATATTAAAAATACACACCTATTTAAAAATAAAATAATTAAAATTCCTATATTAAACATTTCTAGTCCGTAATGATTTTATAATAAGTTTATTTTTTAATAGTTTGAAATTTAATATATGAGTTACGTACCGTTATGCATATTTTACATTACTTAATTATAGCTAAGATATACACGTTTCCACACTTCAAAGCTGTATTAATTTAACATATTAAATAGATAATTCATTATAAACACTGCTTAAAAGCTTGGAAAGGATATAGAAGTTTGATAATGTACTCTGCAACCTTGCTTATTAACATATCTTACTTTTGAAATAAAGTATGCATGTGTACCATGTATAACATGTATAACATTAGTCAAGTAAATTCTACTTATGCACAACGCTTATCCTATATTTTCATTTTAAATTCAGCAACATAAATATTAAAAACTTTATAAAACAAAAATATTCGAAAATAACACGTACACATTTTTAAAGTGTAAAATATAGTTAAAGAAAATAAAAGCTTGTAAAATATAATAAAACAATTTGTAATCTTCCTTAGGTTCTGGGATCATAATTAATCACTTTTGGGTATTTTTAAAATTTGAATTCATCTAATAAAATAATGTTTAAATAATAAGTTTTTAATATTTTAAGGTAATGTAACTTTTGATATACTGAGTATTAAGAACAAAGATTAATAAATGAGTATATATTGTATAATATATGGGCATTATAATATATTTAATTAATTAGAGCTCATTTTAAAAAGATCTTATCATTCCATGCAACAATTCCAACAACATAACAATGCTTATATCAAGTTTCAGTTTTAACCTAAATTCTAAATGCAAACTTACTTTTAAAATCTTGAAACCCTATCTAGAAACATAACCAGTACTCTTTCAATATTTAAAAATGTTTTTCTGCATTTCTGCACATTTCATGTGTTTGAAGCACAGCATCCTTTCAATTCGGTAAAAACTTCAGTGAAAAAACTTGGTTCACTGTTAATCCTCAACATCTTCCCACTGAGAAGGTTGATAATTAACAAGCACCTGTCCCAGAATTTTTCTTTGGAATCATCCACAAGGAATGGTTTCAAAGGATAAGAGATTTCATTCCCCATATAGGAATAACTGAGATATAAGCAGGTGAGAACAACAGACTGTAGTTCACGTTCAGAATCAATATCTTCGTTTACCAGTTCTCTGATTAAAAGATAAAGGAAAACGACATTGGCCGGGTTGATGAAAGCAATGTCCTGCCAACCTTGTAAGAGAAGACTACGATCCACTGATCTGAGCCAGAGAACTGCATCTGCTGGTTGTATTTCTCTGAGTTTCCAACACCTCTTGCAGAGAAACTCGCCTAGACATCGCAGCAGTTCTGAGGTCGAAGCCTGAATAACAGTCTTTCTGTGCTGCTGGCTCGGACTTATCACTGGATTGCTTTTGCCAGCAACGTTGAGAGAAGCACCATTGGGAAAATGGAGACCATGCTGATGCTGATGGTGAGAATTGTGGTTACCAGAAATGTGGTTCATTAGAGGTCTTACCAAATTGTGGGCTGCTAGCACCGAAGGTTTAGAGGGCGGTAAAGAAGGGGGCATCTTGTGTCGATCCCCCGCAGACGTATTCCTGACCACTACATCCAGAGATGTGACTGTGGAGGTTTTCAGATTATAACAGGATACCGACTTTTGAATGTTCTTCTTGTTGTCAACTACGTTGTTAAGGTTATCAAGTGGTTGTCGCGAAGTGTTTTTGTTTTTGTCAACCTTTCTTCTGCTGGACGTAGTGAACGTTTTCCAACTCAAGGCATTGATGAATAAAGAATGTTTTTTGAAGTTCGAATTATGGGTATGATTGAGATTCGCGACGACATTTCCGTTCTTCTCTTTATTTTTGGCATTACTAAGTTGCTCATAATTGAACCCATTGAGAGTGTACTCCCCATAGGCGGGTTTCCTATCCCGTGGGGATATGCTGAGCACAGTCCCCATCTTGAAAACTTTGTTCTTTTAAAGCAATCTACCAACAAATGAAGGAGAAGGAAATAATGATTCAGTCAACAGAAAACCGAAATCACTTACCATAAAAAGCCATTGACCTTCGAGGTCAAACTTTGGATTACAACAAACAAATATGTGCATCATCATTTTTGGTAATTTTTGCCAAAATTAGATTTCCTTTACATATATATATAAATATATGTGTAACCGCACATGGAAGAAACAACCTAAAAACCATTAAAGTAGCATCATCTGATTCTATCGGACCTCACACGAAACATGTCTGCTCGCTGCCTTTAGTCCAGCAGAGTCTGATCGAAGAAGATTTGCATGAGGCCGTTACCATGACAATTCTGGTGGTAGTGAATGGCAGCCGCAAGGGGGAGGAGCTATTGACGTCACGGTACCATCTGATTCGTTGAAGTTACCCGTACCTCAGGGCGAAAGCTGATGTTTAGAATCTCCGAACTTAAAAAAAGGGAAAAAAATTGTGAAACATGTTCCGGATTTTCCGGGAAAATTTATTCCTGTTTGCTCATTGTACTTTAGATTGTGCATGTAAACAATTTATAAATTAAAAAGAAGTAAACACTTCTGATAAAAATATTGATTATACTTTATCGGTCAGCACACATTTGAAAATAATTCACAATTATATTGGATTGTTGACCCTTTACTAAGTATAGAATCTAGAGTAATAAAACTAAACAGTGGTTTTAGTCGAATCGTTTTACACAGAATTTATTTCTGTTTACGTGCATAAGACTATTTGGATGCATCTTTGATTTAGATATACTTTATATAACATCATATTTTCGAAATTTGATCAGGTAGTATAAGTCACGAAAAGATAAAAAACATGAGAAATATTTGCATTTTTAAATCAGCAATTTTTAACTCATTATCAATTCGTTGTTGTTCTTTTATATTTTTTAAATATAAATTTCTCCTACATCTTTTAAATATAAAATAGCAATAAATGGTAATTCTTCTCCGTCTTATAAATTACACTCAGTAATTTCGGGAACACTGATTTTTTAAGAAAACGTTCGAGAGTAAAGCTTAGTCTAAATTTAACTATTTTTAATAATTAGCAAACTTATTCGTCAAACCATGGCCATAAGCCATTGCTTTCAAAGATATTATTAAAATGCATGAATTATAACCAAATAATGATGACTGGAAGATAAAATTTTGGTGCTTCAAACATCTAAAGAAATTTGTGAAATTAGTTGAAAATTCTTTTAGTTTTTGAATTCAATAATTAAAAATCGGCTTAAAATATCTGAAGAAAAATGCTATGATTACAATCATGATGATTACTTATGAATGCAAATTGTTTAGCACATTTTCTAACCCAGAAGAAGTATTTTGTTTTGTTATGACTTATCTCACTTATCTGACAGTTACATCAGAACAAAACCACGAAATTCATCGTCGCAAAGAGAGCAAGAGTGCACCTGTCGTTGGCTAGAGCTTTGAGCACCTTGCACAATGCGATTTCACTCATTCTGTCCCAAGTTTGATGGAAAGCACTCAGGGGAACTGGTCCAAGGATCTCCCACCCCTCTTTCCCTACCAAAAATTCTCTCCAGAGGACTTTCGGCTGGGCACGTATTTAGGGTACTCCCATGCCGCAAAGACACTACACATTTATAAACATCCATGCCTTCTCCGGAATTCGAACCCGGGCCTTTCTGTATCGCAATAGGCTCCCCTAACCACTATACCATCTCGGCGGCACATAGAAGTAGTTATTGCTCTGGGTTTCCTTCTTATAAATATAGTCTCTTATTTCATATGAATATTGCAAAAGTATTGGAAGATACTAATTCGAAAGCCAATTTAAGGCGCAGATAATAATTTAGTAATCTAAATCTTCATCTGCATCTGTCTATGAGCAGTTAATTGCAACAAAAAGAAAAATTTTAAATATCACCCTGTTTATAAAAGATGCTAAGAACTGATCTTTAAGTTACGGGTACAGCGTCAGATATTAAACAGAAGTTAAATAAAATTAATTAGATACGATTTTAAGGAAGAAAGATTGAAATTCAAATAATTAAAAAAAAAGTTCAAAAAGGAGGAACAGGAAATTTAATTATGTGGACTAATCAATTACCCTATGTCTAAATGACCAATTAAGTTGTCAAAGATGAGCAGTTTAAAATAGTATGATGAAAGAAAACTTCGCGTATATCTGGAAAGAAATTTGAAAAGATTTATTCTCAACGTATTTTAAAACAAATATAATCTCAAAATAAAAGAAAGAAAACCTTCCTTGGCTAATAATGGTTGTTCACCAAGAAAACACACTGTAGTCAAATTATTCAAAACTAAAATATGGTTTCTTCAGTATACGAGTAATCAGCAGAAAATTTAATCTTAATTAAATTAAAATGAGCTAAAAGTCACAAGATCTAGGAATAATCCTACTGCCTAAAAATTCATTTCGAGTCTTACAAATAAGAAATTACAAATCCAGTTTTAAGAAACTAATGTTTCAGATTAATTTTGATATTTAGAGGCGTGGTTTTTCATGGGAATTAGGGGATGAATTAAAACATTCTAAAAGAGATGATGATCCTTCTTGGGAAGCATACACACATCTTGATGAATACAAACAACGACTTATCGCCATGTCCAGTAAGAAGTTACAGAGACGTAAGAAAGGTGAAAAAGATCCTTTCATCAGAACTCCAATAATGTAACGGAAGACACTTCTTCAGCTTACACACAAGCCAGCGGTTATAACGTAACTTAAAAGTAATGAATTCAAATTAAAACTAATAAATTATATCTTAAGTTACCTAAAGGTTATACAGAAATTAATAACGGGAAAGTTGGCTCAAACTTATACCGGGGTGACAAGCACTATTGGCAAGAATGAAACAACGTAGCAGACAAACTACTATAGAAGAAATTCAGCTATCAATGTCAGCTACCAATGAGCAGGCAGAACACACTCTGATTAAAAAATTCTAAATTTCTTTTTAAATAATATCTGTTTCTACCACATTTGAGTACGCGTGAACTACAAATTAGTGTTTTGGCAGGAAAACGAAAAAAGGGAGAAAGACAGAAAAGCTAATTCGTTTGAGAGAGAGAGAGAGAGAGAGCTTCTGACAGCCTATGCTGACCGTTACTCTGTTATGCCTCTGTGCTGCTTCAACTGATTTATTAGGTTGATTATCTGCTTTAGTTTTGGTAGGCCACATTTGCTTCAAGAATACTTACAGACGAGCCAAAGCTTACTTAGGTGTGTGCCAATAGTATATACCATTTTAATTTCATTTGAATGTTTGTTTGACATTATTCGTAAGCTAAGTAGTTTAAAAGCGAATATTTAAACGTCCGCTAACACTACGGCTGTAGCCGGAATATCTTAGGCACAGGTAGCGACAGTATTTCTCTTGCAATGCAAAGCTACCAATAGTTTTAACCCTAAAACATTTAAATTCCCCGCTTAAGTACTCATCAAGTTATTTCCATTCAGGAGAGGAAATATAAAGAAGAAAGTAAAGGTTATAACTGGTTAATTAACACAAAACCTTACAAGGATAGAAGGAAATGAATTGAAACTACTAGCAGTGTCGTATTAAGCCTCTGTTGGGCTCCAGATAAAATTTAAATTGGAGCACCAATTATAAAAGTTGTTATTATCTCTTGCCATATATTTTTATTTATATGAACTTACTTGTGTTTCTAGTTGTATAATTAAATGTGAAAGTTTATGTGTTATAGAATTGCAAGCATGTATATTTAAATATTTATATATGATATAACTGTTTATGAAAAGC
Source organism: Stegodyphus dumicola (assembly GCF_044657685.1). Classification (NCBI taxonomy): domain Eukaryota; kingdom Metazoa; phylum Arthropoda; class Arachnida; order Araneae; family Eresidae; genus Stegodyphus; species Stegodyphus dumicola. The sequence goes on from NC_140769.1 coordinate 74,028,656, forward strand.
ATTCTTTAAATTACTATATGTTAGAATTTACAATGGAGAAAGAATTTTTGCAAGAAACAATTAGTAAAATGCCGAATAATAATTGCCGTATTTTGCAGATTATGTAGGTATTATTTCCCCTTTTAAAAGTAAACACAGGAATACGTTTGTTAAAGATTTTTTGATAGGATATGAGAGATTGCTTCATATACTGTGTGGAATGATCAAAAGATTCTGTTTACAGCTAAAAAAAATATCAGGCCATGTGGCGAAATTTATTAAATTGCAATAACAGTTGAAAGATTTAAATCTTAAGGATTTCAGACAGATTTGACATTCCAACAACTGAAACGAATTTACTGCTTCAATTCACGACGGAAGTACCAAGATCAGCAGAATTTGCATGCTCCTTTTTACTAGATTACTAGGATTATTCACAAGTATTTCCCGATTGATAATAATACTCTAGAAAGACTTCCAAAACACCAGTGTTTGGCTGGACTACAGCCGGACATTATTCACTTCATAATGACGCTAAACCCAAACTTCCATTCAGAGCATATGGCAATTCAAGAGGAGCATTGCTCTGTACTAGAATAGTAATTAGCGCCATTTAATATAGCTGGAACTATATTGAGGCCAAATAATGAAATTACGACTGATTACTAGACCTTTTTGTCAAAAATATACTTATAGATGGCGATAAAAGATCTCGGAAATATCACGGGAATTTAAAGGACTGAATAATTTGATGATTTTACAAAAGCAGTATTCGTCAGCTCAATCATTAAATTCTAAGCATTTTCTCACTCAACCAAAGTCCTAGAAACAAAAATGTGTTCAACAGAATTCTCGGACTTCATGAAACATTTGCTACCTACCACGCAGGCTAGCCATATAAGTCAGAATTGCTGTTATAATAGCAAAGAGGATATCCTGCAATAGTCGAACAAATTCAATGTGCAAATATCATTTAAATTAAAGAATGGGCAGAAAATGTAGGACGCTCAACCATGTTTGAATTCCCCCTCTTCTACAGAACTACGTTCACATTGAATCCGTCTTTATCGGGAAATTTTAGGTTACCCATTGTAGTTATAGAAGTAGGCCATCTTTTTCTTATAACTCTACGTGATACTCATGCTTCTAAAAGCATCATTCAAAAGATAATGAGGTTGTAACATTAAAAGAGATGTCTACACATGAGTTAATAGGGAATACAAATAAAAGAATGTTAATAAATAAGAATAGTAATTTAACTGCGCAGTTTGGACAAAGGCATACTGATACTTGTGAGAAGTTATTTATTTATTTTGACTAATAGTTAATTTTTAGTTAAAGCAACTTTCCATTTCACTCTCCTTTTCACCCACGCTTTCTTGTCAGAATGTTAATAAGTTAGCGCCCGTTTTCTATACTGAGGGAGACAGAAAAGCTGCAGTGGATGGACAAAAATATGGAAACACCTTGTGAAATGCATGTTTGAAAAGAAAGATTGATTTTAATGAAATATGTAGGTGGCGCTAGCGTTTTTGACTACTGACGCCATCTATACAACTTCGTAAATGTGCTAAACAGTTCAGTTGTTGTCGGAGTACTGTTATGTGAGGTTGTCATTGCATTATGTCAGAGTTAACAGACTTCGAGCGTGGGCAAATTGTTGGAGCACGTATGGTAGGTGCTTCCGTAAGCAAGGTAGCCGAGGTGTTTAGTGTTTCAAGAGGTACTGTATCGAAGATTTATTCCGCATATTTGAAAAGCGGAAAAACATCATCTGCTAAATCACAGCGAGGACGAAAGTGTGTACTGAGTGATCGTGACAGACGATCATTAAGGGCAATTGTGACGAAAAATAAGAAGACCACAGCTGCAAAAGTTACTACTGAAATAAATGTTGTGTTACCGAATCCTGTGAGCACCAAAACAATTAGAAGGGAGCTTCATAAACAGGGAATTGCTGGCCGTACTGCAATTGAGAAGCCACTCATCAGTGATGCGAATGCCCGTAACAGGAAAAGGTGGTGTTTAAGTCATAAAGCCTGAACTATAGAGCAGTGGAAGCGAGTAATATGGTCTGACGAGTCTTCTTTCACATTGTTTTCCACTTCTGGCCGAGTTTACGTCTGGAGAACATCATCTCAAGCCTATAATACAGACTGCTTGTTGTCAAGAGTGAAACATGGTGGGGGTTCTGTTATGATTTCAGCAGCCATATCGTGGTTCTCTGCTAGCCCCATGATAACTGTGTCAGGGCACATGACTGCCAAGACTTGTGTGAACATTTTGGCCGATCAAGTTCATCCCATGGTACAAACTTTGTTCCCCGATGGTGATGGTGTCTTCTAAGACGACAAAGCCCTGTTCACGCAACTCACATTGTCCAGGACTGGTTTTCTGAGCACGAGGATGAGTTGTCCTATCTCCCCTGGCCGCCACAGTCACCAGACCTGAATATTATCGAACCTTTGTGGTCTACATTGGAACGGAAAGTGCGTTCTCGTTATCCACCGCCAAATCGTTATCTGAACTTGCCACCGTTTTGCAGGAAGAATGGTATAATAATCCCTTGACAAACATACAGGAACTGTATTTATTCATTCCGAGAAGACTGAAAGCTGTTTTGGATGCCAACGGGTTTCCTACACCATATTAAGCAAAGAAACATGTTTTTTTAAAGGTGTTTCCATATTTTTGTCCAACCCCTGTATTTAAGCGAGGGTTTCAGAAGCTGTTTTTAGACCGTGTTATGCCTGCTTGAAGGCCATGCTGTTACTTAATAAGGATTTGATTTTGTCGCGTTGAGCAATGCCACAGAATTGACGAGTTTCTACGAGTCAGAGCCAGCTTCTACGAGTCAGAGACTTCCTACGTGGTTCAATTATCCCGTGAGCCGTTAGGCTGGTTTAATTACATTATATCTTAAGTTCAATATTGTGTAAGCTAAACCAGAAGCGTTGGCTTAAGGAAGACCAAGTGGAGCCGTCTGAGTAATTCCTTTTGATTAAATAAAGAGTCATTTACACCCTTCTTCTGAATTTGTATCCTAAGACCTTAGGAAAATTCCTCTACAGTCTTTATAGAACTCGTCAGTTTATGTTGCCAAAGAAGATGAGACACTATACACTGATCTTTATATTCCCCAAAACAGTTATAAATCTAAATATAAATTAATTTTTAGAAGTGATTTTTTATTAAGAATGATATTTCTTTTGCCTATGAAATTAAATCTATTCAGAATGGAAGCGTTTTGTTTCCTTGGATAAACCATGCGGATCCTAAGCAAACTATTGATGCAACAGAGGTGATGTCTAACGAACAGATTATGTTTGTATAAGCAAGTAATTCCACCGAAATCAGAATTGCTTATTCCTGTTTATACTAGAGCTACTGTACTGTTTTCTACAATCCTTTTGCTACAAGCGTCTAATCACTCTTTAGCCAAGGCTTTAGTTATTGTCTAGTTCAATAAACATATTTAACACACACATATATATATATATATATTAAAGATAACCATTATTTTACAAAAGCTGCAAATTTTATTGAGAAATCTATCCGTATCAATAAAAGAATTAAATATGTAACCTTTGAAAACATAGATTATATATAACTTATATAACGTATAACTTATGAAAAGAAATCATTTGAGAATAATTACGAACTATTTGGCGGTAAATTTCATTTGGATAATCTAAATTCAACAAATAAAAACTGAAGTCCTTGAGTTATTAAATAAGCAAACTTATATTTTACTAACTTGGTTCAGATTTATCATGTCGTAATATTATTTCCCGAAGAATATTTTTAGAGGAGATACCCGTCAGTTCTAAGCCTTACAGAAACTCACATCCCTTGAGCGAAAAATTAAAAACACAAATAAGCCAACCTTTAAACGCGGGAATAATTTCAGTTAGCACCGCGACTGGACCGTAAAGCATATCAAGGAGAAAGATAATACATATAGGTAGTGTGGGATTATAGAAAACGTACTTAAAACCTCAGTCATTACTCTTCTTTTTACCTTCAGTTTCGAATATTTTAGACTCTTTAGAAAGTTCTTCGTTATTTCTGTCGCTCGATCTTTGTTGTGGATATTTGGAAGATAGGCATAGATCCTTGTGATACGTGCAGAACGGACGTTTTGCGCTGAATTGATTTTATTCTATTTGAGCGGGTTAAAAATGCTACTTTTTTCCTTCGAAGATTAGCTGAAGTCTTTTTAACTGGGCTAAAAGATTTAATACATATTTAAATGATTTGATAAATGCTTCAAAAATTTTTGATGAACATTTGTAATATAAACTGAACTTACGTTCTACACTACTGAGTAAATATAAAGATTAATCTCGCTAAATATCAATTAGAGAAAATTTTAAATTAATTACCTTGAATTTCTAGTGCTGAATGGCAAAACATTTTCAAATACAAGAAAGGACGAGTCTATTAAAATTTCTCTATTCTCAAAGCGAAGAAACATGCTTAGTCCTTTTTTAGATAATGTAATTTTTATAGAAAATTACAACTTATCAAAACATTTAGTAAAATTTGTTTGGGGTGAAGAGGCAAATTGTAATCTTAATTAATTAGAAACTGCCCTCGTATCTTACACATGTTTACATTTACGTAATGTCAAGAAAGCTGCTTTTGCATTACGCACGGATACTGTTTGAGCAGTACTTATAAAATATTTTCAAAAATATTTTTGTTGCTTAGTAAGTTACAGGTATATTTTTTAAATCTTGTATCTTATTTTTTTAAGTATAGATTTTAAATTTTCGTTTTTAATAAAATTTTTAAGTATGCATTTTTTACCTTCTTTCTTCTCATTATACTTTTAAAGAGATCTCGAGAGATTTGAGATTCGAAATATTCGAAAATTTCAAAAATATTTTAAGATATGGATTCCAGAAAATTTAGCATTTTTCTCACCTCTAACTGAGCTTGTCTCGCCGAAAATGATGAGTATCATTGCATTTACATATTTGGAAATAATATGTCCTGTACTTGTTAAAGAGTGGCCAAAGATGGACTTCTTGCTTAGAAGTCTGATATCATATTATATATATTCAGTATGAATAACACTTGATGCCGTTAAGCATCAGTTGGAAAAATTAATGTCCTTGTTTCATTTAACAATAAACATAAACTCGAGACATAAAAATTGATTTTTTTACTGTCCCTTTTTTATGTTTTGTCAAGTTAATATACAAATAGCGCAGAAGATTTTCTTCTAGTAATACATAATGATAATAAGGCAGCAGCATCTTAATGAGGAAACGTTTCGCGCTCCATCATGTGAAAATGGCTCTCTAGGTAATTATACGGAATGTTCACATTAGGCTTTGTTACATAAAACTGGAATCAAAAGATAAATATTCTACAGAGTCCAAGGTGCTTGATTCAATGTCTGGCACAGCGGTAAGATAGAAAGTCTATAAATATAAATGAGATCCGATGCAGTAGAGTCTGCTTTCGGGAAAATTAAACTGCCTGGGGTGCGAAGAAGTGTGTTGGAGGAAAGTGAACTATTTTGTTGATTTCTTTTGGGTAAGAAGAGAAAGAGAAATTATTAATGCTGGCAGCGGGAAAATGCGCTGTCAAATTTCATCAAGAAATCTCATTTCGGAGGAAAATTGAAAATGATGCTTTTGTTAAGCTGATGATAAGGATATGGAGTAGTTTTACAAAGATAAATGAATATGCATATAAAACAAGGGAGAAGCAAAAGGCTTAGTATATATTTATGTAACGGGTTAGACACAAAACTGAGATTCATAAAATTCACCCATGCCATTAGTTTATTCTGCTTATATGAAAATTAATTTCACCCAATCTAAGTGAAAGCCTAGTGAGTAAAGAAATATTTAATTGCATTAACTGCATTTGTTTATAGAGTTCATAATTTTTTAACTAAGTTTCATTTAATCTAAAACTTCATATAGAAAATACATATTTAAGAAAGTTTATATCAATATTTGCAAGTACACTGACACATTGGTCAGTTAAAGGCAAAATGAACAATTCCTCATTTATTCATTTTATCCAACATCGAAGGGGCATGTATCTTACTACATGTACTTTGCTTATGTATTTTATTGCATTATAAGGTATTTTAACTCTTTCACAGCGAAGTCGCTCTAAACGCCCAAACATTCAGACATCGGCTGGACGCCCGAATAATTTCCTACCCAGTGCTTTCCCCTATCACGTTACTGCATTACTCATTGCTTTCAGGTGTCGTTAAATCACATGTCAAACAATCTTTTGAAGCTACTAATAGTAGTTCCTTGTTTCCTTTGTTCCTTCCTTTCCTTTGTTTACTGTCAGTGTTTAGCTTTTGATGCCCGAAGTTGCAATCCCGTCCCAAGGGGGAACTTCACACAGTGTCAAAGCGTCGAAGAAAGAAGTTCTCGCTTTACTTAAGTAAGGCTATTGTTAGCTCTGTAGTATTCAACTCGTCATGGGGGAAGGTAAAACATTCCAAATTAGCAGACTGGCAAACTCAGCGAACTCAGCGAGAGAGTTAGAAGCCTAAACAAACTGATTTAGGAAACAGAACAGACTTTTTCTGTCTTTTTTTCTAATAAATTTTTTTTCAGTTTATGATCTCTCTCTCTTCCTCAATGCATTGAAAATCATGAATCGTGAGAATTTTTAAACATATTCAGATTGTTTCCAAAGAGCATTCCAAAGAGCAGACTGGCAAACCTCAAAAAAAACTTTTGAGAAATTCTTAGATACGGGCGTTTTCGATGTTTGGGGAATTGAGATTTTGCCTTCTCTCGATGCGAAAGAGTTAATTTCGGAATTCAATATATGTCTTCAATAAATTTTGAAATATACATAATATTTGCACACATGTTTAACTTTACTTTATTTACATGTAATAATGTAATATATTTTAATATATAAGATATTGTTTTTATACGTTTTGATCGTAATGTATTGGCTGGAGGATGGAACTACGTCTTTTTCCTTTCAAATACTTTTTTCTGGAGATCATATCTTCTTACACGGGCAAACTAACTATAAAAATATAGGCTGTGCCCTAAATTGGTTGCATTTTTAAATCACATAAAATCAATAAATCATTATCTTACAGTTTCACAGAGCGATGGTGTTGCACCGTAATATTAGAAAAATTTGAAAATTTCCTTGCGCTACTGGTGAATTTAAACACAGTAATGTAAAAATGCGATGGAGTTCCATTATCAATAACACTACAAATACTAATAAATAAAAGTCACATAATTTTTTTATTCTACTTTTTCAAAGTGTTCTATTTTTATTCTATTTTTATAGTGAGATTTTTATACCAATAATGAGTTTTCATAGTATTCTATTTTATGCCAATATTGCCATTTATACGTGAAAGTTAATACTTAAATTATTCTTCTACTGCAAAATCCGCCTTTCAAATCGAAAACGACTTTGAAAGTAAGGCGAACTAGAATATGTCTATTTCTTAAATATACTTACGTTTATATATACGTAACTACGTGTATTTATATATACTTTCTCTGAAGTAAGTTAAGACACTGGTGTACGACACCCCGTTAACAGTGCTCAGCAACTAGTTGTACGCATAGTGATAGCCGCTGGGGAAGTCCGGGACACGCATGGTATTTTCCAAATCAATCAGATCTTCCATTCGCAGGAGATGTGAGGCTTGCATCACGATCCGGGATCGTAATTTCGATGTCGTAAAATTTAATTCTTCCTTTGATGTTTGTTTTCATTTCTTAGTTTCGGCTACACTGGATGTTTGGATAATAAGGATGTTTTCTGAACCTGTTCGCTTCCATCCTTTTTTTTGTGTGTTTCGCGTCGTCAGTATCTCGCAAGGCAAGCGTTTCTGACCATAGATTGCTATGCGATTTTCCATAGTCCAGGTGAACTCTGTCTCCCCTGAATGTTTGTAACAGAATTGCTGAAACAATCTGAATATGTTTAAAAATTCTCACGATTCATGATTTTCAATGCATTGAGGAAGAGAGAGAGATCATAAACTGAAAAAAAATTTATTAGAAAAAAAGACAGAAAAAGTCTGTTCTGTTTCCTAAATCAGTTTGTTTAGGCTTCTAACTCTCTCGCTGAGTTCGCTGAGTTTGCCAGTCTGCTCTTTCACTCGCTCCTGCTAACGTTTTGTCTTTTTAGCTGATTATTAAGCATCGTTTTCTTCACACTTACGTTATATACGGTTCAATAACAAAATTACAAATTTTTTAAAGCACCCAAAGCAGCAAATAGCCCATAGCAGCATCCCATAGCAGTATTTCCATGTAGTGTTAAGTGTTATCGTGTATTTTTTATTTTTTCTCAGTTCATTATACTAATATTCAGTTTTCTTAGTAAAATGTATAATACATTTTTTTTTGTCTTTTTATCATTAACTATTTATGTGCTGAGTTTATTTTTTTTTTAAATTTTATGTTCTTCTCACTTTCGCCGTATAAAACTCAATTCAAGAGCAAAATCAAAAACTATTTAAAAACACCATATTATCAGAGTGTCCGACAGAGTGTTAGAGGTTGCCATACATACCCTGCTAAAAATGCCCCATAGAAACCAGTAAAACTTTTTATGGGTACCCATAAGATTTTATGGGTTTCTATTGACTTTTACTGGTTTCTGTTGGTCTCTGTGGGTTTTTCTTACTGGTTTCAAAATGACCCATACAAACCAGTAAAACTTTCTACTGGTACCTATAGAATTTTTGACGGTCTCTACTGACTTTTACTGGTTTCTATTGAACTCTGTGGGTTTTTCTTACTGGTATCAATTGACACCCATACAACCAACATCAATGGCAGAACTTTGTACTGGTTTGTATAGGTTTATATTGACTTTTACTGGTTTTCTTACTGGTATCAATATAATAATAAATCTTTTGTTGGTTTATATGGGTTTATGCTATTTTTTTATCTGACGTTAATAGACCTCTTGAAAAGAATAAAATTAACAGAATGAAAATATGATCTCTTTAAGACGATCAGAGTAACCTGGAAACGCAGGTGGTCGTTTTAGAGAGGGTTTTTACTAAATATGCTTATTTATTTGATTTAATTTTTTTGCGGAAACAATAACAGTAATCATATACACCACACACAACGAGGTCTCTCTAAGGCGACCAGCCGCAAATAAAAATTCATCGTTGCAAGTGGTCGCCTTAGAGAGGTGATTCTCAATACCAATATATACTCACGTTCTCAGAGATACGTTTATCTTTTAGAGGTGGTCGTCTTAGGGAGATTGCATCTACGGAATGAATCTCTCTAAGGCGACCAGACACACTTGCAGAATTTTCTTTGTGAATGGTCGCCTTACAGAGGGAATATTCAATACCAAAGTATACTTATGTTTTCAGAAATACTGGTTTCTTTCAGAGGCGGTCGTCTTAGGGAGGTGGTTTTTGCTACGAGTTGGTTCTCTGAATACACACACATAAGCACTTACATTTCTGCTATTACAAATAAACACCGGTATCAACCAACATCTCTTTAACGCGAACAAGTTCATTCACAATCGCAAAACTTTTGTCCCTGTTAATGCTGATGCGAGGAAAAAAATTCCCCTCCCTCCCCCACTCTCAGAAGTTTCCCAAACAAGCAATATGGCGCCGCGCTAGTTATTGTTGTGCGATGGTGGTGTTATTTTCTTCGTGGTTGTAGTAATGCAATATATTATTTACTAGGATTTACTATTTACAAATTTTACTATATTTTAATGTTTCGAAATTAGTAATTAAATAATAAAATACCAGCACTGACTATGAATATACATCTAAAGCCATGCACGTGTAATCGTGTCTAATGTTTGCGAGAACGTTGCTGATAACTGACTAGTTGTGAAATGGAGATTCTGTGCGTGAAATTGATTTTCCATCTTTACTTTTAACCTGAAAAACAATGTGCTTAAAGACTGAAAAGTGATAATTTCAGACTTGATAATTTGGTTCAGTGTGTAGATGCAGAAATACAGTTTTTGCATTCTACTGAAACTGTATTTTGGAAAATTTATTTTTTTGATTATAATTTAGAAATACTTTTTTAAAGCTTGTTCATTTAGATGCTTTATCATTTGAATATTATGTACTAATAAATTTGAGCATACCTTATTTAAAAATGATCTTGCATGATTCAATTTTTCAACTAATGTGCTGTGGCCGAGAAAAAAGAATGCTTTTTTATGTTTTAAAAAATGTACTAATTATATTTCGCGAGCAAAAAAGGTAAGTTTTATTAATGAAATAAACATTGAAATATTTAATGTGTTTATTACTTATTGAATGAGGTAAACAAGACATACAAGCTTAAAGAATCTTTTTTTTTTTCCACTACTAAAATTATGTGAAAATTTAGATGATCATAGTAGCTTACATTGTTTTTTCTTTTTGGTCTATTTTTCTTTACAAGTATGAGACTAGAACCACATTTTTACATTAAATATTTGGTGCCATTTTGTTAAAACATATATAATCATTTTTATGCATACTTTAATTTTCATTATTATTAGTTTGATGAAGAAAATTTCAAATGTGTTTTTCATAAATTGCTTTTGAAATAGAAATAGATTTGTGAATAAGATTTATGTAATATTAAATGTACTAGTCTTGGGAGTATAAAAATTGAATTATTTATTTGAAAAAAATTACATTAAGTTGAAACCTCATATAGTGGTTATTTTCTTAAATGACCACCTCTGATAATGGCACATTTTTCAGGACAATAATTAAATAACAGGACTTAAAAAATCATTCATAGTTTTGTCAGGCTACAGGAAACTGGCATTATCTCGAATTGTGGAGTTGATTATTTTAGGAACGTTTTGCTGTATAATGCTACTTCGGTGTAGTAATTTTTACGTGGGTATGAATTTTGCAGAAGTAATTGAAAGTTTTTACGAGACAATTAAAACCAAAGCTTTTCGGATCATGAGTCTTATAAGGGCACTGTTATAGTATTGCTTTCAAATATAGTTAGAGTAATATTTAAACATTATTTTCGAAAGCACTTCTACAGAGAATCCGGTTGTTCTCTGCGGATGAAAACACATATAAATAAATCTTCTGTGCAGCCTTATACAAATGCAGTTAAAATTACTGTCATTACAATTAAGCGAATATAGCTACATTTGTTTGCAAAAAGTTATTATTGCTAAATACTGCACTATATAAATTTCATTTGGCATTGTAATTTCAGAAAATGCTCAGTATGAGGTATTTTTATATTATATAATCTACTGTCAAAAACAATAGCTACTTTTTCAGTACTTTAAATTTTACTATTTAGAATTTTTATTGTTCAAAATTATATTTCTATACATTTTCTAAAGTATTCTTTCTACAATAGAAATCTAAATAACTTACACCTAAAACACTGGCTCAAATTTATTCCAATAATGCATTGCTTTAATTAAATTTATGTTCCTTTGAGATGATATATGAAAAACCTTGTGTAATAATAAATTATTAATATATATAGGTAAATGGTATTTTTATATATTTTTTCGGGTAAAGTGCAGAATCGCGCACTTATTTATTTGGCACTTTTTACAAAAGTAAAAGGAATTGGATTTTTGTCAATTTTCTTTTGACTTTGTAAGTGAAAATAGGTCGATGTCTACATGAATAAAGTCAAAGGAGTGCACGATGGCATTTTTGTGCAATTCTGGGATGTTTTTTTAAGTGAAAATAGGTCGATGTGTAAGTGGATACCGAGTATGTGCAATTCTTAAAAACACGCCAAGCAGTGGGCTTTTACAACATCAAATTATGTAAGAGTCATGTGACATGAATTAATCTCGAAATGATGCAGTGCAGAAAGATTACTGTTTTTAGAATAGAGAAGGAAAATTAATTTTACGCTGCTAATTTAATCTTTTGCATATTCCTTATTTTTCTTACATATATATATGTACATATATCATTCGATGGTTGTGAATCATGACTTTGGTTATTATCTTTCTATTCATTTTATTTTCAGAATTATATAAAGGTAGTTTAAAATTTTGTAAAGAGAATTTATACAAATATTTTGTAATATGTTTATAGATATTGACGTGCATTAAAAAGGACAGGGACTCGTACGCTTCTAGATATTTAACAATTTTTATTTATTCGCATTGAGTTTTATTTAAAATTACTTTACATGCTTTCTCCGCCATTTAGTTCTGTGCATTTCATCAATGCTAATTATGTACTTCTGCTGGTTTATGTTTTTATGGAATTTTTATTTACAGTTCTATTTTTGTGTATTGTTTTTTATAGGGATTCTGTATATGGATACCCATTTCTATGTACGATTCTATGTATGGATACACCACTATGGTATAATGCTATTGGTTCTGTTTATGGGTTTTTGTTTACTGTTTTGTGCAGCGATTTTTCCAAGAGGTACCTTTATTGGTCTGTGGATTTTTGTGTAGTGGTTTTTACAGGATTTGGCGTATGGGTGCCTGTATAGGTGTACATGCTTTTGTTTACTGGTTTTTACAAGGCATAGACTTACGGAATATCCATTTTTTAATGGAAATTTGGCCAATGGATATGCATATAAAGTTCTGATTTTTGGCTATGGCTTTTACTGGGATTTTGTTTATAGTGCCTAGTCCTACAGGTTTCTACAGAGATTTGGCGTACTCGTATCCTTACAGTCGTACGGGTATCTGTTTACAGGTTTTTTATGGGTATTTGGCCTACAGGTACCCGTACAGCTGTGCAGGTTTCTTTTTATGGGTTTTTACGGGTATTTGGCCTACGGGTACCCGTACAAACGTACGGGTTTCTTTTTATGGGTTTTTACGGGTATTTGGCCTACGGGTACCCGTACAACCGTACGGGTTTCTTTCTATGGGTTTTTACGGGGATTTGGCCTACAGGTACCCGTACAGTTGTACGGGTTTATGTCTGTGGGTTTTTACGGGGATTTGGCCTACGGGTACCCGCAGAGCTGTACGGGTACCCGTAGGCCAATTCCCCGTAAAAAACTTTTATGGGTTTCTACGGGGCATTTTTAGCAGGGTAGTTTTATATTCATTACATTATTTCTTAAAAAACTAGCCTAAAATAGTTATCATAAAAAAGAAGATGTATATAATGTTTTTAATAAGCAACGCTAGTGTAATTAAAAAAATTATTGAATAATTATAATTAGACATCTTCTGATTTTAATAAATATTTATTTAAATTAATCACATTAAAAATAAAAATTATTCTTAAAAACTGTGTTTATTGCTTTTAAATCTCTTAGTTTATTACTCACTAACATTCCAGATTAAATTTAAAAGTCTTTTAAAATTACTGAATGATAACACGCTGACGATATGATATGACATATTTCAGCTTGTTGATTGTAACAGCGATGCACATTTTCGTGCGAGGAAATCTGCCTGTTAATTTCGAAAGATGCTGCTGTGACCTGGGATCCACTGCATTGTAATTTTCTTATTTTTCTGCAGGAGGCTTCGGATTAATTCTCAGCAGTAAAGAAGTTCTGTTGATATTGGGGTTCCTAAGGAGTCAATCGCTTGAATTGCTGTTCTTGAATCTGATAGCAGGACAGCATTCTCGATAATTTATAATGAAATATCAATAATTGTTTCAGGATAATTCTAAGAGCAATCACGTCATTATCAAATACATTCCGTTTTTTTCCAGCAGAGACACAAAAGGAAAATGTGCTGGAATAAACCTACGAACCTGCAAGCATTAGATTCTCACTATATGACCCGTCTGCATACAGATGTCAGCCATTTATGATAAGGATATTTAATACTAATGATTCCCAGGGCAAGGTATATTTAAAGACCTCTTTAAATGTTTTCGTTCTTGGTGACTGAATTAATCAAAGTGTCTCGAATTGTAACATAGAAAGGATGTTTACTGGAGCCGTCTCTTTAATATTAGTTTTAATGGGCCTGTAAGAATCTTTTAAATTTTTGGTCCGTAAGAATATCTTCTTTTCAAATTAGTTGATTACGGTTTTGGAAATTACTTTTTAAAGATAATGGAATTTCAATTTATTAGCTTATTTGTATTAAAGTTCAAGAGCCTTCTCTTGATAAAAACTATAATTTCTGACATTTGAAAATTAAATAATTAACATTGTCGCTATTGATAATAAGTTGGCTGAGATTTAATTGTTTGGATAAATAATGGTGTTTTTATTAAACCAACATTATTGAATGTAATTCATAACATTAAAATACACTACCCGACATTGAAAATGTAACGCCAAGAAGGAGAGGCTCGAAAATTATGCAAATTTCAGGGTAGACGCACGTCACCGAGTTATGCGAATGATGTGAAATCCACAGCTCTCCAACGAACGTTGAAGAAGATATAAGGCAAGGAACCTGCAGAATGTTAAATTTTTCTACCGCTAACTTCCGCTAGGGAATTTATTCCTGTTTTTTATAGGGATTCTGTATATGGATACCCATTTCTATGTACGATTCTATGTATGGATACACCACTATGGTATAATGCTATTGGTTCTGTTTATGGGTTTTTGTTTACTGTTTTGTGCAGCGATTTTTCCAAGAGGTACCTTTATTGGTCTGTGGATTTTTGTGTAGTGGTTTTTACAGGATTTGGCGTATGGGTGCCTGTATAGGTGTACATGCTTTTGTTTACTGGTTTTTACAAGGCATAGACTTACGGAATATCCATTTTTTTAATGGAAATTTGGCCAATGGATATGCATATAAAGTTCAGAGGACGCATGTAATAGCAGAGAATGCCAGGCCGTCGTCAACTGAGGCAGTTCCAGCAGACAGACGATTTGACGAAGGGCATGGTGATAGGACGGAAAAGGGCAGGTTCATCCACACGACAAATCTCAGCTGACACACGTCTGAAAGCGTCCACAGTGCACCGGCTGTGGTGACGATAGTTGGAACAAAAAGATGTGGCAAGTTCGAGGGGTGGGGTGCTGATGCAGCCAGAGTGACGTCAGCACGCGTGGATCGACACATCCGCCGACGAGCGGTGGGTACCCGCAAGCCACTTCTACCTCCATTCTGCAGCTTGTTCAAGACACATTGAATGTTCCCATATCGAATAGAACCATTTGCCGTTTATTGGTGTATAGTAGCCTGCACTCGTGGGGGTCCGTTAAGAAGACTGCCATTGACCCCACATTATAAACGCCAACGTCTGCAATGGTGCCGGGATCGAGCGATGTGGACGACGCAGTGGCACAAGGTCGTCTTCTCAGATGAGTCACGCTTCTGTTTCTCCAATGATAGTCGCCCCGTACGAGTGTGACGTCGATGTGGAGACAGGTCCAATCCGGCAGCAATTGTGAAACGTTCCACCACGCGATAACACGACATCATGGTTTTGGGCGCAATTGCATACGATTCCAGGTCACGTCTAGTTCGTATTCAAGACACTATGACTACCCAGCGATACGCGGATGATGTTCTGCGGTCAGTGACACTCCCGTACCTTCAGAGAGTGCCCAGTGTTTTTTGTCAGCAGGACAACGCCAGACCATACATTACTCGCATCAGCCAACGTACTCTGCAAGATATACAGATGCTTCCCTCGCCACCGTTCTCTCCTGAACTTTAACCACATTTGGGATGTTATTGGACGCCATTTGCAGGCCCTGCCTTGCTGCCTTCATAAGACGAACTGTGGTAAATGGTTAACAGGGAATGGAGAGCCATTCCTCAGGACACCATCATCCTTAGTTTTATTAACTTTGTACGTAGACGTGTTGCTTCGTGTATCGCCGTTCAAATTGGTCCTACAACCTACTGAGCCGACGCTGTTCTCGCTCTGCATTATGCATATCATTTCGAAATAAAATGCACTTATTGTTCGTTGCTGAGCTTCATCACTTTCTGGCCACTCCTACTTAGTGTTGCATTTTCAATGTCGGGTAGTGTATCTAAATGTGAAATTAAATTAATTTTCCAGGTTATTCACAGTTTTGCTCGAAACCAAATTCTTGTACAAAAAGAAGAGATTACTGCGTATTGCTGTGAAAAATTCGTTTAGTTTGTAATCATGGATTATTATATTATCCATACTGTTGTAAAATACATATATAATACAATGGAATGTTATCCATAATTCGTTTATTTTAGTTTTAGAATGTCAAGACAATTCTAATTTTAATTACACTGTCCAAGATTTCAGTACCGTCTAATTTCATATTGTTCAATATTGACAGTATTCAATGTTACAAAAAATGTGGTTTTTAAAATGTTCAAGTTCTGTTGTGCAATATGTTTTGTGATTTTTGAGTTGCAATTTTTGCATTTTAAAATTTATGCTCCATGATTAGCTCTAAAGTTAAGGCAGTTTCGTTCTTCCAATACAGCTAAAAGTGCATATTCTGCATGTAATACGGTACCTGCAGTTAAATGGTTTTCGAAGCCTTTGTATAGTCCTTAGCTTTTTATAGAGCAGGTGACATGGAGATGTGAAAAATGTGCAATGCTGTTACCAGGATTCGAACCCTGGACCTCTCCAATACACATCGAGCACCAAAAAGGTATGCGAAAAGGAGAGGAAAAATATTTTATATATTTCCCTTTTTAAAGGGCGATTAGGGATTAGGCGGTCCCAATCGCGAAATCTTGGTGATGACGAATCATAGTTTACCACCTTTTATTCGAGCGTCACTTGTAGAGTCACTAGATTTCTTTGAAGCAGGAGACGTGAAAAAATGCAGGACTCGAACGCTGTTCTTCTCCATACGTTTCGAGTGTGCTACTGTTACACCAATAAGGTATACTGGAAGGAGGGAGAAAATACCTTATGAATTTAATACTTGATGGCATTACTGTTAGAAAGGGTATTATTTCTAACAAAATTTCAAACAATTGGAATTGTGATATTGTATAATAATAATTTTCTTTAACTGTGCAAAATGACAAAACAGTTTTCGCATAACTTATTATCTACTTTTTCTTGACTTTCCTCCTACATTTCTTACCAATTAGTTTTACATATTCTTAATAAAATAAAAAAAATGCAGTTCTTCCTTTAGTAGGTCCCAGTTTACTATTAAGAATTAAAAACTTTTCATTACTAAATTTTAAAATTAATATTTCAATTATTTTAACTAAACCAGCACGCCCACTGCTTAGCTTGTGACTTTCTACTAATAAGAGCGCTTAACTTCTGTCACATTATTTATTATTTTTTGCACACTTATAATTGTTGAATATAGGTTCTTGTTTTATTTGGAAGTTTGGGTGGCAATTTTTTCCATCATTTCACTCTATCTTACTGTCTTTTTTACATTATGATTTCCTGTTTAATTTTTACATGTTTTTTTAAAAACGGCAATTTTATTTTCCCTTTTTTAAAATTATATGACATAGAATTGCAACAATTTCTTTTTTCGATTTTTAGATACTTCTGCTTATTTGTAAATTCTAATTAAAAAATTAAATTTTGTTGATTGCATTTTAATTTTCATCGTGATTTTCAACAACGTTATTTTTGCTGTTGTTGGTGACATTTGGTGTTATACTTTGTGCCCCTCTTTAGGTTTTGCTTATTTGCTTATTGTTTCTTAAATCTAAATTGAAATTTGATCTTTGAAAATTCAATTTGCAATTTACATTTCACTTTTAAATACTTTTCAGCTTCTACATGTATAAAATATAGATATTTTGCCTTTTATATAGTTTTGGTTTTCTCCAACTGTCTTTATTCGTAGAAAATTTTTATATATTTAATACATTCTATCATTTTAGTACTCCATGTCTAATTTTTAAAATATTTTAAATTAAAAGAATTCTCTTGTTTTTAGTCCAAAGGGGCTTTGCCCATAAAGGACTATTGTTTTCGTTTTGCGAGTTTGCGTTGGTTCCCTATAAATGTCCGTTTCACTTTTCAAACTGTTGCCACCAAATGTTAGAGTTCTGCATTATGTTTGAAGACATTAAATAATGAAAAATCTTGCATACATGTATGCATATTTCTTGCATTGTGATAAAACAACGGTACATAGAGCCATCAAATTTTGAATCACGTAATCCTCCTACAAATATGGGCATGTGAATGACCAAATTTAAAATTTGGAATTTGTTTTGTCACCGATTTCATATTTTGTGAAAACTTTAACGAACTTTTGATTAACAAACACAGGAATTTCAAAGCGAGCAATGGCAACGTTGTAGAAAAAAACATTTTTATCTCCAGTGCCCGAGTCTCTGTATCGGAAATTCTAAAAATATGCTCATTTTAAAACTATTTTGCGATATTGCTGTTGAATAGAATTTTATGGTTTAAATGCAAAGAACGTGGTATTTAATAAATAAATGTAACATACAAAATGTTTAAAAAACACCCCTTTGGACGTAATTTAAAATCTACTACCTTTCAGTTTTTTTTTAAATTTGAATTCCTCTTCCTTTTTTACATATTATGTACATATTTTCATTTGAGTCACATAGGAGCAGGCTGTATTTCGATGTCTGGCTTTTAAAATTTCATTAAAAATTATTAAATATTTTAAATTTTATATTATTATCTTGTCATGTAATTATACTGAATAAAAATAAATGAATTAAAATTAAATTTTTTAAATAATTATTTTTTTAAGAATTTCATATACAATTTTATCCAATGTAATTTATCCAGATATAATTTAGAAACGTGGCTCTAATGATAATTCTTTCACCTGCTGTTTGACAAATATCAAGGAATCAACTATTATTTAATCTTAATTTTTACTCATTATTTAATATTTAATGATTATTGCTTTGTTTCAGTAATATATAGCCCGAAAGGGCTGTTAGTTTCGAAAATCGATTTTCGGTAAGCTAAAATATTTAACTGCGATAGGTGCAGTTCTTAAGAATACTTTTTTAACTTCTAATTACATTAAATATTTGTACGGACAGATTTTTCACTTTTTAAACATACGAAAAATACATAATGTTCTTATGTTAGTCTAAAAGATATTAGATATATATATATATGCCGCTATTCTACCAGGGCCGTCTCTGTCGATGATCTCTATTGATAAACTATAATAAACTTAAAAAAAGCCCTTCCCGGAGATTAATAAAATCTGAATCCTTCCATATATTTTTCTTACTTTTATTTCTGTCCTTTTCTCTAGCTTTTGCTTCAGTTGTTTCCTAATTTTGACTTTCTGTTGGATATTTTACGACTATTTGTTAATATTAATTCTATATACTTTGTTTCTTTCTCATATACATCAATCTTATATCAAAGTATGATATTTAAACCACTAAATTCAATCTTTTTTTAAACAAATTTACATATTAAACTCTTATATATGTTGTTATCTTATATTGAATATGATTTTGTTCTCCTTTTGAAACACTTCAAATATACAGGCTTGCCTTATATACGACGTCTCATGCGTTCGAGGAACTATAGCATATTGCAGTTATTTTTTAATATTTATAATATTTATGTGCGATTTAAAAAATTATCTGATACAAATTTCTCTTTGAAATCAAAACAATATTTTATTATATGCAGTTCGTATATAGATAAATGTTTGCGCGGTTTATGCTTTTTTATAAATACGCGATTCTCAGAAACCGACCACTTACATTTGATTTAGACGTAAGTAAATATTATTGTTTTTGGTTGCGTTGTGTCTTTTTTAGTTTGGAAGTTTGGAATATCTATTTTCAGGAATTAACATTAGACGAGGTTATCAAGGATATTGGAGGTTTTCAGATAAATGGTCAGTTTACTATTGAAGATTGAAATCTCATTTGTGTGAAAGTCTGTCGTTGGAGTTTTATGCATTGAATTCTAACATGTAAGACATATTACACTTATTCACGCAATAAAATGGCATATATTGATAGTGCTTGCAATACAAAGAAGTTCAACAAAATTAGAATATTACAATAAAAATTAGACAAAATTTAAAAAATAAATACAACAATCGATTCGTAGCATGAAACAAAAACTTTATCCAAACACATATCTGTCCGTTTAACATTTCTGATGCTGCTTGTTTTATTTTAGTCATATTCTGTATATTTCTTTTCCTTTTTTAATGTATGTCTTATTGACAAGATGAATATTCATTCTTCTTCCGTTTTACTTCATTGGGCTAATTTTGCCCACTATGTCAGCATTGACATACAGAATATCGTCTCGAACTACATGCAGAAAAGCTAGTTACCCCACAGTATTGTCATTATATCAATATTTTATCAGCAACAGTTTAATTTATTGAATTACATTATGTTCTCTTATCTTATTACATAAACTATTCAAACTTCTTTCATTAACTTCTGGAAATAAAGCACGCGATCAGAAACTTAAGCCGCTACAACATTGATTTTCTTTTGACTCAGTCAAATATTGCATCACTGGATTTCATGAAATACCATCCATTATTCTTACGAAAGCTTTTGTAAATATTACAGCATAAATTGCGACAGTGAAAGGAAACTCATTATGTCATATCTACATTAACTATAAGAACTGCTAATTTATTTTGTTTAGTTAAGAACACTACATACGGAATGTCTATCTAAATTACTTCCTTTGTAAATAACTTCGTTCAAAAATTTTAACTCCATCAATCCTAATAATACAAGTTTCTCTGTTTCAGACTGTATAGTAGTTAGAAGAAATTAACTGATACTCACGCCATTAAGTAAAGTTACGAAATAAGCATGGACGTTTGTGAATGTAATAATTTTTTCCGGAATTAGAGCATTTAAAAATCTACCGATCCGAAATGCCTCTTGAATAGTTCACTAGTAAATGAGAGAAAGGATACATCTGGATTAAATTTACGCAGTGCTGTCTGTCGGAAGTAGGATTTAGCTGCCGAATGCATACCATTACCTATTTAGATAGGTTCATTTATACTGTATATATAATCTCTAATCTAGGTATACTTAAAAAATCTATTCAGACATTTTGCTATGCGTGTTTGGAAAGCTTCTTATCATTTCGAGAATTCTTTTAACAAGCTGCGCCAATTTTTCTCTTCAATAATGAATGTTTAAATGGATATGACTAAGTTTCGAAGGCAGATTTTCAAAATATGAACTTTATAATTTTGAATACAACTCCATTTTTATAACATATGTCAAACTACTAACGGATAAAATTTATTTGTGTTATTACTTGCACTCATTTGATCTTTTAGTTTTAATTTTATTTTACATTAACAAAAGCTAAAAATATTCCTAAAAGTTAAGAATGTGTTATGTCGAAACGCAGTATCTCGATAGCATAAATACACGGGATTAAACTTAGATTCCGCAGCCCTTATCTGCATACGGGTAGCGTTGCTGAGTGTCGCATGGTTGGACATCATCATCTTGAACCAGGTTGCAAGTGTCCAGCCATTTGAAGCAATAAATTTAGTCTTAAATTTATATGAACATAGTATTTTAAATTTATTTATCAATAATTTTCGATTTGTGAAATTTATTATACAAAACTGAATTCCTTAAAGGAGGCCTTTTGCGACATTTCATTTATTGTAAAACTTTGTCTAATTATAGTTATTCCGAATTGATGCTGTAAACCTTGATCACGGCCATGCCAGATTTGTTTGTGATTTTATAGAGACAATAGGTATTTTTTTGGAAGCAGGAGAGATGACAAATGAGCAACGCCTTCACCGGGAATCGAACCACGCAACTTTGGAATACACGCCCAGCGTGCAGACCACCACATCATGAAGGCATGCTAAGGCGGCGGAAGAAATACCTTATATACTCCTCCTTTTAAAGGGCGACTGGAGCTTTAAAGGACCCAATCGCCAAATACTGGGTGTGGAGAATCATCATCCAACACCCTTTTAGTTCGGGCGCCACTGTAAAGACATTAGGTTATTTGGAAGCAGGAAAGATGAAAAATATACAACGCCTCTTTACATAAGTGTTTTTAATTTGTTAACGAAGCAGCTGACTAAGCTTTTCTTATCTTCATTTCAGTCTTGCGAGCTGGGTGTCCTAACAAGATTACTCATGTACGAAATAATCTTATAACTTATATCATTTGATTATGCTTTTTCCTACAAAATTTTATCTGCTTCACCCACATAAATAGTTGCAGGTAAATATGATTAGATTATGGAGTTAAATCACTTGTATTAAGACGTCAAGATTCTGTTTTGAAGCTCATCTTTAATTTGAAGATATTCGACATGGTCACTAGCTTCGAATGGCTCCTTTGAAAAGACTGAAAAGAATTAGGCATTTTTACTATAATTTCTTGTGTATAGTAGAAAGTATATCCAATCAATATTTTGAAATTCTCGAGTTTGATGCCCAGTGGGAGTTCAAATGAGTTTTTTTCGATTCTAGCACATGCAAAAATATAATAACTATAAATTGGTACCCATACTAAAATGAAATGAACAATAATTCAAGATCTCCTTTATTTATCTAAATCTGGCTTTCTTTTCTTACTCACCTTTAGGAGTTGGTGGTAGGAGAATAGAAATAATTAAAAGCATTTTTGTGTTGTAATGAATAGAAAATACTACGAGCATTTCACAGATTTCGTTTCGGCATTTCACAGATTTCGTTTCGGAATCTCAGCGAGTTATATGCATGTTTCTTTAGAATTCCTACTCGCAGAAAGGGATTTGCAAGAGCTGTTTTTTTCCAAGAAAGAGAATCTGTGTTAAAATCTTGATAGGCTTAAAACAGATACATAATACTACATTACAGCAGGCCACTAAGTTAAATCTGGCATAAGAAAGCCAATGCATCTTTGGCAGTCACACAAGATTAAGCTACATTAGAAATCCTCATTAGAAAAACATTAGAAAATATTAGAAAAAGTATAATTTGAGAACTTTCAAAAATAGTTCTAACACGGTTGTGATTAGTTTCGATAGTAATATAAGTCCCATATAATCTTGAATGCTCTAAGATTATTCTCTCGATCAATTTCCTTTATTTAGAAAAAAATAACATCATTTAAATCGCTTTTACGTAAAACAATTTTATTGATATCTCATTGTCAAATATACGCTCCATTTTATTCATCATTTTTTTCAGTTTTATGTTTTTGGAAGAGACAAAACTATTCCGAAAACTAGGAAAACGCTCTCGTAGTGACAGAATGAATAACATCGTAATTTTACGGCACCGTAAATCAGGTATCACACATTAATCTTTGGCACACTAGTCTAAAACCGAATTTATATTTCATATCAGCTTCAGTAACTCTTTTCTAACTATGAGCTATGTTACCCCAATTTAAGGTGAGTTTTCACATAAAACAAAACCAAACTCCTTTTAAACGTAGTTTTCCAAGAAATGAACAAAAATGGAGAATATAATTAAATCGTTGCTGACGAAACCTATCATTATAGAAGTCAAGTGAAATTAACCCAAAAGCTTTATGGTAACCTGCAAACTTATAAACCCACAACGACTACTTGCAATTACGATAATAACTATCAATTATTCATAAATTCATCAAGGCTGTAATAGGTATGAGATGTTTCTAATTAAGCTCCAGTTCTCACCTTTCTTTAATCAGTGTTAAACAGAATTCATTTACTGGTAAACAGACAGTTTTCAATTATATTAGATCTCTCGCTATATTTGGCGAAGACAGATATAACCAGTCAATTCTTGAAATATCTATCCCTTTTTCCGTACGTTTACAGAGCGTAAAATGCATTATTGGAACAAAATATGTCTATCTTGTAGAATTGAGAGTAGAAAGAATAGTTAAATTGTTATTTTAAAGCATTAGCCAAAATCATAATAAAATACTATATATTTGCCTTATAAATAAATGCTGTTGAACAGTTTTATCTGGGACAGATTTCTTTCATCTTTTGATAGCTTACATATCTGCATTTAATAGTTAATTTAGCTTTTAAGATAAAAAAAAAGAGTTTCCCATGAACAACATAATTTTCTTTGAAGAACAAATGAGAAATCTAAGAAACCCAGCACTGATGACATGAGTTATTCTCCTAATCTATCTTACAATTGCTAATGTTAGACCTCATTACTAAAACAAAACATCTTAAGCTAAATAAAATAAATAATACAGATTTCAACTTTTATGAATTTGGATGTGTTTTAAAAGATGTAGTTTAGATTTAAAAGAAATTAACACAGCAGTAAATGATAATTCTAGTGGTTTAATTTTCTTAGCGAAATCCTTGGCCGCTCAGGGAGTTAAGAATTCTCACTGCAGATCTTAACGCAGCTGTCGCAAATGCGTTATGAATGAAAGAATTTAAAGTAATGTCTCATCAACGCGCGCAGGTAGTCTAATAATTTAAATACCATTTATTAACATAAGCGTTTGTTTAACAGAATGTGGATATTTCGGCTGTAAGTTATTAATGCTTTATATTATGCGAAACGGCATTAAAACAAATAAATAAAATATGAATATATATGTAAGGAACTTAACATCTCGTAGAGTGGTAAATAATATTTTCTTATTCGCAGTACGGTGCTTGGAATCAAGGATGAAATCGATAACGTTGAGATGTGATAATTAAATAGACGTGAGTAAAGCCTATACTCAGATGGATGTTCATGAAATTATAATTTCGCGTCTTTAGACTTCTGCGTGTACGCATTATGCGATAGACCAAGCCAGATTCATCAAAAGAGAGGGAGAGTGAAGGGGTTAACTCATTAGGAAGGTTGTTCATGTAATACTTGTCAGCAACGTATAGAGGGGTTTCCTTGGATACATCCTTAAATAACCACGCATCTTGAACAAACTCCTGTTTGTAGGTGAGATTCGTTTCATGACATTTTCCTCACACAGAGATCCTTACATCTTCCAGAAACAATTGGTAACGTGACTTGCCAGACGAGGTTACTTATGTTCATACATCAAGTTGTGGTGTTCCTCCCTAAAATCTAATGACTAGGCGTGGAGGAAGCTAGGGAACAGCTAAGCGAATAATCACTTAAGTTCAGGAACAGAAACGTAAAACTCACGAAAGGCTAATTACCCTTATTGCTCTAAATAAGAATTAACAGATGGTCCCTTTCTCACGACGTATACAAAACATCCGCTTGGGCTTAAAATGATAAGAAATAAGAACTTAATTAATGACTAACTAAAATTCTAACACAGTTTTAAGTAGTTGGCCCCCAAATACCGAATTAGTTAGCAAAGTATACGGCAGAGCGTAGTAACAGTTTACAGAAATGTGGCCAAAATGTAAACACGCGTTAGTCAGAAACTCTGCTTCTCTCTTCCGAAGTTAGCGAAACTTTGACTTAAATACTACTCAATCTTATTCGCATTAAACGCGATTCTAAAAGAACATTCTAGTAAGGAAATTGTAAGCTCAATTTAGGAGAGAGAAGAAAGGAGATTTAACTTAAAAATAACTTTTATAAACTTAGGGCCCGTAATACGGCATAAACCTTGCATCGTGTCCAATAACCAGCTGTCAAACCAAGGATTGCTGCGAGTCATTTTGTATCTCATTCCTCAGGGTACTTAGGCTGGATGTAAGTTCCTAGAGCTTGTAAAAGGTGTTTCAGCAATTCTATTACAAACTTTCGGGAAAAATAGAGTGAACCTGGACGATGGAAAATCACACAGCAATGCACGGTCTGAAACATTTTCTTAGCATTAACGGAGCATTTTAGTAACTCTTAAAACTTACAAACTTAAAAAAATATATTGGCAAAATAACGGGTTCCTTAATTTTCTCCAGTTCTGATAAGGAAGATTGTTAAATGGAAAAATCATCATTCTGAACTATGAAAAATAGTTTAGCTTTTTAAATCTCACCAGTAGCAGAAGCGTTATATTTTATAGTAACGACTTCCAGCAAACAGTGAAAATGTCAATCGCATACCAAAGGATAATTAAACGGAATCTTTTTCTATAGTAGTCTCTATCTAGTGACAGACAGCATGGAGGTTTTTCGTGGTTTTTCCCGTATGTAATATTAGTGTAGGCCAGGCTTCCTTACAAAGTCCTTAGGTGTCTCCTCTTAGGTAGATAACCCTAGTGTACTTTGTCATATTTAAATTACTTGATTGTCCGATGATGACATTCTTCCGCCTGTTTATGGGGAAATGAAAGTGAAAAATGTCCAGTATTATTGTTGTGTGTTGTACAGGTGTCTGTTATACATGTGACAGTACGACTTCGCTTAGTTCCGCCCCAATTTTGATGGAGAGCATTGGTAGGGGTTTGAGGGTCTTCCAACCCTCTTCCCCTACCTCTTGAGAGGACTTTCGGATAACCATCAACCTCTTGAGATGACTTTCGGATAGCCATATATTTAGTGTTCTCAGCCGCAAAGATACTATACATTCACAAACACACATGTCTTCTCCGGAATTCGAAACCGGGGCCCATCGCTACTGAAGTAGGATTCCCTAACCACTACACGTCTGGACGGTTTCAAATGGTTAATACTAATAGTTATAAAATCACAATTTTAAGTCGGGTATATATGCCGGCAAATTCATTTTTCATGTCTGCTATTTCAAAATAACCTAATGTCTCAACAGTGGAGCCCGAATTAAAGAACGGTGGTGGATGATGATTCTCCACCACCAGGATTTGGTGATTGTGTTCCCTGTGTTACCAGTTGCAGAATCTTAATAACGCAATGGTAGAGAAAGTTAGTACATTTAAAAACTAAATTCCATATATATACACACAGACATAGGTACATTTATAAAACTTTCAGACAAAACTAAAATTGATCTACTAGATTTCTTGAAAATAACACAAAAAGTTTTACTAGTGCATTACTCATAATTCGTGTTTTTTTCCCGGACTTCTGAGCGATATTCTAATATAAATTTTCGTATTACTTCCAAGAAATGATTAATAATCAACCCATTATTTCTTGATAATATTTAAGACAATTCATATAATTAATAATATTAAGAGAATAAATAATCAGTGAATACCTAAATTTTTTTGAATTTTCAAATTTGTTTTCTGTTTATCACGTCACTGTGTATTTTTCCAGAATCTTCTACCATTAATTATCATCCATACAGATATTTCTTAGTTTAATCTTTTCCATCCAAATACAGTTTCAGTTTAAATATTCCCAATATCTGATATTTTCTATTCCGTTACTATCTAATTTTATGAAAAATAAAGAAAACGTTTCCAAAAATTAAAACTCTTTCAAGAAAATAAAATTTTATATAAATTTGGGGTATTTTCTCTTTCAAAATATTCTCCTCTAGGTACATACGAACTTACCTTCATGACTCCATTCGTGATATTTTAAATTTAATCTACGTTTTCGAATAACCTTACAGAATTAAACTTTCTTACGTAAAGAAACTACTAGTATATTGTATATGAAGGTGAGTCTTCAGTTATTTAATTATTCAACTTAGCTACGAACTTTCAAGCAAAAGATTTCTAAGAAGAAGACAAAAAATTTACGTTTAAGCACTGCCATCGGGGTGGTTCTCAAAATAAAAAAATCTAGCTTTTGATATGGTCTTCACAAAGCAAACGACTAATTAGTTTTATGCTTTAAAAACTAAAATAGGACGGTTTCTTATTTTTGTTAACAACTATCTATGCATTAATATTATATATGCATTAATGCGACTAATTTTCAAATTTAAAAACAACTATTTTTACTATCAAAACGAAAAGTTATTTTTTATTTTTTAGTTTCTCCCAAACTTCATCAAAAAAATTTTAATTGATCTCTCTAATAAGCATTTTGAGAATGATTTAAGTCTACAAATTCGTTAATGCTTACCTCGAAGAATTGCACAGATTAAAGTCTGGGATATTTGCGTTTGAGTTAATGGAATAAAATAAAACCTTTACGAGCTCACAGTCATGTTTAGAACAATTAATATAAACTGGAATAAATTATTTGGTAAAGACAACGCACAGAAGAAGGAATATCTTATTAAATTTCTAAACGACATTGTAGTGTTTTCCATTCAAATAACCAATTATTCAAATTTTTGTTATCTTTCCTGAACTCCTCAACTTTCCCTCGCATTTATTTGCCAGGATGCTAATTTAAAGTTAAGTGAAGTGAGTATTTTCACGGGTGAATCTCGGACTTTATTCAGAGTGTGTTTTCGCTAGCCAACGCCCGCTTCGTTTCTGACCTTGCTGTTAGGCGGAATTGCTCATACACCTTATGGCCATTTGAATAATTATCATGTCTGGTAGGTTGTCGAGTCAACCTAGTTAGCCGTAGTCAGAGCTACTCTTTTTAGACTTAAATTAGTTTATGTACCAACGCTTAAGATCCACCGCATGTTGTGGATATTATTGTAAACCCCGAAGTACGCGCCTTTCTGTTCATAGTTGAAAATAATAAAGAGTTATTTTTCACCCTTCTTCTGTGCTGGTATTTTTTCACGTCTGTGCGAGAAGTAGCCAGGTTCATTATAGGATCTAGCAGAGTTTATGTGGCGAAAGAGAATTAGATCCTATAACATTGCCTATAGTTTATGCCACTGATTAGGAAAGCCATTAAAATCTCATACCATCAACCCATTCCACACCCAAACAAGGACCTTAGGCAAACCGCCAGTATTTCATGATATAGTTGTTCAGACAATAATAGACCTTATTGGATGGAGACCATATTATATGTCAGAAATTTAAGCTTTTAGCATCCTTCAACTGTGCTGAAACTATTTCTTCAGATATCTTGTTATCTTAACGATTGTGATTTAAAAAAAATTGTCTACGTTTTAATGAAACAAAACCTATAAAAAACGTTTTCCAATATACATATAATTAAAATGTAGGCAAATGGATAAAAATTATTAAATTTAGTTTTACTTTATAGATGCGTTGGTATTACGTTAAAATTTCGTAAGATTATTACTATCCAAGACATAAACTAGAAAATCACATTTGAAAGAAAATTATATTTTCTGATCCCTCTTCGAATACATTCTGTAAAATATTCTAAAGTAAACAATATAAATATCTCAGATAAGAAACTATATCCACGCTCGGAAATGGAGAATAAAATATTCATTATAGTAATTTGTGTTTTTCTGCATTTCTTAAAAACTGCTAAACAATATAAATATCTCAGATAAGAAACTATATCCACGCTCGGAAATGGAGAATAAAATATTCATTATAGTAATTTGTGTTTTTCTGCATTTCTTAAAAACTGCTGCCACTTTCTTTACTTCTTTCAGTATATAAGTACCATTTACCTTTTTTACTATCGTACACGATCTCCTACATACGTAATTATGTAAGTCATGTTTTGACAAAACGGGTAATAAATATTTATATTTTTTCTTAGATGCATTTTAATGGACATTATTTCAATTTTAAATTGTGTTTCAAAATATATTTTGAATATGAACTAAAATGTGACAAGAAACTACAATTTGATATCCGAAAGCCTTGATAATTTCGAGAAGAAATCTTATTTTTTATTTTTAAAATGCAAATCAAGTCACTTTCTTTAAAACATGGAGAAAATATGAATGTAATTCTTACTAAAAAATTCAGTATAAAGAATATAGTGACAAGAAAATATATCTGGAAAGATATACGGGGAAATGGTGTTATTCATCTTTCTTGACACGCTTAAAACAGTCAATCTTGATGAAAACATCTCAAGGGACGAAATGTGAAATGATAGTATAAAAACACAGATTTATGCCTTCTGATTCTTTGTATTCTTGAAACATACGAGAAACATTATCTACAGAACGCGAAATCAAGCGATTGTAACGAGCTGAATTGAAAAACTTTCGACTGGAAAGTATGGTTGTCTGAAAGCATAATAAATAATGTTGGTTAGTTATGTTTCATGTCACTCTTCCTGTGCAGTTATAGTATTTGATATTCAATGGACAGAAAAATGAAAATGCTCAAGCTTTATAATCTCACACATCTCATTCAGCGTCTCTTCAATGTATCGACCTTTTCTTATGCTTCCTGCAGTGTGAAACTTTACCTGATGTCGGATTTAAGCCTATAAAAATGCAGGGGTCATTTGTTTCATAATCTATTCTGCCAGTTTCGTAGGACTCAAGATTTAAGAATGTAAGTAATTGCAAATTTTAGCTCAGGATTAAACATATAAGTGCATAAAATAAGACACGCTTTTATATCGCATGTTTCATTAAAGACTTCCTAAACAGTTATTTTTTATATTTTGCATAACCTGGTCTACTACTTTTTGTATATACCTGACTTAATATTATTCCAGATAAAACGATAAATAAGTTGACGTAAAAAAGTTAAAATGAATATAAACTCATATATGTACGAGTGTAACCGTAACTTATGTCGATAATTGACAGAATCGCTGAATTGCCCTTGTTAAAACTAAACTCGCAGTTTCATCGTCATTTCCTCTGCCAATTTCAACCTGATCAATTTAAGGGGAAATTTGATATTATTATGGCTATTGATATTATTAGTCAGACATTGATATATTTCCAGCATTTTCTTATCGTACGATTGTTTTTAATGCGTCAGCCATATTACATTCAGGTATTTTTAACATGGCATACACAGCTTTTTTAATTCTATGATTGTATTTTATATTACATTTGGAAATCCATTCTGTAAATTAGTTTCAGCTAATTGATATTCAGTAGCATTATCAGTAATTGTTTCATCTGTAAGGCATTTACTCTTCAGTAAGATATAGCAAACAGAAAAAAGACGTTTCGGCTAATCACAGCCATATGTTTGAAGCACGAGACACAAACATAAAATTGTACCGATGCAACGGTCTCTTTTAAAGCTAACGTAGTAGCTTATAATTTGATTTTGCATTCCGTTTTATCATTTAGAAGGTATTTATTTGCTATAACTATTACTCTCTGGCTCGAACAGAGGACTAGTTTTCAGCCTAATGAAGTCATCAGCGTTCTCTATTAGTCTAGAATGGGTCTGGAATAAAGATTAATTAAGAACTCAAATCGTCATCAGAACTAATCTAAGTAACTTTCAGAGGAACCTAATCTAAGTGCCAGTACATATTGAAT
Organism: Stegodyphus dumicola; assembly: GCF_044657685.1. NCBI lineage: Eukaryota > Metazoa > Arthropoda > Arachnida > Araneae > Eresidae > Stegodyphus > Stegodyphus dumicola. Next base: position 74,059,556 of record NC_140769.1, read on the forward strand.
ATATTAGACTTAATTCAATTCTATTTCATTCACTTTAACAGGAATTAGTAAATCTTAATATTTTATTAGTTATTGTATTGCAGATAGAGGTTATCTTGAAATAAAAAACAAACGTAATTAGTTAAAAGACTGCCATAAATATTTTTCAAAATAAGTTATGAAATTGGTTAAGGAAATGCCTATAGAAAATACATTCATTTACAAAACTCAAGTATTTCGTAAATATGATAGCAACAACATTAAACAGTTCTTAGAATGAAATTTGAAAAAGAAGTTCGTAAGATAGCAGAAGGGTCTTCATTAACACTATCTGAAATGTATTCTCAACAGACATTTTATACTAAAATTCGAAATTCTTCTGAATGGAGGCAGAATAAAAAAGGATATACCTATTAGTTAAAACAAAATCTCATGTGGATACATACGGCCTCCTTGTACGGCATATTAAATAATATGTATTTTTGCTGAACTTTATTTAAAGTTATTTCATCGAATTTCATTATATATATTTCTCATTCAATTATTTTAAAACTACCTTCAAAATACATAAATAAGCAAAATTGCATAAAAACTCAGAACATCTTCATTACAAATTGTAAAATACAAAAAATCTAAAACACCAGAAACAGTTTAAAAAAAAGACAATTTTTACAATTTACAGTAGAACCTCTGCGATTGTTCCGCTAAGAGTTATGGCGGCCGGGTTAAGCCTAGAGCTCCTAAAATATTGATAAATCTGCAATTCAATAATCCTACTATTGCATGTAGATTAAGACATAAAAACCTTAACCGGAACATAAGAACAAGATAATTCAATAACTTTTAAAACAAAAAAGGGATAAATTACCAATATATTAGAATAAAAATTTTGAGCTCAACAACCAGATAAGAGGGTGAGTATATATATATATATATATATATTTGCGTGTGTATACACTGGTCTTCAAAATTAAAGGATAATGAGACAAAATATACTCACTAAGTTAATTTTTCAACCAGTGCCCAATGCTACAATTATTTATGTTGATTATATGCAACTGAACACACGTTAGCTCCATAAGTATGAAAATTAGGTGATATCTTAAGTATCAGTTTGAGTTATTGGAGATAACTGCATACATACGTACAGACGTCACGAAAACATCCCTTCTGAATCCATTTATATTCATTTTACAATCCATAAAGAAACAGATTACATACAGATGTAAAAGAATAGTTCAAATAATTCCTAAGCGATCAAAATGGGTATTTTCATTGACGTACGATACCTGAAAATTTTTGCTATTACAATAAATACTTTACTTCGTACAAGGAAGTAAAATGTAGACCGTTAGGAGACAACTGAAATTAATAGCAATGTTTATCTCGCATCTTTTTTTTTTTTTTTTTTTTTTTTTTCCATTTTTAAGGTAATTAAATTTTTTTCTTTGGTGATGCGTATAAAAGTAAATCATTGGTTACGAATCATAATTTCATTTTTTCAAAAAAATAAATAAAGAAAAGAAAAGAAGAAGAAGAAAAAAAACCTCGTGTATATTTTTAAAAGTTGCAGTTGCTTTTAATTGCAGTTTGCTAATATTTTTTGTCTAAATTTAGTGTTGCGAGTTTATTTTTTTAATAATATAAAAATTCATTTGGTTAAACATAAAGAATATATGATACTCTTCCTGTTATCATTATTCTTAATTTTAATTTTTATAATAAATTTTTAAAATGTTTAGTATGGTTCGAAATGAATTTTCATTGCGCCTTTAAATTGTGTTTCACTGCATATATACATATAATGCAAGGAAGGAAACTTGTAACTGTTGTAAGAACGCGGGAAGGATATGGAGGTAGAAACGTAAAGGGCGAAAATCTTGCCCGAAAACGGCCAGAAACGAGTCATCTACATCCCACTCTCTTCTTGCCAGCCGGTACCTTTTTACAGTGGGATGGCATGCGTGTCGATGATACTTTCGACAATACTTCTACTTTTTTTTTTTTTTTTTTTTTTTTTTTTTTTAAATCTTAAAGCGATAAAATGGTTTTGTTGCTCTGCAGAGTGTTCAGAAAGAACTGATCCACAAAAAAATAACGGTTTAAGGTTTCACAGGTACGTCCGTTTTACACATAGTTATTTTTTCCTTTCCATTGCTTCTGCTTCATTTCATGTTAGAATTCTCTAAACGTGGTGGCATTTGTTCTGAAAATACTGTTTACAGTTTTCGTTCGAAGGTAATGCTGAATATGACGAATTTGATGTTATTTAAATGTTGTTTATCAAATTCTTAATAGATTCCATACGTAAAATACTATCTTATAGAATATGCGAATTATGATTATTCATCATGATTATTTGAAGAATTTTTCTGAAAATGAAAATTTGACTGATTTTTAGTTATGTAATTTCAAATTACTTAAAATTAATATTTTTGTAGGCGATTAAAGTCAAATAATGTTTATGTTAATCACTAGTTGATGATCATTATAAAATATTCATGAAATATATTTTGCGGCTGATAAATTAATCGCTTTTCATAATTTTGTTTATTGTTTCTTAAGCCAGAATGAATTTTGAAAATTTTATTTTTTAATAATTTATTTAATTTTTAGAATTATATATAAAAGCTTTTTTAAATTTTCCTTTTTCCTTTTCTCTCTAAGGAAGCTGCTATATATTTCTGTGTATATCACATATATCACAAAAACGATAATGAAGGAATATATTTGCATTATATGACCTCTAATGGATTTCTCCTTAAAATTCTAGGCTATAACATGAAGAATTCTGATTATTAATATAAAAAAACTGTTTTGTATTTTTTGTTTAATATATTTCGTAAATCGTTTCAAATTTTTGTTAAAATGAATAAAACATTATGAGATACGTATTTAAATATAAAAAGGGGATAAGAAATTGTTTACCTTGAATTGTTCTCATGGAATATAATTCTTAAATTTCTTGCGGAATTCGTGTTTCCGATATAAATCAGTACTTTTCATTCTATTTCCTGAAATAATTTATTGCGTTTGTGTGATTAAGTACATAAAGTAATTTTAAAAGTTTTGTTATTTTATCCAGAAATCAATCTTTAATTTTCTTCATTTTTTGTGGTTATTTACTAGTAGGATGACTCACGAAAAAATTATATTACGTTTACTTCAATATTTTACGGTTAAAATATTAGTTATTAATGTTATTTATGCATAAGTTTCCGATTTGACGCCTATCACTTAAACTCTTCATCCGTATGTAAGCAGCATAGAAAAACTAATTGCTTTAAAATTCCATTTCCATGCCTGTCATTGCTATTTAAAGTTTTTTATTAATATATCATTTAAAGTTATTATACCGCTAATTTTTCTAAAATTTAACTATGATACATTTAAAAGCATCTTAACTATGTGAAAAAACATTTTTGTTTAATAAAAAAACGGTATTTTTATTGAAACATATTTAAAACATTGAATAATACATACAGTTAACAGTCTGACGGGGCTGATAAACAATGGGGAGAAAAGCTTGATAATGGGTAATAGCTGCTTAGTTACTTCTATATCTGTGGAAGTAAGTAGTTATTCATTCTGCTTTACAAGAATTTCCTGAAATACTCTTGAATAAAACTGCTTAATCTTTTTTCACAATGACATATATATACTGATATAACTTCCTTAATTTTATATTATTTAAAACTTTAATAACGGCAGCACTTGCATTCGACTAAACAGTATACGTTTTAAGGTATTTTCTTCCCCTTCCAGCACGCATTCGTTTCGTAAAACACAGTCGGCGTGCCTTTGTTGCGTACAAAACACTCTGCACACTTATTCGAAAGGTACAAGTTCGAGTCTCTGTGAGGTCATTGCTCTTTTTTCGTGTGTCCAGGATCAAAAATCCTAATGACTCTACAGTGGTACCCGAACTAAAAAGGTGGTGGACGACAATTCGTCACCACAGTGATTTGGCGATTATGTCCCCTAATCCACAGTCGCCCTTTAAATTTGAAATATATAAGTATTTCCTCCCTCCTTCCAGCATGTCTCCGTGGACTAACGGTAGCACACTATGCGTGTATTCGAGAGGTCCAGGTTCGAGTCCCGGCGAGGGATTGCACATTTTTCACTTCAAACTATGTCTACAACTTTAGACGACATTTGCAGAGTAACTATTCATAAGATTGTATTACAATCATATTTGATTGATGAAAGGTTAACAGATTCATAATGGACAAATTATTACATTTCTTAGAAATATTATTCTGCAAATTATGTATGTTAGTTTTGATACAAGATTATGAGAAGGATACGATAGTAATGCTGTGTTATAGAAATTTTATGAGAAATAGTTAAACGAAGTGAAAACAATTTCAAAATAATATTTATTGTATTGCACAAATGTCGTAAATTTAAGGAAAATTAAATTTAGTCCAAGAATAAAAATGAAAAAACATTCTGCTTCATTTTTTTTAATTTATTACTTTTCTGTTAGCATAAATTCAAAATTATCTGTTTTACAAATTTCAATTATTCTATTCTAATCTTTAATACTTCTTCCCATTTATAAATCATGAACAGCACATTATTCTACTTAAATGTATTTATTAAGCATTTTCGAAATTTCCTCCACAAATTGTGTCTTTTCTAATTGTTTTAATAAATAATTTCTGTAAATGGACAAATATTGCAATGCGTTATGATGTGCCCTGTTGCATGGAAAAAAGTCTGCAAAAAAATATTTCCAAAATGCTTAAAAAAGTAACGTAAACAAATGCGTTACAATTGAGAATACCCAAAATATTGACAGATCTGTTTGAAGGTCGTGGCAGTCTACCAAAAATAGGTGGCCGAACTCTTATTTAATTGCACAGCGTGTAACAGTAAGAATGGGTTTGTAAGAGTTACCTCTTGAATTATGATTTATAAAACTTATCCTAAGAAAGGAACGAAAACCGAAGAGTAGGTGTAAGACTCTGAGCTTTCTTTTCAGAATCTTATTAATAAATACAAGTTCGAGTTTCTTCTAACGAAAAGAACTAAATGTATTTTTAGAATGGTTTGGTGAGCAATAAAAAACCCAAAAATAGGAAGCTCAGCACTGGCTGCTTGCCAAAAGTGTCTGGTATCATGGAAATTAAATGTTTAAAGGTTATGGTTGAAATGATACTATGTTCAAAATGCTCTAAAGATATCAAACGTCAAAGCTGTCCTTCAATATTTTTTCTGAAGGATGAAAATAAATTCAGGCAAAAGGAAAGCTTTTATATTCTAAAGATTTATAAGTTTCTTGTAAATATTCATCTATTGTGTTTGTTTTTTTGGTAAGAGATACATATTTCTATAGCCATAATTTAGCAACTCATTTTTTCACTTAAACTAGAAAAAATTACACCTATTCAATTGCAATCTTCACAATATGGCATGCTAAGTACAGCTATACTTCGTAAAAGCTCTGGTTGTTATGTATTTTGTGGCTTTAAAAACTTTATTATTTACGAAGGACTTCAGATATCTGGATTATTATTTATTTTGGGTGTTATACATATACATACCGAAATACAAAAAAGAATAAGAATTTTTATTTTTAGTAATTTGCTTAGACGAAAATGTATCTTTAAACCTAAAGGATTTTTACGTCCTGTAAATGAGGCACATTTTACTAGAATAATGCTTAACAATGAAATAATAGTTTATTTTCTTGAGTATATTACGCATTTCTTTTCTAACTAACAAAGAAAAATTAAAGTTTAACTTTATATATAATTTATGTTTAGTGTTTAACTTATAACATACATTATATATAAAGTTAAAAGTTTTGTTTATATATATTTAATTTTATATTTTGGTAAATTTTTTATTTGCCTAAGTATAAAATTAAATATATATAAAGTTAAACAAGATAATAATTTGTATTTGTGCAAAATAAAACATGTTAAATATTTTTATGCAACCAAAATTAAAGGCACTACCTTTTACTAACGTTATATATAAAGTTAAAAGTTTTGTTTATATATATTTAATTTTATATTTTGGTAAATTTTTTATTTGCCGAAGTCTAAAATTAAATATATATAAAGTTAAACAAGATAATAATTTGTATTTGTGCAAAATAAAACATGTTAAATATTTTTATGCAACCAAAATTAAAGGCACTACCTTTTACTGACGTAAAATAACAAAAGCAGTAACATTACCAATCAACCAAAAGCTTCAGTAATCGCATGGTATGCTATATACAGCTTTTAGTTAGTTAGTTCTTAGACAGAGCCAGTAAAACGCTATTTTTAAACTCGAAAGTGGGAAAAGGAATTTAATGAAATGACAATCAATTTCATCTAAAAAATGAACATCTAACCAAAAGCGGTAGATTGCGTACTACATGAGTACGAAAGATTATTTCGTGTACTGAGCGATGAAATGGACTGTCTCCTTCAGTCTCCTTCAGACTATGGGAAAATCCAAGGCATGCTCTAACTCATAAATGTTTCCACAACAATAATTCGTTATCACCCGTTACACTACTTTTGATGTGTGTTCCCAAGGTGTGGTGAATCCTGATTCGAGCACCTACTTTTGTTTCTTAATGATTAGTTTATTCCCCGTTTTGTAAGCGAGATTAGGTAAAAATTTTGTACATTTTCGGGGCGAATCGTTTATATGTTAAAGTGGGCTTTTAATCATAATTTTGTAGGTTTGAAACATAGTGAGAATATTGTGGGATCTCAAACGACGCAAAACATTTATTGCAGTCTATTTTGAACTATATGCTATCGTAAATTTCTACATATTTTGTCAGAAAATGGCATACACGATATCTTATCAGACAGCGCATGAAAATTTATACGCACCAAAAAATTTGGCTAATAGTGACAGTAATATACGTTTTCACTTTGTCATGAGCCGAAGGAAATTGCCTTAAAAAAGCTTATATTTAAGAAAGAAGGCGATATTTTATCTTTCAGAATAAATAGCATAAAAGAAACGCGTTGATGTACATAGAACGGCTAATATAAAGTAAGATTTGAGTTGTTCTGCATATGTATGCAAGCAAGACAAATATTCCTTGCTTGCATAGGAAACTATCATAATGTTATTAAGTTTCATTCGTCCATTTTTGGAAAAATGGGACTTATTATGCCTCAGTAATAATTCATGTACAAAGAACAATTGATTTAAATCCTAACTGTTAAAACTTAAGCAAAACGAATTGCTTAAACGTATGTATAACATATAGTATCAAAGTGCCGAAAGTGAAATGGGAGTTATTATACTACACGTTTTACTCAAGTACACGTCAAATACTAGAATTATTGTTAATTATTATTTGCATTAATTTCATTTGACGTATGTATTTGTAGCAATTGTATGTTTACATTCAGAATGCAATTACTTTTTAACAACATATTCGCTACGCATTATACGCCAGTATTAAACCTGCCAATGTAAGCCAATCTGCATGTCTTATACTTTGAAATACTGTGCAAATATAATGAAAAAATCTGAAAGCTTTCAGATTTTACATTACACCCAAAGGGTTGTTTTTTAACATTTTGTGTGCTTTTATTTATTAAATATCATGTTCTTCGCACTTAACCATAACATTCCATTCAACAGCTATATCACAAAATATTTAAAAGAGCATATCTTTAGAATTTCCGATACGCAGTTTCGCGCGCTGGAGAAAAATGTTTTATGCACAGTGTTGCCGTTTCTCGCTATTCTGGAGTCTAAATTTGGGCTACCAGATGCCCATATTCGGGTGGAGACGTACGTTATTCAAAATTTAATGGTTCTAGGTACCGTTGTTTTAGCACAATGAGAGAAACACACATACATGTATGCAGATTCTTCATAAATTAATTTCTTTGAATGTAATACAGGACTCTAATATTCGGTATTCGCCGTTTATAGTGAATAACCGTAAAATGCCAAAACGAAATTAATAGTCCTTCTGGAAAAATCGCCTCTTTGGGCTAATAAATAATACATAGACCTATTTTCTTAAGCCACATCCAAAAGCACAAAATAATCTAGTTATTGAAACTCTATACGCTATAAGAAAACTTTATATGCTATATTATAACTTTACATTCTGTAACATTTATGTTAAAACTCTATATGCTATAAAAAAACTTTACGGGCCTTTTTAACGTAAAAAGGTAATATGTAAGCCTATATGCTTAAGAAAACTTTATATGCTATATTATAACATTATACGCCGTATTACAGAGGCTGTTCGCACATTTTTTAGACTATTTTGGTAAGCGGTAATAAAATATCGTTTGCTGCAAAAGAAGTAATTGCAATTTTACGATGTTTTTAAAAGTCAAAATTATCGTCTGTGGCTTAAAAGTTTTGTTTTTATTCAAAATGGCGAATTTAACAAAGCAATGGTTCGAAGGCTACATTTACGCTCTTTCCGAAGAGAAATATGCATACTCTGTTATCCAAAAACAATGTGAGAGTCATGGTTTTGTGATATCTAAAGCGTCGATAGGTAATATCATCAACAAGAAAGGAAAACAACGTCAAATTGTACCCTCAATTGGGACAAAAATTCCAAACAAGTATCCAAGTAAAAAACGGACATCTTCGACTATTGCAAAGGTACACTGCTCAAAAAAAAAAAAAAAAAAATGGGACAGTCCTATATCTCCCGATCTACTGGGCCGATTGACAAAATTCAAATTGCGTTCTTCATGTCTCGAAAGCGCGACTTAGGATATATATTAGATTTATATATAGCACTATTCTAACATAGGTATTTTGACACAAAATTGGACTTTTTCTGTAATATACCAATTTTTTTACATATTTCGATTCTACGACTCAAATTACGCCTAAATATGAAATTTTGTAAAATTTGGAGCGAAATTTACGGAGAAATTCACAAATTTATGTTGGCACTTTTTTGTCAGTTTGCGCCAAGAATACTTCACTTGGCGAACTTCTTAATATATGGCAACCTAGTTTCCTTAGGGAAAAAAGTCACCATCGTTCCTTTTTTCCAAATAATATTCTTTATATTATATTTTTAATTATAACTTTTATTTGTAATTTTTTCTTTTCGAATTTCATTTTAATTGTTTAAGTTGCACTTTTTTTTTTTTTTTTTTCGAATAACTGTTTTAAAAATTTCTATTTACCTATTCGAACTGCGTAAATAAAGGTGCAGCGTTTATTTATTTATTTTTTTTTTCAAATAGTTTTCTATATATATACTTTCGTCATAGCTATTATTTTAGGTCATTTTTAAATTTTTATACTTTTATTTTAATTGTTTGTGTTGCATTGTCTCTTCAGATAATTGTTTTAAAATTTTCTATTTATTCCTTCGAACTGAGCATTTTAAATATATTTATTAATATCAATTTTCCAGAATTTGATTTTATTTATTTGAACTACGTTTTTTTCGGAAGAATACTTTGTAACCCAGACTACGAAGCGTTTGAAAACTGCATACTATATTAAAAGAGAAAATGCAGTAAAGCACAGTTTTACACGCCTTTCAATGTTCCGTTCAGAAAAAATATATATAAATAAGAGAGATGTATAACCGATATTTTAACTTAGGATGACTCGCATACACTGCTTTAAACAGTTTTATCATTGTGCCCATTGCTTTACACAATTTTATCCTACATTTGGTTTCTTAAAATGTTATTCATATTTTAGTCAAATATTTTATTTTTGAAATCGCAAGAATCAAATATCATAAAATTGAAAAGTTTTAAATTTAAAAAAATACGAATACTAAATTTTACGAAAAAATTTATTTTTCTTCTCTGTTCCTTTACGCATTCTGAAAGTATATGGAAAAGTATCCAACTTTTCGAAACATTTTGGTATTTCTGACAATCATTTTAAATAAAGTTATCGCTTTCCATTTCATAAAGGCCCACAAACGTTCGAGCGGTAAAGTTGCTGAACACTGGTAGTTCACTCCGGGGTTCGAACCCCGGTAAACGGGCTGGTTGCATGGGCGTTTTCGTGGATTTTCTCATGTGTACCGCGTATGACAGCTGGTTTTCCTTAGAAAGTTCTTCAAGAAGTATTTCGTCAGAGCCATTATCAGTCTTTAGAGGCTAAACATTTTGAAGCTATGAGATGAAAGGAAAGACTGGTTTCATCAAAAGGTTTTGGTTTATTTTATTATGACAAAGCACACTACAGCTATCTGCCTAAGGAGAGGGATGCCTTCCTGGAGGACTTTCTAAGGGAAACTGGCTCGCATACACGTTACACATGGGGAAAACCCCGAAAATGCCCATGCAGCCAGCCCGTTCGCGGGATTCGAACCTCGGACCGAACTACCAGTGTTCAGCGACTTCAGTGTATGACATTTTTCATTTCTGCCAAATTGTTTAGATTATCACCATAAACAGTGCTTTTGAGATAACCTCATAGACAAAAGTCACAGAGGTTGAGGTCTGGTGGGAAGAGGGGAAGTGTTGGCCTATAAGACGTTCATTCGTGAAATGTTGCCTAAGTAACTATGCGACACTCTTGAGGTGGTGCCCAGCCCTGCATAAAAATCGTAGTATCTAAAATGCCACGTTACTGCAGTTCATGTATCACGAAACATTTTAATATTGGCTCTAAGTGAGCTGCAATCGCAGTGGTCCAGCTGTCGATTGCTCTTCAGAAAAAAATGGTTCAGTTATAAAACTAGCTGTCATTCAACAGTAAACGGTGTGAAATGACTGTTATGCAATCGAATGCAGTAGGAGAATGCAATGGAACTAGATAGATAACATGAGAGATTTCTTTGGCCCAAATCGATTAAAAGCGTTTTGAATCAGTATCTTCATGTTTTAGTGCCGAATTCAGGCTTAAAAAATTACAAATTAGCGATCTGTAAGAAAACGATTTCCAGATTGTACGCACTTGTGAGAGTGATTTGCGATCTCACATTTTCTAATCGCTAATTCGTGGTTTTCACGGACGAAATTCTCACTTACAGGGATGGCGCACTCGACATTTATCGAATTTAACTTCTTTAAATAATAATTTGCCTACTTCAAAGTTTCTTAAGGGTATACAACATATTAAACCCGTTTAACAAAAGGTTAAGTTAGATTCCGACCCATATTTCGTTTAACAATATTTCATACAGCGCCATTTCCCCCCTGGTGGTGAGGTTTCGAACTTCCTTTTCTTCGCGGAAAATAAATTCCCATGACCTCCTTTACACGATTTCCAAGTTTGATAACATTTGATCCAGTAGTTTTCCTTTTATGACCGTTTCAATGTGGAACTTTAATTATAACCACTCTGTATATTATTAAATTTTAATTTGAAGCTATGCGTTATATGTATACCATGCGTAAAATTTTCGCTTTTATGGAAAAATAAAAAATCGAAGCAAATATACTTAGTATAATGGACCAAAACTGAAAACATTTCCCCTGCCTCCGAAAATAAAATATTGAAATTTCGAACTTGAATTTACTGGGTTATCGAAATATTTAATTTGACTTATCTTCTAAGTCCTAGTTCCGACAACAATTCCGTCAAAAATTCCGAATTACTTAAGCTAAAGTTAAAGATTTAGTATACTCGTATATTCACTGTATGTTAATAAAGTAATCAGAGTGTAATAAAAATAGATTATAGAATTGACGCTGATGTAACTTTTTGTCTGACTGCACAACATGTAATGGAAGAGAAGGTTTGTAGAGATCTGTTTTTCACATGCCTCTAAAAGTAGATTTCATATTAATTTTGTCTCTTCAATGTCAAAAAACTTTCCTTTGAGAGGCAACTTTAGTTTTTGAGAAAGAAAAAAAAATCACAAGAAGACAAATTTGAAGAACATGCAGGACGATTGAATATACATACTTATTTTCGGAACACAAGCGGTTCTCCGACTGGTTATTGAATAATGAAAAGATGCATTGTCATGCAATACAAAACATTTGGAATACGTTTTCTGGCTGAATAACGTAAGATTAAAAGTCATCTGCTTAATTCACATCCATTTACAAGTCAATTACTCGGGCAATTGCAGAATCGTTTTGATCCTGAGCTTGTAAGACAAACCTAATATCACTGGATTTAAACACTTCTTTAATCTTCCGAGAACGTTCCTTCTTTAGCTCATATTCCAAGAATATTAAGTGAATACAATCATTTCCAAAGAAATTGAATATTCATTTGCACTACGGCTTGGTAGTTTACTAACGAGTTAACAAAACTTAAATTCTGCTTTTTGTGTCAAAGAATACAACAATATTTTAAATATTTACAAATAAAATATTAAATTGGAGATTTAATTGGAGCCTCATCAGTTGCCTAGCATTTGAAAAAGAAAAGATTGTTAAATACTAATTGTTTGCTGCTCAGTCTAACCCAGGCTGCATGGTTGGTTTTCGTAGTTTTTTAGGTTCTCTTTACAAAGATTCTCTATGAAAGCATCTTAATCAAATAGCTCCCATGTTCTTTCTATGTTCAAATAACCAACTAGCCTAGTTTAAGCGCGATTTCCAAGTGAAGTTACTAGTAAAATCCGAATACTCATTAAAAATCATGTAGCTAGCCAATCGGGAGTAACATGAAAGATATTGAACCAATAATTGAAATGTTGTTACGGTACGCTGTTCCTTAACTTAGATGGTCATAAAGACGCTGAACACTGGTAGTTCGGTTCGAGTTTCGAATCCCGCGAACGGGCTGGCCGCATGGGCGGTTTCGTGGTTTTCCCCATGTGTAACGTGTATACGAGCCAGATTCCCTTAGAAAGTCCTCCACGAAGGCATCCCTCCCTTTAGGCAGATAGCCCTCGTGTGCTTTGCCATAATTAAATAATCCAATTCAATCCTTAATTAAATATAATTGATTTGTAAATTCTACTAGAACTGACGGTAAGAATTGAAGTGGAAATAAGTAATATGGTGTGCAATCTTGATTAATATAAAATTAAATATATTTGCATAGAAAATTGTTTGCATTCAGACAGAAAGTTTTTTGAAACATTTGCAATTACTTTATAAGAAGGATTTATTAATAACAGTAATAATTACTTATTATATTACTGATGATTAGGATTCAGTTCTTGACAATTACATTCTAAATTAGAATTTTAAGGATATAATGAAAATACGCTACGCACAAAAATACATTTTAGGAAAAAAATGAGTTGATTTTTTATGTTTTAAAACTTCTTAAATTCATTTAGTAAACATCGTATCCTCGTTGTTTATTGAATCCAGAATGTTGGTGTCGTTTATATAATTATTCTTACTTGTCCACAGAATCTGCTGACTTATCCAGCCATTAAGTAGCTGCAGATCATTTCTACATAACCACTGAACTTCCATTAATTCAGTCTCTAGAGGGTTGTATGTTTATATCATAATTTGACTTTTATAAAAAATGATATTCTAAATATTCTGTTTCTATAAAAATATATTGTGCTTTAAAAATATGGATAATAGCATCAGCCGCCCTTTCAGCCACTTCAAAAGCAATAGTTTGTTTAGAAATAAATTATGCAGTTAATGTCATAAAATTCAAATAAATATCAAACGAAAATTCTCAGTTTTAGACAATTCGATTTAAACGAAGTAAAGTAGCAGACGATAAAACGCCGAAGGTAAAAATTTACTCTTACTAAAACTTACTCTTAAATTTTTTAAAAAAAGAAAAGATATGAGAGAAATTTAAAAAATAAATAGTTAAAAATTTGAATAATATCATCTATAATTTAAAAAAATAGCCTTTCATATAGTATTAATAAATATTTATTACGCATCATTGAGGGAAAAAATGTCATATAATTAATTCTCCGTAAAATTTTACTTGAAGTTTAAGGTTAAAAATAGCTGTGGCAATTCAGTGTAACAAAAATCCATAGACCACATTTGGCGTTATTATCGCTCAAAAAAAAGGTGCCAAATTTCAAAACGCGAAATTATGTAAATTCGTGTATATCTTAGAAAATTTTCAGTAAAAAAGTCTAATTTTTTGCAGATATGCTTAAAAATACACCTACTTTAAGATGATGATAAAAATTTTATAGGTTATAATTAAAAATATTTTTCGAAAAATCTATAGAAATTATTTAAAAATAAAAATTTAAAAAATAAAACGCAAAAAATGGGTAAATTTTATTTGGAATGAACCAAAATTTCGAAATGTGAGAGAAAAAATCAAAAAAGTTTAATAAAAAAAGAGATATTAATAAATATTTGCCAAATTCAATTAACATTGAGGAGCTAAAATTTTGAGAGGTAATATTTTAAAAACTATTCGTACGATTTTTACAAAACTTGGTATTCTGGCATAATTTGAGTCGTAGAATCGAAATATGTAAAAAAATTGGTATGTTATTTCAGAAAAAGTCCGATTTTGTGTCAAAATACCTATGTTAGAATAGTACTATATATAAATCTAATATATATCCTAAGTCGCGCTTTCGAGACATGAAAAACGTAGTTTGAATTTTGTCAATCGCCCCAGTAGAACGGGAGATATAGCACTGTCCCATTTTTTTTTTTTTTTGAGCAGTGTTCGTTGTTTAATGTTAAAAGAAAATCCCCCTAGTCAAAGGACAGTTGCAAAATCGTTAAAATGATAGGGGTCCACTGTAAAAAAATGATAAATGTTGATTTAAATCTTAAGAAAGCGAAAAAACGCACTGTGCATCGTCTTCTTCCAAAGCATATCGCTCAACGCTGGACACGCTGCAGAATTCTATATGAGAAACACTTATCCAAAGAAAATGGAAAACAATTGTCACAATAAATGAAGCATGGGTGTATTTAAGTAATTGCAACAAAAAAGAGCCATTTATTATATTAAAAGGGGAGAAAAAATTTAAGTACATGGTTCAAAGAATCGAAAGAAAGTGTTTTACGAAGGGATTCATGATTGTTGCTGGTTTTTCTTATAATGGCAAGTTAAAAATAAAGAGAGTGCAAACAAATGTCAAGATTAACTCAAAATACTATCAAGAACATATTTTATTGCCAATTTTTCTGAATGAAATACCATCGCTTTACCCACAGTGCCATCAATCTGTGAGACTCCCTCAGGACAAAGCTAGCAGTCACACATCAAAATCCACTGTAAATTTCCTAAAAGAAATGGACCAAAAAACTGGTATCAAGGCCATACCCTTCACTGATACCCCTACTAAATCTCCCAATGTTTCACCTATGGAATTTTGTGCTTTCGGACTTTTAAAAACTGCATTATTCAAACTTTGTCCCAAAACCCTAACAGGACTCTGGAAAGCTGTTCGGAAGGAATGGGATAGAATATCTCTTCTGCCACTTCAAAATGCATTATTATCCTGGAAATTGCGGTTTCGAAAGATAGTTCAGAATAAGGGATGTCAAATAGAACATTTAAAACTCAAGAATTTTATGTAATTTAGTTTTGTGAATACAATATACATCATCTAAAAAATGTGTGAACAGCCTCTGTATATGTTATAACGTTATATTGAAACTCTATATGCTAAAAGAAAATTTTATGAGCCGTTTTAAGGTAAAAGATAATATGTAAGCGAATTCATTGCTGTAATTTAAAAATAAAAACTGCATGTAATAAACATGTATGGATTACATTTCTGAATCTCGAACAAAATGGACCTTCAGAGCACGACTTTTAAGTACAAAACATCTGTATATTACATTCAGAAAATATGAGAAAATTAAATATTTAAAGATTTTAATTATATCACGTTAGCAGATTTTTAATTTCGAATTATTATTCATTCTACATATGAAATCTTTTGTTCTTTTGTTTTCAAGATTCCTCCAAGCTCCAATATTTTTCTTCTACCCAATTTCTTGATGCTACAACAGCTGTTAGTTTTCGTTATCTTTTGCAAATACAATGGAGACTAGACTTTTCTGACAAACCATTCTATTTGGATCGTGTTAGCGATGACATCTCTGAAAGCTTTCAAAGCATTTTCTTTGTTAGAATTTAACATATGTGTATACTTATTTTTCAGACTTGCAATCTAAGGAACAATGTAGACAGGGATTTTAAAAGACATGGGGGAAGGAAAGATATTACAAGTGCAGTAAATAATCAGCTTTTAAATCTTTGATAAGTTATCTTACAGTCGTCGAAAACGTTACCACAGGAGAAGGACAAAACAAGGAGCTGCTTAAAGTGAAAGTACTTGCTTCGAATATGCAGACAAAAAATGCAAAAAATAGAAAAGAAATTCTTTATATATATAGGGTTTCAGTAAGAGAAACATATGAAAATAATAACTAGTTTTTTTTATTTCCAGACAATATAAATGTACTAGATTATGAAATTTCCCTTTTTGCTATTGACTGAAACGAAGCTATTTTAAAAGAAAACGTTTTTCTATTTGATTCTTGCTACTAAAAATGCTTTGGAATAATATTAGATTTTCCAGTATTAGTACTACATTTAATTTTAAATATGTGTCTTAGCATTTTCTTTTAAAAAGTCTAATATTGGCATCAGTTTTAACAATGAGTTTTTTACTTACTTGTACTAGATAAAGTGTAGAAATATTTACAATAATAAATAATCTAACAGCTTTACTCCTTTAAACCACATCCTTTTCTTTAGAAATGTAATTTTATTGCTAAAGGCAAATACCAAATTTGAGGAGAAAATAGCAGTATTTTGCAGTGTCGAATTTAACTAATGATTTTACAAAATTTCATGACCTAACTGCACTAACAACTTCACGAAAATTTTAAACCCAAGAATTTACGTTAACGCTTTCAGAGAATTATTCAAATAAGTACAAAGCAGAAATATAAATGATTAGCACATAAATAAATAATCATTGTAGTTTATACGTTTTAAAATAAACGTTACATCACAAGCCAGTCAAATTTTTGCAGTAGCTGTAGATTCTTATTGTCTCGGATTCGACCCTCGGTAAATAAAAGGGTTAAATACTAAAAATTTGGTTATCCTTATATATTAAGTAGCGTAAATATTATCATCATACAGTAAATAATGTCACTTTGTCTCAATTCGTAACTCTAAAATATTTTTAGAACATTCGAACTTCCAGACAGCATTCCGTTTCCACGAAGTATAAGCGAATATCTTAAAGGTTTCTGCCATAATTAAATACATTAATTAGTTAAATACAGTAATTTTGTAGGGTTCACCTATGTCTAGAAGATTATCTAAATATCCTACAGACTTTTCTAGGCTGGGAAGCTAATGATCCTGTGATGCGAATGATACTGTCACCTATGCATGATTTAGTCCGAAGCAAATGACCAAGTCGTAAGATGGTTAAAAGAATGTTTTTATTTAAGTTTTGAAATGAACAGAAGGCAATACATCTGGAACAGACGAGCCTCCGCTACGTTTGGCTATTAAGACTAAATAAGATGATTAAGGCTATAAAGACTAACATAAGATGAATTTAAATTCAAATATAGGTAATATAGTCTGAGACTACACACACAATAGAGTACTTAAACTGCCTCAAGATAATTAACAGCTGCGTATTTTAAACGTCGGCTAGCAACCGGAATAATTTTAGCACATCTTGTGATTGTAAATTGCTGCATGGTGAATCTGACGGAAGCTCTGAATCTAATACATTCAAACCCTTGGTTTAAATACAATAATTAGCATTCTGATGAAGACTATAGGAAAAAGAAGTCCAAAGCATAATTTTACAATCACGGAAGCCAACTTTTCTCATATAATTGTTCGTTTTTGAGACATGAAGATGCTCAATATCATATTTTATCTTTCCAATATTTGGAGAAAACATATCATCATTTGCAGTTGTTTTTCTTTGTGTTAGATGCGCAACAACTTATCATTTAATGTATACTTAAAAAAGGAAGCATTTCAGATAAAACAGCTATTCTTCTTAAAAAATAAAAATCTCTGCTCTCCTTGTAAGGTACCTTCTCCCTCCTTTCTGTATACCTTGTGCTGTACGGTAGCACACCCGGCACGTAATCGGGAGGTCCAGGTTCGAGGCCGGGCGAGGGCTTTGCTCATTTTTTACGTCTCTCGCACCAAAATAATCTAATGATGCACATCCTAAATGATCTAGAAACCGTATAAGCAAGAAGCAGCAGTAGGAGAATGATGCAAATGTATGACTTTTTGAGTTGATAACAGTTACAATAACTTTCATTTGACTGCGAGTACAAATAGCAAAACCGGAAGACACAAAAGTACCACGTAAAATAAATAGAATTTCCTTTCCCGTAATTAATCGTTTAACCAACCTACTGTCCCTTCATATATTATTAGTGTTCCAACGCTGTAATTCGTTTTATTCAAGGATTTTACATTGAGTTAAAATTCTTTCAAAGAACAATACCTTTCTTTCGTATATATTTTAAGGTTTTCTTATATATCTCAACATAAAGGCGTAAATTTATTGCACATTTCCTAAACTTTCTGAGAGATTTTCCTCTTTCATACAAATACACCCTTAATTCTAATTCAGTGTTGATAATTTACGAAATTTTTTTGGCGACAGTGTCATTCAACAAAGCAATTTTTAGAATTTCACAGCTATACTTACGTTTGAGAAGTATTTCTACCATTTTAATAGCAGCAGGTAATACAAGAGCTTCTCCAGGTGTGTATGACTTTTTGTATTTAGTAAACTGATACTGATTCATCAATAGCTAAATTATTTAAAAGCAATTAGATGTTGACAGGGGCTTTTCCCCCAACATTATTAATCAAGCAGTTAAAAAATTCTCATTTCGACACACTAAAAGGCACACTCTTCTTTTAGGAGATTATAAAAATTCTGTTGTTATTCCCTTCTTTCCATCAATTACCTATTTACATCACATATTTTGCAGAAATTTAATTTTCGGGTCCTTTATTCTCCCATCAATAAAATTCAGAGTTCCATACTCAAGGACCCCATTCCGGATATGATTTCCTGTGGTATTTATAGGATTCCTTGCCAGTGAGGTTTAATTTACATTGGCCAAACTAAGAGAGCCTTAAAATTTCGCGTCAAGGAACATGAGGCATATGTTAGAAAAACGAAAACACAGAAGTTTTCTGTTGCCCGACATTGTTGGTCCGAAAATCACACTTTCAATTTTTTTGCTGCCAAAATTATTCAAAAAACATCTTCCGTTGGTGAACTGGATTTTCGAGAGGCATTTCACATTAAAAAATCTTTCTGTTCTAGTTAATGATCCTAATTCCAATCCATCTTTGCCTTCGGCCTTTAAAGAAATTATGTTTTAGTTCTGGTTTCATCAACAGATGGCGTCAGTAGCTTATCTCCTGTCCAGGCTTTCTTATGTTATCTAATCATTATATCTTATCTCGTTCATTTGCGCTTTTGCAGCTGACGATGGTGGTTCGGTAAAACAGTCGAAACTAGTCCTGTTAAAATTTGAAAATATAACGCTGATTTTTGTTGTTTGACTTCTGAAATAGTATTTGTTCGGCGTGTTATTGTGTCTTAATCTAAACACTTGTTGTGATGAAACGGAAATAACCGACTACATTAGAACAGCGTTTCAATACGCTATATTCTATTTTAAAATAGAAACTTCAAGACCATTTTCCACTACTCGACTTGCCTCCTAGTCGAGGGAAGGATAACTGCACCAGATGATTCGAGTCGCCTATTTTTTCTCCTCGACTCCATCTAGCATATTTCACTTTCTGAAAAGCACGTTAATGGAAGCTGACTTGAACTGAATTTCAAATTGGGTGAAGAAAATGAGTATTACGCGCTATTTGTTACAGCTTAAAATGCACAAGGGAGGACACGAGCCTTGAAATACTTTCTTTAAAGAAACATACTACAGTTGCAGCGACGCGGACCTCATTTTCGGCCTGCTTCTGTAGCTCAGGACATAACCCACTTTGCGTTTGAGGCATATTTTGATTTTGAAAAAAAAAAATTATGTGCTGAAACTGCAACGCGGCACTTTTATTACGATACGTTTAGGAGTATCTTTCAATATTTAAACACAAATTAAACTCACTTGGGCAGTATTACGATTTTCTAAGTGCACTGTATGGAAACCTTAATGTGTTAAATAAGAAAAAGAATTGCGACTAATATTTCTTTAAATTCGTATCTCTGAATTAAATTTTCAAGCCTCCAACAATTAATTTTGAGACCCCATTTGACTTTGCGACTTACAGTCTATAAAACGTTGTATTGCAGTAGCATTTAAGGATGACTAGAAGGAAAATATCATGCTAACTCTCCAAATTGTCCTTTTTATCTAGGAAACCATGAAGTAGATCAATATATCAATGGGAAAAAAACCTCCAGGTGGAACGTTACACAGATATATATTTGAATTAAATCTTTTATTTTATAGCTACATTTTTTTAAAGTTTACGTATAACTTCCGCATTTATTTACACTAGTATCTCGTTTACAATATTTAGCGTTAGTTAAATCAAGGAAGTTGAATTAATGTTTTTACAGTTAATTTTAAAACTAAACGATTAAAATAACACTCAAAGTATTGTATAGAAACAGAGTTTTAACTTCATGTTTTTATAATTATATTTACTTTCAATCGCTCATCCTGGGAAGGATGTTTGCCTTCTTGTGTGCCATAAATACGAATCTGAAATAACGTAAATTAGGTGGAAAATAAAAACTGCGTAAAACTCTATCTGCATTTAAAATGGAAACGATAATTTTATTTAGTCTTGTTTTGAATTTTAATGCTTTGGTTTGTAAAGCCGTAGGTTTATCGATACAGGAGACATGAAAAATGTGCAACGCTTGTACCGGGTTTCGAACCCAAACTATCCAGTTATACGACGAAAGTACGAGGAATGGAGGAAGAAAATAGATTGGACGTACTATCGAGTGACACCCCGAATGCACGCGAAAAGCACAGATAAAATACCTTATAAGTTAATTAAATTTGAAACTTTCTATTTAAACTATGTTTATTTGTCATGTATTAATTTAGTTGTCATGTATTACTGTAACAAACAATTTTCTTTTCTTTTAGTAGGTTAATTCATTTTATCAATAAAACATATAATGATTGCATAATAATTTTAATTAATTCAATTAATTAATACAGTGATAAGGCATGATAAAAAAATTTTCAAACCAATAAATGAAAGATATAAACTATAAATGAATTTGTGAACTAATTAATACAAGTTGACAAAAAATTCATTTCATCTAAAAATCTAGCAGAAAAAATCTACATAATATCTGTAGAAGATAATTCAAATATAATTACATGTTAATAATGAAAATTATATAACAACAAAATTACGAAACTCTTAATTATCTCGAGCTGTGAGTGTAATAGCTTGGTATAGCAATCACGTTGTATACAGTGTGCTGGAAAGAAAAAAAATATATGTATTCTGCTGTGAGAATACCGGCATATGCTTGTTTTTAAGTTTTGATTAAAATTCTGTTTTAGATGGATGTACATAAAAAATATTTAATGGCATTTGAGAAATAATAGCTGCCCATATTTATATTTAAGGAAAGACTATTATTTTTGTCTTGAGTAAAAATGATGTTAAGAACATTATTGTTAAAATATCCCATGTATTAAGGCTGAAGAAACTTTAATATATCCCTCTGTGAATCTACATTTATTTTAATGGTGTGAATTTCCTCCTCTGAAATGCAAGCCATGTTTAAAATGCCTAATTTTGTATTCATTAGATGCAAATGTATTTTCCAGACATAAATTTTAGAAGGAATTCATTAGGCTTCTGCAATTCGGGATTTTTAATTCGCATTAAGGTTAAGTGAAACAGAAAGTTGGTATTTGCGAAGATAAGGTAGCAGATCTTCTGTCATTATGCAAAAGTTACTAAATTAGCATATTAAAAAGGTATAGGAGTATAACATATTACACACCGAATCTTCTTGTCTATTGATTTCCCATTGATGGTAAATGAGCAAATTCGTGAAAACACAAATTTTGTTAAAGCTTTCAACTAAACATGTGCTTCACGAGATAAGAGCTCATGATTACTTTAGTGATAATATTAAGTTTTATTAGTGAGAAAAGTGAGAGAAATAATCTGTAACGTCTCCAAAAATCGCACCACAAATTTCCCAGTTACTATCTTGATGTGCTTACCCCTACGCTTTAAAGATCCGCAAGAAGAAAATGTCGAGGTTCATTACATCCATGCTATACACAGACGGAAAGAGGATGAGATTCAAACAACTACTTTCAAGTAATGACAATTTACCGCCAAAATTGAGATCTTCTAGTTGCCTGCTGAATGTGTTAGTCAACCACAGAGACACACACTCGTCATTGTAAATCTGTCACTCCGAAAGGCCTAATAATCTTCACAAACACATTGTAGTAAATACTCATAATTTTCAGCAATACAGCTGATGAAATCTGTCACTAAAAGGCTTTTGTCAGAAGTACTGAGCGCCGCCTGAGATAACCACTGACCTGACTTTGTTGTAAAAGTCTTACAGTGTTAGTAGTCATCCTGGCAGAAGGGAAAATTTCCTCCGTGTAAGAATATACATATAAATATTACATGGGCATACAAGGCCTGTGAATAAGCATAGATATGTTGATTACAATCATTGTCTTGTACAAGTTACATATGACAGATACATAAAATCATGACAGCTATGTGTACATTTAGACATTATATGAATTCATATTTACAATACTTTTACTGAGATAATCAAAATTAAACTTGTAATTCATTTACACATTGACTGGATTTTCAATATCATTTAAACTGCTTTACAATATTATTTTTATCAAGTACATATAAACTGGATAGTAATATGCTTACATTACAATAGTTTTGCTCTTACAGTCCTGTTATTATTCTACGGGGTGAGCTATTTTCCTAGTGTTGATGTTCAGTTGTTGTAGTATTTTGAATTGCTATTAAAATTATGCTGCGAAGATACAATTCTCAAGAGAGGGGGAGAATTTCTTAGAATCTTGCTGAGCAAAGCCTGATTACCTCCTCTATTTTAGTTTTCGTCTGCTTGTTGCCGCGGGTATTCTCTGCCCATTGCGGCCAGTATTCACTGCTTGGCATTTTTAAATGCAGTTTATTGGTTTGTGGGCAGTTGAAGAGGAAGTGATCTGCATCACCTACCGCACCACATTCACACAAATCTGATGCTCGTATGCCGAATCTCTTAAGGTAATGCGGGAAGGGACCATGGCCAGTGTAGAATTGAGTTTGTGCTCCGCTGTATGTATTAACTGAGCACGTGACTTTTGGAAAGAACTTGTAGGTTCTCCTCCCTGTGCTTTCCCTTTCCCATCTTTTCTGCCATTCTTGAAAAAGGCTATTGAGCGTGGTTTTTTTTAAATAGGACTGCGGAACACTTACTGCGCTTTCCAGTCTACTGGAGTCATTGGCAGCCGATTTCGCAAGCAGGTCTGCCGCTTCATTGCCAGTAATACCCACATGAGCTGGAACCCAGATCAGGATAGGTCTGTCATCTGGTGGGATACTTAGAAGAATTTTCTGAATATCTTGCACCAAAGGACTCCTTGTCTTGTGCCCTCGGATGGACTCCAAACTTGAGGCAGAGTCGCTATATATGCTGACCTTTAATCCTAATTGATATTTTGCCAAATTGATGGCTGCTTTTAATGCAAGAAGCTCTGCCTGAAAGACGGTATTTTTGTCTGCCAGTCGTCTTTCCCAAGTTTTAACCATTTCTCCTTCTTGGAGTACACAGTAGGCGCAGCCTGTGCCTTTTTCCGTCTTTGAGCCATCTGTATAAATGGCAAATGCCTTCTCATTTGGCGGCGTGTATTGCATGTATATTGTGTGCGATAAATCAGTATCTGCAGGGTGTCCAAGCATGATCGGCTTGCGCTTCTCATAGTCTGTATGGTAGAATGTCTTTTGCCACAGAGAGACGTTATTTTCTAGGCGCAATGTCCTTACTAATAGTGATTCTCTCTCCACTAGAAGGTCCAGTGGAGGGATACCCGCCAGCACTTGCAGTGCCGCAGTTGGGGATGTTCTATAACCTTTGCATATGATCAAAAGTTGCATTCTTTGTATGGTGAGAAGCTGTCTTCTCATGTGGGCAGTAAGCTTCCTTCCCCATATGGCAGCCCCATATAATATGATCTTTTCTGAGATTGTTCTTGCTTTTGAGCATAGTGATTGGAGTGCCCCAATGAGGTCCTGATGTTCTAACCATGGAATTACTAATTTGATTTATTTTCTGCTTAAGCTCTTTAATATGCGGTACCCAGGAAAGCCTATTGTTAAATATAATACCTAGATATTTAAGGTCAGTGACCTTTTTTATAGAGACTCCATTTAGCTTAATGTTGGGAATCCTATTTCGCGCTCCATGCTTACATATAAACAGTTGTTTAGTTTTATCTGCTGAGATATTTAATTTGTGCTGATTTGCCCAGCTTGCAAAAGTATTGATTGCGTTTTGTGCCTTTAACCTAATGTCCGTGCTACCAGAAATGACCAATAAAAAGTCGTCTGCGTACGCCTGGATACTCACTCCTTGCTGTTGGTCATAAAGCGCAAAGGCTGTGTTCGCTACAAGATTCCAAAGTGTAGGTCCCAAGCAGGAACCCTGGGGACAGCCTCTTTCCAACTTGACTTTGAGTACATCATTGTCCGTTGTAACCTGTATCCAACGATCCTGCAAGTAGCTGCGTATAAGATTCAGGATTTCCTTTGGGCATTTGATGATGTCTAGGCATTCGACTACATCTGGCCACCACAACGAGTCGAATGCCCCTTTGATGTCCAACGAAATAACCAGTGTGTCCATATTGTTGTCTTTGTTCTGCTCTATGTTGTCTAGCAGTTGTTTTAAGGCATTATCTGTGGACTTTCCTGCGCAGAAGCCATATTGTTTTTCGTTTATAGACTTGTTCCTGCACATGTGGAAATTAAGGCGTTGCAAAATTACTTTTTCTAAAATCTTACTGATTGAAGGCAGTAAGCTTATGGGCCTATAAGATGCCGGGTCTGACGGATCTTTGCCCTGCTTGTGGAAGAGTGCAATTTCGGCTAGTTTCATGCTTCTAGGGAAGTGACCGAGTCGCCAGCAGGCTCTGCATAATTTTGGAAACAAACCTGGGAATTCTTTGTGAATTTCTTTAACAATGATATTATCTATACCATCGGGACCTGGTGCTTTTTTGTCTGTTAAGGCTTTGATGATATTATGAACTTCGTGGTCTGTAGGAAGAGTAATATCTCTGTTGCTGCTTTTCCTATTAAACTTCTGCCTTATTTCTCTGTGAGTTACTAAATCAAATTCCATCTGGTCTTTAACAAAGATTGTTTCTAGGATAGTGTTTAGAGCTTCTGTTTTGCTTTTTGCATCTTGTTTTACTTTAGCGGTAAGTTGTAGGGGTTGAAAAACCTTATTTGTGGCTATTTTCTGTAATGTGCCATAGGTTGCTTGCACGTTACTGCAGTGCTTACGCCATGACTCTTGTTTCGCTGCCTTGATTTGCTTTTTGTATTGCGCTAGCTCCTTCCTGTAGCGTACCAACTTTAATATTTTCTGTTCTTCATCATTCTCCGCTTGCACCTGCCTTCTTAAGGCTCGTATTTTGCTTCTTCTTTGCTTGAGGTGGTTGCTCCACCACGATGTAAATGTTTTCGGCTTAATAGCTTTAAGTTTGTAGGAAGCTCTTGCTGCCTGAGTTAATTTAGTTATGATGAAGTCATATGTAGAATCCAGCTCCTCCGGGGAGTCGCAGTTATCCAGTTGTTCCAAGATTTCACTCACCCATGGCCTGAAGTAAAACTTTAAAGTAGTGTGCCCTCCGTAGCAGGTCTTGAAACGTCTTTTTGTTAGGTACGTGAGTCTACTATTGATCTCATATTGAATTATACGATGGTCACTCAGAGAGGGTATGTCCATTATATCCCAGTTGTTTATGTGCGCTGACATTGATGATGAGACAAATGTGACATCTGGCCAGCCTTTTGCTCTTCCATTGTCAAATGTAGGTTGAGAGTCTTCTTTATTTATTACTGTCATTCCGTGAGCTATTGCATATTCTAACAATTTCTGCGCTCTGCGATTTTCTGTTTGTGCTCCCCATAAGGGGCTGGTGGCGTTAAAGTCACCCGCCACTATGGTATTCTGGAATGTTCGCAGTACGGCTGGGTTTAATTCCTGTAGCAGGCATTCAATTTGCATGCTTGGGGAAAGTAAACGCAAGTGATTGTTATTTTCATGTTGGAGGATTCTATCAAGATTGTTACTGTGTAATCTGTCGTATCCAGAAGCAATGGACTTAGAGGGCCGTTATACAAGATGGCTGCCATTCCCGTACTGGAGGCGTAGGATTTACTTGTAGAAGGTTGGCCAAGAAGTTTGCCGTCCCTCAAGTAAGGTTCTTGTAGGAGTGCCAGGTCTGCTGTACTGGAGGACATCACCTCCATGAAATTGAGTGTGGCTGCTCTTGCCCTTTGGAGATTGCACTGTAAAATTTTGATGTTAGACCGATCTCTGTTGTAAACTTTCTCTGTTATTGAGTGGACTCCCTGGCTGAGCTCATACTCGCCAATACTTGTCTGTAACATGGACATTTCGATGCACTTGCTGGATGTTGTGTGTCAAAGGTGCTACCTGTCTTCTCGTTCGCGAGGCTGCAGTTGACACAGTTGATGGTAACTGAGTCACACTTTTCTAACAGGTGACCTTCACCACACTTGGAGCAGGCTGTACTGAATTTTAAAATATTGAAGTATCAATCTCTACATAAGGCCAGGTCTTCGTTAAGAGATTACATTTATACTCACTGTGTTGTCGCTCATCAATATGAGTATAATGTAGCAATTAGGAAGATTTACAAAACAATTTTAAAAGATATTTATTATTTTAGATAGCATAAATATGTAAATATATTGTAATAGTGCGATAACACATTATTTTGTTTATCGTATTTATTTCTACTTTTAACTGCTGGAAATTATTGCTATATACTATGAGAATTGAGGTGATATCCGAAATGGCTCTGCTTAAATTAATTCAGGAAAACAGGCTGAGGTGACTGACTGGTTAAACCTCGTCGCGCGCTGCATTGCACGGGGAAATAAAACAAATTTAATCACATTTCTAATAAAAATAGCTTACTAAATACAAAATCCGTAACGATATTTTGATGCTAACTGAATGGGTTATTTCTGTTTTATCCTAATTTAATCAACATCTAAAATTAATAAAATTATATGAACATCAAAACTTGAAAAAGAATATTATTATTACTGCTAACGTGCTGTGTAAGTAGATGCCAGAAATGTAATAAGAATCTTCTGCGCTCTGTTATCGCCTTTTATTCTGAAGCATTTTATTGTGCAAGATTTGAATTGAGAAACCTTTTCTGAAACTGTAATATCATATAATCATACATCAGTTGGTACAGGGTTTCATTACACATTTTCTATATTTTCGTAATTTTAATAATGTAATATACTAATAAGCCTTGTAAAAAGATTGTCATTGACCCCATGAAAGTCCATGGAGAATGACATGGAATTGTCATTGTCCAATGACAAGCTTGGGACAATAGTTTATGATTTGAGAAAGCAGAATGAACCTGATAACACGCCGTCTTGGTTTCTGCCATTTTCATGGGTCCTCGTGATGGAATTAGTGTTTACTACGCGACGAGCTATCTAATGTTTATATAGGTATTATTTTAGTAATTTTCATTAAGGAAATTTCTTATTTATTTTTGAAATATTGATCATTTCTGCTTATTTTACATAAGACGAAATTCAAACAAAATATACGAAAACTTAACCCCAGGAGAAAATGAAACTAAAAACTTTGCTCTTGGGTAAACTTTGCGTACCATCAAAAATGATTAGAACAAGCCCCATGTGTTTCACTGAACCTAAAACGGACGTCAAATATTTGTTCTTAAACATACGCGCCTCAGCAAATTAATAAGTTAGGTTTTAACTCGCAACGTCCTTTCGTTTGTATCGACTAACTTAATAATTACCTAAAGCATACATTGTTATCTCAATCAATTTTCTAAAGATACATAAATTTTATTCGATGCTTATTAAAAATAAAGGAACATCAGAAATATTACAAATAAAACTTTAATAAGTGAAACATAATATTCAAATAAATACTGAAAAAGGAAGCTTGATCGTCAGTTCTAGTAATAAGATTATCTTAAAACGTAATCTCATTAGCTCGGATTTAATCAAATATAATTTAACTTTATCTCTAAGTTCAAAGTTTTTGTATTTTTTCTTTCAGAATTTGTTTTAAAAATCTAATGAAGAGAAAAAAACATTACATACAGATAAATAAAGACGAAATATACTTGTATAACGGTTATACTGTAGAATCATTAGGGGTTTTGAAGCAGGAGACAGGAAAAACGCCCTCATAAGGACTCGAACCCGGACCACTCGAATACGTGTCTAGGATGCTCTCAATTACACTACGAAAGCATACGGAAAGGAAAAGGAAAATATCTTATATACTCCCGCTCTTAGAGGGGGACTGGGGGTTGGAGGAACCAATCGCCAAATGCTCGTGGGGAATTATTGTCCACCACCTTTTTGTTCGGGTATCACTGTAACGTCATTAGGGTTTTTGAAGCAGGAAATATTGGAAATAGTGTCAGTTTGAATGCTTAGCAGGCATCAGACCACAAGCAGGAGATATGAAAAATGCGCAAAGCTTGTGCCGAGATTCGAACCCTGAGCCTTTCGAACACACATCGAGTATGCTTCCAGTTACATCAAAAATCATGTGAAAAAGAGGGAGAAAATTTATAACATATATAAGTTCAAAATAATTAAGAGCCTACCATTCACGCCATCATGAGGTGATACTGATAATTCAAGTCCACAAAAATTGCAAAACTAGTAATATTTATAGTGAATATTTTTATTGTGCGTCGATAAAATTCATCTTTTCAAAGTTCTGAAAATTCCTGTCATAAAACTGCCAATGTTTGAATTATGTCAGCAGTTTAAGGATAGGATTTAAAAAGGAAAACAAACATAAAACAATTCGAGTTTTCGGACCAAATTCGCAGAATTTGAATTTAAAAAATTTCAAAATATGTATTATAAAAATAAAAGAAAACTTTCCGTTTATCTTAGAGGTTCTTAGGATGGACATCTGCCTTTACATTATTTTAATTTATTTTAAAGTATATAATATGAAGCTACACAAAATTAAGTCCGAGAAAGTAGATTCGATTTTAATTCATAGTTAAGTTTTGAGAAGCGTCTGAAACAATCGCAAACAGCAATGTTATGTGCTCTAATAACCTAAGAAAATAGCTCATATATATCTTTAAATCGTTGTTTCTTGTAAAGAAACTCTAATTTGCATTTCAGTTCGTTTATTTAGAAAGTTTCTGCAACTATCTTTGCAAGTATCTGTTTGTAACTTATCTTACTATTCCTGCGTTGCTACTGTCTCTCCTGCAGTCCCTGTTAAATCAAGAAGAAAAGTAAAATCTTAAAAGTTTCTTCCATAACTTGCAGAATGTTAAAGATACAAATTTCAATTATGGGATTATGTCTATTTGCAGAAAATGAAGGAAAACTGACCAAACATTTAATTAAAATCTTTTAACTAATTAATCTTATTTTCGTTACAACTCTAACTGCACTTCCGCAGGCGCAAGATACACATAGATTGCCGATAAATAAAAATCAATATTGCCCAAAGTGCTAATTAAATGTTTCATTATCTATATTCTTACGTAGTGTTGTTCAGTTGTTATACGAGCTTTACGAACATTCAACTTAACAAGACTACACAACACATGAGGACAAAGAGCATGAGGTAAAATAGTAAAAATGGCCACAGAAGGTACTGCACAACCAAGTTACAGCTCAGTATTTTGCAAGAACTGCATGATTCACCTACTGGAAACCAACTTTGCATTAGATAAACGGTGCAGAGAGTACGCGAGGCGGTCTTTTTTCCGAAACTTTAAAAAAATTTTACGGAATATGTCAGATCTTGCTATAAGGTGTCAATTAGTTAACGGTGTAAATTATAGACCGGCCGGATATTTAAACAGCAAAAGAGCTACTTTCCCAAATTAATTTAAAAATAGGCATGTTACGTCCATACCTACGTAATGAAAGTAATAAAAATAGACATGTTACGTCCATACCTACGTAATGAAAGCAATAAAAAAGGTATTTACTCATTACTGTCGATCATTTTTCGAATTGGGTAGAAATAGTTCCCTTTAAAAGAGCCTCAGCTAAAATCGTATCTGATTCTTTTCTAACTAAATATATCTTAAAATATGCTGCACGTTTGGGGGTATATCAGACAACGTATATGGTATTTCTCCCACTTCCCTAGCGTGCCTTCGTGGTGTAACGGTAGCACGCTGGGCCGGTATTCCAGAGGTCCTTGGTTCGATTCCCGGCGTAGGCAGTTGAATATTTTCATCTTTTCTGCTTCCAATTAACCTAATATCTCTACAAATGGTCCCCTGTTTATTAGCCAATTTTTTTAAGATCTATGTGCAGAGCTTGGAATTCGCTATTTAAGAATGTTTTCTTACCGATTGTGGTCTCATATCGAATATATGAGACCACAATCGAATTGCAGATCGTGTATACAGGAATATTAAAATTATTAGTAGCCATGTAAAAATTTACCATCGACGCTGGGTTGACTTCGTCAATGAATTGGTTTTTGCCCTAAGAACAACCAAACACGACACTACCGAAAACAACAGTAAAGTTATTTCTGGCGAGGAAAATAATTACCCCCTTGAGAAAATTGTTTTATGTGCAGAAAAGAGAGTCATAATTTAAATTAATAGATATCCAACAAATGATTAATGTGGCAGTAGCAATTTCGGATATTGCTAGAGCAAAACAGAAGCTTCATTATCACCGGGAAAGAAAAGATTTCGACTTTAAAACCAGGGATAACGTTCCTAAAATAAAACATTCGTTCTCTTGCTCCCCACAAGAAAAAGTGGGGCTAAACTCTGTCCAAAATTTGAAGTGCCGTTCATTATATAAAGAATTTGTGGTACGGCATGTTACCTAAAAGGAAATAATGGGGAGAAGTTTATTGCTAATGTGGACCAAGTTAAAAAAATATTAGCGACCCAGCTGATAAACCTATGTTTAAAAATATTTTGAAGAAATCAACCTCTGGCAGAAAAGAAAAAACCAGCTCCAAAGACAAGAGAGGGGGCTTAGGCCAGGGTGGGAGAAGGAGATGTAAAAAGAAGCAGGTATGAAGGGCCCCCCCCCAAAAAAAAACAAGTAACCCCTCGATGAGCAGCTGTACCGCCAAAAGAAGGATTATCAGCTGAAGTACTTATCAAGTGGAGAAATCTACTAGCTGCGAAACACAGCCGGGGATAGGTCTAGCAGACCTGCGGCATTTATTTGAAAAAACTCAGCGGGAAGAAATCCGGGCTAGTAAGAAAGAGGAACAAGTTGACGAGAAATGAAAGCAGAAGTGAACCGCTTATGAGATATAGCGAGTGGGTAAAGAACAAACAACGCCAGCTAAGGAATCAGCGATGCGGATTGTAAGTGCCGAAAAATGAGATCATCGATCGGAAGGTGCAGCAGATTCTATGACGGAAGAGGCTGTTATAGGAAGAAACTCCCCATCCCAAAAGAACTGCTTCGGATGCAGGAGAATCCTCCAACGAACCAAGCAGCAGTTCCCATACAGAACAAGAAACTTTGGCGGCCAGAAGCTGCCAGTAGCTACAAGCCTTGGTGAATGTCACAAGAAGGTGGAATGGAAAGAAAACAGCAGCGTATAAACGAAAAGAACTGATGGACAAGACCAGGCAGCGACGGACCGCGTCGATGACTGAGGATCCAGTTGCAGCCTCGATCGAGGACAATTTTATTTTAATTTGTATTGAGCAAGAAGCTTTAAGTATTTCTATCAGTGTATTTTAAGTTAAAATAAGAACAAGATGTTTACTTTTAGTCTCACAGCTTCAATTTCTGAAATATATGCATGTTTTCAATTAAGTGAAGCAAATTCGTCATTCTTTAAATTAGAAAATTTTGTTGAATATAAATGAATTGAAATTGTTTTCAGTTAAGTCAAATAAAGTAATTGTAAAGAATTTTCCGAAATATGTATTAAAGCTAAAAGTACTTTGTGCATGTGTATGGATGAAAGAAAGCTAATAGTAGAAAGTCAAGCTAATAGTAGAATTAAAGTTAAAAGTAAAAAACTCTAGCTTGAGAATGCATGAAACTTAAAGTTAGGTTCTCTAGCCAATGCTAAGTTACTTTCTCACTAGCATTAGCACCTCAGGGCTGATAATTGCATGTAGGGTGTATTTCTAAGGTATCGTATGGCTAAATTCTAACATGTAGGCTGTCGGTTAGAAGAGAGTGAGGAACACATTTTACACATGAACATATGCTCTCTTATCAGTACATCTTCTTGGAGAGCAGGGGATAAATTTAAAATCTGAAAAGACTCTCATGCTTAAGAGCTCCCCCATGTGATATCAAATTAATATAAAACCTAATTGTGTAACATTTTGTGGGAATGTATATTTATTTTAACTAACAATTTAAAGTTTCATTTTAAAAACTTTTCTATAAGCATTCATTCCCCTAATTGTTAGTGCCAGAATATTTAAATTTTGTAGCGAGCGTGAAGGAATGCAAATTTCTACTTTGTAGGAAGTATTTAAAAGCCGAGTTTCAGCAGGAGAAAGGTAGGTAGAAAGTTAGGCTCTAGCCGCCACCTCTGCCGTCGATACGTTTGCTTACTGTTGATTCACGTGGCTTAATTGCATTTATTTGCTGCCACAAGTCTTGAAGGGGTTTAAGTTACGGGATCTCGCTGAGCCCTGTAGTCTAGTTCTATCATTTGTTAATATCTTCAAATTTTAGTTTCGTTATTTGATTTTCAGTTACCGCCCAAGTAGAGGCGAAGTTTGTTAGCGTCGAAATGACGCATTGTAAATTTTAAAGAGCCAATAAAAGGTACTTTAACAATTCTCTTGTGTAGTTTCCTGCTACTCCAGATTTCATACAGAAGTTTATTTACTGGACTCTACACCTTAAAAGTTACATGAATATATTAGACGTGTTCAACCTTTTTTAAACTATTTTCCTTCTGGAAGAAGACTAAACAGAACAAATCTAAGACTAAGTAATGTAATGAAATACGAAAATATCGTCTGTAAAATAAATTAACCTTATGACTCAAACATTTGGGAAGGTTGACTCAGGGTTAGGATTATAATTTAATTATATTTATCAAGGCCATTTAAGACCTTTTAGTAACGATAGTTAAATTCTGACGAGGAAAGATCTAGAATTTCATTTATTTTTACTAGTAATTACTTTCATTTGGGAGTCTTATCTGTTTTCACTTATTGCCCTTGCATTTCCTCGCCAGGATTTATATGAGTTAGGATGACCAAGAGTATTTAAACTGTTGGAGCGAAACGTTCAACAGAGAGTGATTCCGCTATTTCCGCTGAATTATTATTCTGCCAGAGTAGATTCTGAGTCAACCTGTTACCTTTAAATTGAATTGTGAAATCTTGTACTGCTCTTGTCAAAGATTAATCCTTAAGTAAATATAGTTACATTTTATGATAGCGAAGAAAACTACATCGTACAATATGACGATTCTATTCAATTATGACTTTAATTTTTTCATCATTAACTTCAGAAGCTTCAAAGTGAAAAATCTCCAG
Source organism: Stegodyphus dumicola (assembly GCF_044657685.1). Taxonomy (NCBI): domain Eukaryota; kingdom Metazoa; phylum Arthropoda; class Arachnida; order Araneae; family Eresidae; genus Stegodyphus; species Stegodyphus dumicola. Next base: position 74,093,161 of record NC_140769.1, read on the forward strand.
AGTGATATTTTTAAACCATATTCTGACACATGCGTTCTTGTAAGCAATGAACATCGTAAACTCTACATATCTCTTTGTGAGTCTCAGCCATTTTCTTGGCTTTATGAAGATAAAGTAGTAAAATATGCCGAAAATGTTTATATTTGTATCTCATGTTAAAAATTAACCGTAAACTAACATTTGTAAGTAATAATAAATAAATAACAAAATACACGAAATTTACTTCTGTAGCAAATTGGAAGTGTCAGCTGCCAAATCTCGAAAGAAAAAAATTATTAGATTGACAGAGGATTATGAAAACGAACATAACGAATTACTTTCATGCCAACCCAATATATATGTGTGTAGACTTGTTTCTTCTCTGTATGCATCAAATAGAATAATGCCGAACTTATTTTTCTACAATTTTAAAATTCTCTACGTAAAAATGTTGTTTTGAAAAATAAAAAAGTTTACGAAATAAATGTTTTACATTATATTAAAATGTCGGAAGATTTAGTTTATTCGAGTTTTTGTTCTCAAGGGAATAAGCTGTTTTCCCTAGGATAGTTTGTCATATTTTTTTTCCTTTTCACTCCTACCTGTTTTTGCTGATCAGATGTTGCATTTTCTGGATTCAGATTCGGCTTTGCTATAAATATTTAATTTCACTGTGAACTCATTGATAGACGAATGAATGAAATCGTAATAATTAGGTAATTTCCTATTGCTACCTATTGCTTCCCAGGGGAGTAAGGTGGGCGGTATGAGAAATTTTATAATTTTTCCAGTATATAATTCACTGCTTTTTCCAAGAAAGATTTTTAAATTCATAGCGCAAACATAAATTACATAATTTATAATAATCATTTGCCTATTACTACTGACAATATCATTAAAGGGATATTTCAAACTTAATTCCAGCCTACTATCAATTAAATCCTAACTGCATTCATGAAAGGTATAGGAAAGGAAATGAAAAGCGTGTATATACATTAGTATTTTTTGAAACAGGAGACATGAAAATGAGTAATGCCCTCGCCGTGACTCGAACCCTAGAACTCTCGAATACGCGCCGGGGATTCTAACCGTTACAACGCGAAAACATACAAAAAGGAGAGAGAAGATACCATACATACTCCCACTTTTAAAGGGGGACGGGGGATTAGGTGATCTAATCGTTAAATCCTGGTGGTGAAGAATCATCATCCACCACATTTGTGTTCGGGCGCCAATGTAGAGACATTAGGTTTTTTTTTATGCAGGAAGCATGAAAATGTGCAATGCCCTCTCTGGAACTCGGACCTGAACCTCTCAAAATACGTGTTCTAACCGTTACACCACGAAAGCATGCAGAAATGAGGGAGAAAGTACCTCGTAAGCGTATCAATTGTATTTATGTAATCTACGCGACATGTTCCAAAATATATTAATACGAATAAGTATACATTTTCTGTTTAGTATTTGAATAAATGCCTGGAATTTTAACACTACTTATTATACATCATAACATCAAGCTAATCTCTTCTTTAATTGTACAATAACAATAATCTGACAGTTTATACATGTTTGATGCTTTATTTTGTTGGAAATAACTTGATATTAGATAACAGCTTGCACCAATTCACTTATTAATCACGGCCGAGAAACCTGCTGCATAATTGGCTGGAAGTTACTGTGTAGTGGATGACCACATGGAAATTTGGAAGAAACACTGTAAGGATCTTAAGTTTTACTAACGTTTATTTTATTTTAAATCTTTACTATCACTTCTTATTTTCTACTTCCGGCCAGAATTAAAAGTTTTAACTTATTTATGCAAATTTGTCTTGAGAACGGCAAGTACTTAAGTTGTGGCTTTTTGCCAAGCAAGAGAGAGGAAGGAGTGATTAGGAGCGGGCCGCTTGCCATTGAAGTTTTACTCGCTTGCTGGTTGCCTTCAAGGCCAGAGGTTTAATCCTCTTGATAATTTTAAACGTATCGTAGTGTTAACAGTTCTCTGTACTACATACGGCCTTTCTGTTAATATACGGCAATCTTCAAGTAGCCACTTGTTTATTAATCCAACGTTAGTTTAGTTAGAATTTAGTTAATATTTTTATATTCTTACGTTCAGACCACAAGTGGTTGGTCTCTGTATTCCGAAGTCCGGAAATCATTATAAAGAGAGAAAAATAAAGGCTTTCGTATACCTTTCCTGTGTATCTTGTCTACTTCCCACATTTATTGAACATAGCTTTAGTAAGCTCCCTGTTCCGAGTCAGGTCATTTAATGTTTCCCAAGCAAGTAAGGAGGAACACTGAACCTGATAACACGACCAGCGTGGTAGTTAAATATAGTATTTAATTTTGGTAGATGAATTTCTTAGCACATATTTTCTTGATTTATACACGCGTCCCCACTTTTAGATAGGTAATTAATTACATTTCAAATAACTGAGAATAGTTAGCAGATGCTAAGCGACGTGTTAATGCGAAATGGCGAAAGAGGATCCGTGGTCAGTTGCGGTACTATTTAACCTTGAAAACTCTCTATTTTTTTTTAAATCACTAATGTTAAGGTCTATTGTCAATTTGTTTCAATTAAGTTTTAATTTGTTAATAAATTTTTCGTCAGTTATTTATATCTTACATACATATAGAGAGAGAGAGAGTTTAAAAACTGTAAAATTAAGATTATTAATTGCTAAAGTAGCGAGTAGGCTGTGAAATTAATTGAATGATAAAGAAATAATTTAGAATAAGTAAATTAATAAAAGTGGCAAACTTACTCACTGGAAGGAAATTTAATGTAAATTAAAATTAAAACGAAAACAAAGCAAAATAATAAAATAGCAAATAATTGAAAATTCTTCTGTCTGTGTCAAGGACCAGCTGAAAAATTTTCAAGAAAACCACATTTCTAGATTATATCTGGAGGATTTAACTATTTATCCCTTGACTATACGCTGCTTTTAAAGAATGTATTGTTTTGGCCAATGACGCATTTTCCATGCGACATAAAACTGCTGGTGGTAGAGTTATTATGCTTTCGAACACTTTCTTAGGTGATCACGAGATCACTAGCAACGGTGCCTCTTATTAAGGACAGTATGATAGTTGCGGATTACGAGTATGCGGGAATCGTTGCTGATCTCTTATTTCCTTTCCAGTGTCTGCCGAAAACATCGCGGACGAAAACATCGTGGAAAAAACAACGCAAGGTGAAAGAAAGATTTCCCTGCTCGAGCCATTTCAATTTGCATCACTTCAGTCTGGTCACCTAATACTATATCATTGGAAAGAGACATATTGCTGTCCCATTATAAACACATAATCTGACGATTATTCTCAGTTAAATATACTCCCCATCCACATCAGAAATAAATGCAGCTACAATATGCATGGGCAATTTACTAAAGCAGTACAAACAGCTAACATCCTCTTACAGGTGACTTCATTCGCCCGTAATTATAAATTGGGAATATGCCAACACAGACTCCAAGGGCCATAACCTCGAAGACTATCTCGCTACAAATAACTTAATTCTAATTAATACAGCAGATGCTCTTCCAATGTTTGATAACATGTATGCACAAGTTTGGCCAAACCTTACGTTTGTTACATCACCCGCAGCCACACTTCCACAAGATTGGACGGTGGTAGAAAAAACATCGGACCATAATTACATCACCTACAAAATCGATAGAACTATCACTACGACATTTCACAAAAAATATTACTTGCCAGGAGAAGAAAAGATTAGATCATTTACAAGAATAATAAAATTACGACTTCCACAAACGCCCACATTCCACAGACGCCTAAGTAATATAACATCTACAGCAGACATACAGTCTTTTATGAAAAATCTCATGACTTATCTATATGAAGGATGTGAGGAACACCTCCCCGTAAGAACTAAGAAACAAATCAACAAGCTGCATTGGTGTAAATGTGAGCTACACATAAAACAAAGTGCTGGGGCTGAGAAGACGATTGAAAAAAGAAAGTACGAATAATATTGAGTTTAAAACTCTCATCATTTTTCAAAAAGAAACGGCTTTATATTAACGGAGGATTATCGAAATAAAATTAAATTCACGCGAAAATTTTTGTACGGATAACACCGTTACATATGGTATTTACTACAAGATTGTAATGGATTAGCTCTACAAACCTTTGCATTATTTTAAACTGGTGACTTGTGCTAAGAGTTCACCTCAGCCTTCCCCATACCATCTTCGGGTGCTCTAGACAAGGAGGACGCGGGGCTATACCAATTAACCGCTATGGTAGAGAGGTGGTGCTCGCGTCCTCCATCACTTGTCACTTTTTTCTTCGGGCTATTTACAACTGTTTCTCTCCTGTTACATGTTTCCTTTTTCTTTATAAAATTTCATGTTTCCATTTTCAGCTGATCTAGTTATTTAAGAAGCGGCATATGAATCCGTAGCACACAACAATATGCAATCATGATAGAAAGAATTTTTAACATCATTATTTTTGTGCTTGCGTAGGAGTAAGACAGACGAGCAGATCTTAAAATGACACCATAGCATCTGATTAAAACTAATGACGAATGAAAAATGTTACTTCAATACGCTTAACAAAAGAAGTTAATCATAAAATAATTTCAAGTATGCTTCCAGAGGGAAATAAAACTGAATTGTAGTAGATATATTCAACTTTAAATATTCAGATGAATGCAGATTTTGAAATAATTGCGTTTAATCTTATACTTAAAACTTTTTCTTTGAAGATAATATACAACTACTTATGTTTTTTGTTTTCTAGCAAAGGAATCTGTGTTTAAATAAATATTACAGTTAAAAAGTTTTTTAATCTCCACTGACTTATTTGAAGAACCCTTCAACAATCAAAAATTGCAATTATATTTAAAGCAGATTCAAATATGTTACAAAATTCTTTAGAAATGTCTTTTCCAGATGCGTTACATTTTCTGAAATGAAGATATATTGTAGCGAAAATTTCTCTTTTCGACCGAGCTCCTCATAGCTTAGCGGAGAAGACGCAGGACTCGAAACCCATCAACGGCAAGATGCCTGATAATTGGTTTTTATGTAACTTTCCTTCTTGTTAATGTTATCTTATTTATGTAAATTTCCTTTCAGAACATTTCCAGTTTGGAATGTTCTAGCATGTTCACCAGCTGTATATAGGTATCTCTTCATTCAGTTCGAGTTAATAAAAAGTCTTGAGTTTAGACTTGAGTACTTGCCTGTTCATTTGTAGGATCCCTTCATATACGCGACAATATTTATACATTTATTATACAAATTTATACTTAATGAGCAAAAAGTGTATAATCTTAACTACTCGTATTTACCTGATATTTTGCTGTCATTTTATTCACCAAAAATTATTTCAGCTGAAATTTAAGAGTTAAGGCAACATAGATTTCCAATCCAATGCAACTGTTTCTTGAAATAAAAATCTTAGGTCTTTCATTTAGGTACAGTTCTGTAACATTTTTCACTAAAATATAACTTTTTGCTTAGGTTACTTTTTATTTCTAATCCTGAGAATTCTAGTCCGTAAAATAGATATTTAAGACAAGTAGTTGAAAAGAACTTCATGCCACTATTCACTTGAAATACCTCTTACGTTGATAGCATTCGGAATATCAACGGATCGCTTTGCTGGTTGCTGTTGCTATTTTTATCTAACAAAGGATAGATTAAATCAGTTAGAAAGTAAAGGAATAGTAGTACTGTAATGATAGAAAGTATGTGTATCATATATTCTCAAAACAGGAGCCAAGAAAATTGAAATATGAAGAAGAAACGTAGGAAAAGACGAATGGATTCATACTGAATGTTCTAATGTAAAAACTGTGAATTCAAATGCAGGTTTACTTTTAAAATATAAAAGAAGCTATTTTATTAAAATCTTCAATTTCCTCTTTCGATTTTTTTATTGCTTTCAGTAAGTAGATTTGTCTTCTAGGCAAAGCAAAAAATGTTGCTACTTGAGGGAAATATTTATTGTTAGTATTGTGCACAATCGATGCATAATCAAGTCTCTCCTTCATTAAATAAGAGTCTTCATGTGGCGTTAATTTATGATGAAATAATATCGCAACAATGTTTTGCCATTTTGAGTAGGAAATGTTAGACATAAGATCTTGCATTACAGACCCTTAATTTACGGGGAACTGATTCTTGAGCTAGTGGACCAGTCTAAATAATTAACTTAAATTTGGATTGTACTATAATTTTAAGTCTCCAAATTGCCATTATTAAGCACAGTTAAAACATTGCAGTTTTCTTCCTTTGGTTCTGGCAACAGTTAAAAACATTTTACGTTTAAAAGTAAAATAAACTGATAACTATAAGAAATTAGGCTTTGATTATCATTTCAAACTTAGGTTGGTTCATAGAAAATGCTACTATTTATGTCAAGCTAAAATCCTACTGCATTCCGTTTTGTTTGCAATGGAGAATTCATATTTTATTGGCATATTAAATAGCTTAGCTGAAAGTTTAGTGATAATTTTTATGTATTAATTTGTTATCTGAAGTTTTCGTGCGGTAGTTCCATTAATTAAATTTTATTCCACATGATCTTATGTTTTCTTTTTTAAAACTTAAATAGGTCTTACACTTTTAAAACATTTTCAAAAGATAGCTATTTTCGCTTTATCTTTGTTTGTGATGAGTAAGTTAATATTTAAGATACTTAATAAAGTCTAAAAGACCAACATCTTTTAGAGCAAAAACAGTTAAAAATGTAACTACTCACCATTAAAGAGCTGAAAGTACTTCTCATTAACCTCCAATGGTGTTTTAACAAATGTTTATGATTTATAAACTTCTTAATTTTTGCTTCAGTCTGAAAATCAATCACATTTTAACGCTGCCTTCTTATTTATTTTATTTTGCCTTTCATTAGTAACCTTTTTTAAATTTAGAAACACAATCAGGAAGAAAATAGAATCGGGCAGAAACTACTGCAGCCGTTTCTTCTGCTTTCAGACTTGGAATCTCCAACTGGATATTTTTTAAAAGACATCTTAAATTATACTTATTTTATTTAATTTTAACCAAACTAAGTAATCGCAATTTTAATTATTATTACACATCTTAAATCACTGTTAGTTGACCCTTTTCCTTCTTATCCAGTTTCAGAAGACGAGGCAAAATAAACAGCAAAATGACTAGCAGCAAAATTATAATTAGTTATAATACCTACAAGCACAAGTGATCAAAACACCAGAACTTATCTCTGATCATGCAAATGTAGTCCCAATGCAATAACTGTGCAGCCAGCTCTACTTTAGTTTTAATGAAAAGCAACGCAGAGAATGGGCTGACAGTCTCCCACCCTTCATCTCCTATCACTAAACCCTTTGAGAGGATTTTCGGCAATTTTTTAAATGTCCGATGCCGCACAGATACTGTACGTTTACATACATCCATGCCTTTCCCGGAATTCGAACTAGAATCCATTGGCACAACAGTCAGTGACACTAAGCACTATACCGATGAGTACGATGAGTATGCTTACAAAGGTTAATGTGTTATTAGTTATGTATAACCTTTTTGTTGTAGCTCTCATCATACAGCGAGGATAAGTCTGGCAACAGCTGCAGGAAGAAAAACTTGGCAGTGCTGGAATGGCAACAGCGGATGATATTCTATAGATATTTAATTTTAATTTTGTGTCGAAGGTTTTTTTTTTTTTTTTTTTTCTTTCTGTCTTTTGCGATACTATTGCGTTACAAAATTTGAGTTTTGGGTGAATGAAAATGGAATTCGCTGCCCCGCTGCGGATATTAGTAAAATATATTTAGAAAATTAGCTGCGTTGAAAAGGATGAAACCCTCGTGTTTGAATTTGCGGTATTTTACCTCCTAAAGTTGCGTCGAGTTCAGAATATTATGCCAGGCTTATTCACGCTGGTGCTGATAAGTTTAAATTTTGTTTATAGTGTTTATAGTGTATAGCTTGCAAATATATGAATAAAATTCTATTAAATAAACATTTTGAATTCTGGAATGGTGTTTAAAATTTTAGATGTAGAGTAGTCACATTGTTATGTCGGAGACCGTGGCAGTCAGGTGTAAAGTAAAATCGTTTTTGCTCCACGACATAACACTTTTGATGGTCGTCGACGAGCTCAGCTTGCATTCCAGATACGCATCACAGTGGGAGCAAGCGAACACAGCTCACATTACAAATTTACTATGATAAATATCGCCAGTATTTGAGAACAAAGAATTGCTTAATCTCGCAATGCCGAAGGGTTAAGATGATTTTGCGGAATTAAGGTTGTAAATGTCTCTTATATCAACTGCCACTATTTTCGTAGTCGTCGCTGTCTGTCTTATCCAGGAAGATTATTACAAAGTAGTGAATACATCATGACTCTTTTTTTAAGAGGGAATAATTATTAATTTCTACTCATTAATTTCTGCTCTGAGATTCCGATGAAAGGAAAGGCATTGGTGATTTTTAGACATTTTCCCATCAACCATTTTCGAGAAACAAAACTTTCCTCTAAACATTGCGAGGGTCAGTAAAGAATAACTGTAACATTCGAACATATTCATAAGATCTTTACTTTGGTTTTATGTAACCACGACCATCTGTATGCCAGTTTAAGTTTTGTAAAGAGGAGTCTGAGTTACCTGCTATTTCACTACTTTTCTTTTGGATTTCGAAAAATACAATACAAATTTGGACTTTCCTTTTACAGTGAATATTTTTAATTGACGCAGTCAGATATTTTCAAAAAAGCTGAATATTGAATGAAAGTAAGCAGCTGAATATTTTGAAAAGTTATGGAACTGGTTGTACTAGTGTGCAGACTGGAAATATCATAGGGAATTTATGTTGAGTATATGCTTATTTAGATCTAGTTGTCAGGACTTGTGTTTCTCTTGATTTGCTTTGGAAACATGGAATGCCCTGAATAAGAACAGGGAGCTTACTCAAGCTATGTTCAAGATTTGTGTATAACAGACGACACAAGCAGGAAGGGTATACGAAACCCTTTATTTTCAATACTTTACAGGCACTTCCGAACTTCGGAATACAGAGACCAACCACTTGTGGTCTGAAAGTAAGAATATAAAACTACTAACTAAAACTCTAACTAAAAGCTAACTTTGAATTAGTATACAAATGCTTAGCACTAAGACTGGCCTATATTTAAAAAGGGTACGTATGTAGTACGCCGAGCTGATGAAACTACAATACGTTTGCAAAATATCAAGAGGGCAAAACCTCTGGCTTTAAAGGCAACCAGCAACCGAGTGAAAACTCGTAAAACTGCAGTGGCAAGCGGCTTGCTTCCTAAAACTCCTTCTCTCTCTCGCTTGGCAAAAAGCCACAACTTAAGTACTTGGGCGTTAGCAAGGCACTTTGCATAAACAAGTTAAAGCATTTAAATCTTGCCGGAAGTAGAAAATAAGAAGTGATAGTACAGTTTTAAAATAAAATAAACGTTAGTAAAATTTAGGATCCTTACATAGTTTATAAAAATTTGATTGAACATTAATTGTCAAATAGTCTAAAAGCTTGAGCTCCTATTCATTTAAGTTTTTCATATGTTATATAAATAACTGATAATTTTGATTAGTTAACTAAATAAAAAGAGATCTGTGGTTCCCTGATTAAATAAAAAATAACATGTTTCTCCTTTGCTCCAAACTTCCGCCGCAACGACCAGAGTAAATTTGATAGAATCTCCGCCAACTTTCCCCCGAACAGTGCTAAAATACATTAGTATTAAGGCATTTTATTATTGAAGACTCAGTACATCTGTCATTTATAGTAAAATTTTATTTTCAAAATCATATTTATTTTCTAAGAGTTCCAGCTCACTAACATAGATCTATAAGAACAGTGTGAAATCAGGCAAATACATAGTTCTAATGTGCGCATGTCAATAAGCATCTGTAAATGAAGTGACAAAAGGTATTTTCATTCGATGGCTGAAAGAGTCATTTCTCTATCACTCAGGATTAATTATTGCTGGCATTGAGACAGTAATCGCTATAAACACAAGAGGGTTAAATATGTCCGTATGGTTGGAAATCCCAATATTCTGTTTCCTTAAATAGCTCAATACAATTGTCTTGGTTTCATCGTTCGATTAGTTATTCAACATATCAAGAACTGTTTAATAAAGACAGATGAGAAATTCATCAGTGAACGATCTTTAACATATGGCAGGTGCTCCAAACTCTCCGATTTAAGGATCTCAATTGTTTACTTCGTGCCTCTATCAACACGAGAAAATGTGCTGTTACAGACATTAAACCGAAATTTAGATGGCCTTAAATATCAACAAAATTACAGTTTCTAATAAAGTTTTGCTTTAATCGCATGTAGTAACAGCTTTAGTATATCAGTAGTGTAAAAATGAATAGTTTTATGTTGATTCACTTTGGACGCTTATAATGACAATGAAGCCATCACTTCATTCACTTACACAACTTCTTATTACTAGCTTAAATCAAGGATTTCCAACCCTATGCCGGAGGGCACCATCGCGTCCGCCGATCGTTTAACGTGTGTCCGTCGTCGGGCGATCACAATAAAAATGTTTTAGTTTTTAATAAATTTCTATGTGAAAGTTTTCTCATTTTTAATGAAATAAAAATTGAATCCAACACAGATACCAGCATAAAGCTAAATGCGACCGATCTCTTTTTTTATGTTCATATATTATTAACTCTATCCAAATATAAATTCAACTTGAAAAAGTAAAGGGTGCTCGCCGTCCAACAGATATTCTAGAATGTGCTCTTGGAAACAGAAAGATTGCGGACCTTTGGCTTAGATCAAACGTAGTTATGTATGATTCCGGCAAGAGCCTTTGCATGATTACACAACATACATTCTATTCTAGAGTTACTCTAGGAAAATTTCTGTTTAATTTCAAAAACAAGTGTACATTTACCTTTCTCTTTGCCACCCATACACGATTCTTTTTTTTTAAAGTAAAATAAATGAGACGTTCAGGTAAGTTTAAAAACCAAACAAATAAATGACGATGCGCTAAATAACTTCTGTTGACAAGAAGGTTACAAGAGCTCTCGAAACACCTTTACTCAGTTTGCATTTTATCTAGTGTTATAAAGTGCATGTTAGCTTATTTTCTCACTTAAATACATTAATAAAAGAATTTTGTGCAGTATTTTTACTCTATACTTATAAAACCTGTAACTAAAGAAAAAATATTTTTTATTTTGGTAATGCTTCCCTAGCTTTATTACAGAAAAGACTGCAGGGTTAGAACTAAATTAAACTTCTTTCTGCTACGCCCATCATTCTGAAATATTATGGACGTATAAAAGGACGTTATTATCTCTTCTTTGCTTTCTTGTTGGATTCTTTACATCTTTCTAAAGGCTTATTATATTTGCTTTTAGCGTCAATTTATTTTATCGCAGTAAACTGATGATGAACAAAAGGGATTTTCGGAACGAAACTTTTATCGTTTAATGCGAGCTACCTCTGAATTTGTTGCATAAAAGGCGATTCATTTTCCACTTCCGAGATGGTAAAATTTATGGAAACAAAGACAACATAATTTAGTCAAGTTCAGAGATATATAATACAGAATTAATTTTTAAGCTATAATCTTAAAGTAGGATTTTGAATAAAATTAATTGGAAAATTAAATCCAATGTTCAATTGAATAAAATTGTATTGATTAAATAGATTAAATCGTTTAAAATAAAGACCCCACCAACGGTCGAGCGATAAAGTTGCTGAACACAAGTAGCTCGGTCTAGGGCTCGAATACCGGCGAACGGGTTGGCTACGTGATAATTTTTCGTGGTTTTCTCCCTATACAACGTGTATACGAGCCAGGTTCCCTTAGAAAGTCCTCCACGAAGACATCCCTCCCTTTAGGCAGGCAGCTCTCGACTACTTTGCCATAGTTAAATATGCAAAACCAAACCATTTTAAATAAGGAAACCTGAAAACAATTTATCGAATGTTTAAAAAAATATTCACAAAGCATGTTCTGAGGCTTACCTTTCTCTAAACATTAATGATATAATTTCTAAAAACTACATTTAAAAGGAATCTATACGAAAGTAGTACCGATGATATAATTTTAAACATATTTTTTATTATTTTCATAAAAACGATATCGAATAAACTTCAGAACAGCTATATTGATGCTAAAAAATTTCATTTGTTTAGTAACGCCACTGTAACGTCTTTGTTACGTAATGTGCTATTTGGGATGAAGTTAAGGTCGTAAATTTAGATAAATAGAAGACAGAAATTGTTTTAAAAATTTCCGATAAATTTGAAGCTAAAACATCAACTAATTTATTTTGATTTATAGAGATGTAAAACTCCAAAGAAATTTAATTCATCTACTCAAAGCATTTTCTAAACATGTTTCTATGACGAAAATTTATATTTTCCTACAGCCCACAACGGGTACAACAAATACCGTCCGATTTGCAAGGAATATATTCAGCGGACATCTGTTGCATTTGATTTAAATTATTTTGAGAAAAATTTATTTAAAAAAAATGGATTAAAATTCTTTTAATTTGAGGCATATATTCTTTCGGATGAAATCAAATGATATTAAAAGTTCATTAAATAGGTAGAAATGTTTATCAGCTGCTTTCACTCAAACCTGCTCGAGCAAAACTGTTTTTGTTACACATCACTCTCATTTGATTGTTGCATCACTCTCATTTGATTGTAATGTTTTACAGTTTTACTGGCTACTGTTGTTTTGTTTTAGTTTTATTTTAGCTCTTTCTCCTCATTAAATTTAAATTATGGTTACCAGGTAACAACTAGGCATATTCAATCTCTCGTCCGATGTTAAAATGTTGAGGAATAATGCAAAACGCCTACAGTGTTTCAGAACTGTATTTTTTCAGTTAGTCCCAGCAGAATTTCGAAATGCTTACTGATTATAGTGACGATTAGCATGCTTCTGTTCATTTTTTAAAATACCCTTTCCTTAAATGTGTTCAAATGGAATTTTTGATTAAGCTGAAATATTCATTCTTTTTCGTTCAATATACATTTAGTTAAAAACATTTTTTAAGAATATTATGCATTTATCTTTTGTTACGAATTCAAAACACGAACAAAAAATATTTTAATTATTTGACTAAAACGGCAAACAGAAGTCCTGATGTCGTTTTACACAAGTAAATTTTAATAAAAGAAAACGAAAGCTTTCACATTTTATAGTAGGCCCAAAGGGATTTATGTGTTACCTTTATTTATTAAATATCATGTTCTTCGCACTTAAACCACTTAAAATTCAGTTCAACAGCCCTATCGCAAAATAATTTTAAAATGAGCATATCTTTAGAATTCCCGATACGCAGTTCCGCGCGCTGGAGATAAAAAGGTTTTTAACCCCGTAGAGTGTTACCATTGCTGGCTTGGAAGTTCTTGAGTTTGTTAATGAAAAATCCGTTAACATTTCACAAAATAGTAAATATATAATAAAATAAGTTCGAAATTCGAAATTCAGGCTTCCAGGTGCTCGGGTGGAAGATTACGTTGTTCAAAATTTGATGGCTCTAGGTACCATCGTTTTTTCACAATGCGAGAAACATTCATAGATTCATACAGTTTCTTCATTATTTAACTTCTTTAAGACAGAATTAGTTTAAGAGAAAATAAGTTTAAATGGAATGCAGCAAAAACTCTGCGTAATTTAATATTCGGTACAAGGAAGTCATGTGGTGTACACAACAGATTTTTTCCATTATGAATTTAGTTCTAAGACTTCGCAGATGCATAGTGTTTTGGATTCGGAGAATTTTACCGAATGCTTGCAAGTATATGTCACGTGCTTAGAATTTTTCAGATATCTAAGAACTGCAGAATTTGTTCAAATACCTCTTTTTCATAAACATACAAATTTCTTTGCCCATGCTATAGCACATTAGCTATAGATATGTTTATATGCTGGTATGGTATTTTATTTATATAAAAAGGTATATATGATAGGAAATATCGTAAGAACATGATAGGATGCATCGTCCGAATGTTTACATTATTTTGTGTAGCATAATTTCAAGTAGTTACGCAAAGGTAAATAAACATATTCTAGTAATTTTTATTTTTATTTTTAATTTATAAACTTTTCTAAAATGTTGGAAGTTTTTAAAATATATAAAGTTATAACTCTTGCGTATAAAGATTTAACCCCTTTTTGATTTTCAATTTGATTATGAATTTCATTCAAAATTAGGACTTTGTCATCTTGAAATTTGCAAACTCGCATGAACACAATTAAGAGACATATCGCTGTCATATATATTTTTCATTAGAATTCCTATGTAATTTTAATTTAAAAAAAGCTGTGCGTATGGGTTTTGTTTGGAAAAAGAAAGAGATAAAATTAATAAACACGTTCAGATTTATATTTCTTAATAAAGCTAATTAAATATAGTAATCTGTTTTTTTTTTTTTTTTTTAAATTTAAAATGATAACATTTGAATAGACAACGCAATATTAATTTACAAAACATTGAAACATTTTAGAAGTTAATGAAAATTTAGATGTAATGTTGACTAAATAATAGTCAACCTAAACTAATGGAAAAAGGCAAGTTTTAATTATTCATTAGTCGTCTTTATTTTATTCTCCCCTCCCAAAATTTTACAGACATCCAGTTCTATTTTGGGAAATAATCTAAATATTTTGTACGAGAATTTATTAAGTTATTAGTCAAATGTTGGTTTCTCATTTAATTTAAGCAATAAATTTTAAATATGAAATAATGATATTTTCCATTAATTGCTTTCATTCAGCATATGCATCCATATTCTCATTCATTCAGTATATGTATCCAATGAATATCTTTAATTCCAAACATTTATCTTTATTTTGATCTTAAGTACAATTTAACTACTTAGCAATTTAAAAATATTTATTAATTAATTCATTATTTTTAATTATTTTACATTAAAAATCACGCACAAGAAAACAAGAAAATACTGGCAAAATTTTGCAATTGCTAATGATAATTCTAGATGCAAATTTGCAAATGCAATGAAGAAATAATTACATAAAAACTAACTTCAGGTAAAAATTAACTTCACGTTTAATTTCTAAAATTATTAATTAAATGGGTATCGACTGACACAATAATGAAATGTTTTCTATACCAAATTATTTTAAGAATCAGGAATCAAGATAACAAGTTCATTGATCCCAACCATGCATATGTAATAAATTTAAATATGAAATAACTGAGTAATGTGTTATTTTGGTTTCTAAAGTATTAATTGCACCAGCTACAAACATATTACAAATTTTTCAATTTAATATTTACTTTTTTTTAAAATAGAGACACATTATGAATTCTAGAAACGAAATAAAAGTAAAATTGAAGAAGTACTGTTAACACCTCACCATTAGGAATGAAATTGTTATAAGATACGAGGCTCAGTTGAACTAGATATTACTAAGAATAATCGAATTTTCTGATAAAACACAGAACAACAGGAATAAAAAATTTCGATTTCCATAATAATTAAGTTAGCTACCGACCTACTTAGATAACTGAATTAGAATACATCATGAAATATACTTCAGAACGAGATGCGTGGTTGTTATCAATAAATTTCGCAGTATAATCTAAGCAGTATGGTTGATGTAAATATCAAATTTCCAGACTTTATTCGGACCAATGCAGGTGCAAGCTGAATTTGACCTATGCAATAACAGCTTTTATTTCAAAAATACCCTAGTCAGAACATTTCCAATTCAAACAGTAATTAATTATTCCTCAGATAAAAATTGCTTTTGAAAAATCTGTGCTTATAAATCTGTGTAGATAGGTTTGCAGGTTTTTTACGCTGTTGCAGTTATAGTTTTTACATTTATAAATTTGTGCATTAATTTTGTAATTAAAAATTCTTGCATAATTATTTAACAATTGTTAGCCCAAAGGAGCAATTTACTCAGAAGGGCTCTTAATTTCGTTTTGGCATTTTGCGTTGGTCTTATCTTATCTTCCTTCAAGAAGGAACGCCTGAAAGAGTTCCTTCTTGAAGGAAGATAAGAGCTGTATTCAGAAATCTTTATCGGTTAAAAACTTTTCAGAAAAGTTATAGAAATTTAATTCAGTCCTTTTAGGCTGTGATGTTTCTTATTAAAGAAACATTAAAGCGGGTTCCTTGGGTTAATGCTGTGTGCATCAAAGAACTTTAGAGGCGGGTGGGGGGTTAAGGAACGAGAGGTAGTTATACACATGGCCGTGTGTGAGCTCATACCTAGCCCGTTTAAATGGGAGAGCTGAGTATTCCGGGTTAAGAACCGCTCGGGGTCTTTCTCTGGAAGAAGAGACAGCAGGATCATATACGGGTAGCATATGAAGCACAGGATTAGCAACATGTTGAATATTTTTGAAAACTTTTTCCGAAAGTCGCTGTATAATTTTAATTAGCTGTATAATAATAATTGAGCGATTAATGGGCATAATTTTGAGGTAGTTATGAATCTCTTCGTTCCTTACAAACCACGGAGCTTTTAGTATTTGCCGAAGCAATTTGGATTGAAAAATTTGAACATGTTTTCTGTTAGTCAGTGCAGATGGGCCCCAGATGAGACACGCATATGTAAGAACAGGCCTTATTATAGACTTGTAGAGCAGGATTTCGTTATCGAGTGACAGGTCGCTATTTATAGCAAAAAAGGAGCGTAAGTTGGTTTTGACAGCTGTTGCATTCGCTATGATTTTGCGAATGTGAGGCTGCCAAGTTAATTTTGAATCTAGTAAAACACCTAGATATTTATAAGAAGACACCCAGGGTATGGGTTCACCGAAGAGGTTTAAATTAGGTAAACTTGGGATATTTCTTCGGATGAACATAGTGGCAGCACATTTTGCGACATTAGTTTTGATTTGATACAGACCGAGCAAGAGTTCTAAGGCCGAAAGGTAACTCTGCAATTGGGAGATTACCTGAAGGGTGTTGGAATGTTGTGAAATGATGGCTGTATCGTCTGCGTATAATGCAAGATCGATATTTGGGGCCTTAGGAATATCATTTACATAAAGGTTAAAGATTGAAGGTCCAAGGAGACTACTTTGAGCTACGCCGGCATAGATTGGGCGGGGAGAAGAGAATTCGTGGTTAACTCGCACGCGGAAACTACGTCCGGTCAAGTACGAGTTAATAATTTTAATGAGATGAGCCGAAAAGCCAAGCCGCATGAACTTGTATATAATTCAGTCATGCCAAGTCCTGTCAAAGACTTTGGCAACGTCTAAATAGACAATACCAGTTTTCTCTCGCTTACGAAAGCCTTCATGAATGAATTCCACTACACGTAATAACTGGTGTACTGTGGAGTGTTTAGGTCGGAAGCCGAATTGTTTCGGGATTAATAAATTTTGATCCCGACAGAATTTATTCAGGCCATTAAGTAAGACAAACTCATAGATCTTTGAGAGAGAGGATAACAGACTTATGGGTCTGTAGTTGACGGGTAAGTTTAAATTTTGTCCCGGTTTTGGAATGGGGATGACTGCTGCAATTTTCCAACAGTCAGGGAAATAGCTTCTCCTTAGCATTAAATTAATAAGTACCGTGATCCAGATGATAAACATTGGGGGGGGGGAGTTTTTGATCATGCGATTCGAAATAGAATCTCTGCCAGGTGCTTTGTAAGGTTTCAATTTGTCTATGAAAACCATAACTTCAGTAGGGTCCTTTGGTCGGAGTTCAGTTGTGATGGGTTATGTTAAAAATTCTTTAACCCGTGCTTGTATGCGCCCCTGTGTAACCGTACGGTTACAGTAGGAGTCGTGATTAGGTGTGAATTGAGTTGCAAGGCTGTCAGCAAGCAATGACTTCAGCCTTTTCTGAGTCAGTGTAGGCCATCTGTGCGCCATCGGCCGTTTGAAGGGGCGGAATGGGTGTTTTATGTTTGCGTAATCGGGCGGCTGCGCGCCAAATCGATTTGTCTTCAGTCGTTAGGGACTCAATGTATGTTTTCCACTCCGCTTGTTTTAATTAGCGAGTTTCGGTCCTTATCTCGTTCTGTATCTTGCGAAACTGGGCACGGATATTTGGTTTCGTGACCTTTACTAAGTTCTTCGCAAGTAGTTCCGCTGCTTAATTTTGAATTTAGTCTCAGGTGGGAGCCTAGCACCTGGATGTTTAAGTGGTTTTGAAGCCGCTGCTCTCGCTTCTTTAAGTAAAGACTCCAGACTTTTAATATGCCTGTAAAAGTCCGAATTGCTCGAAATTTTGATGGGAGGGAGTGCAGTTTTTTCCAAAATAAATCTAAAGTCGTCCCAATTTGTTGAGACATGCTCCTCTAATTTTGAGTATCGATTTTGAATATCTAAGGTAATCATAACAGGGTAGTGATCGGAATCCAAGTCCTGAACCACTTTAATTTCATGCCGAAAAAATATATTATAAAAGGTAGCCAGATCAAGAACTGCAGGGGACCCTCTTGCAGGGTAGTAAGTCGGGAGGGTAGGAGCTATGATCTGTACATGGTTACTCTGGCACCATGAATTTAGACTAATACCATACCTGTTCCTATTTGGACAAAACCATGCAGTATGGCGTGAATTTAGATCACCAGCAATAATTAGGTGATTTGAAACATTCAAAAGTTTATCAAAATCACTGACAGGAAAAGTTGCCTTTCCACGTGCTGTTGATTGTGGAGGTAAATAGGCTGAGACTACTGTCAGCGGGGGAGAATTTTGAAGGAAAATTTTTATGATAGTCGCTTTCAAAATATTTAAATCAGGGGACGGTATCAAGTGATGCTTTAAAGAACGCTTCACATAGATACAGGTGCCGCCACTGGGATTTCTTCTCTGTGACACCCTGTCAGTACAGTAAATGTCATAATTCCCAATTTTGGGAGTATTCCCTGGGGTGAGGTGAGTCTCTTGGACTAAGAACACGTCAATATCATGCTCTACTACGAAATCACGAAATTCGTGAATTTTAAATGTTAATCCATTGGCGTTCCATGTGCCAATGGTCAGTTCTCTGATGGTATTTGAACTGTTATTCACACAATTGAATTTTAGGCCGTTTTAAAGAGGTTCATCACTGAAAAACAGAAGACATGGGTCTAAAAATATGCCTAATTAATTTGAAAGCTCAACATAGCTTTCATACAAATAAAATGCCCTCATTAAAGCATCTGCTTGCCTGTGTTTAGGCATTGCTTTTTTGAAGGCAAGAAGCAGAATATGCTTATCTACCGCTGGGTCACGGGAGATTAAGCATTTTAGTGTAGATGAGAAGACATCTTCTGAATCATTGCTACACTCTGCTGTGGCTGATACAGCTGGGGCTTCTGCAACCGGCAGTCTTGGATTCGTGGATTTGAATCCGTGCTCGGTGGTGTTCTTCACCATCTGTGCATAAGATGGTGTGCTGACGTTGCTTGGGGGAGCAGGCATGGGACGTCTTGTCTCAGCGGTTGCTGTGGGCTTAGGAGAACCCTGCGGGGGGCTCTCTGTTGCAGCTGCCCTATTCTTAAGAGTGGGATTTTTGCCACGAGCCCGTTTATTACTTGGGTATCGAGGTCAACATTTGTAAGAAGCAGGATGATCACCGCAGTTGCAGCAAGTGGCAGGTACGTCTAATCCTTTGGTACACTCACGTGCCCAATGGGGTCCAGAGCATCTGACACAACGGGTTGGAAGGGTGCAGAGTTCCGAGGAATGGAAAAAGCCCTGGCACCGAAAGCATTGAGTAGGGCCCTTGCGGTAACGCTCAATACTGATCTCTGTGCCCTACATGTTAGTGACGGCGAACAGATGATCGAGGAAAGGGTGAGGGATGACTTGCAAATATACAAGTGGCATAGGGTGTCTGGAGCCAGGCTGAGTCAGCCGTACGATGCGATGCACTTTAAATCCCATTGCCTCAACTTCCTCTTTGATGTCCCCGATTTCAGTTTCAACAGGGAGGCCTCTGATTACAATTTTGACAGGCCGGTCTTGCTTATAATCAAAAGTTTTGAACTGGATGCCGGCTTGTTTCATCCAGCGGATGACCTCCCTGAACTCCAGCTCTGTTTGTACAAATATTTTTAGATAGGGTCCAGTCAGAATGCTCCGTAAATTTGGGGCAATTTCTCTCAAGAAAGACACTTGTGTCTTCCAGTTCTTACTGCTTTTGAGATGTATAGCCGGAATCTCTGGCTGCGGTGGGGAGGGGGAACGTTCCGCGCCTGCTCGGAATTTTCTTTCTCCGTAGTACACTCAGTAGTCATTTCAGATTCATTAGTAACAGCATTAACATCATTAATTATGAAATTCTTAATTTTTTCGTATTTGTTGACAGTCCTCTCCTTTTTAGTAGCATTTTTTGAATTGTTAGGTAATTTAGAATTTTGAATAGTACTCTTTAATTCTTTAGCGTTAGGAGCCAAATCATCTATTGTGAGATCAACAATAGGTGCCTTTCCCTACTTTCGAGCTGCGGGGGTTATGAATCCGTCAGAGTCGATAGTCTCCGTCTTTCGCTTCCGCGATGACGTCGACTGAACAGTTTCCCCCCGCACCTCGTGCGTGGGTGTGGTCGCCTCTTGCTTTTTAGGATCTTCTGCAAATTGAGCGGCGGCCATCTTGGCTAAGCGCTCGGTTTCTAAAATATTTAAAAATTCTTCTCTGGTTGCAGGAAGGTGGAAAATCGGCACTTCGAGGATATTGGCAATGTCGTTAATCTTATAAAATAACTTCTTACCCGACTGGTCGAGTTATTCAATTCCATTAGTATCCAGAGGTGATGGTGTTCTCTTCATGAAGTTTTTCTGGCGCTGGATCGCCTCGAATTGGTGTTTCAAGTCATAGAATTGGATGATGAGTTGCATGCGTTCATCCTCTGGTGACGCAGATTGCACAGGGAGAGCCTGATCCCTAATCTCACAATTATCCATCATAATTTCATCATTTTTATCACAAAAATCCCCAGTATTTGGCTGAGTTGCTGGAAGCTCGTCAAACGAGCGACCTTCACTCATGACGTCCATGCTCGGGATCCCAATGAATGTTAGAAGGGCAATCAAATACAAAATACCTTCAGCTACACAGGGAAACAGAAGTAAAGTGGCTAGTTGTTTGATGCAATCCTTTCCTCCGCTTACAACAGTTGTCTGATGCAATCCTTTACTCCGCTTACAACACAAGTTGGCGAAAAAAACTGTCGCCAATGGAATTCGATGCAAACACCTAGATATTGACATAACCTTGTAAACAATTAACGAACTTCAATTCAATGTGACCTTGTCACACTTAACATAAAGCACAAAATGTGCAAAGTGATACATAAAGCAAATATACGGTATAAAGAAACTGTACTGCAATCACTGTGTTGAATAACATTTGCATCGTAAAATATGTAAAATAATGTTTTATCGGTGATCTAAATAATACTCCAAAAAAGCAAATGAATTCACATTTAAGGAAAATGGTGGTAAAAATAATTTATGAAAAAGTTCCCATGTTATATGATAAATACTTGCATAGTAACCTAAGTATGAGATACATAAAATTTGCCCTACAAATAGCAAAGAACGATTTACGTGTAACAAGAGCGTTTAAAGCACTTACATATTAAACTAAATTTCATACCTTTATATTTATATTAGCGTTATCATTTCCCTGAAATGGTGAGACGCTTGACATAATTCGAACGGAGACATGCAATATATTAAAGTCACCTCTAGTTGATGGTTGTTCGCTCAAGTTAACGAACAGTTAATTACTTCCAGTAACGAGACATGTTAGAAGAAATTTTGATTTAATTAAAGATAATAAAATGATGATTCAAAGTTCAAGCTTATGAGTTTGAGGTCTTCCAGCTTTAAGTACACATTACTGAACCTTTCGAATTTTTTTATATTTTGCTCCGGGAAATTTCAATCAATTCTGGGAAGTTGGATAATTTTATTGACTAACTCCTGATTGCCGTAATTTCACTTTAAATGAATTGTAGAAATCTGCCGTCAAGTAATTGTTTAGTTATTCTAATTCCAAGCCTTACGGCATGAGTTGTAATAAAAAAAGAATTTAAGTTATTATGTCTTGTGATATAATTTAAAATAAAATTAACATTCCTCAAAAAAAGTATTTGACAGCAAGTTTCCGAAAAGTTTTAAGGCTATAAATAAATTTTTAATGTTAAATGTGCAAATTGTTTCATAAAATGTTGAAAATATGCTTAATTAGCAGAGAATAGGAAATTACACAAAATTAAGAGTTAAAATTGGGCAAAATTAAGTTTAAATTAGAATTCATTTTGTGCATTTCAAGCAAATTAGATTTCAAGCAAGTCTTCCTTTCTCAGCAAACAACATGAAGACAAAAAACTCGAGAACGAAAAAATCTCGAAAGCAAGGCATATAGTAATAAATATACAAAAAATATTGCAGTAATATGCATACAGTTACGTTCATAAGCATATGAATCTGAAACAGTAATATGCATATGCATCCAATATACTGAGCGCTACAAATGTTAACATATACACAGTGAGGCAAGTTATATACAGAAGAGAAATCAAACCAATTCGCTGAATGTGGGGAATAAAACTTAAGTACTTTGTACTGTGTTCACTACACACCTATATATTGCTAATGCTCCTTGATGTTTTAATGCAATAACTTGCTTGTCCAGTAGTTAGCTAGTAAATACAAAATAAAAGTGTTATAGCCTATGGTAGCAGTTCGTATGGAACTATTACTAACTTAATAACCAGTGCAAAAAGAAAAAAACTAAGCATGATAAAAACAGTTACTGTTGTTCCTTATAGTTAACATTTATACATTTATAAATATAAGAAGTACATAAATCATTAAAAACAAATTTTAAAATAAAAATAACTTAATGCTATATACGCTCGTGTAAATGTTCCGCGCTCATGTAATGTCCGTATTCCAACTTTACAGATGAAATTCATATAAAAAAAAGTGACCCACACAATGTCCGCACCGCGAAAACTAAATAATCTCTTATTTTAAAATATACGTTTTTTAACATCGCCTTTTTTCCTTTAGTCGATAACATTAGTCAATAAACATCTTTAAGGAAAGAATGTGCACTTGTTTTGTCTTTGGTTGGCGCCAGGGTGGAAAGCAGAGACTTTCCTTACATTCTGGTGTAGCTGTTATTCAGTCATAACATGGGCTCCAGCAATCCACTCGGCAGACGCGATAAGAAATGAAGGCAGTCCAAACAGGTTTTCACCACACTGGCTTCCAGAAAATACTGTTTTGTAATGAAATTACTTTCTCCTCCTTCCTTCTTGGAGCATTCACATATTTCAAGCTTTCTCTTTTCATTCATAGTATCATTTGGAAATCGTGGTAGTTAGCAAGTAGCGTGCTTGAAATGGGAAAGTACAGCAGCTATACAGCGGCTTTTAAACTGAAAGTCGTAGAATTTACGCAGGAAAATTCAAAAAGAGCAGCAGCAATAATATGTAAGGTGGACAAAAAGTTTGTGCGCAATTGGAGCAAACAGCGTGATGAACTGGCGGCAACGAACAAATCAAGACGTGCGTTTCGTGGTTCAAATTAACGTGGTTTCGTGGTTCAAATTTCGTGGTAATTAAAATGTTTCCAAACTTAGAAAAAAACGTAGCTGCGTATTTTCGTGATATGCGTGCTCAGGGGTAAGCAGTAAAACGGGAAATGTACCAAATAAGAGCGCTTGTTACGACACGAGAAGACATTTCTACATCGTATTTTGTTTTACGTATTATTATGTATTTTACGCAATTTGTAATTTTCGTGTTATTACATATTATTATTATGTATTTGTATGTTTATGTATTTTGTATTATTTTTTCCCTTTTTTTATTCGTATCGTATCGTAGTTCGTATGTGGGTTCAAATTTGTTCTTAAGTACTCTTTTATGTTGGTTTCTGAGCCTTTTTTATATATATCTTGATGCTAGGTAAATATTTATCATAAACATGATAGTGCTGTACTTACAAATATGAATAACGATGCCACTATTGTACATGTAAACAACTGAAATTAAAGATATTGATAGCGATGTTCGACGTCGCTGTGAACACTATAAAATCTATGAATGTAATTTTTCATGATCTTTTTATGTATCTGTTTTATTATATTTTATATATTTATACATTTTGTTTATTTTCTTCAATGCAATTTCTCTTTGGTATGGCATTTAATTCCGCATGGCTAAACCAAGGATAAATCTCATCTTGACTGTGTACTGTAATTTTAAGCACATCCGGCTAGCATTCGGATGGTTGCTAATTTTTAATATTTATTGATCCGAAATATAAAGCTAATCACACTAAAGGGGTATTTAAAGCACACAGTGAATTAAAAATTCTCTGGAGTGATTTGATGGCTGAGGAACAGTGTTGAGAGACCCTTAACCCATTCTCCCTTAAAATTGGGACAGAACTGTGTAAAAGGTATAATTAAATTATTAAATTATATCTTATCATTAAACTTAGAAATAAGGTTACATGGTTTATCTGATAATAAAAAAAGTTTGCTCTATATATAATCTAAAATATTTCATGAATGATATGCTGATAGGCTCCAGTACATATTTAGTTACTATTTTATCTTCCAAGCTTTTAGTTAACATATTTTAGTTAATTGATATTGTGCTATAGTAGCCGAAACCTCTCAAACCCCGGTTGTAAATACAGGGTTAAAACGAACTTCTAACAATAATATGAATTTTAATAAAATAAAAACATTAACAGTTGCGATTCGTAACGAAATGGGACTTAAACATATTCTGTCCCGTAATTTCAGAATTGTTTACACAGGAACGTAAGAGATCAACAGCATGTACTAGAAGTGATAGTTCTAGCGAGCTAAAATGCAAATAACTCCAGCAGGAAGGCCCTGACTCTTCCCCAAAACCACGTTCTTTCTCGCTACCAAAACTAACACACGGTGTCGTTACCACCGCTGATCTCCCGGGGGGGGAGAATTCCTCCATTTGTACATAACAAAGGTGTCCACATTCAGAATCCGATGAAATACTTCTTTATTTCCTCGAACCTTTGGAGTGACCTTTTAGGCTGAAACCAGAGTCATTGACAAAGGGATCTCGTTGTAGCAGGATTGCTGGATTGCTCCTCTTGTGTGAAAAAGGTACCATTGCATTAGGAAATCAGTCCCCCAGGATAACCAGACAAAGAACATATATGCGACCTTGTCACAATATGAATTCTTTGATCACCATGCATTTCGAACAATGAAAGGATCGCAATTGAATTAACTCAGTAAGAGATATAATCAAAGTCAAAAATGAGTTAGGTAGAAGTGGTAAATTGTAATCTGATATTGATACTCGTCGTACAGGAAAACTCTACGCATTTCGAAGGGCACAGATACGAGGTTCCTGTTCTTCAAGGAGCAAAATTATATTTCACCATTAAGATTGTTAGTTAATTGCGAAGATTACGTTTGAGAGAAAAACACGCCAGTTTCAAATGAAGAAATTAGACGAAATTCAGCTTCTTTATCGCTTTGTTTACATAATTATTTTCCCTACCTGAAGAGAAGGTACCTCAAGTGTGTCTTCAGCAACACGCATAAAAGTTTTTTAATAAACGCTGCCTAAGTATGATTCAATATTACCTAATTTTGAACTTGTAAGCTGCTTGCTTTTTCTTCGAATGAAGGGTCCTTAATCTTTACGCACTAATTCTTAAGGCGAATGTTTTAAGGAAAGACTACAGAAATGTATTATATACTAAGGCGCGTACGATAATTACAGCGTGCAATAATGCTTTTAAATGTCACTTAATGTTACGTACGGCTCGATGCAACTGCGGGAAATAAGTTAGAAAAATAAAGTATTGTTGCGTGCGTACGGGTTCGTTATGAAATGAATGCACAAGTCCGATGAAAAATGAACAAAAATTTATTATTATCACAAAAATGCTTAAATTTTCTCAAATTATCATGCAGTATTACAATATCTTCCAGTAGTTATCTTTTAACTACTCAAATATCCAATAGAACGTAATTCAAAACAGCTAAAGAACGCTAACCCGCGAATTCGCTACAATCAACAAGAGCAGTTTTCTAAACAACAACAAACTAAGCAAGCAACTAACTACAAACTGAGATGTTTTCCTCCTTTTATAAGATTTTAAAATCACGCGCTAGAATTTTCCAGTACTTTCTCGAAATCAAAAAGAGATATTTATTTATTTAACGCACGTGCTCTTGTATTTTTAATTTTCCGGGTTAGCTTTCTTTTAATATTCGTCACGCGCTGCATTGCGCGAGAAATAAAACCATTTAATTTATAAGTGAACTAACATTAGCTTTTTAAATACCAAATTCGTAACAGTATGTTAATCTTCGAAATTGGAAAGACATTTTACATTTACCTATTTTTATTTCCTAAGAAATTCTTTTTTCGTTAGGAAATAAGTTCATGTCTAGCACGGTATTATTAATTGCATTAACTTTATTCAAAGCTAAAAAATGGCACGTATATTAATCACTGTTAATTCAATTTATAGTCATAATTTTGTTTTCACTATGATTCGCTGAACGCATTCACGAAAAACTACAATATCGGTTACAGATTTTTGGCAGCTTTCCAAACTTCTGCGTATTATTGATTCATATGCTCCTCTGAAGCAAAAATATATTATTTAGCTGAATGTTATTTCCTTGCAGACATATTATTTATTTATTTATTCTGCCTACAAATATTAGCGCTCATATTTACGAAGTAATATTTATCCTTTAAGAAAATGGCATTACCTCATTATTAATAGAATAACCGTAATAATAAACTATTAATCGAATCGTCTTGTAAAGACGATTTTTTATTAATTCTCTAATGTAAAGTTTATTAAATATAATCTGTTATATACAATATCTCAATGGATTCAGACTGAAGAACTATTAGTTAAAATGCGACTATGACTGTTCGCTGCCACGCCTATCGAATTAATTTCTACCTTTTCATTGCCCTGCGTTGGCAACATGCTTTTGAGATTTGTTGTTCGTAGGATTCGGTCGCTAAAAGCGTAGCTGGCCTGTAACGGTTGTAATTATTATTTTATGCTTATCTGTACTTCTGAATTATTACTAAATGTTTACGTGTGAATGTTATATTATTAAATGTATTCATTTTGGTTGAAATAGACCGAGAGTGGCTGAATTTATTAAGTATAATCAAAGTCGAAACTGCGTCATCCATGTCGGCGCCATTCTAATACGAGGTACGTAAACATCATTTGGAGGCACCGGCGAGATCATATCAAGAATTCGTCAGCAGTTAAAATACAGATAAGTGATGATTTTTTAGTTCGATTTACATCTAAATTTGATTCTTGAAGTTTTATATCTATTTTGCATTGATTTTGATTTTGAACTTGAATACTTCGATTACTTATTATGGATCAAGCTACTGTCATTAGATTGCGTGGTAGGGCAAAAGCGGCCTTCACAAGGCTTCAGAATACTATTTCTTCCGATTTATCTAAAAATGAAGTAATTTTGCATCTGGAGCGCTTGGAGAGGATTTATTCAGATTTTGATAAATTTGATGCCCAATTACCAGAAGAACAGTCAGAAATTGAAGATTTTGAATCGAAGTATTTTAGTTTGAAACTTCAGTATCAAAATTTATTAGATGTATTAAATGTGGCTAACTTGCCAAATGTTACAGGAAATTCTAATATTAGTAACTTTAAATTACCTAAGTTGAATATTCCTATTTTTTCGGGTAACTTTAATGACTGGATGAATTTTAAAGATTTGTTTGTTGCCACAGTGCATAATACTTCTTTATCGAATATACAGAAATTTCAGTATTTAATCGGATCACTTGCTGATGAACCAGCTTCTATAATTAAACATATTCCGTTATCAAATAATTCTTATGAAGAAGCATGGGCAAAATTGCTCGCTAGGTACGATAAAAAGAAACAAATCGTACAATCGTTAATTAAAACATTTATGGAACAAAAATGTATTTCACAGGTTGATAATGTTAATTTACGGCAATTAGCTGATACTTCCGATGAAGTTATCAGAGGTTTAAAAGCTCTTGGTGACAAAGCAACTTCTAGGGATCCATGGTTAATATTTATGTTGCTTCAAAAGGTAGATTCAGAAACTCGAAAGTTATGGGCCCAGAAAACAGCGGAAGATGATTTTCCTACATCGGAATCATTTTTTGAATTTTTAAATTTAAGGTGTTCTTCTCTCTAAATTATCATAAATAAAGAAGAAGCTAAAGTTGTTGATAAAAATAGTAATGTTAGTTCTAAAACATTACAGAATTCTAAATTTAGTAATACTAAATGTTCGAAATGTAACGGACTTCATGCGTTATATAAATGCGTTAAATTTAAGAATTTGGATGTTACTGCTAGAAAGAACTTTGTATGGAAACGAGGATTGTGTTTTTTATGTTTAAATTCACATCTAATCAAAAACTGTAATTCACAGTTAAAGTGTAATTTGTGTAATTCAAAAACACATAATAGTTTGTTGCATGAAGATATTAAAGCTAACAACGTACAGCTTTTAAAAGCGCCAAATGAAAACGAAAGCACTCCAGAGCGAATTTCGAATGAATCATGCGAGGATCAAGGTCAGGTAGTTGTCAGTAATACGATTCAAAATTGCAACTCGGCGATTTTGCCTACAGTTCTCGCACTCGCATTTTCATCCAGTGGCGAAGCTATCGAAATTAAATTATTATTGGATTCCGGAAGTGAAAGTTCGTTTATTTCTGAACGAGCTGTTCGAAGATTAGGATTAAAAAGAAAAAATCAAAGGTTACTTTTGCGTGGAATTGGCGGAGTGCCAGCTTCCACAACTCGTGGTTTTGTTGATTTTAAGGTTCGGTCAAAATTAAATAATCAAGTAATTGATGTTAACGCATACATTTTGGATAGGTTAACTTTGCCATTGCCGGAACAAGTGATTAATGTAAAGCATATAGAATACATTAAATCTACTCCGTTAGCGGATCCGAATTTTGCTCAACCCAAAGAAATTGATTTGATTTTAGGAGCTGATTATGTTTTCTCCGTTTTAAGAAGTGGCCAAATATATGGTTCGAAAAATGAGCCTGTAGCTCAAAATACAATTTTCGGTTGGGTGATTGCTGGGAAGGTCGGAAATAATATGGAAGGCCCAAAAACAGCAAATGCACACTTCATAAAATTAGAAGATAATATAAATATTGATTACGAACTTAAACATTTCTGGGAAATGGAGGATATTGTCGATGTTGGAAAGAAGGAATTTCTGACACCTGAGGAACAATTTTGTGAAACACATTTTCAAAACACTCATGCTGTTAATTCAGATGGGCGATTTGTTGTAAAACTTCCAATTTATAAATCGCATTTGAAGTTGGGTGATTCAAAACCGGCAGCAATTACTAGGTTGCGTTCAATGGAACGAAAATTCAAAGATAATCCGGAATTTGAAAAACAGTATAAAGATTTCATACGTGAATATGAACAGTTAGGACATATGACTATGATTAATGATGATTTATCTAACAGATCGGATACAGAAAAGTTTTATCTTCCTCATCATGCGGTAATTAAACCTTCTAGCACAACGACAAAATTAAGAGTAGTTTTTGATGCATCCTGCAAATCTGAAAATGGTATATCATTGAATTCTCTTTTAGGGGTAGGTCCGAAATTACAAAGAGATATTTTTGAGATTTTGATTAATTTTCGATTTCCTAAAATTGTTTTCACAGCCGATGTGGAGAAGATGTATCGTCAGGTGATGGTAGCCCCTGAAGATCAGAATTATCAATTAATACTTTGGCGATACAATTCCAGTGATAAAATGCGCACGTACAAGTTGAAAACAGTTACTTATGGTCTTTCCTCTGCTTCATTTTTAGCAACTCGATGTCTGAAGCAGGTAGCTATAGAGTCTAAAGAGGAATCAGATGTATCTCGTATATTGCAAGAGGATATGTATATGGACGACTTATTGTCGGGTGCAAATACAGTTGATGATGCAGTATTTGTCTGCAAGAAAATATCTTCAATTTTACATGCACGTGGTTTCGATTTGAGGAAGTGGAATTCAAATTCTGTAGAATTCTTAACTGAATTTAAGGAACATTGTTCATTGAATTCTGATTTTGAGATATCTCCTAATTCGAGTTCGAAAGTCTTAGGACTTTTTTGGAATTCAACTACTGATACCTTCAGTTTTAAAGCTACACTGCACATTAACGCACCTATAACAAAAAGACGCATATTAGCAGAATCTGCTCGCATTTTCGATCCTTTAGGTCTCTTATCTCCTTGCACTATATTGATTAAAATATTCTATCAAAAACTATGGTTAGTTAAAGGCGACTGGGATTCAGTTGTTCCCCAGCATATCTCAGATGATTGGTTTAAATTTCAAGAGACATTCAGTCAAATCAATAATTGTGAAATTCCGAGATGTGTCATACTTACAACGGACAGTGTTATCCAACTACATGGATTTTCTGATGCATCTTCGCAGGCTTATGCAGCAGCCATTTACTGTCGTCAAAGGTGCAATGGTACGGTTAAGGTTAATCTTTTGGTATCAAAGACTAAGGTCGCGCCTATAAAGCAAGTATCCATTCCTCGATTAGAACTCTGTGCTGCGTATTTGTTGACCAGATTAATGCGATCTCTATTGAACATTTTAAAGAAGTTTGATTTTGAAATCTTTGCGTGGACGGATTCCAAGGTGGTTCTGTCTTGGCTATCAGCTCATCCACGTAAGTGGAAAACTTTTGTGGCAAACAGAACATCTCAAATCATAGAAGTGATACCTATTAAACATTGGAATCATGTTCCCTCTAAACAGAATCCTGCAGACATTGCTTCTCGTGGTATTGAACCTCAACTCCTACCAAATTGTACTTTGTGGTGGAATGGTCCACCGTGGTTGCGTCAGGAAGAGGAAAAATGGCCTGAATATGAATTAAAATCTGAAGATGATGCTGAAGTAAAGGCCGAACAAAGATCTGATCCTATTTTTATTTCTCATATACGTGAATCAAATGATTTATTAGCTAATTTGGTCGAGCATTATTCTTCGCGTTGTAAAATTGTTCGTATTCTGGCTTACTGCCAAAGATTTATTACTAATTGCAAGAAGCATCATGTTACTCAGAACATTTCACGTAGTGGCATTAACTCCAGCTGCCTTATGCCGCTAACATTTCTAGAGATTCGAGTAGCAGAAAATTTCATTACTCGTTGGATTCAGAATCATCATTTCAAAGATGATTTACAATGTATTAAAGAAGAGAAACCTTTACCCAAGAAGAGCCAACTACGTTCTTTGTATCCATTCGTAGATAAAGATGGTCTCTTACGGGTGGGAGGACGTCTTCGAAATTCATCTTTAGCATTTAACATCAAACATCCTGTCATACTTCCTTCTCGACATAAATTTAGCGAATTACTAGTGAAAGAACTTCATATTACTTACCTTCATGCTGGTCCTTCGTTATTATCACACCTCATCAGACAATCTTACTGGATAATTGGAGGGAAGAAACTGATACGCAGTTGTGTCAACCATTGCTTAATATGTCATCGATTTAAAGCTGCTTCAAATCCACAATTGATGGGTGACTTACCTGAACATCGCGTGACTTTGGAACGACCTTTTTACGCATCTGGTGTGGATTACGCTGGTCCTATTACCATGAAATTTAATAAGGGTCGTGGCTCTAAAACAATGAAAGGCTATATAGCTCTGTTTGTTTGCTTGTCGACTAAAGCTGTGCATATAGAAGCCGTCAGTGACCTGACGGCAGACTCGTTTATCGCTGCACTTAGACGTTTCATTTCACGTCGCGGTGCACCACGGCACATTTACAGTGACAACGGTACCAATTTTGTGGGAGCATGCCGAAAACTACAAGAACTAAATCAGATTTGGTCTTCCTTGTATGCAACGGAATCGGTTTCCCGAGAACTAACTAAGTCATCTATTGAATGGCATTTTATACCGCCTGCTTCGCCCCACTTCGGAGGAATATGGGAAGCCGGCATTCGCTCAGCGAAATTTCATCTGAGAAGAGTATTGAAAGAGACTCTTTTAACCTACGAAGAGTTGTCAACACTACTTACCCAGATCGAGGCTATTTTGAATTCACGTCCACTTACTTACGTGAACGATACTGATATTAACTATATTAATGTTTTAACCCATTCTCATTTCATTACAGGTGATACTTTAACTTCCTTTCCAGAGAGCCATCAGACTTTACGCACAAGGAGTTCTAGGTGGGAACTTGTACAGAATCTACATCTGGGATTCTGGAAGCGATGGAAAAAGGAATACTTGACTTCGCTTCAGCAGAGATCCAAGTGGCAGTACAACAGACCCAATCTAAAAATCGACACGGTGGTTCTTATCATCGAAGATGGATCTCCACCGCTAGCTTGGCCTATTGGACGGATCATCGATGTCCATCCGGGCAAGGACGGCTTGGCTCGCGTAGCCACTGTCAAAACTAAAACTGGTGTTTTCAAAAGAGGAATTAATAAACTTTCACCGTTACCTGTGTATCAGGACTAAACCTGATAGGGTCGGAGTATGTTCGCTGCCACGCCTATCGAATTAATTTCTACCTTTTCATTGCCCTGCGTTGGCAACATGCTTTTGAGATTTGTTGTTCGTAGGATTCGGTCGCTAAAAGCGTAGCTGGCCTGTAACGGTTGTAATTATTATTTTATGCTTATCTGTACTTCTGAATTATTACTAAATATTTACGTGTGAATGTTATATTATTAAATGTATTCATTTTGGTTGAAATAGACCGAGAGTGGCTGAATTTATTAAGTATAATCAAAGTCGAAACTGCGTCATCCATGTCGGCGCCATTCTAATACGAGGTACGTAAACAATGACGAATAAATAAATAAGCTTAGATAGAAGACGCCGTTTAAATTAAAAGTAATAAAATCTAATTAAATATATTAATTTTGTAAAGGATAAATATCGGGTTACTCAAAAAGAAGGAGCAGAGTTAAAATATTCATTTCTAATGAAAGACAACAGATTCTAATGACAGACACACATACAATACATCACTGGATGTAGGAAAGTTCAAAGTTTTACTTTGTGGAACCGAACATGAGAACCATTTATTACGTGACGAACACTGAATCGGTAGTCCATTTCTTGCCACACACGCATAACTACTCCCTGGTAATGGAATTATTGCTGTAACAATTCTAATGCTCATATCTTGAAGAATAGGTGGTACATACACGCTATCGTTTATGTACCACCACAGATAAAAATCGCAAGGAGTAAGATCTGGTGACCTAGGAGGCCACTTAAGATGAACAAGATCATATTGTCCACCTTTTCCAAACCATCTTTCTGGAATTTGTATGCTGTCGTGAAAGTGAGTGGTAAATATGGAATCATCGAAAAAGATTAGCCTTTTAGAAAAAGTGTCATATTCCAAAATCTTTAAAATTGCAGTACAAAATTCTAATCTGTTTGATGCTCACCAGGATACAACGTCAGGAATAACTGAAACTTACATGATTTCAGATGCAAATATTGCCTAAGTACACACCATAGCGTTGGTTGCGGAATTCCAGTTTCTTTCTGCGAGAACGCAGTTTTCTCACACCATGAAGTTTATCGTCACTTATTCAGTCAAAAGTTGAATCATAATCGAAGACCTGCACGTGAGAATAAATTCTCGCCGAACTGTTTTATCTCTCTTTCCGACGACGACGCCGGCGTGGTGAGTGGGGCTTCGGCCCGTGGTATTCCAACCAACAATGGAGTGTAGAAGGTCGACGTAGCTGACGCTCAAAGAAAATAGGGATTATTCCATAGAGGTAGGAAAGGGAGGAGGGGCCATTCCGCGCTAGAAGTGAAGCACTGCTTTGAAGCTTGGGTCACCAGACGGGGTGTTCTTTGTTTACATTCAGAAGCTCGCTTGACAAGATTCTGATAGTATTTCGACACACGGCAGTTCCATAGAAATCGAAAAAGGGGCACTCTCGCATGAAAGAAACATTCATAGTGTGATGGATAATAGCAATTTGTATAGTTTAGTGACATTTACGCAAAAATCACATCTTGGTTATTTTTCGATAATTAACAACAGCGATTTTGATTATGAACTTGTTTTATAAAATTCTAAGCTGTTGCAGTACAAAAATATAGATTTTAAGAAAATTGCTAAAAGAGATCTGCCAAAATTTATTTTCTAGAAAATTTGAAAAGTTTGAAACTTGATGGCTAAATGTAAATATAAAATTATGTATGTTAAAATATTTGTAATTAGGCACATAGGTCAGATTAAGTTTTAATTAAATAGAGTAACGCATGCAAGGGCTATCTGCCTAAAGAGAGAGATGCCATCGCGGAGGAATTTTGAAGAAAAACTGAACTTTGAGTGGGTATTAAAAATAATACTTATAATTTTCATTCAAATTATATTCATATATATTTTTTATGTAAAACTTTCGGGTGTATGCTAAATTAGTGTAAATTACTTTACACGAAAAATATAGTGAATGCACAGAAATTAAAGATTTGCACATGCCGGAA
Source organism: Stegodyphus dumicola (assembly GCF_044657685.1). Classification (NCBI taxonomy): domain Eukaryota; kingdom Metazoa; phylum Arthropoda; class Arachnida; order Araneae; family Eresidae; genus Stegodyphus; species Stegodyphus dumicola. The sequence continues at coordinate 74,127,677 of NC_140769.1, forward strand.
ATGATAAATAGGAAATATGTATGGGTATTGTATGTATGGCATGTGCTTGCAAAAAGCATGTATCTGCCTTTGACAAAATACTTAAATATTCATTAAATTATTTATAAATGTATTTGAAATGAAGAATTTATTCACTTATAAACAACTGTGAAAGTACTATGAAGAAATCTAATGATTAAATGTATCTAATTTATAATGATTATAAATGTTATCTAAATATATAATAACCTTAATATTGAATTGTAAACATAAATTGAAATCCCGTTGACAAATACGTTATAAAACTATTTAAGCAAGAATTGTTCGTATTGGAAAGCAATCTGTTAAAAGGTATTGTAAAGCAAATGCTATGAGATGCGCACTTAAGAACGTAATAAAGAGTTTTGGAATATGTATTGTTGAAATGAAGGGTAAAAAAAAATCTGATAAGTATAATTAAAAGAATTATTCCCTTTACATTTTATAATAACTCAGTTACAAGTTTTAAATAATACTTAAAAAAAAAAAAAAAAAAAAAAACTTATTTTATTCCCTTTCAGAAATGTTCAGAGAAAGTCAAATACTATTTAATACCTATTTAATTATTAGGAATTTTACTTATTTAAAGTATTTCACTAATTCCTAATAATTCTCTAATTTAAAATGAACCGAATAGAGCATTAATTATAAATTGACTTACATTTTTCGATTTAAAAGAAGCCAAAAAATCATGTCATATTTAAGAAAGTATTTTAGGAAGAAGCTCTATAAATAGAAAAAAAATAATGCATAATTTTAATATTAATAATACAATAAACTTTGATCTTAATTTTTGTACCTTAATCGAATAAAATCGAATTACCTTAATTTTTTTTTCTAATGTAATTAACGAAAACTTGTGAAAATATTTCATTCAAATTAAACTATTCTGAGAAAACTGTCCTGTGAAAAGTATAGCATTTAATTCCGTTCAGAATGAAATGTTGTTTAAAAATATGTTGTTTTCACATACTTAGGACTCTGAAGTGTTGTAGAAAAAGAAAATATATACATTTATATGTATATTTGCGACGTAATTACAAAATATTTACACCCGAACGTGTCAAATCCCATAGAACTCAATGGTAAATGACCGAATGTTTTGGTCACCACGTAAAGATCGCCGGTGCTTCAGAGCAGGGTACGGAGAAACTTGTTTAGGGCTACTCCATCTTACTTCCTACCTCCATGGATTATTCAGACGAGGGGAAAGATTCAAGCTGCAGTTTTCCCAAATTTTCCTGAATTTGATTCTGCTGCAATTTTTTTTGTGCATTCCATCATGTTAACGGGAGCCCACGACACGTATGTGAGCAAACAGCGAGCGTCTAAGGATATCAAATGCTAGTAATAGACGAATGATAATTTGTTAGCTCAACGAATCCTACTACAAGAAATAAACTGCTAAATGTGATCAGTGTAACATTGAGAATTGATGTACGTGATAATATGTGATTCCGGCTAAAAAAAAATGAACGATGTCAACAGCTTATTTTCAGATACATTTTCATACACATGGTGGTTGCGCGACCAATTGATAATGTCCTAGTATTCGTTTCTCTTTAATTAGTCAAGAAATGCTTCTAAATATATTCGTTAAGTAATTAAATAAACTAATTTGATTGAAATAAATATGTGTATTACCTGAAAGGCAATCTACAGTAATTGGAGTAAGTGAAATATTTTATTTATTCCTTTTCTAGGGTTAATACGCCCAATGTACCAAATATTGGTGTAAGCCAGTACCAAATATTAATATAATTAGATTATACATTGTATATTATATATTGTACATTATATAAATATAATGTACCAAATATTGGTTAACTATTGGGCACATGCAACATTACATTTGACACATAAGCATGTCTCGCTTAGTATTAATTTACCTCAACACCACACTCTCCTTGGGAACAATCTAGGGCTACTTTCGAAACCAGCTCGGATAAGCTGAACATTTTCATCTCAGTGAATTTCTTTCACCATTTGTAAATCTATTTATGAAGAGACGTTTCTTTGTTGAATTTACGATAAAATGCACGCTGCACTACAGCAATGGATTTTGTATACTCCAACACATAAAATGACTTTACATGGACTGTCGCCATTTTCTCGGAAATAAACCTCTGAGCCGCTGTGGGTATTGAATGGGCCTAATAAACTACGGTGCCGCAAGAGACAGTGAATGAAACTAATAGGTGGGGGTTATGAACTTTGAACTTTTCTCAACATTTTCTCTATCTAACAGTGCATCGTATATGTATATCTTACATCTATTGCCGTTCGTAGGAAATAAATGTTTTAAATCTGCTCCTTCTTTTTGAATAAACCTGTATATATATATCTATAATAAACTTAAAATAAAGGAAAGGAAAGAAAAATAAATGCGAAAAAAATGTGAAAAGTAAAGTAAAGAAATAAAGAAATAAAGAAATAAGAAAAGTAAAATAAAGAATTCTGTACAAGGCAACAATACAGGTACCTACAAGCTGAAAATCATTTTGTTCGTCAAACTGTTCACAACAGACCCATGCACTAAATTTATAAGTTGAAGTACATCAATGCTCTTCAAGGCCCCGCCTAAACGAGAAAGCGGTTACAGACTCTGACTGCCGTACCGAAGGGCCGGAGCTTGAATCCCACAGAAGGCAAGGATTGTCTACCTTCATAGATGACTGTGGCCGCTTATTAGGTGCCTCCATAATGAAAAGCCCACCGCTTCTGTCCTTAGCAGAGGTCAAAGCCTAAAACGGCTAGTGCCTGCCATAAAAAAATTTTTTGTCAAGGCTGCTGGTCACATATAACCTACAAGTTAAGGCTTATTGGAAGTTCCCCCAAAGGCCAGTGATGAGGTAGAAGAATAAATTTCGATATTTGTTTAATTTAAATTAAGCTGAAGTATATCTCTTTCAGTCGAGTGTGCTGATCTCATATTACTTAACTCACTGATCAACCCATAGTCATACTACCCATAGTATACTATCAACCCATACTATCTCAGTGAAGTAGATTTAGCTAAACTATTAAAATGAATTAAAATCGTTATAAAATATTGCCTGTAACCAAAGGACATCGTTAACTGCCAAACTCATGCTCACCAGTCACTGCCAAGTAACGGTTTCAACGGTGATAAATTGCAGTCACCAATGCAGTGCTGTCGAATTTTGTTGCAGTGGAGGCTTTATGGTAGTTTCGGGGAAGCGCATTTTCAAAATTTTAGTAATAATTTTTCCCGAAGTTACCGGAAGGCCGGGCAGCGCTATATAAATACGACTACGACAGTTGATAATCTGTTTTAATATTAATTCTGAGTAATTTCAAATAAGTACATTTAAAAGAATAGCTGAGCTGACTGTGTGAGTGATATCAGTATTTTGCTATATTGCTCATGTGTTAAGGAGAATTTGTGTTATATATGTGTTCTTTTTTAGTTATTTACAGCCGTTATCCTTTCTGTGTGCTGTTATCAATAGCAATAAATTATAACTTTCTTGTTTAAAATAATCTTTGAATAAATAAGCTTATTATAAACGTAAAATATGCTTTATATATAAAATATATATGTATGGTACTATATTTATATGGCTGATATGCATTTGTACGCTACTTTCATTAATTTTAGTCCATGTATTAAACAAAATTTCTTAAAAGTTATTATAACTTCATTAAGGCAAATAACTCAGGCCGGAGTTACAGTTTAGACAGCTATTTTAAAGAAACATAAATATTTACATAGATTTTACAAAATACAAAAGAGTAAAGTACTTTTAATCAGTGTAACGAAAATGCAACATTTTTGTTTTCTGAATAGTGTGAATGAGAAAGTCTCAGTTCGCGGCCAAACGCTGCTTGTCAGTTACACATTCATTTTGGCAAAATTACAATTTTTATACCATTCTGGTTAAAATATATGTACTTTAAATGCAAATTTATGTATTTGATTATGTAAGTTGATTGTTATTGTAATGAATTACATAGTATAGTATATGGTGACAAATAATTCCTCGACCACTGAATTTACAATAGAAAATACCTAGATTTAAGATAGAGCTCTTTCTCCGAGATTTCATTAACATGCAAATTGATAGAAGTATTAGTGATGTAACCGAACTTCGAAATCGCATGAGTAATGTAGTTCAGAAAATAACATGAAAATTACACCTCAAATGCTAAAACATGGTGACAATTTACTGTTTGCAGAACTACTGTTGGTCATCTTGTGGAGAGCAATAAGTAAATAGCCTAATTTTTTATGGAATTTGTTTCGAAACATTTATATATTCATGTTCTAAACATGTGTTTTTAATTCCTATTATTTTCCAAAATAGAGACCGGATTTTGAGTTCCCTTCAATACATTAATTTGTATCAAGCATGGTTGAATATCAGTCTAAAAATATTAATATTCTGAACGGCTTTTGTGTCCCAGAAAGAAAAATTTACATTTTTATTACTCGTTTTAATTGATAATAAAATTTCCTCTTTGTCTGGAGGATTAACAGTCTTAATTAGCAACGACGTTTTATAGAAAATACATTTATTAAAGAATGAAAAAAGGAATCTTACGAGGTAAATATGAATAACTTTAATCTTTAAGAACAAAACCCCTTTTTTAGACAAAAGAACCCATAATAGCCTTAACTCTCAAAATCATTCTTCTATCATTGCACTTATGCAAATAACTGAGAATTTATGAATATGAAACAGAAAAAGAAATGTTGTGAAAATGTTTTAATCATATTAATTGCAACAAATTTAAAAAAAAATCGTGTAACGTTAATTTTATGTATTTGGATGCAATTTTATCTAAGAATATTTATGCTTTATTTCTTTATTTGGAACAACTGAATAAATTTACTTTGTTTGAAAGCCGTATTACGCAATTCTTTTTAAACCTTTAATGATTTTGTAAGGATTTATTCAGTTACTAACCAGTTATTTTATGTTAAATAATATCTCTACTGTCTTTCCGTTTTCCTACCAGAATGCTAATTATTAGTTCATGTGTATTCAAATAAGGTAGAAAGAGATAGCATTTAAAGAAAGTTTTTAGATCGTAGAATTAGAGCGTGTTCCTCCTGCTGAAGGCCGCGTTACCAGTTGAATCTATTGGTAGCGGTGTATCTGCGGCGTTGCGTTAATCTCGGCTTATCTCATTAGGCTTGTCAGGTCGATATTAAACTTGAGCCAACTTGCTCACATTCTTTTTTGTGTGGTCTTCGAGTTGACTTACTATTTACTTTTGAGTTACGCCAAAAAGCTGTCTGGTTCTGTAAGCTTGAGGAGTGCGTTTTATTAATTTATCTGAGGTAATAAAAGTGTTTTACACCATTTACAAATCTCTTGTGAATTCCAAGACATAGCGATAGATCGCATAAGTCTTCTAGAGTTCTCAGTTTATGTTAGCAAAGACGGTGAAACTCGACAACTTTATGAACTGTGTAGTTATACCTAGAAAGAAAGTGCTTTAAAATTGTTCAGAGAATAGTACAGCCAAAGAATCTGTAAGGAAGAGATTCTTTGGTACAGCTACCCCGCAGTGGAAAATCCATTGGAAAAGCTTCAACCATCAAATGTTCCGCAGCATAGCCTACACAGCTGAGCCCAGAAAAATACTCTGTATTAAATCTCTCAAAGTTTGGGATCTCAATCAGCTTCGGTTAATTAAAGTTTTATCCTCGAGATTTGTCGGAGAAATAATATAACAATGAAATATGAGAGTGATCTGACAAGTTATGACCTTTCCAACTGAGGTAATACGTGTCCTAGCCAAGTGCAGCTTTTGCAATGTGGGTTTTCTGTACCCCTCTATGATACTAGTACTTCAGATCAGCATTTTAAGACCTGGATTTTGCCTTGGATCTGTGCCAAAATTTTCTCTATATAGAGTCTGCTTTATCACTGAGCCAATGAAGCTGTCAACCTGCATCTGGTAATATATAAGTGATGAGTTAAGTATTTGAACTGATTGATACTTAAGTGTATAACGCATTTCTCCCGCTTTTCTAGCGTGCCTTCGTGGTGTAGTGGTTCTGCACGCTGGGCTGGTATTTCAGAGGGCCGTGGTTCGATTCCCGGCGAAGGCGGTTGCTAATTTTTCATCTCTCTCGCTTCCAAAAAAATTACCTAATGCTTCTACAGTGGCGCTCGAACTTAAAGGGTTGTGGATGATGAATCTCCACACCCAGGATTTGGCGGTTGGGTTCTCTAAAAACCCCAGTCGTCCTTTAAAAAAGGGGGAGTATATAAGGCATTTCTCCCGCCTTCCTAGCGAGCCTTCGTAGTGTAGTGGTCAGTAAACTGAGTCGTGTATTTCAGAGGTCCGTGGTTCGATTCCCGGCGAAGGCGGTTGCTAATTTTTCATCTTGCCTGATTCCAAAAATCCTAACGTCTCTACAGTGGCGCCCGAACTAAAAGGGTGTTAGATGAGGATTCTCCACACTCAAGATTTGGCGACTGGGTTTCTCAAAAACCCCAGTCACCCTTTAAAAAGGGGAGTATATAAAGCTGTCTGGTTTTGTAAGCTTGAGGAGTGCGTTCTATTAATTTATCTGAGGTAATAAAAGTGTCTTTTACACCATTTACAAATCTCTTGTGAATTCCAAGACATAGCGATAGATCGCTATGTCTCCGCTTTCCTAACGTGCCTTCGTGGTGTGGTGGGTCTGCACGCTGGCCGGTATTCCAGAGGTCCGTGGTTCGATTCCCGGCGAAAGCGCTTGCAAATTTTTCATCTCTGCGGCTTTTTGAATTAACCTAATGTCTCTACAAGTGTTTCAATGATTTTGTACGCAAGCGTTACCGGTGGCGAATGCTGCTTGACCCTTTGTACCCCCACGCACTCTTGCATTAAATTCACAGTTATATAGATGCTGACGTTCAAATACGCAGATATTCACCAGGAAAGATACTAGAAGGCAAACACAAATGATCCTTAACATGCTATATACTGCAATAATAAAAATGCCTTTCGTAGGTTTATACTTATTGAAAACACGATTTTCTTCCAAAAGCTAAAAGAATGAAATTACTTTTTATTGAATGAAAAAAAAAATAAAAAAACATCTCTTTTTTTAAGAAGTTTGTCAGATACTGTGTTTAGTAAAACTGTATGATAGCCAGAATCAATTTCCCTTCGATTCTGAAGAAAAACATTTTAATGATAAGCGCATTTTTTACGCAAATAAAATACGAAAAAAAGCACATTACTTCCTTCATCTAAACTTCTTGGATCAAAAATATTCCTGTGTATTTTGGAGAGATAAGCTCGAAAGCTTTAAAAGAACTCTGATACCGTCTGTGTAGTAGGAAAGACATGTCGTTGAATAATAAATCTTAAGCTATGAAACTTTCACGACTCAAGATTTATGAAGAAAGCTATTACATAACTGAAATAAAACCGAGAATTTCTTAACGGTGTCAGCATCAAGAAACTTAAATGAAGAAAGGGTGCGGTTGCCATGGTTTCATCACACATTTTTGAAGCTGAAAAAATCTCAGAAAACATTATGTTGTTTGCAGGAGAAAAAGAAGCCCATTACGTGACACAGAATTTTGTAAATATTTCTGTAAATGTGTCTGAAAAGTCTTAGAAACAACGAAATAAACTACTTCCTTTTTCTTTTTTCTTTTTAATAACATCTAAAATAGGTTGTAGTAAAAGGATTGCAAACGATATTCTGCTTGGGAGCGCAACTTTAAATAATATCTTAATAAATTTACAGAAGTCAGTTACTTTTCTTAAAACAATTCGTTTATTGTAAAGGAACGATCTTTGTGCTAGATAATTAAATAACTTATTGTCGGCCATTTGTGTGATTCTTCTATAGTAAAAGCAAACAAATTACAACAAAAACGGTCGATTTACGAAGTATTATTCTTTTGGTTAATAGAGTATTCTCATATCACACGACATTTAGAGTTTGCCTCAAAATAGGAAAGAAATTTTATGTAATAAATAATAAATAAAAATACCTTGGAAAAAAGTGGAAAACGTGATAATTTAACAGCGAGAACTAGTTGGTGGATTTTTTTTTATACGTTGAAATGCGTTTCAGTTTTTCAAATATTACTTTTAGAAGATAAATTAAAGACTGGACTATGACAAATCTGAGGCCGGGTGGCACAGTGGCTAGCGCATCGCGCAGCAGCACTACAAGTCCGGGCTGGGCAAGATCGACTTAGCTTTTCATATCTTGATTTTCATCCCTTGGGTCGATAAAATGAGTACAGAGTTCGCTTGGCGACTGAACACTGGAGGTTCTGCGACTAGCTGACCACTTAATCAGGGCATATGCTTACGCGCCCCGGGTCCCACGATCAAGAAAGCAGATTTCGGGTCACTGCTGGCCTTGGCCCATCAGGGCTATAGTGCCACTGAGTTTAGTTTAGTTTATGAAAAATCTAATGGATAACCTACTGAGTACTGAACATTTATTATTATTATTATTATTATTATTATTATTATTATTATTGTGGAAAAATATTGTTCGAAATGTTCTTCCGTCAGTGTCTACACGGCATTTAACACATTATTAGAGGATAATATAATGCAACATTAGGCTATATATGTACCAGCATAAAGATCAGTTTGTTGTTTCCGCAATCTATATAGATGTTAGATTCATCAGATCTACATTTGAGTCAAAGTCCCACATTAATGCCTCCAGTCACAAAAGATATATTTATTCTCTCTATAATGTTCTGCAAACACTTTGACCCACCGAAAGCCGAGCATTTACACCGCTGAACAGTAGTAATTCGATCTGTGTTCAAACTCTTGTGAGCGAGCTGGGTGCAAGAAAATTGTCGTAGTTAAAATTGTCGTATTAACAGTAAGTTACATATTATATGAGTAAATAATTGTTAAAAATGTATGAGTAATAACTATATGATATGAAAATAAAATTCTGTTCTTCAGAAGAGGAAATGTAGGAAACAGGCTTTATAATATCCAGTTTCGAAGCGTTGTAGTATCTACGCAAAGGCATTGGTCTTATGGGTATTCTACTTTTAACTAACATTTGATACTTGCCACCTACCTGTTAATATATTATAAATAGCAAATATTGTTAACTCATGCTCCATAGCATTCTATCTCAAAATTTTGTTTTAGTTTAAATACATTCTTCGTAAAGAAGCAAGTACAAGCTTTGTTAAAAATAAGCAGTTTTCGTTTTCTGATTGCACGTATGCAGAGACACACTGTAGTTTAGCTTTAGGTTTAAAACCGGAATCTAGACATTTATATGACAAATGCTTATTTGTTTATTTATGAAATTTTAGGTTGCAGGAAATAAATTGCTTTAACTAATACAGCGAAAAAAACATTATGTTGTTCTGATTTCAAAATGTTTATACATGCTTAAAGTTTCCAAAATTGAGAAACAAATGTGTATTAAAACTCAGAACTAAATGCTTCCAAAAAGCATCGATTTATTGCCCCGATCATCTGGCAGTAATGAGTCGTGAAATTCACCGCCATATGTTGAGAAGAAAAATATACTCAATCAATATGGTTTGTGCATTCTAAAGTTATTGGTTTATTAAACTTTAGGAATGCTATTTATCAACATTTATATCTGTATGTTTTTGCGTTTAAAATTTTTAAACATTTATATTCATGCATTTATTGACTCTAATGGGTAATTAAAGGACTTGTATTTAGTTTTGAGGCTGCAGTTTTACTAAAATTATTATAAATAACAAATTAGTGAAATTCATACTCCGACTATTTTGTAAAACTTATTTATTAAACAAAAGGTAAAGAGCAAAAAAAGATGCTACATGTTTGATATTATTAAAAAATTAGCGATTTTTTCTCCCTGTAGCAAATTACAAAAAAAAAAAAAAAAAAAGAAAAAAAAAAAAAGAAAAACCTATTTACAAAATACCAATATTACATGGCTGGTATGATTGTTAATACATTGTATGTCTCCCAGACGATGCAATACAGTCCGTACAACGCATAGGCATGCTACGTATCAAATTATCGATCTGACCTTGGGGGATATTACACCACTCAAAAAGCAATGCTCTCCGAAGCTCCGGTAGATTTGTAGGAGGCGGTTGACGGGCTGCAACTCGTCAGCCAAGCATGTCCCACACGTGCTCTACTAGATTCAAGTCCGGTGAGAATGCTGACCAGTCCATACGGGTGATATCCTCCGATTGAAGGCATTCGCTTACGATGTTTGCACGGTGAGGACGGGCGTTGTCATCTACAAACACAAATTGTGCAGCCATGGCGCCCCGAAACAAACGTACATGTTGTTCCAGAATGACATCCCGATAGATTTGGCTTGTCATGGTTCCAATTTGAACATGCACGTCAGTTCTGGAACCCAGAATAATTTCACCCCAAACGAGCACTCCTGCGCCACCGTAACGGTGTCGTTCAATGATGTTTTCTTGGTGGTAATGGGTACCTGGAGCTCTCTATATGAAAGTCCGGCGAGAATCAGACTGCAAGCTAAACCTGGACTCGTCGGAAAACATCACGCAAGCCCACTGTTGCGGTGTCCACAATGCATGCTCTCTACTCCAGGCTAACCGCAGGCGACAGTGAGTTGCAGTAAGTGGAACGCATCTGACAGGTCTACGAGCATATAGACCAATATGCCCTAAGCGTCTGTACACAGTCTGCCTTGAAATTGTCGTACCAGTGGCTGAAGAGAGCTGACGAGACAGGTCTGAGGCTGTGCTCCGCCTGTTTCTTTTGGTAGTAACTGCCAAATACCGGTCCTCATTCGGCGTTGTAACTCTGGGGCGACCTGTGCTGTAACACCTACTCACATTACCATCATCTTGGAATCGTTGCCAAAGCCTGGAGATGATACTCTGGGCAATTCCAAGTTCGTCTGATACTTCCAGTTGGGTACGCCCACATTCCAGATGGCCAATAATTCTACCACGTAAAAAATCATCTAAATGCGTCCTTTGTGTCATAACTATTCGGTTATTTCACTGAAATGCTTATAAAGCGCCTGCGAACAATTTTACTTCTTTGCCTGTATTCCTTATATATCACTCTCTTACACTCTCGTCATTGTGACGTACCAGCGGTGTCATGTGGTTACTTCCTGAAATTTGCATATGATTCTTGAAGATGTGTGTAGTGATTTTACAGGTGATATATTTATTTTAGAGTTCGATTTCCGCGTGACTCCGAATTATCCTTAATTTATGGACATGAGTGTAGATCAAATTAATCCCTTATTTGCAAACTCAAAAATCCTTAAGGAACGTGATAACATATTTTGAAGTAAGTTTCCCAAGCTTTTGGCCTTTTGCAGACCACTCACTTTATGTTACTTATAGCCCATATATTACAGGTAGTTCTCAGGATTGTGCTCTTCAAATGGCCAGGATATAAGGTATTTCTCCCGCCTTTTTAGCATGCCTTCGCGGTGTAGTGGTTAGCACGCTCGACGCGGATTCGAGAGGTCCGTGGTTGGAGTCCTGGCGAGGGCATTGCTAATTTTTCACAAATCCCGCTTGTAGAAAATCCTAATGTCTCTACAGTGGTGCCCAAACTAAAACAAAAGGTGGTGAATGATGATTCTTCACCACCAGAATTTGGCGATTGGGGCCCCTAAAACCCCTGTTGCCCTTTAGAAGGGGAGTGTATAAGGTATTTCGCCCGCTTTTATAGCATGCCTTCGTGGTGTAGCGGTCAGTACGCACGACGCGGTTTTGAAAGGTCCCTGGTTCGAGACCCGGCGAGGGCATTGCTCATTTTTCACATCTCCTGCTTCGAAATAACCTAAGGTCTCTACAAGGGCATTGTCTAGATATTCTTCTAATTTGACTGAATATTGAATCAAACCAAGAACGAAAGTTTTTTAGTTCTTTCCCTCTTGCATAAATGATTATTTACATATATTTTACTTTTTCACTTAATATATACATCCTTTCACTTGATACAAAATCCTCATGTATATTTGGCATTTCTTGTAAAGAAGATGTTGCTTGAAATTTTAAATCTACCGTAAATTTAATAAAGAAGAGCTAACCTAGTTGATGAAACTCAGTTCTAAAATATAATAAATAAAAAGAACCAAGAGCATAGCTTAAATATTCCATTTTGTAAAGCAGTACTTCTTAAACTTTTTTTCATTCTCTTTTTATAAGACATTTTCGCGGTCCCTGTATTAAATATAAAATAAAGAAATAAAAATAAATATTTTCGTATATATACATATTCGCTAGATAATATGCGTATGAAGTAATTTTAGGATTTGTTTCAAAATTACAAAAAAAAATACAAAAATTAATGAAAGAAAACCACATTCTAATAAGGCGTATATGCTTATTTTTTACTGCATAAAAATTTAAAATCTTAGTGCAATATTTGACACTCTGGATGTAAAGATCCTTTAGCGTTTTTCAGAGTTGAACAATATTTGGATTTAATAAGCGTTAAGGTTTGAAGGCATTTTCATATGGTTTTCTAGGATTTTAAGAGATCTGTGATTTGTTTTTTCAATTAAAGTTTTACAATTTTGTTTCAATTACAAAATCGTCGATAGAGAATAAAGAATTCTTTAGAATGAATTATTTTCCACTCTCTTTCCCCAAAAAATCTATCTTTTAATAAAACCTTCAGTCTTATTGTTCGAAGTAAATATTTTGCTATTTGTTCCTGCAAGAGAAAAATTGAGATTTTTAGTTTCTCAAACATATTTGACAAAAATCAAAGTTTTGATAACCATAAGTCATTTTAAAAAAGAGCAGCAACATCAGATACTTTGAAATTAAAAATTTAATAATTTCATCTTTTAATAACAATAATTTTCCTAAACCTAACAACCATCTTTCTACGTTTGATAATGAAGCTTTGTAATTAGAGTCCATGTCTTTACACAGATTTAAAAATAAGTGGCTGTTAAGGTCACGACTTTTAATTAAGTTTATAATATTGGCAGCATCCTGAAGCATATCGTTCAGTTTCGGTGTTAATTCTTTTAATGCAAGGACCTCTCGATAGAACAGGAAGTATGTAAAAGCTACATGATCAATTCCAGCAGCATTAAAAAATTATTTAAAACTAATATTTTCACGTGTAACCGCTTTAGACCCATATGTGCACAATCCAATGCAATTTTTTCTTCTAAACGTTCAGCTTAAAATATACGTCACCTTTACTATATATACCTTGTTACATGTTCCACTAAAGGACAGAATTATTCATCGCTGTTTTCTTTATAAATGTGTCTGACGTGTAATAACAGCCGAGTCTTTTTGAATTATCAATTGCATCGTTCAAATGAACTGCAAATTTTAGGTTTCCTTTGAGCTTAGTAGTAAGTTGCTAGCATTGGTCGTTGCTAATTTAAGAAATTCAATTGGCGACAATGACGTTTGACAAAAGAATTTTCTGAATTCCATTTCTATATTTACTTTTGTGAAGTACTTCTACTATTTTAATAGCAGCAGGTAATATAAGATCTCCTCCAATGATCTATGACTTTTATTTTTAGCAAACAGATATGAAATTTCGTATCTCCCGAGTAACTATTTTTCTCTAACAAACACAAATTTCTCAAAATATTGTTTTTTCATTAGCTTTTAACAGTCCTTCGATATATTTTTTTGCGGGGAGGGGTTAATTAACGTACGAAAGATGCCTGGATCCAACATGCATTTTTGGCTTTGATTGCTTTGTAGCATTGTCCATCTGTCTCATTACCTTTGTTATTCAAGTTCACCATTATTCATGGGTAAAAAATATTTTTATTATAAAATAACATCTAGTAACTATTCAAATAAATACCAGCTTTGATCGAGTAAAACAGTTAACTACAATATTGCATTTTGGGAGGGGGATGTAAACACTTGTTACGATGAATCAGAAATAACTTACTGCACTGAAAAAGCGCTATCACAACGCTCTAGTCCGTTTTAAAAATAGGGACTTCGGAGTCATTTTCAGCTACCTGACTTGCCTCGTAACCGAGGAAATGACAACTGCACCAGAAGTTTCAAGTCGCCTAGCTTTTTCTTCCATTCTATTTCATTTTATTGTATTTCGCTTAAAGAAAAACACGTAAAAGAAGTAACTAACTTGAACTACAGTCTGAAATAAGGTTAAACTAATCACTGTTACGCGATGATGACAATGTTCATTACGATTGGAAATGGGGGAGAGAAGCAAAGACATTTAAATTCCTATTTTTAAGAGACATACTGTAGGGTATATTTTAATTTTAGAACAGTTATTTCAATTTAGTTAACCTTTCCTATCTTGCTTCGTTTCAACTTACAATTCCCCACCAGAATGAGTTTTTAGAATCGCGTTGAAAGCAAATGCGTAAGAAATAGTATTAAAGGAAAGTTCAAATTACTTTGTGAGAAAGAGCTAAGAATCCTGAATAACGAGCGTTTGCCTTTGGGCTAAGTCTCTCTGACTGCTGTTAAGCTCGGCCGTTATTACGTGCTTTTTGCTAGTTCGCCGGCTAGTTTAGATTACGGCCCAGCTATGTCAGAATTGTGTTAGCTTCGACTAAATCTCTTAGTTAGTTATAGTTAGCTCTTATTATTTTTTAATTATTATTAATATTTTTTTTTAGTTTTTTTTTTTTTTAGTTTTTTGTTCAAGCCTGAGTGGAGGCTTTGTTGTAAGCTCAAGAAAAGGGCCAACTGTTCATCTTGTTTTCAGTGAATAAAGGGTAAATTAACCTTTCTTGAGTTTACTGTTCCTGTTCTTTGAACTAAGCGATAATTCGCTTAACATTTCATTAGGGTCCTCAATACTTAATTTAGCAGAATAAAAGTGAGGAACTGTACAATACTAAAGTTCTGCCGAGCTGATCTTATTTTTGGCACGTTAATGTAGCTCGGGATATTGTGCACTGTGCGTATGTTTTGATGTTGAAACAATATGCTTAAATTGCAATGCCTGACCTGTATATTATGATGCATTTAGAGGTATATTTTAATATGTAAACATAATTTATTTCTCAACGTGACAAGCATTACGATTTCGTAATTGCGCTGTACAGAAAACGTAATATATTAAATTACGGATAATGAAGAAACTGATAGTTCTTTAAATTCATATATCTGAGTGGAATTTTCGTGACCTCAACATTTCATTTTGCGATCCCATTTGGAACTTACAAAGTGATGATTAAAAACTGATGACTGAACTTGAAATGTTGTACAAATCAAAAATACATAATACATTCCAACATTTCAGCATATTATCTAATGAAATTCAAAGGCAATATTATTTCCTAATGCGAATACGTTTATTCATTGTTTATTGTTTTAGCTTACGTTGAAATGAAGAAAGATGCTTTGCAAAAATATTCGAGCATTACTTCAAAATATTTATTACGAAGACTATTAGGGAAGTTCCTTACCGACCATATGTTCGTTATATGTAGATTTCTATTAAGTATTTTATTTTCGAGAAAGGAATAGGTTATTAGTGGAGATTTAAAATAAACTCTACATAAAAGTATTGAACCTAGCAAGAAAACTGTAGTTCGTTAAATCGTATTTGCAAAATAGAAATATCATCATGTTCGTACAAAAGTCGGTCTTATTAAATTTTTGTTAAAGCTTTGAATAATGTGGGAGCTAAATTCTCTTATTTTTAATAGAAATTTCTTGAAAGAATTAGGTTTAATAAAAGAGTAAATTTTTATGGTAGCAGAAATCATACAATTTTCTGAAATCTAAATTTCATGTATATTTAAAGGAAATGGAGAATAAACGTTTGGAGGAAAAAATTCTAAAATCTATGATGATAAAATAGAGAAGCGTTATTTATTTTATGACACCTTGGACTGAAATGTCACATTAATTTCTTCGCTCCCATTTGGATTTCTTCTCTCCCGTTTTCGTCTCTCCCTTTTAGATTTCCTCCTAAAACGTTTTAAACTCTTTTAGATGAGTACGAGAAAAGTTTTGTTTAGTTAGTTCCAATATGGTATAGACATACAATGAAAATGGAACTCATATATGATAGCTGGCTATAAGGAGTCTTATATCTATCATATATAAGTTCAAAAATAAAACAAAACAAAATAAAATTACTGTGTTTGATAATTCGATTCATGTAAAATATAGATACTTAATGATTTATTAAATCGCTGTATCTGAAGTGATTTAACTATTAAATATATATATACTTTAAGTTTTATATTTTATGTTTTTCCAAGTAAAATATATTTCCTTATTTCCCATATAATTGATGCTGATAATGAAACGTCAATATCTCATTTGTATTAAGTTTGTGTTAAGTTTGAAATCTTTAAGAAACCCTCAAAAAATTGCAAAAAGAAAAAGCGCGCTTTTAAATGTCAAATAATTTAATTTTCTAGTAAAGATAATTTTTTCATATCAATCACTTATTAACATCTTTAATCCGGTCTTCCTTTAAAACCCTTTCGTCTTAATACCTTGATACAGATACATCTCGTTGTGGATAAATCTTGATATTCTCATCTTATATGGAATTGAAAGGTAAATATTACTAAGCAGAAAAGAAACTGCTACTTAAATTAAAGGTTGGAAAAGGACTTAAGCTAAATAAAATTTTAAAGTAATTATTCTTTTACTAAGATAGGAAAAGTAAACAAATTTATAAATCAACAAATCAATAAATTTAAAAATCCATTGATTTTTTAAGTTCCATTTCTCTTATCTATCTACAGATGAATAACCTTTCTTTATGTGATCTTTTGCTCTGGTAAGGAAGGTTAAGTCAAATGATCTCTCATTTTAAATTTTATTTCAGAATTTTTAGATATGCTTATTCAGATTGTTTCTTTTATGTACATTTTAACCTGATATATTTATCAATTTGTATTTCTTGTTTCATTTTTACCGGGATGTACTTCAGTTTTCTGAATTATGAAATTGGCCATCTTTTCCTTGATTTTGGAACTTGTGCTTTTGATTGCTGCTTTCTTTACTCTTTACATTTTCTGATCATCTAATAATATAAAACCGTACACTACATTTTATCGAATTTATCTCTCATTTTAAACTAGATGTACACAGAGAGTGCATTAGAAAAGATTCCACGACTATGTACCTCTTGAAATATTAGTCGCGGATCTATTAGACATTCAAATTTAAGAAATGATTCAAATAAGGATTCACATAGGAATCAATAACGTGGTGCGTTTTCATGAATAAAATACATGAAACTTAAATTTCTGTTCAGATTACATGCGAAGAAAGGTTTCAATGAAAAGGTATACTTATCGTAGCTGAATAGTCAAAATAAAATTAACCGAAATATTATCTTTTTTATTAGAAATAAAAAATTTCTGTGAGTGATAATGTGATAGTGTGGATAGTAGAATTAGAGCCACCAAATTTTGAACACACGTACATTTTGAATGCGCTTCGAAACCCGAATTTTGAATTCAAATATATTAATTTATTTTAAGTTTTGTGCGAACTTAAGTAATATTTTATTAACAAAATCAGCGTTTTAAAATCAGTGTTATGTCCTTTCCCAAAACAATAAATACACTTTTATTCTTCACATGCCAGTGTGGATTTATCTTTCAAACTTAATCAAGATTTCAAATTTCAAATCAACCTTTCAAATTTTATAAAGAAATTCAACTATTTATAAGAGACATCTTTCCACTACCCGAAATAAAATACTTTAATCTTCCACACGCTAGCTTATTGCCATTCAGTAAAGCGTAAGATGTTTAAATTATTTTTCAAATTTAATTTAATAGATTAACAAACAAACTGCTTTAAACGGAACACAGTTTTTAATGATATTTTTATTACTTTGATTAATAACTAACTGACCTTCTGTTATTATTCACCAGAAGTGTTTCAGGTATTCATTAAAACATTATTCTGTTCAGTCTATTCCATACCTTACTATATTATTTCTAAGTCAAATATCTTGATCTCTTTCGATGTTCTTTGAGAATAATTCTCCAAATTTCAATTGCGTCAACAGACTGCGTTTCCACGATTTTGTGCTATTCTGATTTTTCTCATCATTTAAGTTCCCATTTGCAAATAAGGCTTCAATTTGTTTTCATTTAATAAATCAGAAAAATTTCAGATCTTTTTTTTAATCTGTTTTTACGCTGTTTTGATTTTCTTTTCTCTCTACTGATATTATCAGTTTCGGAACTTATTTTATCAACTATCAGTCAAACGTTATTTGACCCAACTTTCCTACTTTCCTATATTTGAATCTAACCAGCATATCACCAGTCATATTATCAGGTTCAATGTTCCGCCTTACTTTCTTTGGGAACATGCACAGACCTGACTCGGAACAGGGAGCTTACTAAAGCTATGTTCAATAACTGTGGGAAGTAGACAAGATACACAGGAAGGGTATACAAAACCCTTTATTTTTCACTCTTTGCAATAATTTCCGTACTTCGGAATACAGAGACCAACTACTTGTGGTCTGAACGTAAGAATATAAAATATAACTAAACTCTAACTTAAATTTGGAATAATCAACAAGGGCCTACGTGTAAGATTGGCCGGATATTAACAGGAAGCCGTATGTAGTACAGAGAACTGTTAACACTACAATACGTTTAAAAATTATCACGAGGATTAAACCTCTGGCCTGGAAGGCAACTAGCAACTGAGTAAAACTTCGAAGGTAAGCAGCCTGCTTCGACTAACTCCTTCCTCTCTCTCGCTTGGCAAAAAGCCACAACTTAAGTACTTGGCGTTCGCCAGACAAATTTTGCATAAATAAGTTAACGCTATTAATTCTGGCCGGAACTAGAAAATAAGAAGTGATAGTAAAGATTTAAAATAAAAATAAACGTTAGTAAAACTTAAGATCCATACATACTTCCCGCCAGAGTTAATTAGTTTGAAACTGAGGTCTAAAACGACCTTGTTGAAAACTTTTAGCTCTAGAATCTAACGCGAGGCCAATCTTTTACAAACATTTCTCACTAGAAACTAGAAATTTTAAAAAAAAAAATTTGTTTTTACAATAGCAGCTCCATGGACACCCAATTTTTCATCTGTACTGCATCTAAACAGGAGCTTTTATTCAAATCTGGTTCCTTCCAGAGCTAGTTTAATGAAATGTTACACAATGAAATGGCAAGTAACATGCATATTTATATTTCTCTTAATATTCTTATTTCATTCATGACTATTTTAATTATCTCTCCCCGTGCTCTCTGACATGTGTTGTAAAAGAACACCAAACACGAATGTGTTTATGTATACGTGTTCAACACTGCCTCCTACAATCAAAACACTAACGTGTTAAAATTCAACATAACCAGACCTCGTAACACACCCTATCTTCAAGTCTAAACCCTGAGGTACTATTCTGAAAGTGGCTAACTCTGAAGTGTAGCGTCAGAGAGCCTAACTACATCATTCAACCTTTACCACATATTCGCCATGATTTAATCTTTACAGTCACACGAATAACAAATTTTTAACATTACTTTCACTTTTACCATATCACGGTATTTCTTAACATTTAAAGTAACAGAACATATCAACATGCCGTTAATTTTACAGATTTTAAAACATACATTAGTAGTACATTGTTAACTTCTATTCTTTTCCAAGCAAGTGCCAATTCTTCTACATTGAAATACTACATTTCAAAAGTCTTTCAGACTAAAACTTCTTTCTTGCCAGAATGTTTTAAATAAAATTTATACAATAACTTTTACAATATTTAAGTATTTACACATTCCTATTATACATCAACTTTAGTTTTACGCGCGAGTAATTGAAAAACATAATACCAAAATCGGTAACAACTCATTTCTCGCCTTTTTGGCGAAAAAGGTAGACCTCACATGAGGTAAAACTTTTTGAAATCTGCCACTTGCAGTAAGAATGAAAGATTAACTTAAGTTTGCAAAGTAACATAAAATTTTACTTATCTTTGTGATATTCGGACATTCTTTTCTGAGCCCAGTCCTGGAAGGTAGCGCAGATTCTGGTTTGATTTATCCTCCTTCTTGTGCGGGCTCGCCCTTCAGAGCCTTCCTCTAGAAGCTTTCTTTTTCCTCCAGTTCGGTCACCCTTGAATACCTTCTGTTTCGCCTCTGCCTGTGGTCTTGGCCGTTTGATGGCAGCTGGTCTTAGCGGAACCGGGACACTTCTTTCGCGTTCCTGCTTGGACCTCGTTGCTGGCCGTTCAAATTTTCCTTGTAACTTTTCCTCCGCCGCTGGTGGCCCTTCCGCAGTTCGGCGACATTTGCTGCGGAGAGTCCTGTCCGATGAGTTGATCTTCCGTTTGGAAGCCGGGTTATAGTTGCCGTTATTTCTCCTGGCTTTCTTTACATTCGTCGTACTTCTCCCTTCTTCATTCTGGGGGTGTTCGTGAGCTCTCTTTTCTGGACGGTGAAACGGCTTCTTTTTCTTGTTACCTTCAATTTTCCAACGGAGAAACTTTCTTTTCAATTGCTCCTGCCTCCTAATGGCTTGTCCTTGTGCTTGACGTTGTTCCATCTCTGGAGCTTGTGCCTGCCGTGTCTGCCGTGCTGGATCCTGCAAAAGATCTTTGAAAATTTGCATTTTATTACGATCATAGTAGGGTTTGATTTGATCAATGCTTGCGGAGCATGTTTCGCCATTCCTGGCTTTTAACACCACTACAGCGTGAGTATTTTTTTTTTCTATGACATATGGTCCTTCAAATCGTGGAAAAAATTTGGCAGTTTTATCTTCTGATGCTGAAGAAAGTGAATGCTTAATTTTTAACTCTTCATCCTCTACTTTATAAGTTACTCCCCGTCGTTTCATATCATAATAAAACTTCTGTTTTCTCTGTGCTACTTGAGTATTCTTTTTTGCTTCTTTAATTAATTTTTCTATGTCACTTATTTTAAATTCTGGGGCTCTTTGTTGCACATAAAATAATTTATCTAACGGCGTTATAATCTTTCTGCCTAAAAATAACTCAGCAGGAGTTTTGCTCGTTTTGCGGTCATGTTTTGCGTCATGTTAATATCATGTTTTGCGGTCCTAAATGGTGAAAGCAAATTCATTGACATAGTTATCCCAGCTCTTATGAAAATTTTTAACATAACTACGGATAATTTTCACTATATTTCTATTGACCCGTTCAGCAATATTTGACTGCGGCCGATACGGGACCATTTTTAAATGACGTATGCCCAGTTTTTGGCACATGTCTTCAAATACATTACTTACAAATTGAGGACCATTATCCGATATAACATTTAGGGGCGCCCCGTATTTTAAAATATATTTATTTAAAATAGAATTAGTAACTAATTTCGCGGAGGCTCGTTTTAAGGGAACAATTTCGGTCCACTTACTAAAATGATCAACCATAACAAGGAGATAGCGACTTTTATTTAACTGACTTTTTGGGAAAGGGCCCAATAAATCGACGTCAATTATTTCATTTGGAAATTCGGATTTAATACTATTTAGAAACCCGGCCGAGCGGAAATTAATATAATTAACTGCTTGACATGTTGGGCAGGACTGGACATACGCCCTTGTTAACTTTTGCAGTTCAGGAAAATAGACTGCCTCGCGTACGCGTTGTATAGTTTTTCGAATACCAGCATGAGAAGCTAAAGGGCTGTCATGCAACTCCTGCAGGATATTTAATCTAAGACTAGCTGGGATAACAGGTCGAAATTCGTTGTTGGAATTCGTAGTTTTTGTATAAAATAATAGACCATCTAGTAGTTCGTAATGGGCCGCCCTATTTCTTATCGCCACAATATCTTGGTGGCTAAAATTTTCAGGATCCTTTAAATACTCATAAATGCTTCCAAACTCAGGATCCTTACCCAGTTCGGTTATTACAGTTTCTCGGGAATTTATTGTACATGCTGTGAGCATTGCCACCTTTACAGTATTACCTTCTTCATCTATTTTAATTCTGGATAGGGCATCTGCTACGATATTTTCCTTTCCGGGGGTATGCTTGATTACCAGATTATATTCTTGTAGCTTGAGTGCCCATCTTATTAAACTTGGGGATAAGTTTTTCCCTGAGTACAATCTAGTTACCGCCGCATGATCAGAGTACACTGTTATTGGCGCCTTTCCAAAATAGACTCGGAACTTTTGCACTGCTAACAGAACTGCAAGTGCCTCTCTCTCGGTCGCGGAATAGTTTCTTTGTGTTTGATTTAAAGTTCGGCTAAAAAATTCCACGGGCTGCTGATTTTGTGAACCGCATAATCCGCATAATCCGCATCTACCGCATAATCCGAAGCATCCGCTGAAATTTCTAAATTCTCATCCTTTTCAGGAAATTTCAATGCTTGCTTTAATTTTTCGAACGCACTATTGGTTTTGGCCGTCCACGAGAATCTTGCCTTTTTCCTTTTTAATTTTAACAATGGTTCAGCAATAGCTGCAAAATCTTTTATAAAGGACCTATAATATGAACAAAGTCCTAGAAAAGAAGAGAGCTTCTTCGCCGTGTTTGGAGTCGGATACTTTTGTACAGCAATTATTTTTGATTCGTCTGTCTCGATTCCTTTCTGAGATATTTTGTAACATAAATATTTTAATTCAGGGGCTGCAAATTTGCACTTTTCGACATTAACTTTTAGACCGGCCTCATTTAATAAAGAAAACACCTGTCTTAAATCCTGTACATGTTGGTCGAGATTATCACTAGTAATAATGATATCGTCTATATAGATAAATGTGGACTTTCCAGGAACAGGTCTTAACACAATGTCCATACATCGCTGAAATGTTGCCGGGGCCCCTGAAAGGCCGAACGGCATACGCGAAAATGCATAAGTGCCAGACTTGGTTATAAAAGCAGTCTTAGGCACGTCCTCATGCCTAACCCCTATTTGAAAATAAGCAGTCGTTAAGTCTAAAGTCGTCATATATTTGGTGAATTTTATGTTCCTTAGAATTTCTTCAATTATAGGTAACGGATATATCGGATATTTAGTTATGGAGTTTAATTTACGGTAGTCAATGGCGAATCGCCACCTTTTTGGATGTGTCAATGGATAGCCATTATTTTTCTTACATAAAACCACCGGGCTAGCATAACTACTTGAGATGGGCGTTATGATCTTTTTACGTAGCATATCGGTGATATGCCATTCTATAATTTTTTCCTTATTCTTATCATACCGGTATGCTTTGTGGCGAACTGGCATTGAATCTCTGGTGTCAATACTATGGTTAGTAACCTGAGTAAATCCTGGAATATCACTAAATAACGAAGCAAATTCACTTACCACTTGTCGGATTCTTCGTTGCTCTTCATTAGGCAGGTGGTCAAGGTTTAACATCGGCGGTTCAGCCTTTTCTTCTCGAACTGGTTTCATCGTCAGCTTAAGGGACGCTTCATTAAAATCCAGCGTTGCTTGTGCCTCTGAAAGAAAATCTATTCCTAAGATATTATGTGCTTGCAGATTCTTTACTATGAAAAACATAACCTTTACTTGTTCGTCCTTGATACGGATGTATAGTGGTAATTTACCTATGCACTTACATCTTTCTCCTTGCGCAGCTAACACTGTCGTATTATCCGAATTATATATGCGATATTTACGAAAATACGTCCTAAAAAAATCTTCTGCCACACAGGAACACTGCGCGCCTGTATCCAGGAGTGCGGTGGCTGGGATATTATTCACCAACACTTCAATCTTCGGAAGAGTCAAATTTTTCACCATTACTGTATTTAAATTGAAGGAAGAGGGGTTTTCTTGGCCTTCGGATTTCCGCACCCTCCCGTCAGCAGAAATCCGTTTTAGTTTAAATCATTTTTCATTTCCATGCTTTCCTTCTTTTTCCGCTGGCCTTGAGACTTTTTTTCTGGATTTCTATTGAACTGTCGACGTTCGCCGGCTGTTTTTGAATGCTCGGGTTTCCTTGCCCACTGATTCGCTTTGCTTCCGTAGCCGTGTGCTTGACTTTGCTGTGGTCTTGGCGCACCAAATTGGTTTCGTTGTTGATATTGGCGTCTTCTTTCAATGTCCGCCGTTCTTCTACTTTCAAACTGGATTGCTAGCTCAAATAATTTTTCCAGTGTAGTCGGATTCCTTAATTCAATAAAGTCTTGCACTTGGGGAAGTAACCTCGGCAAAATCACTTGAATTATCTCAGGATCCGGACGGTTTCCATACAAGAGTTTTAAGACGTGAATTTTTCTTAAAATAAAGCTTAAGAGATTTTCGATTCTTTGCTGATGTATGCTGAAAAGTTCCGTTTCTAATTTCGCACGATCCCTTACAACAGGGAAGGCTTTTAGTAGGGCAGTCTTCAAATTTTCGTAAGTATAGGTGGGACTTCCTGCTTGACCCAAGAGACTTCTGCCTATACATTTGAACCAATTAAGCGCTTGGCCCCTCAAAGCGCTGGTAGCTAAGGTAACTTTTTGAAACTCGTGCACGGGGTAGAGCATGAAGTGGTCATCCAATTTTTCCAAACAACTGGTTACCGGTGCGTTTCCATTAAATGTTGCTTCTGGTTTCATCGAAGCGCGCATGGTCTGGACGATGTAACCAAATCTTTCCAGGGCGGCAGCTGGCATTTCTGGATTCTGAGCCGCTTCTGCAGGCAGCACAGGTTCTTCTTGAAACTCGGCCATGGTTATTCTTCTTCGTTGGGCGCCACTATCAGGTTCAGTGTTCCGCCTTACTTGCTTTGGGAACATTCAAGAACCTGACTCGGAACAGGGAGCTTACTAAAGCTATGTTCAATAACTGTGGGAAGTAGACAAGATACACAGGAAGGGTATACAAAACCCTTTATTTTTCACTCTTTACAATAATTTCCGTACTTCGGAATACAGAGCCAACTACTTGTGGTCTGAACGTAAGAATATAAAAATATAACTAAACTCTAACTTAAATTTGGAATAATCAACAAGGGGCTACGTGTAAGATTGGCCGGATATTAACAGGAAGCCGTATGTAGTACAGAGAACTGTTAACACTACAATACGTTTAAAAATTATCACGAGGATTAAACCTCTGGCCTGGAAGGCAACTAGCAACTGAGTAAAACTTCGAAGGTAAGCAGCCTGCTTCGACTAACTCCTTCCTCTCTCTCGCTTGGCAAAAAGCCACAACTTAAGTACTTGGCTTTCGCCAGACAAATTTTGCATAAATAAGTTAACGCTATTAATTCTGGCCGGAAGTAGAAAATAAGAAGTGATAGTAAAGATTTAAAATAAAAATAAACGTTAGTAAAACTTAAGATCCTTACAATATCTTTATAGTCTAATCTATAATACTTGTTCAAATGGTCATCATTTTTTTTCCATTCGGATCAAAAACTGGTTTAGGTTTAGAAATTACTTTAAGCAAATAAAAATTTTTTCCTAGCCCTTGTTTCTTCTGTGTTGACTCGATTATTTCTTTCTCAAATTCTAGTTAAGAATCAGTTTTAGAATTCGTAACCTCAACATGTGATTCTTCAGAAGCACAATAATCATCATTAAAAGTCTTTTTTATTTTCTTATCGTGTTTTTAGGATCGAAATCTTTTTGAATATAACTTTCATTAATATTCAATTCATCTTATCCAGACACTTCTTTTATTTTTAATTTTTTAAAACGTTTTTTCTCTTAAAAGGTTTCAAGCGTTTAAGCTTTCCTGTTCTTTCTCGTTTTTTTTTTTTTTTTTTTTTTTTTTTTTTTGTTTTCAATATATTCTTCATGTTTCTTTCTTTTTTTTACTGTTAACATGTCTGAGAAAATCTTCAATTGTTCTTGCGTATTGTTTAATGAACTCTGAATCCGGCTCTTCGGATCAGAAGTTATATTTATGCTCGAACAATTCTTGCATTTGCACACTTATCATCACTCAGCATTGCAATACCTGTAATTTCTTCATAGGTAGGGATCTTATCAGTCTTATCGTTTTTCTTATACTATTAGTTAAAAATAAATAGATAAACCTCACACGGTGATTATTTTCTTTAAATTTCTGGGACCTTAATAGCGAGGGCACATCCTCAATTAATTCCTTGGCTACTTCTATTAAATCTTGTTGTCTACCCTTGGCAAGAAAAGACATTATTGAAACAGACAGTGTATCAAAATTAATTTTAAAAAGCTTTTAGCCAATATTTAAATTTTTAAATTATCTAACACAACCTAGCAGCCATTTATTTGTTATAAAATAAGAAATTCCAATATGTCACAAAGTATTTTATTTCAAAGAAAACACTCAGTCATATTCCTTACATTACAATAAAAAGGCTCAATAAAAATCTGCCAAGATTTGCTCTTAATAAAGGAATTAAAGTAAATAAAACTTTCAGGCCTTTAACCTGATTCGCGCAACGAAATTCTTGATTTATATCTCTAATATAAGAGCTGAAATTTCAAAATGGATATATTCTATTATTACGTAATAAATCAGCTACTCTAACACATGAGCTCAAAAAAGAACAGACTAATCCAATTTGACATTTTAATAAAAAAGCTCAAATTTGTAATAATATCATACTATTAGCATTCCTTTCGTTTTTTAATATGAGCATTCGTTTCAGGTTTTGATCCCAGCGATTACCACCAGATATCTGAAGATATCTGATAATCTGACGTGAAGTATTTAAAGAAATTTCACCATTTTGGTCTAATATCATTTTTTTTTATTTTTCAAGCTTGCAAAACTATGACATTTCAAGTGAGGATCTTTCAAGGAGTACTTTTACATGTCTCTCTGGATGTTTATTTAGAAGCGTAGCAACGCAAAGACATTATAATGTACACTGATTTAAGGAATATTTTTAAATATTAATTTCGTTAAATTCGCTAAAAACAAAAAATAAGTAAAAACCAAATTCAAAATACAGGCTTCGAAGTGCCTACGTTCAGATGCAGGACTACGTGGTTCGTGGTTCTAAGGTGCAGCTGTCTTTCCACGAGGCGACGATATCACATACGAATTCCTTTTTCAATTTTTAATAATAGCCATTCCTGAAATCAAAGCGGTATAGTTTCGGCACATACCTTTAATTAATTATAATTCTGAAAATCTTTCTCAGATATTGCTTAACACAACTCATCACATTATACACTGCTGGCCACTGTAAATGCAACACCTGAAGGAAGCATGCAAATAACATGACATTTACAACATGCATTAGCGGAGGCGAGATATGCAAATGATCAGAGTTTCAGCTCAGACGCACATCAGGCGCGCCTGTGGCGCTACTTCAAAGCGCTATTTAAGGCTTGGAGTCTTCGACGATTTCAAGATCGTGTTGGAAGAAACCATGGAGGTAGGAAGTAAGATGGAGTAGCTCTAAACAAGTTTCTCCCGTACCCTGCTCTGAAGCACTGGCGATCCCTACGTGGTGACCAAAACATTGGGTCATTTAACATTGAGTTCAATGGGATTTGACGCGTTCGGATGTAAATATTTTGTAATTACGTCGTAAATATACATATAAATGTATATATTTTCTTTTTCTACAACACTTCAGAGTTCTAAGTATATGAAAACAACATATTTTTAAACAACATTTCATTATGAACGGAATTAAATGCTATACTTTTCACAGGACAGTTTTCTCAGAATGGTTTAATTTGAATGAAATATTTTCACAAGTTTTCGTTAAAAAATTAAGGTAATTCAATTTTATTCGGTTAAGGTACAAAAATTAAGATCAAAGTTTATTGTACTATTAATATTAAAATTATGCATTATTTCTTTTCTATTTATAGAGCTTCTTCCTAAAATACTTTCTCAAATATGACATGATTTTTGGGCTTCTGAGGCATCTTTTAAATCGAAAAATGAAGTCAATTTATAATTAATGCTCTATTCGGTTCATTTTAAATTAGAGAATTATTAGGAATTAGCGAAATACTTTAAATAGTACTTGACTTTCTCTGAACATTTCTGAAAGGGAATAAAATAAGGTTTTTTTTAAGTATTATTTAAAACTTGTAACTGAGTTATTATAAAATGTAAGGGGAATAATTCTTTTAATTATACTTATCAGATTTTTTTTACCCTTCATTTCAACAATACATATTCCAAAACTCTTTATTACGTTCTTAAGTGCGCATCTCATAGCATTTACTTTACAATACCCTTTAACAGATTGCTTTCCAATACGAACAATTCTTGCTTAAATAGTTTTATAACGTATTTGTCAACAGGATTTCAATTTATGTTTACAATTCAATATTAAGGTTATTATATATTTATTTTCACCTCCGTCGATTACCCTATTTTCAAATTCTTATAAGCTGTCGTGATGACGTATACAATTTTAAATGTACCGTCAGGTATCTTTCATTCTTTAAGCATAACATGTTTCTTAAAATCTATATTTTTGTAGTTCAACAGCTTAGAATTTTATAAAACAAATTCATAATCAAAATCGCTGTTGTTAGTTATCAAAAAATAACCAAGATGTGATTTTTGCGTAAATGTCACTAAACTATACAAATTGCTATTATCCATCACACTATGAATGTTTCTTTCATGCGAAAGTGTCCCTTTTTCGATTTGTATGGAACTGTCGTGTGTCGAAATACTATCAGAACCCTGTCAAGGGAGCTTCTGAATGTAAACAAAAAACACCCCATCTGGTGACCGAAGCTTCAAAGCAGTGCTTCACTTCTCGTGCCGGTTGGCCACTCCTTCCTTTCCTACCTCTATGGAAGAAACCAAACTACTGTAATGCCGATATGTAACCGTTAGATGCAGGAGTGTACGACGGATCGACGTGTTCGATCGCATTCACCTCAGTGCACCACTTCACGTGATGACAGGAACATTGTGCGCATGGCACTGACGGATCGCTCGGTCACATCACGAACCATAGCACAGCACATTCAGTCTGTAACGCATCATCCAATGTCTGCCCGTACCACTCGACGCCGTTTACAGCAGAGTGGTCTGTCCGCAAGACGTCTATTGTTTCATCTACCCCTGACGCAGAGCCATAGACATCTCCGACGCCAATGGTGCAATGAAAGAAGGATATGGGCGGCAGAATGAAATGAAATTGTCTTTACTGACGAGTCGTGCTTCTGTCTGCAACACCACGATGGTCGGATTCGAGTCTGGAGACACCGTGGAGAGAGGATGCTGAACAGCTGCGTTATGCACCGCCACACTGGTCCTGCGCCGGGTGTTATTGTATGGGGCGGTACTGGATGTCACTCTCGGACTTCTCTAATACGCATTGCCGTTACTTTAAACAGCCAGCACTACATCTCCGAGGTCTTGGAGCCAGTTGACCTTCCTTACCTTCAGGGCTTGTCCACAGCCATATTTCAACAGGATAATGCGCGACCACACGTGGCACGTATTGTCCAAGGGTTCTTCGTCAATCGCCAGATTGAATTGCTTCCCTGGCCGGCTCGCTCTCCGGATCTTTCGCCGATAGAAAACATGTGGTCCATGGTTGCTAAACGATTGACCCAGATTACATTCCGAGCTGCCACACCAGATCAACTTTGGCAACGTATGGAAGCTGCTTGTTCTGCTGTACCCCAAGAACGCATCCAAAGTCTCTCTGAATCAATGCCGAGGCGTGTGGCAGCGGTGATCTCCAACAATGGTGGCTACTCTGGCTACTTATTCTGGAAGGAACCACACTTCACAGAAGTCTATAAATTTAATCATTTGATACTTAGTCAACATGTTATCTACTAAATAAATTTTGTTGTGATATTTCTTGTCTTGCTTGTTGTTGAAATTTGGGTGGACAGCAGTGTATATTTGAATGAATTTCTAAAAGGCGGCTTTACGTCAGAGAACTATTATTTTATAATGTTTGAACTGCAATTTGTTGAAAAGCTAAAAATTCGAAATTTTATACTTATAGAAATTCCACTTAAATTTTCTTCGCTACTCAGGCATATATTTCTGACTTTTCCAGAACTGATTCTACACATTAAGAGCGATTTTCTCCTTGAAGATCTTTAATAACATATATAGCTTTGTAAATGGAACCTTCTTCGGGTACTTAATTTCTTATGTATTTCCCAAAAAGTACCAAACCAAAATTATCTTAACCGAAAAATCTACGTTATTTGACTCATTTCTTAAACTGTAACCTAAGCTCTACAAGCTTAATGACTTTTGAAATGTTTAATAACTTTTAAAATTTTTTGCATAGTTAATACGTTCTTCAGGCAATATAAATATTTATGTTATTTGCATCGTTCTATAATGCATTCCATAATCATTCTTTAATTTCTATTTGCTCTTTTTTCTCAAGAGATATTGTTTTATTTGTAGCACTTGTTATTATACTGACTGTTAGAATTAAAAAAAAAACTATTTTGCAGTTGCATGTAAATCTTTACTGCATATAAATTTTCTAATCTCTCAAATCGCCATTAAAGTTGCTATTTTTAATGGCTCTTATCCAGATAAATTTATATGAAAAATGCTATCTAACAGAAGAGCAAGAACAATGATTTTATACAGATAAAGTTAATTTCCAAATTCTTCTTTTTCTCTCTTGGCTTATTATATATATAAATAAATTATTTTTCCCCAAGCAAATATCAAAAGGCAGTATTGTTATCGCTATTTTCCTTTCAGCAGAAGTCCTGTAATATATCCTCTTAAATTTAACTAAAATTACTCAACCAAAGAAAACATTGTCTATTGTAAAGATCTCAAAAATTTCTCTCTCTCTCTCTGTATATATAATATCCTATTAAAGGATTACTTGAAAATATATGTATTATCTCATTAAGAGACTAACTGAACCATAAAAATATTTCGGAAGCAGGTAAGCAGAAAGATTTTTGTTCTGAAACAATTTAAACTCATAATCTAAATTTCTCTGTCTCTTAAAAACGAATGCAAATATCTATTTGCTGAAACGACGATATATTTGATTTAGAAAATAAGACTATAAATAAATTTTCAAGAGTTGAATCATTAGAAAACGTCGAGCATGACTTAACTGTAATCACGCATGATTTAACTGCTATGGTAACAACAGAAAATTTTTTCTCCACTACTTCTAATAATCGTCTTCAGTTTTATTTAACCATGCAACTGCACGTTTTCATTAATTGTTAAAAATATGTTTCAATGTGTGTTAAACAATAATCTTCAATACAATAATAATAATAAATAATAATATATATATTGACATATAAAAGATTAGGATTAATTAATAATTAGTGTTTGCTTATTCTGAAGACCTTGAAAATTGCATGAGTTTACAACTTCGAAGTACCAAAAAATGGTTTTGTTAAAATTTGAAGTTGAGATAGTTGTTAATTAAAAGTTCTAAAAATCGTATTAATTTTAAGCATAAACTTTGAGAAGATTTCAAGCTAATAATGTCTAATCTTCTTAGACCTACTTCCTGCATTTTTATTAACGATCACTTTTGAATATAAAGTGACTGCAACAGTTTTCCGTAGTTAGGATTTTTTCTCAGAACGATTGTGCCGTTTTATTAGTCTTTTCCAAGCATCCCGCTCTGGTTACAGTCCTAGTAAAACTCTGTTAGTACTTCCACAGGAAATTTACTCATTAAGGTTCTACCATCGAGGACACGTATAATATTTTAGAATTTCTTGCCAGAAATCAAATGACAAAGGAAATTCAGATTTAAATTAATTTTATGTATAATTTCTGCTCTGTGTTGTCACTTTCAGTTTATGTGAAAATAATCTACATTAAACGCAATTTGATTTCCGAATTTAAATCACAATACTGGTTAATAGTTGAAGTTTTCTTATAGAAAAGGAAAGCTATATTTGCGTAGTGAAGAATTACATTTGTGGAAGACTATAAGAATTTATTTTAAGAAAATAATATTTTTGTCTGCATTATCAGTTCATATTTTGTAAAATTTTTCAGTGCGGGAATCCAGCAGTTGCAATCAAAGAGGAAAGTATTAGAATTTAAATTTTTCTATTTAAAATTTGTATTAACATTAAACGCCTTCCTTGAACTATTATTTCAAGCCAGTACTATTTTCGTACTCTAAATTGCTAGTTCATTCAGACTTTCAAGGATAGTTATTCCCGCAATATAAAATTTTAAAAAATAATGAACAAAAAAAAAAAAAAAAAGAAGCTCACAATACTTTAGCATAAGCCAGGCTATAATTAAAAACTTTTAAAAAGAAATGAGCAGATTAAAGATAGACAGTTCGCAGATTTAAAGTTAATATATTACCAACACATTGTACTTACACTTTTTAAAGCTGACATCCACAATGTAATCTGGTACTTATAAACCTTTAGAAAGAAAATGGTTGCTGAAGCATGGTTAAAGAATGATTCTTAATTTTTTTTTTTTTTTTTTTTTTTTTTTTTTTAGAATAAAATTCTATAAAGCATACAGTGGTGAAAATTAAAAGTAGTTATTGTTGTTTTAAAAAGAGTTATCTCAGCCTGACGGCATTAATTAGGTAATTTAATATAATTTAATATTTTCTTATTCTTAAGAAAATTTAATAGTTTTGAAAATATCAAATTTATATATATTTTGAAAAATTAATACTTTTTCTATTTTTTATATATGAGATCATAAAGGCTTCTTAGGTACGCAGTAACTTATTACTGTTAATAACTCGTAGGACAACTAGTGTAGCGCTAATAACTTTTCTTGCGTTTTCAGATTTTAACTCTCACCGTTTTCTAATTTTTGTTTCTTTTTATTTATTTATTTATTTATTTATTTCCTTTTTTAGTTAGTTAGCGTTAGGAAGTCTACCAAAAGTAAGTGGAACTGAAAAAACTATTTTAATTATAACTTTTTAAACTGAAAAAATGTAACAATCTGTATAGTATCCGTGATTTTATAATGTTATAAGGTATTTCTCCCGCCTTCTTGCATGCCTTCGTGGTGTGGTGGTCTGCAGGCTGGGCGCGTATTCCAGAGATCCGCGGTTCGATTCCCGGCGAAGGCGTTGCTAATTTTTCATCTCTCCTGCTTCCAAAAATACCGAATGTCTCTACACTGGCGCCCTAACTAAAAGGGTGGTGAATGATGATTCTCCACACCCAGGATTTGGCGATTGGGTCCCCTAAAATCCCCATCCGTCCTTTAAAGGGGGGAGTGTATGAGGTATTTTGCCCGCCTTCTTGGCATACCTTCGTGGTGTGATGGTCTGCACGCTGGGCGCGTATTCCAGAGGTCCGCGGTTCGATTCCCTACGAAGGTGTTGCTAATTTTTCATTCTCCTGCTTCCAAAAGTACCTAATATCTCTACAAGGTCAAACGCAATTCAGCTTAATCTAAATCTAAACTAACTTTCTCCAGCCTTAGAGACAAATTTTCATTTTGGCTTTTGCTACAGCTACTTACGCCAAAAGAATGCAAGAGAAATAAAACATTCTAAAATCTATTATGTCTTCAACATCAAGTACAAACTAGAGTGCGGAATGCATTGGACAGAGCGCGAAATGCATTGGTCAGAGTGCAGAATTAACACTTCCACAGGAAACTCATTCACTCGGTATCTACTGTCTAGGACACATTTAATATTTTAGAATTTTTAGCTTCAAGAAATTGCTTCCGTAAGATGACTTCCGCTGCTCGTCTAAATTACAGACAAAATGGAATTCAATTTGTTTGCAGTTCGCAAGTTTAAAGCATCCGGTTCATTTAATTTTACTAATTACTGATTGATATTCAACAGCAAATGGAAAACTCACCAACTGTTGAATAAATATTGGTCGCGTCAGAAACAACAGCAGGAGTACTTTATAACGGCCTGAGATTGGAAATCCACATTCTCTAACTTGGATTCTAACTTTTATTTAAAACTCCTAGATATATTAGATACTCCTAGATATATCCTCCTTAGATATATTTGCATACATTTGCTGATACATTGCCAACTGTATTCAATGTATCAGCAAATGTATGCAGATATATCTTAAAGTACGTAGTACGTATAAGTATGCAGATGAAGCTATTTTTTTCTTTTGTTTTCAGACTTATTTATTTATGTCTTTTTTATTATTTTATATTTTCTATTTTTGACAGCTGTTTGTAAAAAAAATTATGTAAACAAGTCATGAATGTAGTAATGAATGATCGATATACTAGAAATAAGTTGCTTCTATCCACCTCAATTTACAACGTCATGATCAATTTTTACTTGCAAATAACAATGTACTGTTAGACAATAATGTGATTTCTGTTATAAACTGTAAATCAAAGAATTATTTCCGTTATAAAATTGTAAATCAAAATAAAGTACTTTAACCAGTCGCGTAAAGACTCAAGTCTTTACAGCAACAGAAGATTACAGACACAGATGATTAATATGTACGTTAGAATTACAGACATCTCTTTAGAATTTACATAAACTAAATAAGTGCATTAGATTTATGAGCTTGAGAGTTTAGAAACATATAGCACTTGGTTTCGTAGACTGTCTGCAACTTTTTTTTAAAAAACGAAGTTATGTCTGTCTTTATAGTTTTTATGCAAATTTTGAGCCACAAGTTACGGTAAGATTAATTTAAATTTATTTTATTCATATATTTGACTTTTAGGGAAATGTAAAGCAGTAGAATAAATTGTCCTTTTTTATAAGTGGGGGGAGGGACTCTTTTTCAATCCTAACTTTTAAAGAATATTTTGTTGCTGTAGCTGTTGGGACTCGTCTCACTTGTCTGACATAGCATCACAACAAGCCCACGAAATTCATCGCGGCAAGGAGTACAAGATTGCACCTGTTGTTAGCAAGAGCGCCATGCAGATGACAGTAGGACTTTGCACAGTTCCGCCCCAAATTTTCATGGAGTATAGTGTCATATTTAGAGTGTCTCAAGCCCCACAGGCACTATACATTTACAAACATGCATACTTTCTCCGGGATTCAAGCCCGACAGAATAAGGAAAAGCCAAACATACATAACAAATTTTAAATAACTGTAAAGAGCTGAGAATTTAAAGAATTTTTGAAGTTTCATTCAAGATTTTGTAAATTGTTTGAATGTCTTTCAATAAAATGGATAAGAATGTGAAAGTACGTGTTTGTACAGTTTTATGTAATTTTTTATCATAAATTCTCAAATTAGAATTTGCAAATTTTAAAAACATTAAAGATTTTCCTTTGCGTAAGTTTTAAAGCCATTAAAGATTTAAAGACATTAAAGATTTTAAAGAATTTTAAAGACATTATAAATTTCCCTTTGATAATTGCTGTGAGTGGTTAAAACATCAAGCTAATAAATAAAAAATCCGTGTTTCGGATACCTGCGGTAAAAATTTTAATGGTATGTACAAATTAATTCCATATTTTCCTTATAATTCTTGAGAAATGTAAAAGAACAGAAGGACTTAATGGAAACCTTCTTTATAAATAGTAAAGAACCTTTAGTTATTAGAGAATTTTTTGTAAAGACTGAATGTGAGTATGAAAGTTTAAGTAACTGCATTTCTAAAATAGCGACAATGATATTTCTATTGCATGTTATTTCGTTTCTTTAGAAATGTCAGAAAAGCAGAAATTATTTTGCCTGACTGAAGTTCAAATTATTTTTGAACTAAGAAACTGGAAAGTATGCATTAATTATTAAAATATTAGCTACATAAAACTCCCAAATCCATTCAAAAAGCACTTTGGTACTCCTATTAGTGAAAAGAATGGTGATTAAAAGTTAAATATAAAACTGTGATAATAGCTGCGCAGTTCCAAAACGTAGAGCATTAAAAGCGTTCGAAAGGAGTTATGTCTAGGCTAAGATATATTTTTCAAGTTATTAGCCGTCTCTGTCTTTTAAAAGAAAGTAAACCTCATAAAATCTCTCAGATATAGTTCATACTTTCAAAACTTTATATGTGTTTCTGTATTCTTTCTTATTCTTTTATTGTGGCAGCAAAGGAAGAAAAAAATAAATGAAATCTTTATGTTTCCATCATAAGTGAGAATTTCAAGAACTGTTAGAAATTTTGTAAAAGTTAACAGAACAAAAGAAAATGTTTTCTTCGCTTTAAGTCTGATTATATTTCAAAATTGTATTCGGTTTGCTGTTAAGAAGTTATAAATAAAAATTTTGCTTGAAACTTTTAGAATTACCTCTAAAAATGTGAAAAATGAATCTTTTCTCCACCGTTATAAAAATATAGATCGAAAGAAAATATTTCAACCAATTATGGAAAGTTCCAAGTCTTTAAAGTGGTCTGTTACTTATATATCATATCTCTTAATTATTTCTCATTAATATTTGTAATTTTGTTTTTCACAATTATTAGTTTTTCTTTTGTAATATATAGAATATGAAATATTAGTCTAATCCATTTCAAACATGTTGTCACCCTAAATGTACAATTACTATATAATTATTGTAATATCAGATCTCTGATATGTTATTTTAAATGAAATAAAAAAATATGCTTACATAAGTATAAAATTTAGACTGATTTTATAAGAAATTAAAAATACATATCTGTAAATCATATTAATTAAAATTTATGAATTAATTTATAAAACAGTTCTATTCCCGATAAGCAGATTGCTGCGTTAGTTTTCTTAGCTTTATCCGCAACCAGCGAAAATACAAACAATTTCCTTTACAAAATCCTTCATGAAGCCATTCTTTATAAGTCGAACAATCCTCGCGGTCTTTGCCATAATAATTTTAATCAGTCATCCTTAATAATAATTTGCATTAAAAATTTATTTTTATTGCTAAATTTTTACTTTATTTTTTAATTAATAACTTTGTAGATTATTAATTTTTTTTATCAACCAGTTATTTATGTTTAATTAGCTAGCTTTTCTGTCTTTCTCGCTTTCCTATTGCCTTCCAGAATGCTAATTTTCTAGTTTGCGCGTATTCAAATGAGGGAGGAAATAGATAATACTTAAAAGAAGGTTTTATATGGTAGATAGAATTAAAGCGTGTTACGCCTGCTGAAGGCCTCGTTGCTAGATGCTTTCTCTTGGTAGCAGTTTTTTGGTAGTGTTGCGTTACTCTCGCTATTAGGCGCGCTTGCCACGCCGATATAGGTCGGAGCCAACTTCCGCGTTTTCTGTCTGCTTAGTCTTTGGGTTAACTTACATTTTAGTTGATTTGAATTCATTATGTTTTTGATTTGCGCCATAATTGCTCGCAATTTCTGCAAGCACGAGTAGTGCCTTCTGTTAGCTTTTATATGAGTTAAGGTTCTTTTACATCCTTTACAGATCTCTGTTTTAATTTCGAAGACATAGCAATAAGTCGCTTACGTCTTAGGTCGAGTTCTCATAGTTTATGTTACCAATGAGAATTATTACTCGATAACTTTATTTTTTCTTTTTTTACTTTCTTTTTAAAATTATACAAAATTAAGACGGGAAGGATGTGATTTTATAGTAATCGGTAATTAAATTCTAGAAATTTAAAACTATCTAATATAGACTATCCAGTAAACAAGAAAAGGCTAAAGAGTTTTCCTGGTATTGATAACTCTACGCTTACCACTGAGATACAACATAGCAGCTCCATACATGTGCTACCTTAATGCAAGAAAACGTCTAGGATGAGATTAATGTGGAGTTGTCCGAATTTAACGAAATGCGATTATTTAGTCTTCTCATATACCTAACGTAGTTAGGTATATGAGATGCCATTCTATTGATCAGTTATGTTTGAAATATCTTTTTAAATTTTTTTTATATTTATATTATTATCGAGAAATTTTACGTTGACCCAATTATAGATTTAACCAGAGTGGCAGCAACAAATTTATGCTGGAATATTTAACTGAACGCACATCAAGGGCATTTTAATAAATAACTGTTTTAGTACTTTAAAAGCTTTACCAGTACTAACAGGCTTCTTTAAAAGTGTATTTATCTTCAGTGCCATAACCACAACCTGTCCTGAACAAATGAATTCCGGCTCGACTTCATTTTCTGTTCCGCCCATTCTGAAAACTAGCTTGGATAATTGCGATCAAAATTGGCCTTTCTGAATTTAGCTGGAAAATTAAACATTTTTCGACATATTCCCCCAAAAATAAAAAATGATGAAATTGTTAGAGGACAAAAAAAATCCCAGATCCATTCTCAAGAAAGACCCAGACCCATTCTCAAGAAAGTTGTCCATCCTTAAAACTTATTGATTCAAACAACAGTGAATTCCTAATGATATGAAATATCGAAAATTCAGTGTATTTTGATGTTATATAAAAGTACATTTAAATTTAAAGTTTTTATTATATTTAATAAATATACAAGGTGTAATAGGAAAGATACTGACTGCTTTGAGAAATGACAGAATATGGCAAACGTAACAATTTTCATAATATAAGATGTCGTGGAATGGGAAATGTGAACACGAAAATGCAGTAAATATGAAGAACGGGGAAAACGGAAAGTGATTTTAATAATGGATATTTATAAGAATTGTTCAACTGAACAACCACCACTATACATGTATCAAAATGACGTACCTTTGAAAACTCCCCGGCATGACACATACCGGGTAGTTTCAAAGCACGAAGTTAATTTTAGAGACAAGGTCTTCATTTAATGGCTATTCAAATGCCCGGTAGTACTTGAATAAGCAGTTTTCGAGCAAACAGACTAGACGTGACTAGACCCGTTCTTTTGTAACTTTTGATCCTTCTTTGGATCACTTTTGCCTCGATTACCTTCTCTAGGACTGTATGAAAAGCCTCGCGTATGGAAAGCAGATTGACTCTCCTGAAGCTCATGTCGGTAGAATTATCTTCATGCTGCAGAAACACG
This sequence comes from Stegodyphus dumicola, assembly GCF_044657685.1. Classification (NCBI taxonomy): domain Eukaryota; kingdom Metazoa; phylum Arthropoda; class Arachnida; order Araneae; family Eresidae; genus Stegodyphus; species Stegodyphus dumicola. The sequence goes on from NC_140769.1 coordinate 74,166,301, forward strand.
TGACATACCGGATAACTTCCAAAATGTATGCCTATCTCCCCGTCCTCATTTTGATTCAATTTTGCATCTGGTAGTTGCTCATTTCAACAATTCTTGTAAATATCAACCATTATTTCTTATAAATATAGATGATTAAAATGACTTTTCAACTTCCCGTGTCCTTTGCACTTACTGAACATCTGCGTTCACGTTTCCTATTCCACTACGCACGGTGTTATGAAAACTATTACTTTCGTGATGTTCGGCAGCTCCTCAAATTAGTGATTATTTTTCTCATACACGTTGTATATTATTTATGTTTTAACTACTAAATTACACTCACTTCCCAAAGGTTAAGCACGGAGAGGAAAATGCTAATTTCCGAAAGCCAATCAGAAATGAAGAAAATGCAATTCGCTGCAGAGGTAGATAGAAGTATGCAAATATGTTAGGTAACAGCCAATCACGCTTTCATGTCAAGAAATATGCAAAAAAGGCAGTCTTATAAGAAGCCAGCTTTATGAAGGGTTACAGAAGTTGATTGTAAGTGCTGATAGAAGGTGTTTAAAACTTTCGTACAATTTCTTTTCAAGTGTAACGTTGCGCGCCTCCAACTTGCACGCAACCAAGAGGTGACTGTTAAAACTGTATAAAACACAGTCTTGTGAAGGGTTTAAGTCCCTTTTTATTCAACGTAAAAATTACAATTGCGTGCTCTTGACGCTCACAGACTGTGCCAACTCGGCAGTCAAATAAAAATAATAACCTGAAAAGAAACTAAAGACAAGACTCTAACTACGAGGTTCTCTAAAATAACTAACTCACCGCGTTTTACAATACCGCTGCTAATTCAGCAGATTTGCAGCTCACTTGAACGATTAACACTACTTCCCGCCAAGCACATAGGCCGAAACGCGGGGTTCTTCAATTTCTCGCTAACTACCTCCGCGCTCGTGAAGTAAGAATATCACACACCGAACTCGTTTCCTTCCTATTTAAATCATAATACTTCCGCAGATAATTTGAATCCTTGCGCGTTCTACTAAAATTTACATATTCTGGCATTGGCAGTTCCAGGGGAAAGTAAGGCTTGACAGGAAAGATAGTTTAAACTTAAAATAAATGTTAGTTAAAATAAATATAAACCCTACATTTGCCGCTGCCAGAATTTGGAAAACTTGGAAGCAGGCCCTACAAACGACCTGTTGTAAGTTTCTCTAATTCTGAACTAACTGGTGAGAACCTCGTTTACACAAAAAAATCTTATGTAACAATTTGTATACTAAAATTCTGTTGATCGTTATAAAGCTCTCTTCTTACAGCAACTTTTCCTGGACTTCATCAATCAATCTTGGTCTTTCCTTCCAGCATCTGGAAGGAATAAGTATCAGTATCTTTCTACATACATTATAATTTACACTTTCTTGACACAATAAATTTTTGTTTTTAAACGATTCGTTTTTCTTAGTTATTGCTTACTTTGTAAGGATCTTAAGTTTTACTAACGTTTATTTTATTTTAAATCTTTACTATCACTTCTTATTTTCTACTTCCGGCCAGAATTATAAGCGTGAAGGTTTTTATGCAAAGTTTGTCTGGCGAACGCCAAGTACTTAAGTTGTGGCTTTTTGCCAAGCAAGAGAGAGAGGAAGCAGTAAGTCAACGCAGGCCGCTTACCTTAGAAGTTACGCAGTTGCTGTTCGCCTTCCAGGCCAGAGGGTTTAATCCTCTTGATAAATTAAACGTATTGTAGTGTTCACAGTCTCTGTGCTACATACGCTTCCTGTTATTATAAGGCCAATCTTCCACGTGTATTATTCTAAAGTTAAATTAGAGTTTAGTTTTATTTTTATACTTTTTTACGTTAGACTCCGAGTGGAGGGTCAGTGTATTCCGAAGTACGGAAGTTATTGTATATAGAGAAAAATAAAGGGTTTTGTATACCCTTCGTCTGTATCCTGTCTACTTACCACAATTAGTGAACATAGCTTTAGTAAGCTCTCTGTTCCGAGTCAGGTCCTTGTATGTTCCCGAAGAAGGTTAGAAGGAACATTGAACCTGATAGTGGCGCCCAACGAAGAAGACTAACCATGGCCGAGTTTCAAGAAGAACCTGTGCTGCCTGCAGAAACGGCTCAGAATCCAGAAATGCCAGCTGCCGCCCTGGAAGGATTCGGTTACATCGTCCAGACCATGCGCGCTTCGATGAAACCAGAAGCAACGTTTAATGGAAACTCACCGGTAACCAGTTTTTTGGAAAAATTGGATGACCACTTCATGCTCTACCCCGTGCACGAGTTTCAAAAAGTTACCTTAGCTACCAGCGCTTTGAGGGGCCAAGCGCTTAACTGGTTCAAATGTATCGGCAGAAGTCTCTTGGGTCAAGCAGGAAGTCCCACCTATACTTACGAAAATTTCAAGACTGCTCTACTAAAAGCCTTCCCTGTTGTAAGGGATCGTGCGAAATTAGAAACGGAACTTTTTAGTATATATCAACAAAGAATCGAAAACCTCTCGAGCTTTATTTTAAGAAAAATTCACGTTTTCAAGCTCTTGTATGGAAACCGTCCGGATCCTGAAATAATTTAAGTGATTTTGCCGAGGTTACTACCCCAAGTGCAAGACTTTATTGAATTAAGAAATCCGACTACACTGGAAAAGTTATTTGAGCTAGCAATCCAGTTTGAAAGTAGAAGAACGGCGGACGTCGAAAGAAGACGCCAATATCAACAGCGAAACCAATTTGGTACGCCAAGACTACAGCAAACTCAAGCACATGGCTGCGGAGAAAAAGCGAATCAGTGGGCAAGGAAACCCGAGCATTCAAAAACAGCCGGCGAACGTCGACAGTTCAATAGCAACCCAGGAAAAAAGTCTCAAGGCCAGGGGAAAAAGAAGGAAAGCACGGAAAGGAAAAATAATTTAAACTAAAACGGATTTCTGCGGACGAGAGGGTGCGGAAATCCGAAGGCCACGAAAACCCCTCTTCCTACAAGTTAAATACAGTAATGGTGAAAAATTTGACTCTTCCGAAGATTGAAGTCTTGGTGAATAATATCCCAGCCACCGCACTCCTGGATACCGGCGTGCAGTGTTCCTGTGTGGCAGAAGTCTTTTTTAGAAAGTATTTTTGGAAATACCGCATAAATAATGCGGATAATACAACAGTGTTAGCGGCGCAAGGAGGAAAATGTAAGTGCGTAGGTAAAGTACCTTTGTATATCCGTATCAAGGACGAACAAGTAAAGGTGATGTTTTTTATAGTAAAGAATCTGCAAGCACATTTGATCTTAGGAATAGACTTTCTTTCAGGCGCACAAGCTACACTGGATTTTAATGAAGCGTCCCTTAAGCTGACAATGAAACCAGTGCGTGTAGAAAAGGTTGAACCGCCAAGGTTAAATCTTGACCACCTGCCTAATGACGAGCAACGAAGAATCCGACAAGTGGTAAGTGAATTTGCTTCGTTATTTAGTGATATTCCAGGATTTACTCAGGTTACTAACCATAGTATTGACACCGGAGATGCATTGCCAGTTCGTCAAAAACCATACCGGTATGATAAGAATAAGGAAAAAATTATAGAATGGCATATTACCGATATGCTACGTAAAAAGATCATAACGCCCATCTCAAGTAGTTATGCTAGTCCGGTGGTTTTATGTAAGAAAAATAATGCTTATCCTTTGGAGCATCCAAAAAGGTGGAGATTCGCTATTGATTACCGTAAATTAAATCCATAACGAAATATCCGGTATATCCGTTACCGATCATAGAAGACATTTTAAGGAACATAAAATCAACCAAATTTATGACGACTTTAGACTTAACGACTGGTTATTTTCAAATAGGGGTGAGGCCTGAGGACGTGCCTAAGACTGCTTTTATAACCAAGTCTGGCACTTATGCACTTTTGCGTATGCCGTTTGGCCTTTCAGGCGCCCCGGCAACATTTCAGCGATGCATGGACATTGTGTTAAGACCTGTTCTTGGAAAGTCCACATTTATCTATTTAGACGATATCATTATTACTAGTGATAATCTCGACCAACATATACAGGATTTAAGACAGGTGTTTTCTTTATTAAATGAGGCCGGTCTAAAAGTTAATGTCGAAAAGTGCAAATTTGCAGCCCCTGAATTAAAATATTTAGGTTACAAAATATCGCAAAAAGGGATCGAGACAGATGAATCAAAAATAATCGCTGTACAAAAGTATCCGACTCCAAACACGGCAAAGAAGCTCTCTTCTTTTCTAGGACTTTGTTCATATTATAGGTCCTTTATAAAAGATTTTGCGGCTATCGCTGAGCCATTGTTAAAATTAAAAAGGAAAAAGGCAAGATTCTCGTGGACGGCCGAAGCCAATAGTGCTTTCGAAAAATTAAAACAAGCATTAACGCAAGCCCCTGTGTTGAAATTTCCTGAAAAGGATGAAAATTTAGAAATTTCAGCGGATGCTTCGGATTATGCGGTAGGAGCGGTACTTTCGCAAAATCAGCAGCCCGTGGCATTTTTTAGCCGAATTTTAAATCAAACACAACGAAACTATTCCGCGACCGAGAGAGAGGCACTTGCAGTTCTGTTAGCAGTGCAAAAGTTCCGAGTCTATATTGGAAAGGCGCCGATAACAGTATACTCTGATCATGCGGCGGTAACTAGATTGTACTCAGGGAAAAATTTATCCCCAAGGTTAATAAGATGGGCACTCAAGCTGCAAGAATATAATCTGGTAATCAAGCATACCCCCGGAAAGGAAAATATCGTAGCAGATGCCCTATCACGAATTAAATTAGACGAACAGGGTAATACCGTAAAAGTTGCAATGCTTACAGCGTGTACAATAAATTCCCGAGAAACTGTAATAACAGAACTGGGTAAGGATCCTGAGTTTGGAAGTATTTATGAGTATTTGAAGGATCCTGAAAATTTTAGCCACCAAGATATTGTGGCGATAAGAAATAGGGCGGCCCATTACGAACTAATAGATGGTCTATTATTCTACACAAAAACTACGAATTCCAACAACGAATTTCGACCTGTTATCCCAGCTAGTCTTAGATTAAATATCCTGCATGAGCTCCATGCTTCTCATGCTGGTATTCGAAAAACTATCCAACGCGTACGCGAGGCAGTCTACTTTCCTGAACTGCAAAAGTTAACAAGGGCGTATGTCCAGTCCTGCCCAACATGTCAAGCCGTTAATTATATTAATTTCCGCCCGGCCGGGTTTCTAAATAGTATTAAATCCGAATTTCCAAATGAAATAATTGGCATCGATTTATTGGGCCCTTTCCCAAAAAGTCAGTTAAATAAAAGTCGCTATCTCCTTGTTATGGTTGATCATTTTAGTAAATGGACCGAAATTGTTCCCTTAAAACGAGCCTCCGCGAAATTGGTTACCGATTCTATTTTAAATAAATATATTTTAAAATACGGGGCGCGCCTAAAAGTTATATCGGATAATGGTCCTCAATTTGTAAGTAATATATTTGAAGACATGTGCCAAAAACTGGGCATACGTCATTTAAAAATGGTCCCGTATCGGCCGCAATCAAATATAGCGGAACGGGTCAACAGAAATATAGTGAAAATTATCCGTAGTTATGTTAAAAATTTTCATAAAAGCTGGGATAACTATGTCAATGAATTTGCTTTCGCCCTTAGGACCGCAAAACATGATACAACGGGCAAAACTCCTGCTGAGTTATTTCTAGGCAGAAAGATTATAACACCGTTAGATAAACTATTTTATGTGCAACAAAGAGCCCCAGAATTTAAAATGGGTGATATAGAAAAACTAATAAAAGAAGCAAAAAAGAATACGGAAGTAGCACAAAGAAAACAGAAATTATATTATGATTTGAAACGACGGGGAGTAACTTATAAAGTAGGGGATGAAGTTTTAAAAATTAAGCATTCACTTTCTTCAGCACCAGAAGATAAAACTGCCAAATTTTTTCCTCGATTTGAAGGACCATATGTTATAGAAAAAATAACTCACGCTGTTGTAGTCTTAAAAGCCAGAAATGGTGAAACCTGTTCCGCAAACATTTATCAAATCAAGCCCTACTTCGATCGTAATAAAATGCAAATCTTTTCAGATCTTTTGCAGGATCCGGCACGGCAGACACCGCAGGTACAAGTTCCAGAGGTGAAAAAACGACAAGTACAAGGGCAAGCCAATGAGAGACAGAAGCAAGTGAAAAGAAAATTGCCCCGCGGAAAAATGGAAGGTAACAAGAAAAAGAAGCCGTTCCACTGTCCAGAAAACAGAGTTCACGAACACCCCCAGAATGAAGAAGGGAGAAGGACGACGTATGTGAAGAGGACCAGGAGAAATGACGGCAACTATAACCCGGCTTTAAAACGGAAGATCTACTCATCCGACAGAACTCTCCGCAGCAAAAGTCGCCGAACTGCGGAAGGGCCATCAGCGGCGGAGGAAAAAGTACAAGAAAAATTTGAACGGCCAACAACGAGGTCCAAGCAGGATCACGACAGAAGTTTCCCGGTTCCGCCAAGACCAGCTGCCATCAAACGGCAAAGACCACAAGCAGAGGAGAAAAGGAAAGTATTCAAGGGTGGCCGTACTGGTGAGAAAAGGAAGCTTCCAGAGGAAAGCACTGAAGGGCGAGCCCGTACAAGAAGGAGGATAAACCAAGCTACTATCTGCAGTACCTTTAAAGACTGGGCCCAGAAAAGGATGTCCGAATATTACAAAGATAAGTAAAATTTTATGTTACTTTGCAAACTTAAGTTAATCTTTCATTCTTACTGCAAGTGGCAGATTTCAAAAAGTTTTACCTCATGTGAGGTCTACCTTTTTCGCCAAAAAGGCGAGAAATGAGTTGTTACCGATTTTGGTATTATGTTTTTCAATTACTCGCGCGTAAAACTAAAGTTGATGTATAATAGGAATGTGTAAATACTTAAATATTGTAAAAGTTATTGTATAAATTTTATTTAAAACATTCTGGCAAGAAAGAAGTTTTAGTCTGAAAGACTTTTGAAATGTAGTATTTCAATGTAGAAGAATTGGCACTTGCTTGGAAAAGAATAGAAGTTAACAATGTACTACTAATGTATGTTTTAAAATCTGTAAAATTAACGGCATGTTGATATGTTCTGTTACTTTAAATGTTAAGAAATACCGTGATATGGTAAAAGTGAAAGTAATGTTAAAAATTTGTTATTCGTGTGACTGTAAAGATTAAATCATGGCGAATATGTGGTAAAGGTTGAATGATGTAGTTAGGCTCTCTGACGCTACACTTTAGAGTTAGCCACTTTTAGAATAGTACCTCAGGGTTTAGAGTTGAAAGTAGGGTGTGTTAAGAGGTCTCGTTATGTTGAATTTTAACACGTTAGTGTTTTGATTGTAGGAGGAAGTGTGGCACACGTAGACAGAAACACATTCGTGTTTGGTGTTCTTTTACAACACATGTCAGAGAGCACGGGGAGAGATAATTAACATAGTCATGAATGAAATAAGAATGCTAAGAGAAGTATATTCTATATGTTATTTGTAATGTCATTGTGTAACATTTCATTAAACTAGTTTTCCTTCCAGATCTCTGGAAGGAACCAGAATTGAATAAAGCTCCTGTTTAGATGCAGTACAGATGAAAAAAAAGATTGTTGTATATCCTGGGAGCTGCTATTGTAACAAATTTCTTTCTTTTAAATTTTCTAGTTTCTAGCGAAGTTGTGTTTGTAAAAGGTTGGCCTCGCGTTAGATTCTAGAGCTAAAAGTTTTCAACAAGGTCGTTTTAGACCTCAGTTTCAAACTAATTAACTCTGGCGGGAAGTATGTAAGGATCTTAAGTTTTACTAACGTTTATTTTATTTTAAATCTTTACTATCACTTCTTATTTTCTACTTCCGGCCAGAATTATAAGCGTGAAGGTTTTTATGCAAAGTTTGTCTGGCGAACGCCAAGTACTTAAGTTGTGGCTTTTTGCCAAGCAAGAGAGAGAGGAAGCAGTACGTCAACGCAGGCCGCTTACCTTAGAAGTTACGCAGTTGCTGTTCGCCTTCCAGGCCAGAGGGTTTAATCCTCTTGATAAATTAAACGTATTGTAGTGTTCACAGTCTCTGTGCTACATACGCTTCCTGTTATTATAAGGCCAATCTTCCACGTGTATTATTCTAAAGTTAAATTAGAGTTTAGTTTTATTTTTATACTTTTTTACGTTAGACCCCGAGTGGAGGGTCAGTGTATTCCGAAGTACGGATGTTATTGTATATAGAGAAAAATAAAGGGTTTTGTATACCCTTCGTCTGTATCCTGTCTACTTACCACAATTAGTGAACATAGCTTTAGTAAGCTCTCTGTTCCGAGTCAGGTCCTTGTATGTTCCCGAAGAAGGTTAGAAGGAACATTGAACCTGATAACTTCACATTCATTCAATTTTTCAAGCATTAATTTAACTTTACCCTGGCTCTCCACCGTGTGTGGTGTCAAACGGGAATATTCGTGTTTTAGTCTTACAACACTTCCCCTAACCACCATGATTTGTTAGAATTCAACGACCAAATAGACACACCTTACTCGACATTCTACAACTCAATGAGCTACTTTAATATTCTTAAAAATTCAAATGTAGGTGGAGAACCCTACAAAACACATTCATTCTAACTTCCCCCTCATTCATCTTTAAACATGCAGGCTTTCGCTCTAAAGCATGACTTTACAGTTTAATACTTAAATTTTGACTTAATTGCTTTTAAGCATTCACTTTTAGCATCTACAATTTTATGCTTCTAGACTAAATTCTACTTTTACATAATATTCAAGTATTTACGTACATTTACAAAATTTTAATACATATGATTTTTACAATTTACCATAAAATGAATAAGAGAAAATAAATTTTTACTTTACTCATTCTTCGCCAAGCTGGCGGCACTGAAACTAAAATTCTTATTAATACAAGAATACGAAGTTATTTTTATCTTCGGCCAAATTTTGGCTTTAACATAACAGAATTAGTCTTTCGACCAACAGAAAATGCTTGTTTTTAGCTTTTACACTTAAAGAAAATAATACTTTTGCCTTAGCTAAATAAAGTAAAACAAAACTACGTCTCAACCGAGACATATTGACTTTCGTCAAAACATAGAACTTCGTACTTATGCATAACATTTCGGAACAAAAGAGAAAAAAAATTATAGAAGGTTTTAACATATCTTTGAGTTTTCGATGCTTGAAACTCCGTCATTCGTTTTTGGCAAAATTGTTCCCAAGTTAGAGGTTTCATGGATGTCAATCTTCTCCTTATTGCCCTCCGAGTATCGTCCACACTTTTTCTTTTGCGTTCTCTACATGCTGGCCTCTTGGCGGAGTAATCGTCTGGTTGTTGACATTTCCGTTTTTCCCTGGGACGGCTGGTCTTGACGTCCTCCGGTCTGGAGTCCTTCTTGAATTTCTTCTGTTCCTCGTATTTTTGTGCCTCCTGTTGGCGTTTCAGTTTCCGGAACGGCGGCCTCGCTGGCACCTGACTCTGTGGCCGTGTGCGCGTTCTCCTTGATGTGTAATTTCTCCTGCTATCCTTTGTAGGTGGTGTTTTTCTCTTTACCACGGTTTCTTTACCCGGTGCATCTGTATTTTTGTTTTTCTTAAACGCCGGCGTTTGAAAATTATTTTTTCTTTTTGATACCGACGTCCGGGCTGTAGAAGGGCTAGGTCTCTCTTCAGTTCTCTGTTTCTTGGGTGGTGGAATAGTTGTTGTTGTCTCTGGATCTTCTACTTCGTTTAGACTTGAGTCCTGCAAGAAACTTTTAAGGATTTCAAAATCATTTGGATTATAGTATTTTTTCACCTGGTCGGGACTTGCTTTACAGATTTCCCCTCTCTCGTTCTTAAGATATAAGACTACTCCTTTGATTTCCTGAATTACATAGGGGCCTTCAAACTTTGGAGCTAGCTTTGCCATAAAATTGTCTGGGGCACTTGATAAAGAAAATTTCCGCTTCAATACTTTATCCCCAACTTTAAAATCTGCTTCACGGCGTTTTCTATCATAATATATTTTCTGTCTATTTCTTGCCGTATCCGAGGTTTTAAGCGCCTGATCAATTAACTTTTGCACATCTTTTTGTTTAAACTCCTGCTCTCTTTGTTGCACAAAGAATAATTTATCTAAAGGCGTAATTAATTTTCGGCCTAAGAATAATTCTGCTGGAGTTTTTCCCGTAGTATCATGATGTGCCGTTCTTAAAGCATAAGCTAATTCATTTATGTAGCCATCCCAGCGCTTGTGATGTGTGCTCACGTAACTGCGAATTATTTTTACTATGTTTTTATTAACTCTTTCTGCTATGTTAGCCTGTGGTCTATACGGAACCATTTTGATATGGCGTATGCCAAGTCCATTGCATATGTTTTCAAATATTTGACTAATGAATTGTTTTCCATTATCGCTAATGACTTTTATCGGTGCACCGTATTTTAAAATGTATCTGTGTAAGAATGCATCTGCGACTGTTTTGGCTGACGCGCGTTTAAGTGGAACAATTTCTGTCCATTTTGAAAAATGATCTACTATTACTAAAAGAAAACGATTTTTATTTAACTCGCTCTGGGGGAAGGGACCAAGAAGATCTATGCCTAAAATTTCATTCGGAAATGTAGCGCGAATGCTATTTAAGTACCCGGCCGGGCTGTAATTAATATCATTTATTAACTGACATTGATTGCAGGACCTGACATACGCCGTTACTATTTTGTATAATTGTGGGAAATATACCGCCTCGCGTACCCTTTTTAAAGTCTTTCTGACCCCTAGGTGGCCCGCTGTTTTTGCTTCGTGCAACTCCTTCAAAATGCTTAATCGAAGCGAGGCTGGGATGACTGGCTTATACTCAAGATTTTC